>NC_035435.2:172011015-173211015 GCF_002127325.2 Helianthus annuus | reverse complement strand
AATGAGATTAATCGGGAATATATGATTGTTGAGCTCGAGAGTACAATCACGGAGCACAGAATTGACAGCAATGGTTCTTCCGGTAGCGACTTCTACTTCGAAGGGTGACGAAAGATAAGAGCGCTTACGTCTAAGAAGCTTCTCAAATTCAAATGACACAAAGCAGTTATCGGCTCCAGTATCAAACAAACATGATGCATATATACCATTCACAAGGAACGTACCATTGACCACGTTGTTGTCAGCTTGAGCCTGGCGTGCGTTGATGTTGAAAGTTCTGGCGTGAGCGGCTTGTTGTTGAGGCTGCTGTTGTTGTTGCTGGGGTTGTTGGGCTTCTTGTTTCACCACTCTGTTCGGGCACCGGTTTGCGAAGTGGTTAGGGTCACCACATGCAAAGCAGGTCCGAACATTGTTTGCCGGGGCCTGTGCAGCTTGAGGAGCTTGAGGAGCAGGTAGCAGGGCTTGGTTAACAGCGGCTTGAGCTTGCGTTTGACGAGGACCATAGCGGCAACTCGCAGTGAAATGCCCGTAAACGTTGCAGTGGGCACAGAAACGGCAGGCCACACCCACCGGGTGATGATAAGAACATGTAGCACAGAGTGGGTGGGGGCCGGTGTACGCACGCTTAGCCGGCGGCGCATTGATCACTGGCGCAGTGCGCTGTGGTTGTTGCTGTTGTGGCGGTACTGACTGAAGAGGAGCAGCATTGGTTGCGGCGGCGCAACTCTTGTTCTTCTTTCTTCTTCTCGAGGACTTGGAGGCTTGAGCAGTAGGGTTGTCGGTTGATGCGGCAGTAACTTGATGCAACGACTTGGATGGCTTATCCCAGACACCAGCCTTAACTCGCTTGTCGTTAATCTCGGCAGCGAGTAGGTAGGTTTCCTCGATTGATGCGGGTTTGGCGGCGAACACAAAGTCTGCAACACAATCCGGAAGAGCACGGATGTATTTCTTGATGGTCATCTCGGGAGTCTTGACCTGGTCTGGACAGATAATGCTTAGTTGTTTGAAACGGGCGGTGAGACCAGCGTTGTCGCCCTCCTTCTGCTTGATGGTCCAGAACTCATCCTCCAACTTTTGGCGTTCGTGGGGAGGACAGAACTCGTCCAGCATGATAGCCTTCAGTTCCTCCCACGTCAGCTCGTAGGCAGCGTCGTTCCCGCGCTTATTCCTTTCGGCTGTCCACCAGTCCAATGCCCGCGACTGGAAGACACCGGTAGCATTGAGAGTTCGAAGATGATCCGGGCATCCGCTTTGACGAAGGGTAACTTCCACAGAGTCAAACCAGTGAAATAAGCCTGTAGGGCCCTCTTCACCGGTGAACTCCTTCGGTCCACACGCCTTAAATTGCTTGAAACTGAACGGGGCTTTGCTGGACTCAGTGAGGGTTCGGGATTCTTCCGACGACTTGCTTGTGTTTTCGTACACCTCACTGACAGCTTTCGCTACAGACCTTGAGATGAGCTTGGCGAGACGTCGGTCTCTCTTTTCCTGACGGGAAAGGTTTTGGCGAGTTCTTGATGATGACGACATGGTCTGCAATAGACATCGCCATAGGGCTCAACACAACGAATTCGAATTTCACTCGTCTTAGTTTACTAAAGCTTAGAATCACGTCGCATCTCACGTCACGTAACACATATAAACACATAAGCACATAAACACAGAAGCAATTAGAGCACATAAGCAATTAAGCAAATAGAGCACTTAATTTCCTAAACACGTACGCACTTTTATCTCAGAGGCTGTCAGAAAACAGAAACCTATAACCACAAGTCGAGTGTCGTTCGTTTTGCATATCGGATAGCATCACATTGTATCGTCTAACTTAGTCGTATAGCGTAGCATAGCACACTGGTTTCGTTTAGATCACATCAACAGGGATTTGAATCGAGATAGGATAGCAACAAAAGTCACGCAGATTGATAACAAATGGAGTAATCAACGAATCTTAAAACACGTAAACAGGTAAATCATATAAAATCAACGAAGCAACACTCAAAATCGGAAAATGGATTGTCTGCGGCTACTAGACTTTGACTAACCATGGCAATTTAACTATTCACAGTTGACTTGTCGTCACTTTCGACTCTAGGGGACATGTTTCTGCCTCGATTCTTGGGCATTATGCATGCGCATTCTAGGCCATACTCGTGAGTTCAGGTCGTTGGAGTCCGTCAATTGCCTTGGCGAGATAAAATAAAGTTGGAATAACTGCCAAGGTTAGGGTTTCACCCCTAGCTCAGCAATTTCTTCCTTGTTTTTAAGAATATTTAGAGGAAAGTTTTCATCAAATTACGGGTTTCAGCCCTGATTTGGTATAATTCTCCCCCGTTTGTTGATAGAAATTTGCACAAAGTAATTGGCAAAATTTGTAATTTAGGCAGGAATTCGCGGGTTTCACTCCTAATCCTGTCCAAATTACGAAATTTGGCTCGGAGTTCGGATGTAATGATAGAATAGAAGGAAACAACATAAAATAAGCACATAAACTTGGTCTCTTGGTTCCTAGCTATAGTCTAGGTCTCTAAGACAGCGATCCGGACTAGATCGTGTCTAACCTAATTCCCTATAGTTATGGCTCTGATACCAATCTGTCACACCCCAACCGATGGCGGAATCATCGGGGCGCGACACTGAGCGAAACAGATTGTTCAGAAGTTTCCACAACAACTATCATACAATTCAGTTATATAACACGTCCCATACCGTGTCCCAAATAATAACAAGTTATCATAGAAATCAACTAAACAATATGGGAACTGTTCCGACAACTCAGATTCTTAATTATTACAGACCGAATTAAATATTGTTTTAAGACTTCTAGACGGCTAACTGTAGATCTTACTGACTACAGGTGCCAGTACAAGATCTACAGAGAACTATGGCCCTGGAGCAGGTATGTGGACACTGTCCTAAGGTCACAGGTTCCTAGAAGCTTATTACTGCCTCGCTTCCCTAGCACGCTAGTAGCTTAAACACCTGTCACATACGTTAAAATAAAAGTCAATACATATAATGTAAAGGTGAGTACACAAGTTTGATATAGCATATAAAGTTCGAAAAGTTTACGCATAACCAAGCACGTACACAAGGGCAAACGATGCATGTAAATTATCAACATGGGACCATCGATACCAACGACTTCGAGTTGACTGTCCGAGACAGTTCGCAATACATGATTACCACTGTAATCCATGCGAGTAATTGTCCTTAGCAACCCCCGTGTGAACGGGTGCTGAGTCCAAACTATAGTACTACGTTGCTAAAGCAGGCAGATAGCACTCCACGTGTAAACATAATAAACAGCAATCATTTAGTCAAGTAATACATGCAAGTAGGTTAGCGTTCAAATAGTTTGTGTTGTTTGTGAATTTGATAGATTACGTATGTAACACCCAAAAGTGCTGAAAGCAAAAAGGGATCGAGTATACTCACAGTGGTTGGTTGTGGGTTGAAGGGAGCACTGAGAATAGGTTAGCCTGAATAGTTCGATAACAATACAATGAGTAATGCGGAAAAAGTGAACAGTGGAAACTGGATCGGATAGACCATTCGATCGGACGGCTGTTCGATCGAGTGGGCTGTTCGATTGGGTTAAAGTCCGTTCGAACGTCCCGTTCGATCGGCCGGCTGGCTCGATCGGCTGGTTCTTTCAAGTGGATTGTTTCTTCCTTTGATGTGAAGGATGTGTTTGTGTATGATGGTTTGTACTTTTGAAGTTTTTGCAGCATTACCTTTCAAGTTGGCCGATCGAACAGTCCGTTCGATCGGTTGGTCCAACCGATCGGTTAGTTTTGCACACTTGGTAAATTGTCACTCGATCGGGTGGCATGCTCGATCGGGTGACATCCCAATGTTTCGAAGAGGTTTAGCGTTGAAGTGTAGTATCTCATGATTCGATGAGTAATGTTTACAATCGAGTGGCTCGATCGATCGAACAGAACCCTGTCAATATTACACCTCATGAGTTTGTGGGCCCAGATGCTAGTCGATCGATTAGCCTAGTCGATCGGCTGGCGTAGTCGTTCGGTTGGGCTGTTCGTTCGAATAGCCTAACCGTTCGGCCAGCCCCTGACCTGGTTAGTCCATCACCTAGCACTTGGTTATTTCCCGTTATTTTATTGATGTTTTAAAGATAGTTTGACCACAAGTTGAACCACAAAAACCTCAGCCTTTACTTTACTCACTGACTCGGCTGGAATCACCCAAGCTCGGTCAGGGAGCGTTCAAGGACCTAAGTTTAACGTTTAACTTGTAATCGGTAATCTCGGGGTAAAGTCCGAATCTTGAACCATGTGTTTGTTTAGAATGATTTATGGGTCGGTTCAAGCTTCGTTTTCGCCGGTTTGAGTGTAAAAGAGTTGAAAGATTGGTGAAAACCCGTCTTTCAATCCTTTTCCACCGTGAAATGTTAAGATCTTTGGAAGATTTTAAGTTGTTTATGTGGAAATCGGTTAGATTCAAGCTATTCATGTCGGATTGATGTCAATCTTAGTGTTCTTCAAGAACACCATGATGACATCACCCAAGAATGCTTAGATCTTTGTGATTTCACGGTTGGAATTCAGATTTTGAAAGATAGAAAGATGGAGAATCGATCAAGGATCAAAAACGTACAAAGATTGGAGTGAAATACTTACAGGTTTGAGAGAAATCTGAGAAATGGCGAGAATAGAAGGCTGGTCGGTCAGAGCTTTTCCAAAAGTGGAAAGCTTGACAAGGACAGCCCTATTTATAGGCTTCCAAAAGTGGAAAGGGGTTAGCTGATCGAACAGCATCCCTGATCGAGCGGCTGCCCGATCGAACAGCCTGTTCGATCGGCTAGCCTGTTCGATCAGATTGCCCTGTCCGATCGGCTTGCCTGGTTTTGAGTGTTTCGCGACGATTTTTGATATTTCGATTTCGATAGATTGAGGAGTAGAGTAGGATAGAGTTTCTATTCAAATTACTTTCAGTCCCAACTACTATATCTAACATACAAGCATCCTTACCACCTATTTTCAAAGTCGGTTTCGATTGTGTTTGATTATCCTTCGAGTCTCGATTGATTTGATTGATTCACCACACTCTTTAACATAAAAGTAACATGCACAAGTAACACGTAAGGCACACACACACGTATAAAAGCATTAAAATTATCCACACTTGAGTTCGATGATTGATTTGATTAGCTTGATTATTGATTGACTAGCTTTATTGCATTGTTACTTCCTATCATTCACAGTCGGTCGTTGATTCACAGTTCGATTATCGGCCGATTAGTTTGATTATACAACACTTGCTCCACATAATATGAAAATCAAAATGAAACTAAAATAAAATTAATCTTTATTGATCTTTAATTCCAATAACAGTCAACTCTTGACTTTGACTTTGACCTTTGGGAAAACACGGGGTGTTACAAAAGTGATGCTCATGCTCGGATTGAATTTGAATCGAGCGGATCATTTTCGCTCGGTTTTTCTCAGCACCGAAATTAAAACATGTGTAGTAAAACAAAAAAAAAACTGAAATCAAGACTTTTATAAAGCTGCATTCAACAAAAACAAATCTTAACTTAATTAGAACATGTCCAACACCTTACTAACAAAAGCAATACATAACTAAAATCATGATTCTAAAAATGTTCTTAACAATATTAGAAGCACAAAATAAAGTGCGAAATACAAATTGTCATTTAGCTCAAAGCCATAAACTTCTTCTTTAAGCCAGAACGTGGCAGGAACAGATCGATATGAGAATGAACGTGGCAGCGATATGTGATTGTGTTATGTGGCAGCGACGATATGCAGATCGAACAATCAGATTATGTGATGGTTTTAGGAATTAGGAATTTAGGGTTAGATTTTGGTGTGTGGCAGCGGCGGCGATATGTAGATCGAACATTCGAACAATCAGTTTATGTGATTGTTTTAGGAATTACGGATTTATGGTTAGATTTTGTTATTAAGTTGGGCTAAGCTTTTAATTTTGGTATTAAGTTGGGCTAGGCATTTAATATATATATATATATAGGATAAGGTTCATGTGAGAAGTAGTAGGCTATTTGAGAAACTTGAGAAGCATTCTAGACCACACATTTTCCTTAAGCAAAAAAATGCAAAAAAAAATGTAAAAAAAATGCAATTTTTTTTTATTGAAAAATCGCAGGTTTTTCTTTAAGAATTTAATTTTTTATTTAAAAAAAATTGGAATTTATACACATGTGTATATTGTTAATCTTTTTAACTATACATATATGTATATTGTCAATTATACATATATGTATATACATGTTTAAAATTGAAAAATAAGTGTTATTTAGGGTTTAGCATTAGTATTTAGGGTTTAGCATTAGGGTTTAGGGTTTAGCTTTATGGTTTAGGGTTTAGCTTTAGGGTTTAGCATTAGGGTTTAGTAATAGTATTTAGGGTTTAGCATTACGGTTTAGCATTAGGGTTTAGCTTTTGGGTTTAGCATTAGGGTTTAGCTTTAACTTTAGGGTTTGCATCAGGGTTTAGCATTAAAAGTTTAGCTTTAGGGTTTAGTTTTAGCTTTAGGGTTTAGCATTAGGGTTTAGCTTTAGGGTTTAGCATTAGGGTTTAGAATTAGGGTTTAGCTTTAGGGTTTAGGGTTTAGCATTAAGGTTTAGCTTTAGTGTTTATGGTATAAGGTTTAGGATTTATAACACATATTGTTTCAATTTTAAACATGTATATACATATATGTATAATTGTCAATATACGTATATGTATAGTTAAAAATTAACAATATACACATATGTATAAATCCCAAAAAAAAAAATAATCCTTAAAGAAAAAGCTGCAATTTTTCCAAAAAAAAATTGTATTTTTTTCACTTTTTTTTGTATTTTTTGCTTATGGAAAATGTGTGGTCCAGATTGCTTCTCAAGTTTCTCAAATAGGGTGGACTTCTCTTAGGATCCCTACCCTATATATATATATATATATATATATATATATATATATATATATATATATATATATATATATATAAATCTTTAAAATCTATAATATGTATATATATATATAGATAGAGGATCATGTACATTAATCTAAAAGTGTGAGAAGTGTATTATAACACTATATATAACACTATATAACACCATATAAACACCGGGTAACACTATGTAACACCATATAACACCATATAACACTATGTAACACTATATAATACTATATAACAAATATAACAATATATTTTGTCTGATAGCATGTCTATGATAGATGTATAGTGTTATATATTGTTATATAGTGTTACATAGTGTTATATGGTGTCACATAATGTTATACGGTGTTTATATGGTGTTATATAGTGTTATAATACACTTCTCAGACCTCTGGATTAATGTACAGGATCCCTACCCTGTATAGATATTAATTATTTAATAAAAATAATTCGAGCGAAACCAAGCGATCGACGAGCGAGCGGACCTTTGCTCATGCGTGGATTGAATTTGAATTGAATCGATCCGAGCGGCTCATTTACAAATTGAGCGGGAATCGAACGAGCATTTTTCGGGCATTTTTCGAGCGATCGTCGAGCGATCCTCGATCATCGAGCAGTTTGGACAACCCTATCCTGGAGTAGTGCGTATCTTGTTCCCTTTGAGGTGTCATATAGTTCACATCCATTCCATAGTAGTCACTTCTAAGACTAGCAATTCTCTTGAAACCCTTTGGGATTTTGGGGATGTTTGGCATGTCCAAGACCCAAACTCGAGACGAGTCAACGCTGATATCAGCAGGCTTTTCACATGTGGTCCCTGGGAGTTTGTTACAAACAAACGGATTGTTAGTTAGGTTGCATCTGAACTCTTCGAACTGTTCTTCGGTTGCTAATTTCCACCATTTGTAACACTTGTCAACATTTAGTGCTGGATCCGGTAATTGTAAATATATTATTTATTTATTTAATCAGTGGTCGTGGTATGGTGGTGAAAGGTGGAGATGGTGGTGGTGATGGTGAAGAGTGGGGAAGATGAAATGAGTGGGGTGGGTTGATGAAAATAAGGATGGTGGGCCCACTTGATTAAATAAATAAATAATATATTTCTTTTAATGTTTTAAGGAAATGGTATTTTTGTCATTTCACACCCTCTTAACCGAGAAAACTAACTGATGTTAGGCCTAGGGATTATTCGGGAAAGAAAATTGAAAAGTTGGGACTATAGCTGTAATTTTAGAAAGTTAAGGACTAAAAGTGAAAAATAGCAAACACAGGGACTATCCAGGCATTTAACTCCTTTAATTTTTATTATTTTGCTTTTTCATTAGAATGTGTAGTGGTCTACGTGGACCATTTCTACCCTATAATTACATTAAAATAACAATATTTTCTTTCTCGTTTTAATTAAATAATATTTTTATACATTTATTATTACATTTTCTCACTTCTATACACTTACAACCACTTTCAAAATATATTAAAAATTATAGAGGGAGAACAATGTCCCCTCAAATATACAGATGAGTGGTAACATTTTCTCTACTTCAGTCACAATCACCTTTTATAACGTAAAGAAGACTCTCACGTAATTTGATGGAAGAAATTTGAATGCTCATACTGAATTAGGCTTGTAATCATTCCATTCTAGTGACGACGAGTAGGTGATGATGACATAAAGGAGTAATGAATAAGTCATGGAGAGTAGGCATATCATATCTGATCATTTCCTAATCTAAGCTTCATTACAAAGAAAATAAGGAATGATTTCTGTCAATTACTCCCGAATTAATCATTCCATTATATTGACACATTTGTCACTTTCATATAATTCACAAGGCAAAGTGGTTAGTGGTGTGGTGTCATTATTTGATATACTTTCTTTTTACATGCTCTTTTAAGTTATACTCTATGCATTCTAACTTGTACTTATATGTAAATTTTACATATAATACGGACCGTTTTAAACTTTTTTGGTCAATTTTGTATTTAACTAACGAATATGTTTAGTTAGCACCCCTAACACCACCCCGAGGGTGCTAAAGGAACTCTCATAAGTAGAATGGTGAGCGTGAAAGGGAAGAAAAGATACGAGTTACATGTGTCAGCCCATAAACCAATCAATACAGTTCATTTGGAGTTAAAGGGGCACCAAAGAGCCCCACTTAGACTTAATATACATTTAGAAGAAAAAAAATCTGCCATGTTATATACTTATATACCATAAAAATTAGAGTTAATTACATAGTTAGTTCCTGTGGTTTACATAAAGTAACATACTTAGGTACTAATAGTTTAAAATCACATTCTAGGGTATTAACTTTTAATTTTGTAACGTTTGGAGGTATTAACGTTATTTTTAGGTTTAAAATCACATTCTATTAGTATCTAAGTATGTTATTTTGTGCAAACCACATGGACTAACTATGTTAATACTCTAGAAGTTAATACCTCCAAACGTTACAAAATGAAAAGTTAATACCCTAGATGGTGATTTTAAATTATTAATACCTAAGTATGTTATTTTGTGCAAACCATAGGGGCTAATTATGTAATTAACTCTAAAAATTATATGTCGGTCACCTAATGAGATTTTTTTTTTAATTTCTAAATGGATAATATTTGGGTGGTGGTGAGGTGTGGTGGGGGTGGGTGTTTAGGTTTTGGGTGGTGGTGTAGTGGGTTTAGGTTTTAGGTTATTGGACACTTATCACTCTATAAATCCTTCTTACACTTTTTAAAATTAGGAGTCTTTGTAGAATAACTTAACCCATCAATTAAATGTGTTCGTTATGTGGTGATGCATTAGCGAAGGCATATCATTTGTTTACCTTATGCTATATTACCATGGTTAGTCTTTGTATATGTAACCCATAGCGTCCGGAACACTGCCTCAGGGGCGCTATGGGGGGGGGGTTATAACTGAAGGGATGCTATATTGGCGTTATGAGGGACTTTCTCTCACACAAACATATATATATATATATATATATATATATATATATAGGGGAAGGTTCAAATGAAAACCACTTTTTATTGTGAAAACTCGAAAACTAATTAAAAAAAGCCAAAAAAACATACAATTTTTTTTCTTTTTTTTTTTTGCAAACCAAATTTCGCAGGTTTTTTTATATAAAAAAATTTTCAAAAAAAATTTGTGTAGTGCACATGTGTGATACTACACATGTGTATGTGTACTACACATGTGCACTACACAAAATTTTTTTTTTTTTTTGAAAATTTTTTTTATATATATAAAAACCAGCGATTTTTATAAAAAAAATTGAAAAAAAAATCGTGTGTTTTTAGGCTTTTTTTAATTAGTTTTCGAGTTTTCACAATAACTAGTGGTTTTCATTTGAACCATCCTCTATATGTATATACATACATATATAACCCCTGGGAAGGATCCACTAAAAAGTGGATTTTGCCTAAGTAGCCTAAGAATAATTGTGATAATGACATGTGGCACTCCTAATAAGTAGGAATGAAGGGCATTTTGGTCCTTATAAATAGGAGTGAAAATGACATGTGGCACCCCTTTTGTTTTTTAAAAATACAATAAAAAAATCTACTACAAAAAATCTAACACAAAAAATCTAGTACAAAAAAATCTAGCAGAAAAAATCTAGTACAAAAAAATATAGCACAAAAAATGTAGCACAAAAAAATATTGCACAAAAAAATCTAGTACAAAAAAATATAGCACAAAAAAATCTTGTACAAAAAAATCTAGCACGAAAAAATTCAGCAAAAAAATGTAGTACAAAAAAATCCAGCACAAAAAATTGAGAAAAAAAATTAAGACAAAAAAATTCAGCATAAAAATATAGTACAAAAATCTAGCACAATAAAATATTATACAACATAGAAATACAACACATTTTAGTGAGTTTTTTTAACCTTCATATTTTATATAGCAATATGGTACTCAAATTAAAGATAAAACGATGCTCGATTTTATGGTGAAATTTTTATGAAAAAATAATGTCGTATAAAAAAGTTATGAACGTTTAAAAAATGGGGGTGAAATATGCATGTGTCTCACATATGGAGAGAGAAAGTCCATAAATAGGATTTTTTCAAGATACTCTTCCACTCCTCCTTTCTCCTACACTTGCATCTTAACCATTGATTTGAAAAATAAATGGTTAGGATTTCTTCTCATCCTACTAAGGGGGGGGGGGTGGTCACTAGTGATAGAATTCTATCACTCACAAGCACCAATCAGGTTTCGTCATGTCATCAACCATTTTTCCATCACTCACAACCTTTTTTTGGTGGCAAGGGTCATCACTCACCACCACACCCAACAATTTCCCCTCAACCAACAATTACCCTCACAAAAAAACCATCATGCCGTTAAAAAAATAACGAAATCGTGTTTTCGTGATTGTATCACGCGTTAATTTTATGGTGGCGGTGGGAATATACAAAGTTCAACGCGTTGAATTTGCCATCACGGAAAAACAACGGGACCGCCCCCTGTCCCCTAAGGCAAAATAAACTTTTTATTTGATCTTACCCCTATAACCCCTTATCTACATAACCCTCATTTCTTACACATTTGTCACGTGTCATATAACCCTTTTTATACATTTGTCACATGTCGTATAACCCCCCCACCCGGCACACACAACTACACATGGCCTTATTTGAGAGCATATTGGTAGTTGGTGCAATATTCATCAAATTTGCGCCTTCTCGGTTACTTAATTTATTAGACTAGTCGGTATGGAGGGTCGGCTGAGGCCCGTCCTCCCGCCGCCGCCCCAAACTCCCCACCCCATGCCCGTCGCCGCCCCATTTCCGGCAACTTCGGCTCCCACCAGCCGAACTCGATGGCCCACCTCCTCTCTCCTTCTCTCACATATATACATATACATACATACACATATATATATATATATATATATATATATATATATATATATATATATATATATATATATATATAAAGAGGTTCATCCCCCACCCCCTAGGTCCATCACCCTCAAGCCCTTCCTACGTGGCAGTGATGTGGCGGCCCATCCTCTTGAGGATGGGGCTCTCCATACCCTCTAGTCTTATAGATAACAATGAACGTCAAAGATTTCCAATAGGAAGTGATCTATGGCATCATCTTAATTGCTTGTTGGAGCATATGGACAGCTAGAAACTCAAACAAAACGGCCAAAGTGAAGAAAATCTACGAAGATATCAAGTCTCTTGGGTTTCTTATAGATAAAAAAAATACATCAAAAACACAAATCGCTATAGTGGTAGGATTAGTGTTATTTCAATATTCTGTAATATTGTTTTAGTTCTCTTGTTTTGTTTACGGCCTCGCTCCTAGCTTTTGCTTGGGTTTGTCGTTAAAAAGATTGTTTTTGAAAAAAAACATAGTTTGATAATTATGTAAAAGTAGATGAATGCCCGGATATTAAAAAATAAAATTGAGATATTTTTAATGACAGGAGATGAAAGGTCGCATTCCAGCCAATTGAAACAATATTTTAAATGTTTATAATTAATTATACCGGTATGTGACGTAAAGCATAATCGAAGATATACAAGCTCAAATTTATATCAACACGACTGATTACATATTTATGCTGATTAGATCATAGATAAAGTTTTGAAAGTGACAAATATCTTATTTAATAAACTAATATGGTCTTTCTAAAATATATAAAAATGTGACGGTTGGATTTGGTGTTGTGGTTGTGGTGTCCGAGGTTTTGGGATTTGAGGTAGCGAAGGGGTTTGTTTTTCAGGTGAGGTGATGGTGTAAATCTCTGATAATGGTGGTGAGACGCTAGTGTCTGATAGTGGTGGTGGTGATGACTAGTGGTGGTTTTAACAAGGAGAAAGGGCGAGAGAGAGAGAGGGAGAGGGAGAGGAAGAGGGAGAGTGAGAGATGAGAGTAATGAAATGAGGAATTTTTTTTTCAATAAAATTGGATTTTTTAGTTATTAAAAAATAAAAATAATCACTTATATGCAACATTACTTAAGTACCCTTGCTTTGAACAGAAAAGACAAAAATGTCCCTTACTTTTAACAACAAAAATGAACGAAGTTAAGAGCAGGAAGTATATTAGAGAACACATACAAACATGGGGGAGGAAAATAGCCGTTTTTAAATAATATAAGTAAAACCGTTAAAGTAACCAAATCACAGGAAGCAAAACGGAAGTTAACTCTATCTAAATTGTAGCATAATTAGGAACGATGAGTTTGTAATGTTGTTTATGTTATTTAATAATCTCTCTCTCTCTCTCTCTCTATATATATATATATAGGGTATGGTTGATTTGAGAACTACTCTTATTGCGATAACCAATGTAAACATAAAAAATACCTAAAAACACACACACTTTTTTAATATTTTTTAAATTGCTATATTTCGTCCATAAAAAGAATTTCAACTAACAATTTTGGATGTAGATGTGCATATGTATCATTCTTTGACAAATTTCGTAATGCATTACCAGAATTATACAATTGCACTTTCATTTACATTACTAGCTGTAATACACTACTTTTTATATTAGCAATATTTAAATGCACATGTGCATCTATATGTATAAACATGATATAACTTTTTTGGTATATAAAGTTTGTGATTTTAAATGATGAAGTAGGCCAATATATGGTGATAGATGATTTGGTGTCGACAAGAAGAGATTTGTTGGCTTTTTTAATGCTAATAATGGGGAGTGGCAGGTGTGGACATTTCAGTTATGATATGCATGATGATGATACTATAGAAGTAGTTGGGAGATATATTATCATTTATAACTTTTCTTTTTCTATATTGTGACTACAAATAAATACAAAATACAGGATATTTTTTACATTTGGTATATCCTACGAAGTTATTGTTCACAACACTACGCGTCGAAAAGTTCGGGGGGCGGGCGCCCCCTTCCGCCCCAAGGAAGTTGCGCCCATGTCCTACGTAAAGGTGTAAACGAGTTAAGCCAAACTTTAGCTCATTTAAGCTCGTTGTATACTTAAACAGAGCTTAAAGTCAAACTTGGTTTGTTTAATTTACCTGAGCTTGAGTTTCGTTCGTCTTTATATCTAAAGCTTGAGCTTGTGAATATGCTTTCAAACTCAAGTTTGGCTCGAACATGACTCTGGTAGGAATTAGCTCGGTACAATATCGGTATCGAAAGTACCGATCTAGAAAATTGGGTACTAGTACCGAAAGTGTTCGGTATGATACGGTATTCGAAGGTATATCAACCCAAAAGACACGCGTTGTACCCAACCAAAAAGACAGATCCTAAAAAAATGTAAAAAAAGTGGGTACAAGATTCGGCTCATACGATACAGTTTGGTACCGAAACTGGTTCGGTTTTAATATCGGGTCTCATTTGCTCATCCCTAATTTTGGAGTTTGGTCCAACCCTTTTAATAATTATAAATTATTAAATTGTTTATATATGTACAAGTATAATATTCATTGTGATATATATCTAGAAATTAATAAGTAAAATCATCTACTTATAATTTTTTCTCTAAGGTAGTCTATATTTAAAGAAAAAAAGGTAGTGTTTCATGTAAAAAAAAAGGTTTTTTTGTGAGAAAGGTAAGAAAGAATCTATACACCATTAGATCTTTGATCTATTGGTTGAGATCATAATGGCAAAATTGTAAATAATGTTTACTATTAAACATACTAGTTGTAACACCCGTGTGAATACACGGGTATGTTTAATAACGATCGAAAACAAATACTAAAAAACAGATTATAATATATGATTTATATTCTTTGCATTTAGTTACATATCTTTATAAAACAATGTTAATGAAATTATGTGTTAGTGTACATGGTTGATATACAAATAAGCTAAGTACTTGGTAATATGTTGTCTAAAATGAAAACATGAACTAATTTTTTGACACATTGTTAGTTGTGACGCAATGGTGAACACACGGGTATGTTTAATAACGATCGAAAACAAATATTAAGACAGTATGTGTTAGGACATAAAAATTTCATTACTATGTTACAAAAAAATTAGAGAAAAACGCAATTTGCGTCTCTGTGGTATGTGAGAAACATCACCCTGTTTGACTGTTTGACAATTGTGAAATGTCTTTTATACCCTCAAATCTTAATGATAAATATATATGTATGATTAGAACAATCACACTTCTCAATAAAATCATTTTCATCTTCTCTCAAGTCCCAAAACACAGATCTTCATCTTCATCTTCAATCATCTTCATCTTCATCGGATCATCTTCATCTCCATCGAAATCATCTTCATCTTCATCGAAATCATCTTCATCGGAATCATCTTCCTCTTTTGTAATCTCCACATATCATCATCTTCATCTTCATCTTCATCATCTTCATCTTCTATAACAATCCAAGGTAAAATCACATACCTAAAACATGATCGACACTATGTTTTTGATATGCTAGAATGTAACAGGTTTTGTGTGAAAATATTGTTTGATTCTTGTGGGTTTTTATCTCGGGTATCAAAACAGAGGTTTGGGTTTTGGTTATTATGAAGGTTTGTTTCAGGTTTTATATGAAAATATTGTTTGATTCTTGTGGGTTTTTGTCTCGGGTATCAAAACAGAGGTTTTGTTTGATTCTTGTGGGTTTTTGTCTCGGGTAGCAAAACAGAGGTTTTGAATGTGTTTTCGGTTCCTCATATGAGATCAACTATGTTTTGGTTTTGATTCTTGTGGGTTTTTGTCTCGGGTATCAACTAAGTATATTGTTCAAAATGTATCATTGATTTCTATAGTTTCAGATCTCATGTGATCATTTGGCTGATTCTTGTGTGTTTTTCTCTAAAAACAATTAGAGTACAGATCTAGGTTGTTTATTGAAACTATGATACTTGTGGGTTTTAATTTCTGAATCAAATGCGAAGAAACAAATGATGGAAATTGATAAAGCGCATCAGTGTGTAGTTATTTGAACACATCAATATTGATACTTGAAATGTGAAAATTGATTTTTGGTTGTTTGAGAATTGTTTAAAAAGATGAACTAAATCAGAATTAAATTTTATACAAATGAACTGATCGGATCAGTTTCGGATTGATGTGTTCGTCATATTGATTTTTTGTTTAATTCGATGATATGGGTTCCTCATATTGGTCATTTGAATGTGTTTATATTGGTCATTTGAGAATTGTTTAAGAAGATGAACTAAATCAGAATTAAATTTTATACAAATGAACTGATCGGATCAGTTTCGGATTGATGTGTTCCTCATATTGATTTTTGGTTTGATTCGATGATATAGGTTCCTCATATTGGTCATTTGATTGTGTTTATATTGGTCATTTGAATGTGTTTTATTGTACAGAATGGCTGCGGATGTAAAGATACGCAAAAAACCAAGCACGAAGGCGAGAACACTTGACAACCTCCTAGAAGATGGTGCGGTGCACATAAGGAAGTAATTGATCAGAACGATCAATTGTATATGAATGATTATAACCCCAGTGGCAGATATGTAATTAGCGAGCTCTGGAATTTCAAGGAAAATCGAAGAGCTACACTGGGGTTATATTCATTCATATGAATGAATATAACCCAAGTGGCAGATATGTAATTAGCTATACTGGGATTATATTCATTCATATCTGCTACATTCCGAAGTGCACCCATCAGCAAAGATCCACAATTGCTTGTGGTGATATGACGTTTTGTCTCTGTATTTATATGTTACGGTCTTTTGTTATCGAGTCTGTAAGTCCTGTCAAGTCTACGAAGTTGGTATGACGTGTTGATGTGTGTCGGTGTGTATATAATTTTGATATATATTTAAGCCCCTTTTTACACTTTTAACCAAGTTTTAAATTTATAAAACACGATATTTACTAACACTAAACACACATATGGGCAAGTGCACCCATCGTGGACGTAGTATAGTGTTGGTAAGATACCGAGGTCGTCCAAGGACACAAGAGCTTTTAATACCGGTTTATCCTCAACGTCTAACCAAATCAAAAAGTGAGAAAAATATTTTAAACTAAGAAAAATAAAAACTAACTAAATGCTGAAAAGTAAAATAAAATAAAAACAGATAGACAAGATGAATCACTTGGATCCGACACGTGTATTAGTATAACCTTTGATTATTTTCGCACTTTTGCACTTGTTTAAGAGATTATCTTAGTTATTGTAGTAGGCCCCTCTTTTGAAGGCGACGTTACCCTCAACCCAGTAGTTTAAGTCAGCAAGGATACAATCCTAAAGGGTCGGATTATTGAAAGATAATGAATTAAGTTATTAATGCAAATTGTGGTAGGCCCCGCTTTTGGCGGTGACGTTACCCACGGCTAAGTAGTCTGAGTCAGCAGGGATACAGTCCTAAATAGCCGGGTTATAGTATTAATAGTAGTTAACTTATGAGGGGGTCAAAGAGTTTGGATCCCCGCCATCCAATACCTATGGGCATTGAAGGAGATCCTACTAAATTTGACCCAGGTCCCAAGCAGGACCTCTAAACGCTGAACAAGGGCAAGACCCTTACCAAACCGTTCCCTTAACCCCCGACCAGGTAGCCAACATACCTCCATATAGACCTGGAGATATGAATGGTGAAAATCTTTTATTTTATATAGACAGTAAAATAATGCCAAGACACCACGGACAAACGATAAGGAAAGATCACCTTCAACATAAGTAACTAGTTATTAAAGTCATTAATACAAAACCAAATAAAAAGTGCAAAAGATTAAAAATAAAAAGTATTATACTAAACACTTGTCTTCACCAAGTGATGTAAGAGACCTAGGCAAACATGGCCTTGATTGTCAAGAACTCTTACGATCAATCTTGGATCCCGAGACGACTCACACACTCTACGATGGACAATGGATGATGGTGGTGGATGATGGTGTTATGGTGGTGGTGGGTGGTGGATGAAGTGTGAGGGAGGTGGTGTGCCAAGGGATGAAATGGAATGAAGCCAAGCACCCCTATTTATAGGCTGAACAGAAGGCTGGGCACGGCCCCGTGTCCGCTGGACACGCCCCCGTGCCCGTCTGACATTCTCTCTCTTCATTAATTGTAATTCGCAATTACAATTAATGCGCCTGCTGTACTTTCACCACGCCCCCGTGCCCGCTGGACACGGCCCCGTGGTGGGCAATGGAAGCTTCTACTGGTTTGTCTTTTCTGCTGCTTCCTGGGCACGCCCCCGTGTTCGCCGGACACGGGGCGTGTTCAGACTCTGTTTTCTCTTCTTTGCCTTGGGAGGTGCCGTTGAGGGTCCGGGCAGTCTACTTTTGTTCCTTTTCTTGTATTTATGCTAGAATTAGTTGTCTTTTTGCTTCTTTTGTGATTTTGAGCTCATTTCATCCTGAAAATACAAAAGGAAGACAAAAACACTCTTTTTCCAACATTAGTACTTAAAAAGGGTTAGTTTTATGCCTTAATTGATGTGATTTATATGTTGCATTTTACACACATCAAATACCCCCACACTTGAACTTTTGCTTGTCCTCAAGCAAAACTCTTTAAATGTGGCTTACACTCCCAAATGGAATAGGTAGAAGAGAAAGTTTTTAGCCACACTTGAACTTTTGCTTGTCCTCAAGCAAAACTCTTTAAATGTGGCTTACACTCCCAAATGGAATAGGTAGAAGAGAAAGTTTTTAGCTTGTCCTAGAGTGTCGGGAATCCAAGGTCTTTGTAAGTTTTATTTTTATTTATTTACAATCCTATTCGTTATGATTTATTTTGAACGTTTCATAAGATAAATTACTTATTTGGGCATAGCATGCCTTATTAAAATTCCATTTATATACAAGTTCACATACCTCACGGGGGATCACTCAACACTCGGCCGAAGGTGTATATTTTTAGTGAATCACTCGAGAGCGGCATGGAACTTACGCCTTCCATAGGCTTGCCAAGCAATCAATCCTCCTCCTTTTTAACTTTTTACCTTTGTAAATATCAAGAGGACTTTTGGGGTGAAGGGTTAGGCTTGGGTTAAAGGTAGGTGGTTTGGGTTAGTTGTTAGTAAAAGGGCGAAAATCGTAAAAGCGTCGGTTTTCGTAAAATACCTTGTCTTTAGTGACTTTTTATTTTGAAGTATTTCTCCAAACAAGCTTTTATATAGCTTTTGTTTGTTTTTGACTTCATCAAAAAAAAATTTTTTCATCACATAAAAAGGCGAGTTTACGAAGAACCGAGCTTGTTACTAAAATAAAGGGTGAAAAATAAAAAAAAGTTTTTGGTGGGTAAAAGGGTTTTGGGGTAATGAAATGAAAGGTTTAGGCTCAAAGGGGCTATCTAGGGGGATTTTGGGTAGGTGATAAAAAAAATGAAAAATAATGGTTTTGAAAGAAAAATGGTTAGTCCTAATGCCTCCATCATTTACTTACTTGGGTTTAAGTTGGTAAGGACCGGGAATGAATTGTTGTGGCAAGTTCTAGATTTGTAAGAACCAAGCGGCTATTCACACAGGAAACGAAAAATGAGCATTTAGTCTAAATATGTATATTTTTATGCTCAATAAAGGCTCAAAACTCACTTTTGTGGGAATGGGTTTTTAATGTGATCAAGTATGTATAATCGAATTTTTAACTAGACTTGTTATGCCGTTTCATAATTTTCTTATGTTGGTTCTTTGTTATCATGACGCTATCGGTTGTAAACTTATAAAAATATAACCTTTTTAGAACTTGTTATTCCCAACTTAAACTAAGACAAGTAAATGAAAAAAATGAAAAAGTTTTTGAAAAAAACTTGGGGTGTTTAGCGGTTCCAAAAGAGTTTTGTGTAAGGCTTGTGTTTAGGATTTGCAAAATTTCAAGGTTTTA
Source organism: Helianthus annuus (assembly GCF_002127325.2). Taxonomy (NCBI): domain Eukaryota; kingdom Viridiplantae; phylum Streptophyta; class Magnoliopsida; order Asterales; family Asteraceae; genus Helianthus; species Helianthus annuus. The sequence goes on along the minus strand of NC_035435.2, from coordinate 173,191,270 downwards.
GCATCCCCCCCACACTTAAATTACACATTGTCCTCAATGTGTCCAAAAATAAGGTTTTTGGTTGATTAGGATGTGTAAAAGTGGGTTAAAAAGCAAAGTTTTATGTTACTGGCATCCTGGACACGGCCCCGTGGTGACCGGGCACGGCCCCGTGGTCAAGTGCCAGTAACAAAAATTAGAGAATTGAAACAGAAGCCTGGACACGGGGGCGTGTCCGCTGAACACGGCCCGTGTCCAGTTACCTGAACTGGGTGATTTTCTGCAGGGGGCTCAGCACGGGGCCGTGTTGGTTGAGCACGGCTCGTGTTGAGCCTTCTGTGATGGAGATTTTTGTCGGGTTGCTCTGTTCTTCGTGCATGGTTCCATTTTTCTCGTTCCTTTTTTCATCCATTACCACCATGAGTGTGTTTTATTCTGCAAAAACTAAAAGATTAAGCTAACCTAAGGATAGTTCCACGGAATGCCTCCGTGGTGCGCCACGTTTATAAGGGTCCTTGGCTAGACCCGATTCGAGGTTATATATCTTCTGAGTGGGATGCCTGGCTTCCCATGTTACACCGTCGGAGAGCAGCATCCAAGCTTGAATCAATAACCTTCATGTAATTGACTGGGTCGTCGTCCTCTATTCTCTTCCCAACTCCGAACTTCACTTCATCATCCCCATACCTCAAAGTGAGTGTCCCGTCATTCATATCTACCACTGCTTGTGCTGTGGCAAGGAAGGGTCTCCCTAGTATAAGGGGGACCTCGGTGTCTTCCTCCATATCGAGTATGACAAAGTCAGCTGGATAAACGAATCTGCTGACCCTTACCAAGACATTCTCGATGACACCTTGTGGGAATTTGACGGATCGATCAGCGAGTTGTATGCTCATTTTTGTAGGGCTCGTGGTTCCCAAGCCAAGCCTTTTGAACATTGATGAGGGCATGAGGTTAATGCTAGCCCCTAGGTCGGCTAAGGCATTGCGAACGGGCGATTCCCCTATTGAGCACGGGATTGTGAAACTTCCGGGATCGATTTTCTTTTGGGGAAGTTTATTGAGTACGAGGGCAGAGCATTCTTCGCCTAAATTAACTAATTGCAAATTTTCAATTTTCTTCTTATGCGTAAGGAAGTCCCTCATAAATTTAGAGTATTTGGGCATTTGGGTTAGGACTTCGATAAAAGGAATATTGACATGCAATTGTTTTAACAAACTTTCGAATTTTGCGAATTGCTTATTTGTCTTTTGACGAATTAACCTACCGGGGTACGGAACTCGAGGAGCCTTGGTCGGCTCTGATGATGGAGGAGAGTTCTTTTCCTGCAGAGGTGTCGGTAATGTTTCTTCCGTTGACGGTGGTACTTCTGCAGGCCCTACGGTGCGGTTTCGTAGTGTGATGAGGTGAACTTGCGCCTTTGGGTTTGTTTCGGTATTGCTGGGTAATGCGCCTTGTGGTCTCTCGGAAAAGTTTTGAGCTATTTGATTTAATTGTTTTTCTATGTTTTGAATGCTAGCTTGTTGATTTCTAAAATTAGATTCTAATTGTAGAAATCTTTCCGAGTTTTTCTTATCAGTGTCAGAGACGAGGCGAGATATAGTATCTTCGAGCCTTTCTCTTCCACCTTGTTGTTGAGTGAAATTTTGTGACTCGTTTCTTGGTTGCTGAAAGTTTGTTCGTTGGGTTTGTTGGTTACTACTATTGCCGGGTTCCCTCCAACCAAGGTTTGGGTGGTTTCGCCATCCTTGGTTGTAAGTTCCCGTTGGGGGACCCGACGGCCTAGGTCTATTATCAATGTAGTTTACCATTTCTTGTTGATCGTCCGTTTCTTTCATGCAACTCCAATTTTCATGTGACCCACCACACCCTTCACAAGCCATAACCGAGACTGTTTTTGTCATTTCCAATTTTTTTATCTTTGAAGAAAGAGCCTCGATTTGGGCTTGTAAAGAAGTGCTTTCATCGACCTTATGGGCGCCCGGGGCGATAGACTTATTTCCCCGGGGGGTGTGCCATTGAAAATTGGTTTGAGCAATTTCCTCAATTTGATTATATATTTCGTGTGGGCGTCGATTACCTAAAAGTCCCCCGGAGCTAGAATCAAGTGTCTGCCTAGTGTGTGGCAACAATCCATTATAGAAAGTGGATACTTGTTGCCATATTGCGAGGCCGTGATGGGGACACTTGCGTAATAGCTCCTTGAACCTTTCCCAAGTTTCATATAAGGATTCCCCGTCCTCTTGTGAATATGTATTAATTTCAGCCATTAACTTAGCAGTTTTAGAAGGAGGGAAATACTTATATAGAAATTTTTGGGCTAGTTCATCCCAGGTGTTTACCGATCCAGCTGGGAAGGTGTTGAGCCAAGCTTTCGCTCGGTCTTTTAGTGAGAAGGGAAACATACGGAGGCGGATGGCGTCGTTTGATGCTCCATTGATCCGAAAGGTATCACATATTTCCAAGAAATTAGTTATATGTAGATGGGGATCCTCGTCCGCAAGCCCATGGAAGGTTGCGGAGTTTTGGAGCATTTGTATCAAATGTGGCCGAAGTTCGAAGTTATTGGCTTCGACATTCGGAGCATTGATAGAGGCGCCTAGATTACCTACGGTGGGTCGTAGATAATCCATAAGGGTGCGTTGGTCCGCCATTGGAGGTGGATCACCCGAAACCTTCTCTTGGTTTTTGGCTTTTAACCTTTTTCTGAGAAAGCGTTCGGGTTCTTCTAGTGGTTCTTTTATGTCTTTATTGGAACTGGAGCTCATACACTACGTGAGGTTGGCGTCGGGTTCCAAGTCCTGCAATAAAAACAGAAAAGAATGTTGGTCAGAAGGTTCACCACGGCCCCGTGTTGCGCGAACACGGCCCCGTGGCCGGAATTGCAGTGATTGTTTTCCAGATCCCAGTTACTGGAAGTTGGACACGGCCCCGTGTTGCACCGGCACGGCCCCGTGGTCAGCCTTCTGTAACTTGAAAAACAAAAACTGCCAGTAACGATGCTGAGCACGGCCCGTGTCCGACCAGGCACGGCCCCGTGCTGAGCTCTGCAGAAGCTGAAAATTTAAGAAATAATCCTAAAAAATTAAAGAAAAATAAAAATATGATTAGGCCGTTGATTCCTAACTTTCTTAAAATCCTTGTGTCCCCGGCAACGGCGCCAAAAACTTGATGTGTGTCGGTGTGTATATAATTTTGATATATATTTAAGCCCCTTTTTACACTTTTAACCAAGTTTTAAATTTATAAAACACGATATTTACTAACACTAAACACACATATGGGCAAGTGCACCCATCGTGGACGTAGTATAGTGTTGGTAAGATACCGAGGTCGTCCAAGGACACAAGAGCTTTTAATACCGGTTTATCCTCAACGTCTAACCAAATCAAAAAGTGAGAAAAATATTTTAAACTAAGAAAAATAAAAACTAACTAAATGCTGAAAAGTAAAATAAAATAAAAACAGATAGACAAGATGAATCACTTGGATCCGACACGTGTATTAGTATAACCTTTGATTATTTTCGCACTTTTGCACTTGTTTAAGAGATTATCTTAGTTATTGTAGTAGGCCCCTCTTTTGAAGGCGACGTTACCCTCAACCCAGTAGTTTGAGTCAGCAAGGATACAATCCTAAAGGGTCGGATTATTGAAAGATAATGAATTAAGTTATTAATGCAAATTGTGGTAGGCCCCGCTTTTGGCGGTGACGTTACCCTCGGCTAAGTAGTCTGAGTCAGCAGGGATACAGTCCTAAATAGTCGGGTTATAGTATTAATAGTATTTAACTTATGAGGGGGTCAAAGAGTTTGGATCCCCGCCATCCAATACCTATGGGCATTGAAGGAGATCCTACTAAATTTGACCCAGGTCCCAAGCAGGACCTCTAAACGCTGAACAAGGGCAAGACCCTTACCAAACCGTTCCCTTAACCCCCGACCAGGTAGCCAACATACCTCCATATAGACCTGGAGATATGAATGGTGAAAATCTTTTATTTTATATAGACAGTAAAATAATGCCAAGACACCACGGACAAACGATAAGGAAAGATCACCTTCAACATAAGTAACTAGTTATTAAAGTCATTAATAGAAAACCAAATAAAAAGTGCAAAAGATTAAAAATAAAAAGTATTATACTAAACACTTGTCTTCACCAAGTGATGTAAGAGACTTAGGCAAACATGGCCTTGATTGTCAAGAACTCTTACGATCAATCTTGGATCCCGAGACGACTCACACACTCTACGATGGACAATGGATGATGGTGGTGGATGATGGTGTTATGGTGGTGGTGGGTGGTGGATGAAGTGAGAGAGAGGTGGTGTGCCAAGGGATGAAATGGAATGAAGCCAAGCACCCCTATTTATAGGCTGAACAGAAGGCTGGGCACGGCCCCGTGTCCGCTGGACACGCCCCCGTGCCCGTCTGACATTCTCTCTCTTCATTAATTGTAATTCGCAATTACAATTAATGCGCCTGCTGTACTTTCACCACGCCCCCGTGCCCGCTGGACACGGCCCCGTGGTGGGCAATGGAAGCTTCTACTGGTTTGTCTTTTCTGCTGCTTCCTGGGCACGCCCCCGTGTTCGCCGGACACGGGGCGTGTTCAGACTCTGTTTTCTCTTCTTTGCCTTGGGAGGTGCCGTTGAGGGTCCGGGCAGTCTACTTTTGTTCCTTTTCTTGTATTTATGCTAGAATTAGTTGTCTTTTTGCTTCTTTTGTGATTTTGAGCTCATTTCATCCTGAAAATACAAAAGGAAGACAAAAACACTCTTTTTCCAACATTAGTACTTAAAAAGGGTTAGTTTTATGCCTTAATTGATGTGATTTATATGTTGCATTTTACACACATCACGTGTTTTCTCTGTATTGTATGTATTAGAACTTTACATTTAATATACAATTTAGGCTTTAATAATTTGTTATATATAGTATACACATAATTATTAGATTGCATTTATTTAAAAAGATTTAATTATTAGATTGCATTTATTAGATTTAATATACAATTTAGGCTTTAATTTTTCTCAAAAAATTATTAGTTCAGGTTTGATATAGAAATAATCTAAGTAACTGATAATATGTTGTCTACAAATCCGATTATTAATCATTTCTAAATGTTTTCTAACCATTTGTATCCAAAAATCAGATTATTAATCATTTCTTCATGTTTTCTAACCGTTTTTGTCAAATAACCCGAACAACATGCCATATACTTGTATATAGACACGTATGCAAAGGCAATGTCATTTTATTGCCCACTATGCCGTCGATCGCCTAAAACCACTTGGAATGCCCTGCCAAAGTATAGATACCATGATTGCATATCGAGCAGCAAAGGCAAAGCTGATTTTAAGGAACCTTTGCTTTAGTTCATGCATCATCTTTTATCTTTTACATTTTTAAACACACTGTCATTCTAAGTAAAGCAGAACAATTATATTTCTTAAACTGAATTTCTATTTTTTTTCATGTCTAACTGGGATATAAGGTGTGGCCATAAGCATCAGTATCACTAATAAGAAGAAAATAACCAAAATTCTGATAAAGTATAAAATTTCAAAATTTGACAAATCAAAACAAACTCTTAAATAATAAGTCAAGAAGTCGAACACATACAAAAGAGAAATATTGATCATGGTGTTTTCACTTCCATGTTTATAAACTTGCATATTTTTTTCTATTACATATCAAATTAGACTCTACATACAAAACATGGAATAGAAATAACCTTTAACATACCGTAAAAATACCTTACGAACTCACAATTTGTAAACTATGATTCAACCCGAAAACCGACCCTGAATCATTTAAGCATGGCTTCCTCTTTCTGAACTGTTTTGGCAGCCGCAACCATCGCTTATAATGGTTGTTTAGACACCATTAGCAGCCCCAAAACTGTACCTAATTGCATGTTGTTGCTATTCCTTTTCTTGTTTTGTTATGGTACTCATTACCCCTACTAACCAATGTGGTCTGGTTCGCTGCACTTTTATAACAAAAGCCTTATGTTAGTTTTTCAGTTATAATTAAATCTCCTTTTACTACAGCATTACCTATAAAGTAAATTCAATAGAAAGTATCTAATCGTAAATACGAACTCGAGTTACCAGACACTATCATAAATAAGCGGTTGTAAATTTACCTGTTTAAAAACGTTGATTTTTTTTTGTCCAAATAAGCACCAAGTAATATCAAATCCATTCCACAATGACCATTTTTATGCACTTGATTTTTAAGTCCAGTTGAATGTAAAAACACCTCTGCATCAACATCAACATCATCAAATAAAGTCTAAGTTTTTAGCACATGAAAGAATAAAATGTCGTTTTGCCATTAATATTGACCTGAAGAACGAAACTCACAGGTATGTTTGAAACAGCAACACCTTGTATCGACATCAACATTATTATAGCTCATAACCATGTTGCTGAAAGCCTTCTCTGCTGCTTTGCTCAATGCCTAAAACAACGGTATCTCCCCAATTCTTCTGTTAACTATAATACACACACCGAATAAAACCAACATTCTTTTTACTCCATTGCATTTAAATTTGTTCAAAAAGTTCAAAATAATACACTTAACACTCCAATCAATTCTTAATGTTAAACTATGTTTATAATAATAATCAACTATGTTAAAGCTATTTCATTTGTTTGTTACTCAAAATTCAATAATCTCAGCATGTACCCTATGATAGAGATGCATCATCTCCATAATTATCAGTTTATATTCTACGAACTCTACACGACCAATTGGGATGAATTACATTTTAGAATGAACATAACTAAAAGGTTTAACTTCAGAACAATTATAATTAGCTCATGATTAATAACAGTTTTAAAATCTAACCATTACCTTGAACCTAATGACTTTCCAGCCAAGACCCAGGGATGTTTGGGATACTTAGCATCAACCTTACGTACAATATCGTAGGAAAACCCAACCAGTGTTTCTGGCGTTGATGGCGCGCTTTGTTGCATTGTGAATGTCTGCAAAAAACCTAAATCAGAAAGACTGGAAATAAAATTTGAAATCGGTAAATATAATAAACCTGCCACTTACGTAGATTCAGGCCATCCTCAATCATAATGCTTTTTCCTAATGTTTTATTTGCTTTTTAGGGGGAAGATGGCTGCTTCTCTCCATAGCGCATACAAAGAATGGAAGATGGGTGCAAGTGCTTTAGCTGTTGCTGTACATAACTCATCACTCACACTTGGATTTATAAACACTTTGTAACTACCAAAAAAATAATACTTCCTCCGTCCCACTGAAAGTGTCATATTTTGAATTTTCAAAGTCTTTAATTATAAACTTTGACTTTAATTATATATTTTTTGTGTTATATAAAACTTGATGAAAATTAACCCGATAAAAACACTTGCAAAACACACTCAAATCATATAACTTTTATCAAGTATTATCTAACACAAACAAAATTATTTAAGGTTAAAGTTTATAAATAAAGACTTTGAAAATTCAAAATATGACACTTTTAACGGGACGGAGGTAGTAATAAACAATTTTAGTATTTTTTTATTATTTGAAATTATATGAAATTATGTACCTCTGAATTGAGTCATCGGCATGATCTATACCTTTCATGAAGTTCACATTCAAGTTTAACTTATATATATTAATTATTAATTAAGGGTATATAGGTAAATTTAACATTTTTAAATTAAAAAACTAACATTAATGCACATGTAATTCCCCCCCCCTCTTTTTTAAACGTCAATAAATTTTTATACGTAACTTTTTTTTTTAAAAAAATTACACCATAATAACGAGCGTTTTTTTATCTTTAATATGAGTACCATATTGCTATACTTATATAGAGAAAAAAATATGTTTCGATCAAATGTTTAGTCCATAAATGGTGTTATATACTTACTGAATGGTGTTATATATACTTGCTGAATGGTGTTATATAGTTGCTGAATGGTGTTTATAGAGATCTTTTAAAAAAAAATATCCAGTTCCTATAATTAAGATGACGGTTATGGGAAGTTTTTAATTAATTGAATTAATGATAAAATTATTTGTTTACCCTTTTTATTAATTTACATTTAGGACACATATCATCTCCACAATATTTCTCACATTTCTCACACTTTTAATTTTTTTACAATAACCTTACCAAGAAAACAAAATCAAATCACTTTTGAGGTGAAGTATATTATTTTCTCTTTGGGCACACTTTTATTGAAAGGCAACATAGAAAGTGGTTAGTACGTTGAATAGAACTGGGTAGTGAGTTGGATATGCTTGATTTTTCAAATCAAGATTTACTTTAGCTTAATTAATTTCTGAAAAAAGGATTATATATATTTTAAGAGTGAACAAGCACTTTTAAAAGAGAATATGTTACGTTTTCTTTAGAAGTTACAAGTATTGTTTTGTAGACGCGTATCAATTAAGTTATGTTTGATATAGTAATAGGAGTAATCTTTTTTCTATACTAATAAATATTTTTTTACACATCTTATTATCTTGTGCCTCATTATCTTATTTTTTAAATTTTTTCCTTGTTAAACAATAGTTTAACTAGTTATAATTTAGATAAGGATTAATTTTTTATCAAGCTTTGAATTAATAGTCTCCTTGTCTTATTTTTCAATTTCTTTTTCTATTAGACAATAGTTTAACTAAATATAATTTAGATAAGAATAATATTTTTATCAAACTTGAACTGATAATAACATATATAAATTGTATAGAAGAATTTTTTTTTCTTTGTAGAACCAAACAAATATATAAATTTTTATTCTCATTTAAATTTGATTTAGATAAATTATTTTTTTAATATTATTATTATCATTTAATATTTAATATGATACAAAAATAAAAAAATAATAGTAAATCACAAATATTATGGATCTCTCTTATTTATTATTTCTTTTATTTTGGCTGCTTATTTACATAGTATAAATTTGCAACATTTTTGTGCATTGAGGAGTTGTACCTTATGCTTAGAAGAGTTTTCAAAAAAAAAAAAATTGATATTACACTTTTAACCCAAAACTATTTGCTTTTTTTTTACTTTTACCCAAAAGTTTTCAATCTTTTACAATTTAACTTCACAACTTTTTACTTTCAACTTTGGTCATCTATACTTGTCATAATTCACAATTTTTTTGTTTTACGTTTCGTTTTAAATCTTGAGAGTTAACATGGCGCAACGTGCGTGTGTGGTTCAACGTTTTTACGCTTCGTTCTAAATTTTGTGAGTCGACACGGCGCAATGTGCGTGCGTGGGTTAACGTTTTTACGTCCTCTATTTTTTCCGTTTTACAGGTTCGTTGCAATTCATAGGTCCTAAATCGACTTAGTTATTATTTTCTATGTTTACCTTTCGATTGAATTTCTTCGCATTAATATGTCGCAACTTCAGTGTTGGTGGTCGTTGACGGTGGTGTGACATTGGTGCTATTTGGCATGGATTTACACCCACAACAACGCGCGCGCACGCGCGCGCGGGGAGGGGGGAGGGTGGGGGTTGATACTAGTTATTAATCATTTTATATTTCATTGGTTCTACCACGTGTAATACACATGTTTCTAACATAATAAATAATAAAATAACAAATTAAAGTTTATTAAGTAATAGTACACCGAATTCACCATTTAAATACATATCTTGACGACTGTATGTGTTAGTCGATTACATTATATTTATTTAACTCGTACAATACATGAGATATTTTAAAGATATAACTATATTACTTATTATATAAAATTAAATTTATACAACCCGTGTAAAACTTGTGGTTCTAAGCTAGTTATAATTTAGGGTAAATTGCACTTTTTGTTCTTTATGTTGTATCAAATTGTAATGGATAACCTTTAACTTGAATAATTACAGTCACGATCATTTATTTGAAAAACCCATTATACCTTATGTCCTTTAGCGCTAACTAGGTTAAAATATTTGGTTAAGTATGACATGTAACTTGCACATGACGGTACATTGGTATTTTAACTTGTCTATTTCCCAACTACTCTTTCTCTTTCTAAAGTCTCTCTCACCCTTTGTATCCTAGTCACCGCCACCAAGTTCCACCACCATAATCACTGCCATAAGCACCACTTACCACCACCACTGTCAAACCCACATGCTTTTCTATCCCTCACCCTCGCTCCCTCCTAGCCGTCAGCAACCACCAACCAACACCGTCGCCGCTGCCATATCTCACTTTCCTAACTCTCCATACCTTTTCTCCACCACTACAACCACCACAATCACCGCTAACCTAACTTTCCTATTATTTATTTTCCCCAAATTCAATCTTTTTTAAAACCCAGATCATGAATCCTCATCCTAACCCTTTAAACCTCATAATATCCATCTCACTCGTCTTCACTTCATTTTCTCCCACTTCATTTCCTGCAATGATTCCGACAAATCAACGCTTTTGGAGTACAAAGTTGTTGGTCTGAACGTTGTTTGTGGATCGGAGTTACATGCGGGTCGGGTTTGGATTCAAGAGTTGTGGCGATTGAGATCTCGTTGATGTGGGTGGCGTTGATTAGGGTTGTGGCGATTTAGATTTCAGAGGGCGCAACGTCGATTTTCAGATGGTTCGAGGGATTTCCACAATAACTGCAAGTAGGATTTCTAGATGGTTCGAGGGTTGTTGACTATTTTTCTGTATCTTGAGAGGTTGATTTGACAGTGAATTTTGGGGATTTTGATGGGAATGTTTAAGCTAGGGCTGTGAATTGGGATTTGGGGGAAACCCATTTTGCAGGTAGCATTATGGGTCAAATTGGGATGTTTAATACAGAATTGGCAACCATTAGTGGTGATGATTAATGGGATTTGGGTGAACTGAGGGTGGGAGATAGAGGAGAAAAGTATTTCTGTATACTCTTTTGGTGCTCACGTCATGTTACCACCAACAACTGTTACGTGAAGAATAATAGTTTAGGGGTATTTTACTAATTATTAGTAGTTTAGGGAGTCTAATGTAATTGTTTGGGTTATTTACTTATTTATGTACGTAATATGAAGGAAGGAAATCAGATTTGAAGTTTGAAATTCTCCTATCTTCTCCAAATATTCTCCTAGTTCTTCTCTTTTAGGGTTTAACCCTATCAATGGTATCAGAGCCATTCCGATCTATGGAGGCTCAAAAACGATCCGATGAAGAGTTTGATGAGTACATTTACGAGAAGTTGGCTCAACAAGGGTCAATCCTCAATCAGATGCAAGCTACTATGCAAACCCTTCTGGCCATGGTGCAATCTCTTGAGGTCTCCCTGAACCGGCAACTACGTTCGGTCGGTGAGTCTCACGGTTCACCCACAACAAACACCATCACAAATAACACCCTAACTGATCCCTACCATCAACCCCTCTTGTTGCACTTTCCAAAATTTAGTACTGCAATTCTAGAACAAGGGAAGGCAGAAGACATAATTGTTGTTGATGAAAATATCAACAATGATAATTCCATTGTTGCACTACATGAGACAACAAAAAAACTCCAGCCCTTCAATGAAGACACCGTTCTTCATAGAGGAAGAAAACATAGAGACACACTTTGCATAATACTTGCTGATGACGCTTGTGAAGAACCCAAAACTAGACTGTACAATGTTGTTAAGGCTGACCTACGGGTTCCGAACGGTGATGTGGTTTTTGTTCGTCAAGGTCTTCATGTCAAATATTGTAGGAAGGTTGATACCCTTCCAGTGGATGATATAATTGACTTCGTTAACAACAATCTTTTTGGTGCCTATTTAAAGGCAAATGCGAGTTCCGTAAATGATTGGCGCCCACCATGGCGCTTCGCAAGGACTTCTTCGATTGCAATCGGAAGGACCGAATGGCGTCCACTGTGGAATGAGTCGACCCGAAAGAACTCATGGATGCTGCATTTCTTTTTCTCTATTTGTGATTCTTGAGGTCAAGAATCTTTTAAGGGGGAAGTATTGTTACGTGAAGAATAATAGTTTAGGGGTATTTTACTAATTATTAGTAGTTTAGGGAGTCTAATGTAATTGTTTGGGTTATTTACTTATTTATGTACGTAATATGAAGGAATGAAATCAGATTTGAAGTTTGAAATTCTCCTATCTTCTTCAATTATTCTCCTAGTTCTTCTCTTTTAGGGTTTAACCCTATCAACAACCCAACAAACAACATTTCTAGTCTTAGTTGAAAGTGGATAAGGATGAATCTCGATTGGGGACAAACAATCATCATAATCCTAATCTTTATTCCAAGGGTGTATGGGGCACTCCTCTAAGTGGGGAGTGACATCTCTTACCCACAACCAATGAGCACGCGCCACGTCAACTCCCCACTTAACTCCCCCCACACCCTTAATTTGATGGCGGCACTCCTCTCTTGGGGACTTGGTTTTATTTTTTTATATAAATATTTTTATAAAAGTATCACAAGGAAAAAAAAAAACTCAAGTTTCACACGGTGAACCCTCCCCGCTCCCCACTCCCCGATTTAGGTCACCGAGGGGTCGGCGGCGGTGTTCCCGATCGGGGAGTACCCTCACCGCACCCCTCCCCGCAGGCGCCCCGGACACCCTAAGCAGCTTCACCATTGCGAGCGAGAGAGAACAAATTTTAATCTACTTCTGTTTTGTTGTACTAGAATGGAAAAGACATAAATGCCCTCATGTGCAAGTCACATGCCATACTTAACCAAAAATCTTAACCTAGTTAGTGCTAAAGGATGTAAGGTGTAATAAGTTTTTCAAATAAAGGATTGTAACTGTAATTATTAAAGTTAAATGCTATCTATTGCAATTCGATACAAATATAAATGACAAAAAGTGTAATTTACCCTATAAATTATAAGAAAACAACTTCAGCATTTTACCAATTTAGTTATTAAATAACCTTATTAACATTGAAAAAAAACTAATAAACAAATGGATCAACAAGCTAAATAAATTAATGTTTTTATAAAGTTGGCATATTACAAAATATACTTATAGTAAATAACACACTACACGTCTATAATACATAAGTTTGTTACAGATAAACAACTTAAAAATATCTTTTTCTAATAAAATGATGATTTATATACATAAACCTAATCATACCTAAAATGACTTTTATAGACCGTTATATAATATTTATTGTTTATACATGTTAAATACATATAGACAAATTAACTCCTATTCTTATTATGTAGTACGATTATAAGAAGACATAATGCCTTTAGTTAACCTTGTTTAGTGTACGAGACAAGAACTTGTTTGTTAATCTTCCCCCAACCACAACACTACACTCTTAGGATAGTCAACGGAACACTAACCCAATATCAAGGAGAATCAGTACACGGAACTTGACCAATCCACTATCACCCTCTGCAAGGGTTGGCATAACAGGTCAACCCGATCTGTTAAGACACGAACACGATAAGACATGAACCCGAAACACGTAAACACGAACACGACACGAAATCTTATCGTGTCAGATTTTCGAAACACGAACCTGTTAATAAACAGGTCACACGAAACAACCTGTTAAGACACGAAAAAAATACCAACGTATCATACGACCTGTTTAAGACACGAATACGACCTGTTAAGACACGAACACGACCTGTTTAAGACATGAACACGACCGGATTGGGGAAGCTGTGAATCAAATTGGGAATGGTGGTGTTTGTGGGAGAGATTTAAAAATTAGGGTTTGGATTGTTAAAAAAGAACCGTGTGTGTTTGTGTATAATTCATCCCAGGTCCTACGACTGATGACCCCATGTCCACATCCACATATAATATTTTTTTAATTTTTAATTATTAACATCTACTTAACGGGTATTAACAGGTTAACGCGTTTTAACTTGTTTAGACACGGAACTTGTTAAGGTCTTATCGTGTCGACATGTTTTAGACACGAAACCTATTAAGGTCAAATATGAAACATGATAACTTCGTATAGATTCGTGTCATGTTATTGTGTTTGTGTCATAATTGCCAGCCCTACTTCCAATTGACCAACACATCATAGTATTATACCCTTCACTTATAGCTCTCTTACTATTCTCTAACTTGCATTTCTACCCTTGTATATGAAAAGTAGAGGCGTTCATTATCCTAATTTGATTCAAAAACTTTGAAATTCGATTAGGATATTGAACTGGATTTTAGGTTTCGAATTTTTGAATCAGACTATATCCAAACCGGATTTTGAATCGAATTTAAATCTATGAATTTCAAACCAACCCAATTTTTTTTCAAATAAATATACACATATTTTCTTATTTATTTGTTTGTCATAATTTAGGCTATTCAACTTCAAATTTTTGAATTTGAATCATATTTTTTAAATTTTAATTTGAATTCATATTCAACGTTTTCACTTTTGAATAACCCAAATAATCTGAAAACCGACCCGATTAACAACTCTAATTGAAAGTGGGTCACGTCTGATTATAAAAAAAGTGATTATAACAATAAGCAACAAATTTAAAATCTGATGGCTAAAGATATACTCTATGGTAGAGATGAACATAGTACCGTACCAAAAATACCGGTACTGAATATTGTCAAAATTGGGTACCGGCATCGGAAATGTTCAGCACGACACCAGTACAAGATTAAGGTATAAAATCGGTATTTTACCAGTACCAATAACAAAAATACCAAAAAATAAATACCGGTATCAGTACCAAAAAAATCAAAAAAAATGAGTACACAAAAGCCAATAGAAATACCAATTCCATATCGATACTTGCCACCAAATGGTCATCAATTTTCAAACTAAAGACACGCGCCAAACTTGAATATTAAAAGCCATTTGGTCAGGCGCGTGCGTGGCCGGCTGTTTGCTATTGGTGCAACTACGTGTACTTTGCCACATAGGATCAAGATCACTTTGCATCCTTCATGACCTTTTCATCTGTCAAAGTGTTACCTTCATTATCATAACTTGACATCTTATACCCCTTTGCACTTGAAACTTAAAATTTTAAAACTAACTAGAGAAAACTTTTACAGTAATGCAAGAAAGATTTAGTTATATACTTGAACAACTTGATTTCAAAATTTTGAAAACGCCTAACCATTTTTTTTGTTTTTTTAAATAAAGTAAAACCGTACATAAGGTAAGGTTATTGTAAAAAAGATCAAAAGTGTGAAAAAGGTAAGAAAAAATCTCAGCCATTAGATCTAAATTAATTGAAAATGGTAAACAAGTAATTTTATTATTAATTCAATTAATTAAAAACTTCTCATAACCGCCACCTTAATTATAAGAAGTATATAACACCATTCAGCAAGTATATAACACCATTCAGCAAGTATATAAAACCATTCAGCAAGTATATAACACCATTCAACAAGTATATAACACCATTCAGCAAGTATATAACACCATTCAGCAAGTATATAACACCATTCATTGACTAAACATCTGATTGAAACATATTTTTTTCTCTATATAACTATAGCAATATGGTACTCATATTAAAGATAAAAAAACGCTCGTTATTATGGTGTAATTTTAAAAAAAAAAAAAAACAGTTGCGTATAAAAAGTTATTGACGTTTAAAAAAGACGGGGGGAAAATTACATGTGTATTACCTAATTTCTAGTGGGTTTAAAAGACTTATTGCCTCTGGATATTTCAAATCAATCCAAATTAATGAAAAGATTTTACAATTTGGTCCCTATTGGTCTCAACCATTAGATCAAAAGATGTAATGGCTGAGATCCTTTCTTACCCTTCTCACACTTTATGCCTTTTTTACAGGATCCTCTACAACACACATTTGTTGTCAGAAAAATTGCATTGTTTTTTTTAACCCATTTGATTAATTTGATTTTTCACTTCTAATTCAAAAGTTTTCATCTTTTACAATTTTACTCCTTTAATTTTTTTACTTTCAACTCAAAAGCTTTTCATCTTTCGCAATTTAATCTCAACACTTTTTTATTTTCAACTTTAACCTCTTATATACTTTTCATCTTTCATAAGTTCTTCGTTTAACGTGTTGTTCTAAATTTCCGAAGTAACACGCCGCAACGTGCGTGTGAGGTTCAACGTTTTTTCATCTATTTTTTTCCTGTTTGACATGTCCGTCGCAGCGCGTCTATTTTTTCCCGTTTGATAGGTCTGTCGCAACGTGCGAGTCAGAGATCAACTTAGTTATTTTTTCTCGGTTTTTTACACATAGGCTCGTGGTCATGTGAGAAACCTTTTCCTTTCATCTAACGTGATATATAACTAATGAATCCCTGCCGCATTGAGGCAGGTGGTAATTCTGGTTTATATATAAAAGAAAACCTTTAAATACAAATAAAACAAACATTCAAATTACCTCACGCCTCACGGCTTGTCAAAGTTCAATTAAAAATTAATGTTTTGTTAGGTATTAAACTACAAATTTATTTATTTAAATTAGCCCAATCAACTATATGTTAATGTTCATATGCTATGTTTTTCATTCCTCATATTCATTTACATAATGCTACTTGCTATTCACCTTTCATTCCACTTCCATATGTACACACTTAGATATATTTCAAAAGATTAAATTTGCAAACTATGACAATGTTGAAACCCAAAATAAAATAACCGAAGTTCAATACCCTTGGATTCCCTTGTAGTTTTTTCCATCGATGCATAATGAGATTGAAAATACGGAAGAAAAAGGAAGATAAAATGTACATGATATGCTATTAATGAACACCTTTACTTTTAGTTGATTTATTCACAATGAGTTAAAACTTATAAACCAAACACTTAAACACTTTTTTTTCCTTTTAGTAAAGCCGTAATGACTAATGCCATAATCCTTACTTGAACATACTCCTAAGTCCTAAGTTCTATCCATTAATCCGGAATGAGTTATAAGAGACATCATAGTATACTGCACCCGTGATAAGTTCGTAAAATGCCGCCACAACTTATTCCCTCTATCTTCCTAAAAACAACACTGATACAGGATATCAGTCCATTCTTAGGATAAGGGGTGTGAGGACCATGGTTGGGTCATGATTTGCTACATTAGACCATTATTCATGCACTACACTATCCCCTCATTAAATCACAATGGTTCGCGTTGATTAAACCACGACAACCACGACCTTCCATTTGATAATTTTAAAACAAAATTAATTAAAAAATAAAGAAGATAGTGGTTTGGGTCATGACCACACTCTTAGGGAAGTGGTTTTGTATGATGGATTAGAGGTGGATGACATAACGTCTATGTAAAGGGTCACGACCACACTTTATAGCGTTATATCTCCAAACTTTTTTGTTCCGATTTTCAAGTTAGGTGACAACAATACTTCATAATCAATGAGCCGTGTTACCTACTAACACACCTTGTACAACCTTTTTGAATCACTCAACTACTCTTTTGGTTTTTCCATACTCTTTACAAACTCATCACGTGCTATTTTCTCCTTTTTGGCACATACCTATTGTAGTCATGTAATGTCTCAAACTGTATACTTCAAAACTCAAGGTCCTCAACTTAATAAAAACACACAACCTTGAGGACCTAAATGTAACATATCCACTAAAGCGGTACTTTTTCTCAAAATTTAAACACCTTCAGTCTTCTCAGCTTCTCTCTCTATCTCTATACAATTCTAGAGAGAGAAAGTAGACAGAGAGCTTGAAGCTGCTTCAATGGCGTTCTTATCGTTCGTCGGTCGTGTCCTCTTCGTCTCCGTCTTCGTTCTCTCCGCTTGGCAAGAGTAAGTATCACATCTTCTGCTTCAGATCTAGTTT
Organism: Helianthus annuus; assembly: GCF_002127325.2. Taxonomy (NCBI): domain Eukaryota; kingdom Viridiplantae; phylum Streptophyta; class Magnoliopsida; order Asterales; family Asteraceae; genus Helianthus; species Helianthus annuus. The sequence goes on along the minus strand of NC_035435.2, from coordinate 173,173,560 downwards.
GAAAATTTTGAAATTCATCGTTATGTGTGTTTGTTTTCTCGATCTGTGGTTTCGGATCTGAATTTTCGGTTTCGGTTTCGGTTTTGTATCTATGCATGTGTGTTACATGTAGTTTTGAGTTATGCGATTGTTGATCTGTGAAATTATTGTTAGGTTATTTATAATACGAGCTTTTTTAGGTGACTTGCTGTACACGAAACGTTAGATTTAGAAGTTTTTTTATGTTGATTATGTTCTAAGTTTGCTTGATTTATGTTGTTGATGTTTTTATTTAAAATTTTCATTCTGAATTATACAATTAAGAAGCTAAATACTAGCAGTTTGTTCTGTAAATTAGCATGTTATATGTCAATGTTGTAGGTTATTTGTATGTGAGATTTTAACGGAGATTTATGTTTGATTGAGCTATTAGGTGACTTGTTGTCCACGAAAAGTTAGATTCTAGAAGTTTTCATGTTGATTATGTTCTAAGTTTGCTTTATTGATGTTATTGATGCTTTTGTTTTAAGTTTTCATTCTGAATTACATAATTAAGAAGCTGAAATATAAATAGTACCAGTTTTTTTCTCATAAAGTAGCATGTTATATCTCAATATTGTAGATTAGTTGAAATTTTTTTAAATTGCTTTTAAGAAAATGTTAATTTTTACTTTTAAGTTTTTAAATGGATGAATTGTCTTCCAGATGTTGTTATTGACTTTTATTTCCAGAGGAAGATAAAATTTAAATTTTCTATAAAATGAAGAAAAAAGATGTTCATTCATTTGAAATAATCTATGTTTTTATGAATATGATTATGTTGTTTTTTTTATTATTTCTGTGAGTTTTAATTTTTTTTACTACTAAAACCATTTTTTTTGGTGCTTAATGACCGAATCATCATTTTTACGATGCTTAATGACTGAATTTGCTTTTGGCGCTTGTAGGTTTAACGAATTTGGAGTTGATGGTGGATATGCAGCCAAAGCTCTTAAACCAAAGTTCAATGTGTTTTCAAAGCATTTGACAACACACACAGGCTTCCAAGTGCCAGCTTTTGAGGTATAATCTATTTCATAGCGCTTCGAAATAATCATAATAATTCACATCTAAAGGAGTAAAGTTCCGTTAACAGACATTAATTTGTGGTTGTTAAACGGTGTTATCATACAGATCAAGTTCTTGGTTGCTGGTGCTATTGCCCTGAAAGCCCTCGGAAGCTTGCTGTTTGTTTTTGGCAGTACCCTTGGCGCTACTCTGCTGGTTAGCAATACCCGATTACAAACACGCGTTTTCTTTTTTATCTATCAGAACGATTTGTTTAATTTCTTTTTCTTAACAGATTCTGCACCAGTTGATCGCCACTCCCATCTTATACGACTTCTACAATTATGACATCGAGAAAAAGGAATTCCTTCACCTTTTCATCAAATTCACACAGGTTTGATTGCCAACACTTAACCGTTCACTTATTATGGGTGGGTCAATTCGGGTTGTGTTTATATCAGAGCGGTCAGTTGACCCGTTTGACTGGTTCTTTTGTAATCTTGGTTGGTTTTTTTTTTTTTTTTTTTTTTTTTTGTAGAGTTTGGCGTTGTTGGGGGCACTTCTGTTTTTCGTCGGGATGAAGAATTCCCCCCCAAGAAGATCTTCAACAACAAAGAAGGCTGCCAAAACGAAGACCACCTAAGAGAAAATTTACTTTGATTTTCTTATTTTTTGTTTCGCGGACATTTTGAGGCAATCTTTTGCATGATTTGTGTCGAGGTTTTGTTGATTATGCAACATTTGTTGAGTTGGATTTGTAGTTTAAGGATTCATCTTTTATTTAAGTTATTATTTACTAAAGGAACACGTTTATTACTGAAACAAAACTTAAGTTTTGATGTTATCTTTTACAAGAACTATATCGTTTCAAGTGGTGAATAGAGGGACGACGCTTTACCACTCAGTTATTGTAAGATTGTTAAACGCTCGAATCGAACCAATCTCAAACCTAAATTTCAGTTTGGGTTTGAACCCAAGTTTCATCTTTTATATTATTTCAGTTTTTAAAGGTTGAATGTTGAATATCCAATAAATATTTGTTGGTTACATGATGCATCTTGAACTGTGGATAACATATTTTATTTTTCTTTTTAGAGTAAATTTCAAAGTTCGTCCTTTATGTATGTCTAATATATCAAAGTATGTCCTTCATCTTTAATAAGCTCAGAAAACATCCTTAATGTTTGAAAAACCAATCAGGTTATGTCCTTTACCCTAAACCTAGTTTGTTTTCCCAGTTAAATCAGGTCACGTGAGAAGCACATGAGAGTATATTGGTCTTTACCTTAATACTAGAAAAATAAAATTATAAAAAATTCAAATCTTCATAATCTGCACATTATATCTTCAAAACTGCACAATATATCTTCAAAACTTCAAACAAAACCCAGATCTTCAAAACACAAAGAAAAAAATATTCAAAACTTATCCTAAATCCAATCTCACAAAACAAAAATGCAGATGTAAGATCCTGATACCTCATTTCCTTCACATACAAACACACATACATATGATACACCCCTCTGCCTTACCCTCTACCTCTCAATTTCCTTTGGCAGACGACAAGAGGTGAGGAGTTCCGACCGGCTCCCCTCTCCGACAACACCCACCAGCAGACGAACCACCCTCTTCCCTCTGCTCCGTCAATTTCAGGGGTCGGTGAAGGTGGATGATGTTGATGTTGAAGACAGATGATGATGACAGAGATTGTTAGATAGAGAGAAGAAGGGGGTATGTTGATGTGCAGGTGATGAAAGAAGGGGGTATGTTGATAAGCCAGAATCCAGATCTAAGCCGGAATCCATGAAAACCGGCAACGAGTCAATAAAGGCCCGATCTAACCATCGTTCTGCAGATCCAAGCCATTGTTCTTCCAGATCCAGATGGAGGGTGGCGATATGAACCAGATGGTGGAGATGGAGGGTCACCAACAGTGGGGGGTGCGAGCTAGGGTTCCGCCGCAATGAGGGTTCTTGGTCGCCGGAATTTGACGGTGGTGCTTCACCGGAGCAGAAGGTGGTGATAGTGGGAGTAGGTGGTGGTGGTGGTAGGGTAGTTAGAGATGGAGAGAGAGTCTTGGGTTGTGTTTATCTGTGTATATATATTTATAAACATACTTATTTTTGTTTATTAGTTTTTAGATTAGATTATAATTATTTATTTTAGTATTTAGGGTGATATGACCAAAATACCCTTATGTGGGGTCTGTTTGGTAAGATTTAACAATGAAAACTAACTGTGTTATGACTAAATGACATAACTTGTAAGGGTTTACAAACATTGAGTATGTTTTCTGAGCTTATTAAAGATAAAGGACATACTTTGTAATATATGACATACATAAAGGACGAACTTTGTAATTTACTCTTCTTTTTATATCTATGATGGACAAATCAATACGACACGTATCCTAGATGTACAAATTATCACCCGTTATCACTTCAAGGTTCTTGTTTTCTACATGACAAAGAAGATGTCACACAATGGTACCTCTGCATCAACCCAACCGTACTATGACCGGAAAGCAGAGCTCAGGGCGTTCGACGAAACCAAAACCGGTGTCAAAGGACTTGTTGATGGCGGAATAACAGAAGTCCCTAGAATATTCCATCTACCTTCACCCGAAAACCTCAACTCCGAACAACCCGAGCTAACTCTTCCCACCTTCGACCTCCAAGGAATCAACGAAGATCCCATACGACGAAAGGAGGTGATCGGGCAAGTGAAGGATGCATTGGAGAGCTGGCGATTCTTTCAGTTGGTGAATCATGGAATCCCGAATAATATATTGGAGGAAATCATAAAAGGAGTGATAGATTTTCATGAACAAGACACCGAGTTAAAGAAGCAGTGGTACACAAAAGATATGAGTGGGAAGACTAGGGTGATCTACAACAGCAACTTTGACTTGTATGCTGTACCGGTGACCAGCTGGCGAGACTCGTTCTACTGCTGCACTGCACCATGGCTCCTAACCCTCCTGAACCACACGAGTTGCCACCACCTTGCAGGTTCTACTATTTAATCTATCCAGTTAATAGTTTAACTTCAGCCACCACAACCACCGTCCACCTCCACCACCACTTCAGCCACTACCCACCGGAGAAGAAGGGGAGCCGAAGAAGAAGGGGAGCCGGAGAAGAAGGTGGAGTGGTGGGGGGCTCGCCGGAGAAGAAGGGGAGCCGGCTCTCTCTCTCTATGGTTTGGTAGCAGCACCACCACCGATCTCCGATCTGGTAGCACCACCACCACCGATCTCCGATCTGGTAGCACCACCACCACCGATCTCTCTCTCTCTCTATCTCTCTCTCTCTCTACGGTATCTCTCTCACTCTCTCTCTCTACGGTTTGGGGTTTTGGTTCGATTTGAGGTTCACGATCTCCGATTTGGGGTTTTGGTTCGATTTGGGGTTTTTGGGCAGGGATGTGGTGGCGGAGGTTTGGGCAGGGATGTGGTGGTGGAGGTGGTGGCAGGGATGTGGTGGTGGAGGTGGTGGAAGAAGAGGTCTGCCAAGAAGAGGTTCCAAGAAGACATGGAATCATGTCTGTGTGGTGAAGAGGTCTCGCAGACCTTTTTTAATGAAAGGTCTGCGAGAAAACAAACAAGCTGCGGACTCTAAACCTCTGCGCGCGTCTGCGCGGCGCAGACATAAGTGGCCAGAAGTACTTCTAGCCAAAAAACAAACACCACCTTACTAATTGGATATTATTGTTGTAGAGATATATTGTTGGAGTACTCGAAACAAGTGATGAAACTCGGGGTTTGTTTATTCGAGTTAATGTCCGAAGCTCTTAGGCTTGATGCGAATCACCTTCTGGATATGGGATGCGCGAACGAGCTTGCTGTTCTTGGTCATTACTATCCTTCTTGTCCACAACCTGAATTAACGATAGGTACCTGATGACGGGGTAGCCCAAAACCAAAATAAATGACTTCAATACATGAATGACCAAAAGGCAAAATGGTTCAAAGGTTAAAAACCTGGGGAACTGAAATAAAGTAACACGGAACAGTAAGCAGTCATGTCTCTGGTTTACTTCACCAACTCACCAGCCGCAAAAGTAACGCAGGTCCTCAGAGCACACTCTTTTATCCCGCTGGGCAAAAGGCTTCAGCCCCCGAAAGGGTAAGTCCCTCACTGCAAGCATGGTCACTAGTCAAATGCATTCCTCTTTGGGAGATGTCTTCTCCTATAAATTAAGCACTTCATTTACTAAGCAGACATTCCTGACCAGCCCTGATTACTAAGATCTCTTGTCATTCACATCGAGTCCTTGCTTCATGCAAGTCACTCCCTTTCACGTCTAACACACACATTCCTTTTGCTAGTTCATCCGAATCTGAACACACTTCACAGGAGGATCTTTAGCAAACAACAAAAATAAACTAGTGAACCTCTCTCCAGTTCTTGCAAACATGGGGGGACCCCACGACCTGCGTTAGGCAAAGTTGAACCCTTCAACCCTTTTGCCTAAGCAGCCCAGCTACTATCCTCGGTCTATTATTTGTTGCATCAACAAGTTGGCGCCCACCGTGGGGCTACACCACTATTTCTCCTCCAAAAGACCTAGTAGTGTAGCTCTTTTCTCTTGAAACTACCATGTCAGAAAGTGAATCACCGGGAGAAGTAAATCAGGTTCCAAACACCTCTACCCCGGGTACTAGCCAAACTCATGTGGCTATACCAACTTCTTTCTCAACTCCGGGGAGCACTCCTGAGTTTCTCATTTTCAACACCCTAACTCCATCCAGATCCGGAGTCCCTTCCACCAACGTTGGTGTCTCTGACACACCAACACGTGTTGAGCTTACCCCTGAAGGGGTTGCTAACAATTTCCTTGAGTTGAGGTCTCTCCTCAACCAATATGTTAGTAGGGAAAGGGACAAGGGAGTGAGAATTCGTCTAGACTATGATGAGCCAGAACCAACGCTATCTCCCGGACCTCCCATCCCTCCTTTTATATCTAGGGACGAGGCTGGTCCCAGTAATCCTCCAAATCCTAACCCGTATCTGTCCGCAAGGCCGAATCCTACAACATACCCCCTCTTCTCATCCCAACCAGCTACAAGTGGTGCTCCACTGGGCCATGAGCTGACCCTTGACCAGCTCCTACAGTCCCCGGCGACAAGTATTCCAACCCCAACAACAACTTCATGGGAACAAGCCCTGTCGGTACTCCCCTTGGCACGAAGTGCCGTTATGAGCACCCCTTTGGGAGTTAACTGCTCTGTTGCACCCGGAAGCCTTCAAGGCTTCAACTTTATGCCCCAGATGATGACTCAGATGATGGCCAGTTTCCCGTGGCAGCACTTCATCAATCAAGTGCTGGCCACCCAAGGAAACAACAACAACGTGGGTGCAAGGGTTGAAGAAGATTTGGCCAAACCTTACAAGCCAAGTAACCTTTCATGCTTTTCGCAGCAAATAGCCGATTATGATTTTCAAACAAAGATCAAGATACCGTCCCACATCAAAACATATGATGGGACCGAAGATCCTGAGGACCATCTTCAGATCTTCACCGGTGCAACAAGGATTGAGAAATGGTCAAACGCTGAATGTTGTCTAATGTTCATGCAAACTCTTGTCGGATCAGCCAGGATTTGGTTCAATGATTTACCTGCTCGAAGCGTTCGAAGCTTCGACGACCTCAGAAAGGGTTTTCTTGCCAATTTCTCCCAACAAAGGCGATATGTCAAAGATGTAACGGTGATCTTTCAGATAAAACAACGTAATGATGAAAGTCATCGAGAGTTTATCGAACAATACAAGAAGGAAGGTCTCACATATGTAGGGGCAGATGAGAAAATGAGGGTAGCTGGTTTTATGAATGCTATCACCTCAAAATATCTCACAAGAGATTTCAACAAATCCCTGCCCAAGACCTTAGAAGAAGCTCTCGAAAGAGCAGAAGCCCATATTCGGGGAGAGGAGGCGGTAGATATTAAAGAGCAAAGGAAAAGAGGTTCCAGTTGGCGAAGCAACAGCCTGACTAGAAAAAGGGGAAACTTTAACTCCTATGACAGACGCCAAAAGGGTTCAGACCATCGAAGGTCTGAAGGTCGCAACCCTTCCGGCAGGGAGAAAGGCATAAGTTTCACACCCCTCACAAAGTCTCCTCAAGAAATCCTCGCAACGGAAGAAGTCAAGCAAAACTTTCGGCCTCCTAGGCCTCTCCCCAAAAGCAGAAAAAATGAGAACTTCACACAATATTGTGAGTTTCATGAAGAAAAGGGTCACCACACCAATGATTGCTTCCAGCTCAAGAAAAAAATTGAGGAAGCCGTTAAGTCCGGAGAACTTGCTCATTTGGTGAAAGGGGTAAGGGACAAAATGGCTGAAGGAAAGGGAAAGGAAGTCAATATGGTGGATTTTGTTGGGAGGGTTCCGCACAAGAGGCAACGGTTGGAGGCTTGGGAGCTTCAATGTGTTTGCTTTCCTCCAACAGAGAGAGACCCCCTATCAAGTCCTCTTGTGGTGGAAGCAACTGTAGGTACGTTACAAACAAACAAAGCCTACATAGACACTGGTGCTGCCACTGAAATCATGTTCGAAAAGTTCTTTAACCGTTTGAGCAATGAAGAACGCTCAAGGCTTCAACCCTATGGGACCTCCATAAAAGGTATTGCCGACATACCCCTTAAGCCTTTAGGGCAACTGCCTCTTAATGTTCGTTTCCGCGAAGGTCAGAAGGAAAGAATCCAACCACTCACCTTTGTGGTTATCAATATACCTTCAAACTATGATGTGATCATTGGGAGGCCGGGGCAGTGTGCATTTTATATGGCCGTGTCTGTTGGCCATGGCACTGTCAAATTTCCCACCGAGAGGGGAATAGCAACCCTTCAACCTTCTCAGGAGGCCTACCTGGCCGAAGAAGAAAGTTCCAAAAGTGAAGAAGATAAACAAAGGCTAATCATAAACCCCAAGTACCCTGAACAAAGAATAAGGGTAAACCCAAGCCTTTCACAAGAAACCCTCTCATATCTTGTAAAGTTGTTAACACACTACAACGATGTCTTCGCTTGGTGTCCAGAAGATATGACAGGAATCCCTCGAAACATTGCTGAACATGAGTTAAGGATACCACCAGACGTTAAGCCTGTGGTCCAAAAGAAAAGAAGTCTAGCACCTGAGAGAAGCCTGGCTGCTTGCCAAGAGGTTGAAAAGCTTGTGTCAGCCGACATTCTCCGAGAAGTCAAGTACCAATCATGGGTTGCAAACCCAGTTATGGTTAGGAAGCCAGACAACTCCTGGAGGATGTGCATAGACTTCAAGGATCTCAACTAGGCTTGTCCAAAAGATTGCTACCCATTACCAGAAATCGATCTCAAAGTTGACTCCCTCACCGGTTACCCTTTCAACTGTTTTCTTTATGCTTACAAAGGGTACCATCAAATACTCATGAAAGAAGAAGATGAGGAAAAGACAGCGTTCCACACTGAAAAAGGAATCTTTTGTTATCAGAAGATGCCTTTTGGCCTCAAAAACGCTAGAGCAACCTACCAACGACTAGTTGACAAAGCCTTTTCAAGTCAAATTGGTCGAAACATGGAGGCATATGTCGATGACCTGGTGATTAAAAGCAAGACGGAATATCAAATGCTCGATGACATCCAAGAAACCTTCAAGAACCTAAGAAAGGTCAACATGAAACTCAACCCCGAAAAGTGTTCCTTTGGGTTTGAGGAAGGTAAATTCCTCGGGCATATTGTGGGGAAACAAAGCATTAAAGCCAATCCGAGCAAGGTAAAAGCTGTTCTAGAAACCAAACCACCAAGAAGCAAGAAAGAGGTTGAAAGCTTAAATGGGAAGCTTACAGCCTTGAAGCGTTTTACCTCCAAGTTGGCTGAAAGGTCTTTACCCTTTTTCAAAACGCTCAAGGGCTGCTCTGATAAGAAGAACTTCAAATGGACTAAGGACGCTGAAGAAGCTTTCAACCAGATGAAACAACATCTAGCTTCCTTGCCAGACATTGCAGCCCCCGAAACGGGAGAGTTAATCTCGGTATACCTTTCAGTTGCTGAAGAGGCCATAAGCGCGGTCCTCACCATTGAGCGAGACAAGGTTCAGGTACCAGTTTATTTTTCAGCAAAACTCTAAAATTGGCTGAAACCAAATATCCTCCCCTTGAAAAACTTGCCCTAGCCCTAGTTCAAACAACTAGAAGGCTTCGGAGGTATTTCCAAGCACACCCTATACAAGTGGTCACCGACCAACCCATTAGGAGTGTGCTTGAAAAACCAGAAAACTTGGGACGACTAGCCAAATGGGCAGTGGAACTAGGTGAACATAACATCACCTATGTCCCAAGAAAAGCTATAAAAGCCCAAGTCTTGGCCGATTTAATTGTAGAAGTCCCAAAGCCAACAATCACTGAAGTGAACACCGCTGCCACTGAACCTTCAAACCTTGAAGCCTGGAAGCTTTTCACTGATGGGGCTTCAAGTGTTGAAGGGTCAGGGGCTGGGCTCATTTTGATCAACCCAGAAGGGATGGAATTCATGTATGCTCTCCGTTTTGATTTTCAGACCACCAACAATGAAGCTGAATACGAGGCACTGATCGCCGGCTTAAAACTAGCCAAAGAAATGAAAGTCCAAAAGCTTGAAGTGTTCACAAATTCATTGCTGGTCTCAAGCCAAGTAAACGATAGCTATGTTGCAAAAGAGCCCAACATGAAAAGATACAAAGAGAAATCCAAAGAGCTGATGAAAACCTTCCAAGAATGCAACATCAAGCAAATTCCCAGGTCCCAAAACAAAAAAGCGGATGCCTTGAGTAAGCTTGCATCTCTCACTTTTGCCCACCTTACCAAGAAGGTGTTGGTAGAAGTGCTAAAGGCCCCATCAATCGATGAATTGGAAGTTCAAGACGTAGTCACCGAGGAAGAACCAAATTGGATGACTCCAATCAAGAAATTCCTTAAAAATGGTGAATTGCCAAGAGATCAAATAGAAGCCGAAAGGGTCAAGATCAAAGCAAGGCAATATGTGCTACAAGGTGAAACCCTTTACAAAAAGGGTTATCTTGCACCCCTGCTAAGATGTCCTGAGTAAAGTCAGTATTTGATCAAAGAAATTCACGAAGGTATATGCGGAGCTCATTTTGGTGCCAGGTCGGTGGTTGCAAAACTCATGAACCTTGGGTATTTTTGGCACTCGATGCATCGGGATACCAGTGAGCAGTTGAGAAAATGTGATGCCTGCCAGATTCATGCACCAATCCCAAAAAGTCCCAAGCATGACCTTGTCCCAATAACCTCAGCATGGCCATTCTATAAATGGGGGATGGACATTGTCGATCCATTTCCCCCAAGCAAAGGCGGAGTAAAGTTCTTACTGGTGGCCATAGATTATTTCACCAAGTGGCCGGAGGTTAAACCACTTGCAAAGATCACGGGCAAGCAGGTCATCGACTTTGTTTGGGAGAACATTATTTGCCGTTATGGATTGCCGGGAGTACTTGTCACTGACAATGGAAAGCAATTTGCTGAGAAGCCTTTCAGCGTTTGGTGCAAAGAATACAAGATCAACCGGGTCTTCAGCTCAGTGGCTTACCCGCAATCAAACGGTCAGGTTGAAAGGACGAATCGAAGCATAGTAGAAGGTATCAAAACAAGATTGGGAAGGTATGAAAGCAACTGGCTCGAAGAATTGCCAAGTGTTTTATGGGCAATCCGGACAACCGAATAAACAAGCCATAAAAGAACACCTTATAGCCTAGTATTTGGGTCTGAGGCTGTAATTCCTGCTGAAATAGGAGTTGTAACACAACGAATCGTCAACATAGATCCCGAAACAAACCAAAAAGAGACTATGTTGAACTTACAACTCCTAGAGGAAGCACGAGACCAAGCTGCAATCCAAGAAGCCAAATACAAGCAACAAATGGAAGCCTACTACAACAAGAGAGTTAAGAACGAACACTTCAAGCCTGGAGATCTGGTCGTTAGAAACAACGAAGCTAGCAAAAGAGAGAATCTAGGAAAACTTGGCCCAAAATGGGAAGGCCCGTATACCGTCCTTGAAGCACATAAGGGTGGATCTTACAAGCTAGTAGACTCAGAAGACAAAAGGCTTCCAAGGCATTGGAATGGAAAGACCTTGAAAAGGTTCCATGTCTAAACAGGAAAGATTGGTTTGTATTTCACAAGTTGTATTTCGAGAATGACACTACGAAAACCTTTTATAAGAACAAGTACCTATTGAATGAATGAAGTTGTTTTATCAAACTTGTCTTTCTATCCTAAAATCAGGTTGAGAAGCTAGCAAAAAACTCCATGGCAAGGGCCATGTAAGGGGATGAGCTCCCAGGCCATATCGCTCAATAGGTTCAAGGGTTGAATGAACCTATATAAGGGGTGAGTTCCTAAATCAATACAACTCCATGAGACTTATTATAAAAAACAAAATTGTCTCATAGACGGGTTTGAACAACCTACACCAAATGTTCTTAAGCCTTAGAAGAATAATCAACGAACAGGCTTACGAAATCAAACAAAAACAAGAAAATAAATAGGATAGGTGCTATGTCTTCTTGTTAAAAATACCAAGGCTAAGTGACTGCAGCACTGAACCCTTTAAAGTATAAAAAGCATAAAGGCAACACAAACTCGACAAAGAAAAAGTTACAAGAAAAAGATAACTCGAAGAGTAGTAAAACAACTTGAGCAAAGAGTTATAAAAACTTAAAATACAAACCAAGTCAGGTTACAAAACTAAGAAGCCTTCAAGGCTTCAAGCCACATATATGACAACTCGAAACCTTAAAGGCTTCAACCTACCTACATATAGCCAAAAAGCTTAAAAGCTTAAAACCAACCAAGCTGCCTTAACAAAATAGGCACAAGTATAAAAACACAACACAAAGAAAATAGCTAAACATAATATGATAACAAAGAAAGCCCTGAAAGACTTTCAACCATTCAAACACAAGTTAAAACAAGTCCTAGTGACTTGCAAGCTTAGACATTGTTCAAACGGCCATACAGGCCTAAAAGCACAACCACATAACAGGAACCTTAAGGGTTCCTGCAAACCTAATATTGTTCGAAGTTAAGGTTACAAACCACAAATTGTTTTAAAGCGCTAAGAAAGCTACGAATATCATGCATCAGTAGAAGGCTTAGAAGCACCAGAACTGTTACCTTTGGCCTTCTTAGTCTTCTTAACCTTCTTAGCCTTTGAGCCTTCACCACCAACAGCCGAACCATCCAGGCTTGCATCCTTAGGAGCATCAAGTTCTCCAGAAAAGGTATCTTCACTATCCCCCAAATAAGAACGTTTCCTTGAAAGAGAGTTGAGTACTTCGACACACACCTTTTCATTGAGACCATCAGGCTTTAATCCCTTCAAGACAGAAAGGGGCTTACCATAGCAAGAAGCAACCTGGCTTACATATGGGTATGTTAGCCTTTCCATCTGCTCTACGGAACCCTTGAAGATATCGGAAGCCTCGGGACGGTACAAAGGAGATTTTTCCAAAGGATGGCCAGATTCATGAAGCTTATAACCTGTAATAAGACCCTGATGTTTACCCAAATTGAGCAGTTTAGTGTAAACCTCACCTGGAGCAGAATTGAACTCTTTGGAGTGAAGAAGATAGGTCACAACTTGGTGAAAGCCCTGCTCAATAAGCCACTGGTTGTCTCTAGTAGCTTGGGCAACCGAAGCCTTTAAGCTCTCTTTTTCCTCATCAAAGGCCTTTTGTTGAACAACTAAGGCCTCCCTGTCAGATTTTAGCTTCAATCTATCGGCTTCAAAACTCTTTTTGAGATCACTCATCTCAATTTCATGTCTTCTTATCAGCTCACCCTCCTTCTTAACCCAAGCAAGCTCTTTTTCAGAAAAGCTATCAATCTCCTTCTTCATGGCAGCTATCGAAGCTTTCATCCTTTCCTTCTTCTTGGAGGCTTCCTCATATTCCTGCATACCTTTGGCAAAACGAGTAACACCTTCAGCCAACAGGGCCGAAAGGTTGCAGGAACTCAACATCATCCTAGAAATAAGATGATCAGCCTCCATCTCAGATATGGCGCTTCAAACACCGGGAGGAGCAAAATGTGCTAAGGCCTCAGCACAAACAGCCGGGTCTTTGAAAGTATCACCAACCTTAACCCCCCAGTTAGGAACATAAACCTCCTGACCCTCCAAACCTTCGAAGCTCTCAACACTCTTGACTGATGAACCTTGAATAACAGGAGTATTACCTTTCTTAATTAACTTTCATTCTTCTTTGAAACAATTAGCTCTTTCTCCTTACCCTTGCTGACATCCATAGCTTGATCTGCTGATGCTTCAATATCATCACTAACATCAATAGGCTCTGAACCAGAGGGCTGATCAACACCCTTCAGATGGCGTTGTGAACGACGAGTGGAACCCTTGGAAGCAGTAGCCTTGGTAAAACCTTTAACATTCGGGACATTCACATACCTAGAACCCTCGAACCTATAATCAGAACCCCTAACAACTGCATCCTCACCAGGGGTAGCACCAACATCATCAAAAGCAACATCGGAAGTGTCATCGCTTTTTATAAAGTCAAGGGCAGACATAACTGCAAAATAAACAAAAAACATATAAGCAAGCAAAGAAATAAGAACACAAGCACATGAGAAAAATAAATGCATACCCTTCCCATCTCTCATGAGCACCGGGTCTCGATCACGTTTTTCCCACAATTTACTAAGACCCAATAATACCAACAAATGCTCAGGAAAGGGACGAAGCCTTGAAGAACACTCCCTAAGAATTTCTAAAAATCGAGTATTTATTTCAGACTCAGAAGGCTCAGGTTCGTTCAAAACGGCATCCGGGTGTCTCCAAACAAGTTTGAAGGGAACAATCTCCTCAGACACCCAGAAAAACCGATCTTTCCAGATCCCAAGTGTAGAAACCATGGACGAAATCAAACAGGTATCAATTTGAGTGGTCTCGAAAGTAAACCAGTCACCATTCTTGGCAAGCCGGAAGAAACGACGGAACGACAACAGAGTCGGATCATACCCGGAAGCCCGACACAAAATTTCAAAATGCAAAACCCTAGCCATTCCAAGGGGGTGAACTTGACCAAAAGATATGTGATAATATTCCAAAATATTTAAGACAAAGTTTGAAAACGGATGACGAAGATTCGAGAACTCAAAATGTCGACAATATAAAGCGATCGATCTAGGAGGACACTGATCGATAGACTTATCACAAGCCGGTGCAACCGGTTTAAACTTTGTCCCTATTCCCTACTCCGTACAAAACAAATCGACTTCCTCTTGAGTCATTCGGGAAAACGATTTTGCCAAATCCTTACGAGCACCCATGATATAAACAATTAAAAGCAAAATAAGCAAAGCGAAACTGACCTGATTAAATATCAGTTAATGAGATAAGAAGAAAATATAATTTGGAGGGGGAAATTAAAACCACCGCCTGACAGACTACCACAAGTCTTGTCAAACTGTCTTGTCAAAATTCAAAAATCACAAAACCGTTTCCAACCCTTCAAGTCTTGAAGCCTCTAGGCAGTAAAACACATGTATAAAAGTTAGAAGTCTTTGAGCTCATTCCCCAAAAACGTCTGACTTGGGGGGCTGATGACGGGGGTAGCCCAAAACCAAAATAAATGACTTCAATACATGAATGACCAAAAGGCAAAATGGTTCAAAGGTTAAAAACCTGGGGAACTGAAATAAAGTAACACGGAACAGTAAGCAGTCATGTCTCTGGATTACTTCACCAACTCACCAGCCGCAAAAGTAACGCAGGTCCTCAGAGCACACTCTTTTATCCGCGGGGCAAAAGGCTTCAGCCCCCGAAAGGGTAAGTCCCTCACTGCAAGCATGGTCACTAGTCAAATGCATTCCTCTTTGGGAGATATGTCTTCTCCTATAAATTAAGCACTTCATTTACTAAGCAGACATTCCTGACCAGCCCTGATTACTAAGATCTCTGGTCATTCACATCGAGTCCTTGCTTCATGCAAGTCACTCCCTTTCACGTCTAACACACACATTCCTTTTGCTAGTTCATCCGAATCTGAACACACTTCAGAGGATGATCTTTAGCAAACAACAAAAATAAACTAGTGAACCTCTCTCCACGTCTTGCAAACGTGGGGGGACCCCACGACCTGCGTTACGCAAAGTTGAACCCTTCAACCCTTTTGCCTAAGCAGCCTAGCTACTATCCTCAGTCTATTATTTGTTGCATCAACAGTACCCCAGAGCACACCGACAATAGTTTCATCACAATTCTTCTACAACATTATATTGGTGGCCTTAAGATCTTTTATAAGAATCAGTGGACTGATGTTCCTCCTATACCGGGAGCTCTTGTATTGAACGCTGGAGATTTTATACAGGTTTCTCTTCACTCTCTTATGATCAGTGGCAGATCTAGAAGAAACGTTAAGGGGTATCTCAAAAACATCAGTGTATACTGTGGTGGATTTAGGAAAAAAATCACGGAGAAATTTTTTTATTTGCACTTCGCCAAGAAACTTGAGGGGTATCCCGAGCACCCCGTCAACCCCCTAGATCCGTCCCTGCTTATAATTGTTGTAAAAATTTATCATGAGTAAAATATATTCGGATCTAAGGTTTACTATTAGAATTTATATGCATAGCGTATAAAATAAATTCGTTTGAATTTTGCAGCTAATTACAAACGATAAGTTTGTGAGTTCGCAACACAAGGTGGTGGCAAACAAGGTTGGGCCAAGAGTATCAGTGGCGTCATTCTTTACCACGGGTGTGATTGAGACATCGAAGGTGTATGGACCGATCAACGAGCTGCTTTCAGAAGAGAAGATGATCCAGCCAAGTATAGAGGTACAACGCTAAAAGAATATGTGGATTATTGGAGGGCAAAGGGAATTGATGGCAATTCTGCTCTTTTGCATTTTAAGATCTAAGTCAGATTGAAGATATTTGCTATAAGTTAAAGCTATTATTACATTTATGTTATCTTGACATGTTTTTATCCTTTTGGTGTAATATTTATAAGAATTTGTTAAATTGTTTGGTTGGTATCTTGATTTTCTTTTTTTCTTTTTTTTTTTGGTTTGGAAATTATTCAACATTTGTTGAGTTGGTTTGGAAATTATTTAAGTAACAACACCAAAGGAGATTCAATTTTAAACACACATGTTGTAACTCTTTTGGGTCACATCTTGGAGTTAGAAATGAAAGAAGATAATGGTATTTATGTAAATTCGTGGATTATTGATGTTGGTTCAGGCCCTGGTTAACACACACAAACACACACTAGAACCCAAACTGGTTCGACTCTCTTGTATTAAATGAAAACTGAATACAAGAGTTGGAGTTCTAAACTAAGCTACTTGACCCTATTTTAACTAGTTTAATACCCGTCCGGTGGACGGGTTACGTTTATATACTATATATGGCAAAAGATTAGCCTCTGGTGTAAAAACAATCATGTCGATGATCAAACAAAAAGAATGATTCAGTCGGCTATCATATTGTCTTGTTGGTGTATTTGGAAGGCCTCGTCTTTTCAAATAAGGACGTTTCTGTAACAATAATAAGACTTATTGAGGAGAACAAGTCTATCGGGTACTTACGGGTGAAAAACAGGTCTAAGTGGGCGCGTTTGGAGTGGTCCAGGTCCAACTGGAGCAATTTTATTTTTTCGAATGTATATTTCAGTTTATTTGGGTCGTTCTTTGATGCTAGCTCCTGGCTAGTGTTGTACATGTTCTAGTTTAAAAATAAAAAAATAAAAAAACTGGTCACCTTTCAGAGAAAAAAAGGTTGAGTCCAGATATATATGTAATGCAACCTGTCATATTGTTATGAACAACAAAGACACGTTACGGTTATGAATATCTTACACTCAAATTTGAAACTGATTATTATTATTATTTATCACTTCAAAGTTTTTGTTTTCTAGAAGACAAAGAAGATGGCACTCAATGGTACCTCTGCATCAATCCAACCGGACTATGACCGAAAAGCGGAGCTCAGGGCGTTCGACGAAGCCAAAACCGGGGTCAAAGGACTTGTCGAATCCGGAGTAACCGAGGTCCCTCCAATATTCCATCTATCTTCACCTGAAAACCTCAACTCCCAACAACCCGAGCTAACTCTTCCAACCATCGACCTCCAAGGAATCGATAACAATACGATATGACGAAAGGAGGTGATTGAGCAAGTGAAGGATGCGTTAGAGAGCTGGGGATTCTTTCAGTTGGTGAATCACGGAATCCCGAATAATATATTGGAGGAGATGATAAAAGGAGTAATGGATTTTTATGAGCAAGAGAGTGAGGTGAAGAAGCAGTGGTACACAAGGGATATGAGTGGTACACAAGGGATATGAGTGGGAAGACCAGGCTGATCTACAACAGCAACTTTGACTTGTATGCTGCACCGGTGACTAACTGGCGAGACACCTTTGTAGGTCCGGCTAGGGGAGGATCTAGTCGCCTAATCCTTGTGTACAAACCAACCCGGTTGTGCGGAATCCAACCGAGATAGCAAACCGAGATTGAACACGTAAATGATAGACACGAGATTCAACGATTAACACCAATGTATTAATGCTTGAAAACAGTTACAATACAATGTTTACAAACACGCTCTGTAAACTCTCTCTCTCGTGTGTGTGTTCTCTCACACTTGTGTTCTCTATCTATCTTCTCTTCTGTCTGATATGGTCTATTTATAGCACCAGCATTGACGAAACAGAAGATCAACGACGAAATGGAACATCTTCGACGAAACCACATGGCCAAAACGACGAAACAGGAAAGGATATGAAACATGGTCGACGAAACAGACTTGTTTCGTCGACATCACACATGTTTCGTCGATCTGGGCTTTGGCCCAAAACAGTTGAGGCCCATGCTGTGTTTCGTCTACTTGGTTTCAGCCCAAGGCTACTAATCTGGCCTGGTGCTCAAGGTTTGGCTCTCTAGCTTTGTGTATGGAACTTTGGAACGCACGAGGGAGGAATGTCGTGACGTTAGACTTGAGCCGAACCATAGCCGAACCGAACTGAGTCGCGTCCACATATCGTGTACTAACAAACTCCCCCTTGGACGCAACTCATGAGGTTCATCTTTCATGTCTTCTATGTCGGAGGATCTTCAAAGTCTTCACGTCTTATAAGCAGAAAGTGTATCAACAAACTCCCCTTTTTATGTAGGAAGTGTGTTAACAAACTCCCCCTTAACATAAGCTCTCCCTTGAGTTATGCTTGTGAATCTTTTGATCTTCAATACTTGAGATCCTTGTGGTGTTGATGATTGATCAGCGGCAACTCAATCATCTTTATCCTTTGAGGGCCTTCACGTAGTGTCTTCATTCCGAAGCTTGTCATCGAACATGTTCTCCTTGCCTTTAGCATCTGCACATGCAAGAAAGCTAAACGCGTAATGAGAACAAATGCTTGGAATATAGTTAACATAAACAAACGACACACATGTGACCATTATTCAATCAACTACCGTCTGACAGTTTGAAAGTTTAACAAATTTATCAATTTTAGTTTTAACTTTCAAAACTTGCAAATTTTGACCGTTTATGAAGATTTAGTCGATTTGGTTTTCAATCAGGTTTCAGGTAACGAAGACTCGAGCTCCAACATCGTACAATCGAAAATAAGATAGAAATAAAATCTTTTTGGTTTTTAGAAAGTTTATATTAAAACACACCTAAAATCTTTTTGGTATTTTTAAATATTTCAAATGTAAAGACTGAAAGCAGTAAATAAATATATACAGAGACGCAGAAACTGAAAGCATTAAATAAATATTTACAGACATTCTTTTTGCGAGTTTCGAGGGTAAGAGAATCATATCAGTGTACGGTCACACCAAAACGCTCTTGTTGTTCAATTAGTTCACATTAAGATAAGCATCCTATAACGATTATCGGTATTGTTGTCCACATAAGCTCAACTTATCAGATGTAATTATGGTGAGGGGATACGTTATGGTATGATTTATACTTACCGACAGGTGTTCATCCCACATGACGCATTCCTGTATCAAGGTATGCACGAGAGTTCATCTTACCGGTGAGTATACCATTTATCATCTGTTTTGACGTATATGAAAAATGTGAGAAACTCACTTATTTTGATTGAAAACAAGCCCTATGTGATAGAATCACTTATTGATGAGGAACTTGATTTTCATATGCATGAGGGCACAGGAGCAAGTCCGTGAACAGGTCAGTACTTTCGTACAGCAGAGAGACGAACTTGACTCCCGGATAAATGTGATATATTATCACTTATTTGGATGGACATGTGATTGTTGATCACTTATTGAGGTCGTATGCAGTATGTACACGTATGTATAGTATCATGGAAGATCTAGACTTGCGTCCCCGTTATTTTCCGGTAAAAGATACAACCATGATACCCAGATGATAAGCAACATAAAGACCGAATAT
The DNA here is from genome assembly GCF_002127325.2 of Helianthus annuus. NCBI lineage: Eukaryota > Viridiplantae > Streptophyta > Magnoliopsida > Asterales > Asteraceae > Helianthus > Helianthus annuus. The sequence goes on along the minus strand of NC_035435.2, from coordinate 173,154,108 downwards.
CTCAGAACCTCGGCAATCTCTCAAACGAAATTTCTGTACTAAGACCATATGCCAATGAGTGGTTCCCACCCGATCTTCACTCGATTTAAGATTTATATCACCCTGCACACTTTAAAATGATTGTGAGCCTACCGATACATCTTATATAGAGCTGCTTATCGTTTTTCAGTTTAGGTTTAAAGAGGTTTAGACAGACCACTGATGTACTATCATTTTCTCTTTTTTTTGCCAGGAAACTCATTTTTGTTTTTCTATTGTTTTTGTGTTTTTAAATTTTTCGATGTTTTTGGATTTTCAAATTTGGATTTACTCCCCCTAAAATCAACAAACTAAGATAAATTTAAAACACAAAGGTATTTACAAAAATGATTTTCCGATGTTGGTTTTACTCTTGCTTGACCTTAATGCCGTTTACCAATAATAAAAAGTCAAATCTTGATTTGTCAAATGCTTTGGTAAAAAGGTCGGCACGTTGGTCATCGGTGTGGACCTTAACAACATCGATTAGCCTTTTATCAAAGCAATCACGTATGAAGTGATATTTGATTTCGATGTGTTTGGTCTTTGAATGCTGCACAGGATTTCTAGAGATCTGTAAGGCAGCAGAATTATCAACGTAAATAGGAGTAGTTAGGAATTCAAAACCGTAGTCACGCAATTGTTGTTGGATCCACAGGACTTGGGAGCAACAACTTGATGCAGCAATGTATTCAGCTTCGCATGTTGATGTAGCTACACACGTCTGCTTCTTGCACTGCCATGTGACTATGCGATTTCCCAAAAACTGACATCCAGCCGTTGTGGATTTGCCGTCGATTTTTGGTCTTTGAATGCTGCACAGGATTTCTAGAGATCTGTAAGGCAGCAGAATTATCAACGTAAATAGGAGTAGTTAGGAATTCAAAACCGTAGTCACGCAATTGTTGTTGGATCCACAGGACTTGGGAGCAACAACTTGAGGCAGCAATGTATTCAGCTTCGCATGTTGATGTAGCTACACACGTCTGCTTCTTGCACTGCCATGTGACTATGCGATTTCCCAAAAACTGACATCCAGCCGTTGTGGATTTGCCGTCGATTTTGCATCCACCAAAATCAGAATCACTGAAAGCGATCAAATCAAAGTTATTATCCCTAGGGTACCATAGACCGGTGTCAGGGCAACCCTTCAAATAACAAAAAATCCTTTTTACAGCTACAAGATGTGAGGCCTTCGGGTTGACTTGATATCTGGCAAGCAGGCACGTTGGGTACATTATATCTGGTCTTGATGCTGTGAGGTACATAAGAGATCCGATCATCGCGCGGTAGTATGCGGGGCTAACAGCTTCACCCTTCAAGTCTCGATTAATTCCGGGATTTTGCTGCAATGGAGGTACCGATGGGCGTTGCATCAGACATCTGGAACCAGCTCAAGATGTCACCAACATATTTAGTCTGATGGATGAATATCCCAGACTCAGTTTGTTGCACTTGTAGGCCCAAAAAGAAAGTCATTTCCCCCATAGCACTCATCTCGAATTTATCCTGCATAATACGCTCGAAATTCCTACACAAAACATCACTAGTAGAACCAAATATAATATCATCAACGTATACCTGTACCAGTAGAAGATCTCCATCTTGTTCTTTGATGAAAAGAGTACAATCGATAAGACCTCTGCGAAATCCATTCTCCAGCAGATAATTAGATAAGGTTGCATACCAAGCTCGTGGTGCTTGATGTAGACCATAGAGACCTTTGTTCTCGGAATGCCCCCCACTTGTAGGTCCGGCTAGGGGAGGATCTAGTCGCATAATCCTTGTGTACAAACCAACCCGGTTGTGCGGAATCCAACCGAGATAGCAAACCGAGATTGAACACGTAAATGATAGACACGAGATTCAACGATTAACACCAATGTATTAATGCTTGAAAACAGTTACAATACAATGCTTACAAATACACTCTGTAAACTCTCTCTCTCTCTCGTGTGTGTGTTCTCTCACACTTGTGTTCTCTATCTATCTTCTCTTCTGTCTGATATGGTCTATTTATAGCACCAACATTGACGAAACAGAAGATCGACGATGAAATGGAACATCTTCGACGAAACACATGGCCAAAATGACGAAACAGGAAAGGATATGAAATATGGTCGACGAAACAGACTTGTTTTGTCGACATCACACATGTTTCGTCGATCTGGGCTTTGGCCCAAAACAGTTGAGGCCCATGCTGTGTTTCGTCTACTTGGTTTCAGCCCAATGGTACTAATCTGGCCTGGTGCTCAAGGTTTGGCTCTCTAGCTTTGTGTATGGAACTTTGGAACCCACGACGGAGGAATGTCGTGACGTTAGACTTGAGCCGAACCTTAGCCGAACCGAACTGAGTCGCGTCCACATATCGTGTACTAACAAACTCCCCCTTGGACGCTACTCATGAGGTTCATCTTTCATGTCTTCTATGTCGGAGGATCTTCAAAGTCTTCACGTCTTATAAGCAGAAAGTGTATCGACAAACTCCCTCTTTTTATGTAGGATGTGTGTTAACAAACTCCCCCTTAACATAAGCTCTCCCTTGAGTTATGCTAGTGAATCTTTTGATCTTCAATACTTGAGATCCTTGTGGTGTTGATGATTGATCAGCGGCAACTCGATCATCTTTATCCTTTGAGGGCCTTCACGTAGTGTCTTCATTCCAAAGCTTGTCATCGAACATGTTCTCCTTGCCTTTAGCATCTGCACATGCAAGAAACCTAAACGCGTAATGAGAACAAATGCTTGGAATATAGTTAACATAAACAAACGACACACATGTGACCATTATTCAATCAACTACCGTCCGACAGTTTGAAAGTTTAACAAATTTATCAATTTTAGTTTTAACTTTCAAAACTTGCAAATTTTGACCGTTTATGAAGATTTAGTCGATTTGGTTTTCAATCAGGTTTCAGGTAACGAAGACTCGAGCTCCAACATCGTACAATCGAAAATAAGATAGAAATAAAATTTTTTGGTTTTTAGAAAGTTTATATTAAAACACACCTAAAATCTTTTTGGTATTTTTGAATATTTCAAATGTAAAGACTGAAAGCAGTAAATAAATATATACAGAGACGCAGAAACTGAAAGCATTAAATAAATATTTACAGACATTCTTTTTGCGAGTTTCGAGGGTAAGAGAATCATATCAGTGTACGGTCACGCCAAAACGCTCTTGTTGTTCAATTAGTTCACATTAAGATAAGCATCCTATAACGATTATCGGTATTGTTGTCCACATAAGCTCAACTTATCAGATGTAATCATGGCGAGGGGATACGTTAAGGTATGATTTATACTTACCGACCGGTGTTCATCCACACACGACACATTCCCGTATCAAGGTATGCACGAGAGTTCATCTTACCGGTGAGTATTCTGATTATCATCTGTTTGACCGTATAAAAGAATGTGACAAACTCACTTATTTTGATTGAAAACAAGCCCTATGTGATAGAATCACTTATTGATGAGGAACTTGATTTTCATATGCATGAGGGCACAGGAGCAAGTCCGTGAACAGGTCAGTACTTTCGTACAGCAGAGAGACGAACTTGACTCCCGGATAAATGTGATATATTATCACTTATTTGGATGGACATGTGACTGTTGATCACTTATTGAGATCGTATGCAGTATGTACACGTATGTATAGTATCATGGAAGATCTAGACTTGCGTCCCCGTTATTTTCCGGTAAAAGATACAACCATGATACCCAGATGATAAGCAGCATAAAGACCGATACCCAACGTGCTGCACATGATTTCTAGTGATCTGCACATGATTTCGATGTGTTTGGTCTTTGAACGCAATTGTTGTTGGATCCACAGGACTTGGGAGCAACAACTTGAGGCAGCAATATATTCAGCTTCGCATGTTGATGTAGCTACACACGTCTGCTTCTTGCACTGCCATGTGACTAGGCGATTTCCCAAAAACTGACATCTAGCCGTTGTGGATTTGCCGTCGATTTTGCATCCACCAAAATCAGAATCACTGAAAGCGATCAAATCAAAGTTATTATCCCTAGGGTACCATAGACCGGTGTCACGACAACCCTTCAAATAACAAAAAATCCTTTTTACAGCTACAAGATGTGAGGCCTTCGGGTTGACTTGATATCTGGCAAGCAGGCACGTTGGGTACATTATATCTGGTCTTGATGCTGTGAGGTACATAAGAGATCCGATCATCGCGCGGTAGTATGAGGGGCTAACAGCTTCACCCTTCAAGTCTGGATTAATTCCGTGATTTTGCTGCAATGGGGTACCGATGGGCGTTGCATCAGACATCTGGAACCGGCTCAAGATGTCACCAACATATTTAGTCTGATGGATGAATATCCCAGACTCAGTTTGTTGCACTTGTAGGCCCAAAAAGAAAGTCATTTTCCCCCATAGCACTCATCTCGAATTTATCCTGCATAATACGCTCGAAATTCCTACACAAAACATCATTAGTAGAACCAAATATAATATCATCAAAGTATACTTGTACCAGTAGAAGATCTCCATCTTGTTCTTTGATGAAAAGAGTACAATCGATAAGACCTCTGCGAAATCCATTCTCCAGCAGATAATTAGATAAGGTTGCATACCAAGCTCGTGGTGCTTGATGTAGACCATAGAGAGCTTTGTTCAGCAACCAAACCCGATCGGGATGGATAGGATCTTCAAAACCTGGAGGCTGTTCGACGTACACCTCTTCTTCAACCACACCATGTAAGAATGCACTTTTGACGTCCATCTGGTAAACCTTGAATCCTTTGAATGAGGCATAAGCCAGAAAGATCTGAATTGCTTCCAGACGTGCAACAGGTGCATAAACTTCGTTGTAGTCGATCCCTTCTATCTGACGAAAACCTTGAACGACTAATCTTGCTTTGTTTCGGATAACGACTCCACGGTCATCCTTTTTGCATTTATACACCCAACGGGTACCAATATTCTTGTAGTTCTCAGGTTTCTCAACTAGCTTCCAGACACCTAGCTTCTGGAATTGTTGCAGTTCTTCCTGCATTGCTTCAACCCAAGAATTATCTTTCAAAGCTTCTTTAATAGATTTTGGTTCTTCTTGTGAAACGTAACACGCAAAGGACCAATCGTTTTGTTGACCAGATTCTCGAATAGCTGCATACAAGCCTGCATTGTTGTTGTTTCGCAACATGTTTCTTGTTTGAATGCCACTCTGTACATTTCCGATGATGTTTTGTTGAGGATGGGTATTGTGAATCCTTGTTTCTGGATTATCTTGAACTGGAATATTTGTACCTAGATTGTTAAGATTGAGATCAACAACCAATTCAATACCCGGAATTGACGAAGAGGATGATGCAGTAGCTTCAGCTGTTCTAGGGGCGTCCACTGGAGGCGTACCCTCTGAAGTACCATGAACTGCTGTTGTTGGAGCCTCTTGATCTGCATCGAGAAATTCATCATCCTCTGAAGATTCGTTCAATTCGGTAGCATCGTGAAAATCCTCATTGTCGAGAGCATTATTGTTCACTGAAGATGGTTCTTGATTGACAATAATTGGGCGAACCAACGGTGAATCTGTTGCGTTGTCACTCTCGAAAAACATCCTTGCCGCAACATTTTCTTCAACTGCTTCAACATTGATCGAATTGAAAAAGTCATCGTACTCAAACATCCAAGGCTGACCAGGACATTTGACTGGCAATGTGTGCCTTTGTACTCTGACTTCAGACCATTCCTCGACCCTTTTAGTCTCTAGATTCCAGACTCTTAAGTTCAGGGTGTCATACCCAAGAAAGTATCCTTCAATTACTTTTGCCCCAAACTTTCCATTAGGATCGATTATTGTGCACGGAGCTCCAAACGGTTCAAGATATGACAAATCTGGTTTCCATTTGTTAAGAAGCTCAAAGCAGGTCTTGTTGTGCCTTTTGACTGTAAGGACTCGGTTCAACGTGTAACATGCAGAGGCCACAGCTTCAGTCCAGAAGGGAATCGACAACTGTGACTCTACTAACATTGTCCTAGCAGTCTCGATCAATGTACGGTTCTTACGTTCAGCGACGCCATTCTGTTGAGGAGTGTAAGCCGCACTAAATTCGTGAAGAATACCTTTTGAAGTGCAAAACTCCGCCATGGCATGATTTTTAAATTCTGTACCATTGTCGCTGCGTATCCGTCTAACTTTCAACTTATACAAATTCTCAATCTGAATGATCAAGTTTTTTATAATACCGAAAGTTTCACTCTTGTGTGCCATGAACGCCACCCAAGAAAATCTTGAATAATCATCAGTTATCACGAGGCAATATTGATCATTCCGGATGCTTTTATGCTTGACAGGACCGAACAAATCCATGTGCAAACGTTCGAGCGGAACGGCCACCGTGTTGATCTTCTTAGTCGGGTGTCGCTTCTTCGTTTGTTTTCCTTTCTGGCACGAAACACAGATGTCTTGAAGATGGAAGTTTTTAAGAGGAACACCATTCACCAATTCATTTGACACCAAATGATTCATTTTGCGTAAGTGAATGTGACCCATTCGTCTGTGCCAAGAGATTGAGTCTTTTTCTGTGGCTTTGGAAACGAAACAGGTTGCTTGTGCAGACGTTGTAATAGATTGGCTCATATCAAGGACATACAAATCATTTATCCTTGGAGCAGATAAGAGAATCCATTCTTTTGGAATTTTGAAGCTTGGTTTCAGCACATAACATCCATTTGCATCAAAGTGTACTGAAAACTGTTTATCACAAATTTGTGAAACGCTGAGAAGATTGTGATCAAGTTGTTGCACAAAGTTGATCTTATCAAAGCTTACAACCCCGTTGGATATCATTCCTTCACTAGTAATATATCCGCCTTTATCTCCAGCAAAAGCAACATAACCTCCTCTAATAGATTTAACGTCGTAGAGAAGCTTCATGTCGCCTGTCATGTGCCTGGATGCCCCACTATCAACAATCCAATGACTACTGATAGTTCCTCCTGGAACACCCTGCACATGAACTCACTTGATTAGTTGGAGATGGGGACCCAAGCCATTGCGGTCTTGGGTCTTCCATTTTCATCAAAAACAATTACTTCCACTTTTTGATGGTTAGGAAATTGTGATGGCCCCCCTGAATTTGTGGTCATTTTAGGTTTCCATGTCTGTTGAGTTTTACCAGTTTGACTGTTTGAAAATTTAACTTTGTGATTGTTTGAAGTTTTTGAAAACTTTGAACTTTTTGGTTTAACTGAAATAGATTGTTTTTGAACCACATCAGTTTTAAGTGCTTTCTCAATTACCTTGACTTGTTGGCGTTTCTGTTTCTTTTCCCTTTCTCTTACAAGGCGGGGATCTTGTTTTGCAGAAACAGATCGCTTTTGGTAATTTCGTTCACGGGGATCATCAACTTTGGCTTTTAACTTATGAAGATACGGAAAATTTCGAATTATATGCCCAATTTCACCACATTCAAAACATGATCTTCGTTCAATAAACCCCGAAGTAACATGTGATTGTCTTGTCGATGATGAACTTTGTGATCCGGAGGTACTTGGTTTAGAACTGTTTGGTTCATTTCTTTTCAACACTTTTGCTTGCTTAACAAAATCTAAGTTAGATTTGTTTTCAAAAGTTTCAATTTTGTCCGTTCCCTTTGATTTCACAAAGTTCACCTTCTTGTCCTTTTTCTGAGTATGTTTCCTTTGACCTTGAGTCGGTAATTTGCCTTTTGGTTTGGTATGATTTTGCTGCTTTTTCACTGTCGGTAATTTCTGATTGCCATATTGTTTTCGAACTTCGGCCTTTGGAATCGGAGGGCATTGTGTTACCACAACATGTGAACCCGACTTTCCCAAAAACTTACTTGTCGAATTTTCAAAAACTTTACTGATTAAAGATTGATTTACATTCTTAATCGGAAAATCTTTGTCAGAGTAAATTTTATCATCATCAACAAGAGTGTACAGCAAATTCACACTCTCAGACTCTTTTGCAGACGTGGACTCGATTGGAACAATCTTAGCGGGTTTTGCGGGAGGATCACATAGAATATGATTTTCAAGAGGTATGTCCTCTTCTTTGATTACCGCATCAGACTTTGCTGAGTCAGTATCATCGGGTTCATCATCAGAAGAATCAGCATCCTCAACAACAACTGGAGGATGCTGATTCTGTTCAGCAGAAGACACACATGTATCTGCTGACACATCCGAATCTGATGATACTTCCTTCTTGTATCCAAGTCCGGTTGCAAATTCCTCAATATCCAAAGGAACAGATGGTTCACAGTAAGTTCTATCCTCCTCATCAGGCATGGCATCATAATTGTGTCTCACAGGTGGTGGACATTTCTTATATCCAATGCATGTGACATCCTTTTTCTCTTTATGAACATCTATGATGTGATCCAACACATAGCTAGAGCTTAAATAACTGTCTAACTTGAGCTGGATCGCCTCACTTTCAGTTTTAACACAAGCCATCTCTTTTTGCATTATCTCAAGGCGATTGATATACAAATTTATGTCAGTTTGTTTTCTTGAAACCATTTTTGTCAGCTCAGTTTTATCTTTCTTTAATATTTCAATCACCGATTTAAATTCCTTTTCATGGTTTTCATAATACATGTTGGCTTCTGTGCATTTAGAAAGATCTACTGTAAACTTTTGGTTGTGGATGAATGTCACATCATACTTGTTTTGCAAAGCCTCATGTTTGCTTTGGAAATCACACCACTTAGCATTCAAAGAAACATGTTTGTTTTGCAAGTCAAACAAGTTAGCTTTTAAAGCATCATGTTTGCCTTGCAACTCAGACATATTTGCATCCAAATCAGCACATTTAACACTTAAGCTAACACAATTATCACAATCAACAACAGTAGGTTCATCGACACATACCTGACTTGATGAACTGCCAACATTAGCCATAAAGGCTGAATGTAGAGAAGAAGAAGAATAAGCAGTTGATCCACCAATATAGATCTCCTATGATTTCCTGCTGCAGCTTCTTCCAATAGCTCATCAACATCTGCATCGACTGACACACTTGATGTGTCATCCAAATGACCATCACCTGAGTTTGAGGATTCTTCATCCGAGCTTCTATTGTAACCGGAACTGTCTTCGTCTTCAGAAGATTCATCACAATTGGTGGAAGATTCTCCACCATTGGCGTGCTTAAGATCTTTGACAACCTCAGCAAAACAAGCTGTTCCATCCGGAGTATCATTTCCCAACTGAATTGACCAATCACAACCTTCATCTACTTGTACCACAAGAGCCTGGTTGGCATTTGATGGTCCTGCCTGACTTGGGTTGTTAACAGGTATCAACGTACACTCGTTATTCCTGTTCTGATTCTGTTGGTTGCCTTGATTGCCTTGATTCCTGAACGGATTCTGGTTCCCATGCTGAGCTGGCTTTGTACATTCTCTCTTGAAGTGACCTCACTCACCATAGTTGAAGCACTTAACAGACTGCTTATCGAACCCATACTTGGTCTCTTTCTTGCTTTCCAAGCTGGTTCTGCCAGTCCTTTCCATAAAATCCTTTGCTCGCCTTACAGCACTTGCGAAAGCCCATTTGATATCCATCAAATCCATTTCCTCCTTATCGATCTGCTGATAATCTTCTTGTGTCAGATTGATGTTTCCGACCTGACCTTCTACTAACCCACAATACGCGCTCACCAAGTTGTTCAGTAGCTCCATATGTTCTTTTGCTACTTCAATACTTACTTTCGAGAAGCTTGACGTGTCAAGCCGTACTGTATTTGGCTTAGATGGCTGACCAGCAGATGATGTGCTTCCATAACAAGCTTGTTGTTGAACAGGAAGTGGATTCCCATATAAATCAGTTGCTACGGTAGACCTTTGGGTTTGCTGCTGGGGAACTGGTTGTAGTGGATTTCCATACAAGTCTGTGGTTGGAGCTGGCTTAACAGGAACTTGTATCGAATTGCCATACAAATCTGTGCTTGTGACAAACGCCGTTTGAAGTGGAGCATGTGAAACTGGTCTTGCAGAAGTGCTAGAAGTTCCATAATACATATCAGGATTTTGTGGCACTGGAACCCTTTTCGCCTTTAGGGTTTCTTCCTGATCTTTGTTTTCCAAGAGCTGAACGAAGTCATTGATGTTTGTCGTAGCCAATACTCCGTTGTATTTCAGGATTTCCAAGAAACTATTCCATTGAGGTGGCAACGCATCGGCAAACTTTGTGACTACCTCTGCTGGAGTTGTTACTACCCCATAATTACCCAATTCAGTAAGCAAGTGATAAAACCGACTAGTCAAATCTCCCAAGGATTCCTTTTCCATACACGTGAAGCCATCAAACTCTTTCTTGAGTAAGTCATGTCGCAATTGGCGTGTCGCTTCATTTCCTACCCCTCTCGTCTCCAACGCACCCCATAATCGCTTTGTCGTTTTGAAGCTGACAAATTGATGATAGATCTCCTTGCTCAACGCCTGAGTTAGAATAGCATATGCCTTCTTTTCTAAATCATATGCCTTTTTCTGATCTTCCGAAAGATCGGCAAATGTCGCGGCGGTTGAAGCGGCAACCTCAAGAGTTTGATCAAAATCTGTGGTAAAACGTAACCACAATTCCGTGTTTTGCCCAAGGACGTATGTATGGAATCTATCTACCCATCCAGGATATTCGTTTATGTGCATCAATTTCGGTGGGCGATTTAGACTTTCGGTCTCGCTTTCGCTTAAGAGAATGCTTTGAATACTTGGAGTTTGATTTGAAACAAACGCCCACTGACCGGTTGAAATTGGATTTGCTTGCGAGGATATCGGTGCGGGAGACTCGGCCCATGATGGCGACAAACCCGTACTTCTATACTTGCTTTCTGCCGTAGACGGATTACCCCACCAATCCGGATTCATTTTGAATACTTAAAACTGATTATCTGATAAAATCACTTGAAACAGGCAGTTAAAACACTTTTACAACTCCTCTGTTAAAAATTTACAACAATCACGACGAAACACATTCCAGGAAACACACTCTTGTTTAAAATCGACGAAACTGGATTTGTTTTGATAATCGACAAAAACAAACTGTGAACTTAGCGACGAAACTGATTCCTTTGTGATGTCGACGAAACTGGATTTAAATTCTTGGCGACGAAACTGAATTTCTGATCGACGAAACACACTTGTGTTTTTTAACCCGACGAAACTAATAAATAGACGACGAAACAGGATTGTTTGTGACAAACGATGAAACCCAGCTTGTGTTTCGTCGAAGGCGTTTTTGGCGAAATGCTTTGTTTCGTCTGTTGTGCGTTTCGTCGAAAAAGTAACAGAGAGAGTTGGTGAAAAGTTGGTGAGACTTTTCGGCTCAACCTTATCCTAACTGACACTTGACACAACTTTTCAAACTTACACCATGCTCAATTTACCAACCAAAGCATGGCTATCAATATTTTAATCAAATTACAATTTTCAAAACACAAACAACTTGACAGTTACTTTCCAAAGGATCAAAAGGTTGAAAATATCAAGAACACTTTGAAGATGCTTATGAACATATGAAGAACAACCCAAAAATTTATGAATTTTCCGGTAAACTTATGAGTTTCCCGGTGAACGGAAATTTCCGAACACAAGTTTTTGCTTGAAGCTTCACTAAAAACCTTAATAAACAAGGTTTTCTTTGAACTAACAACAAAAACACCAGAAATTTCGAAGTTATAAGCTGATTTTTCAAGAAAAATACAAACTTCAAAAATCCGGAAAACACCCAAAACCACTCGGTTTTAACAAGGAGAAGAGCCAAGGCTCTGATACCACTTGTAGGTCCGGCTAGAGGAGGATCTAGTCGCCTAATCCTTGTGTACAAACCAACCCGGTTGTGCGGAATCCAACCGAGATAGCAAACCGAGATTGAACACGTAAATGATAGACACGAGATTCAACGATTAACACCAATGTATTAATGCTTGAAAACAGTTACAATACAATGTTTACAAATACGCTCTGTAAACTCTCTCTCTCGTGTGTGTGTTCTCTCACACTTGTGTTCTCTATCTATCTTCTCTTCTGTCTGATATGGTCTATTTATAGCACCAGCATTGACGAAACAGAAGATCAACGACGAAATGGAACATCTTCGACGAAACACATGGCCAAAACGACGAAACAGGAAAGGATATGAAACATGGTCGACGAAACAGACTTGTTTCATCGACATCACACATGTTTCGTCGATCTGGGCTTTGGCCCAAAACAGTTGAGGCCCATGCTGTGTTTCGTCTACTTGGTTTCAGCCCAAGGCTACTAATCTGGCCTGGTGCTCAAGGTTTGGCTCTCTAGCTTTGTGTATGGAACTTTGGAACGCACGACGGAGGAATGTCGTGACGTTAGACTTGAGCCGAACCTTAGCCGAACCGAACTGAGTCGCGTCCACATATCGTGTACTAACAAAAGACAAGGATAATAAGACTCACTAAAGACCCAATATACAAATAAGAAGGGGGGGGGGACTTTTTTGACATGAAATTTATATATCCATATATCTCTATCTCTGACTCAATGAGATGATACAAAGAAAAGCTATACCAAAAAAGGGTTCAAATAGACGTATTGGTTGGTTCACGTAACAGTATACGTAAAATACCAAAGGGGGTTATTCATATTCAAGCAAGTTTCAATAATACCATTGTGACTGTTATAGATGTATGAGGGCGAGTGGTTACTTGGTCCTCTGGCGGTACTTGTGGCTTTTGAGGTACAAGAAGAGGGACGCCATTTGCTGCTCAAAGCGCAGCGGCAAATGCTATTCATGCAGTAGTAGATCAAGGTATGCAACGCGCATAAGTCATGATTAAAGGTCCCGGTCTCGGAAGAGACGCATCATTACGTGCTATTCGCAGAAGTGGTATACTATTAACTTTCGTACGGGATGTAACCCATAGTGGTTGTAACCCTTTTTCTTTGTTTTGTTGCGTCTGGAATAAACCCTCATGGGTGTCGGATCTGTATCATTTTTCTTTTATCACCACACAATCTGAGTTTGTTCATGTGTTATAAACTTAATTATAATCATCTATTTGTTTAGAAAGTGGGTTGCAAATATTATGTGTAGTTTCTATTCCAATTGAATTCCAACAATTACATTAAGCTACTTACATTAGAGATAGAAGTTCCCAGTTAAAAAGAAAATAAAGTTGATCAATAAAATATCAGATTTAACATATTTAACCTAAGTATGAGACTCAATATAGCGGCATTAGATTGATTGAATCTTTAACTTTTAACTTAACCATAAAAAAATACACGGGTATGGCATTAATGGTTATGTCCTTTATCAATAGGTTTCATTTGTTTGCAAAATTGTGCATGTATCCAACCAATTGGTAGGATTATGCATAATCTTTAGAAACATATCAAATCAAACAATTTGAACAAAAATTTATGAAAATGGCACCAAAACAATAAAAAAGCGTGACTCAAGATTGTAGGTCCTTATAAAGATCTTATAATTAAATACCTATTCTTTGTTGTTTAATGCATAAACAAGTGCAGAATCCAAGTTATACAACCGAAGCAAGCACACAATCAATAACACAAAGATATCACTTCAAAAGCTGAATGTATTGATTTCAGCAGAGTAACAGTACATGAACACACAATAGTATGCACCCACTCTCTGAAAATGTGCTCTCTACTGAATGAAACAAAGACTGCAGTATATATACACATTTTGCAGGTCTAATCAACAAAGGTGTCTTTGTGATATGCGAAGGTGACCTGTCAAGGGAGAAGGTCCACCTTCGCAAACAACATCCAGCAAAGGTGACCAAAGGTCCACCTTCGCATCAAAACACACAAGAAAGACCACCTTCCTGATTACGAAGGTCACAACCACCTTCGGCTGTTTCATATTAACACAGAAACATAAACACTAACTATTGCCCAAGTCAAGACTGGAGGATGTCTTGACTTGGTCAACTTACATCAAAACACAAATTACTATTTAAGTAAAGACCATATCATTACAAAACATTAACATTACAAGCTACAGACATAAACGTATCAACAAAGATATATTACATTCACCATATGATGAACATGAAATTCATAGCTTTAACTCATAGTGATGATTCCCATATTGACTTCTAAACGAGTTAGATCTTGAAATATAAAAGGGCAGAAGTGCCATCAAGTCCCTTTGCCCTATAATAATCTACGTATTCTTTTATTGTTGTGCCTCTATACTTGGCTGGATTGTCTTCTGAAAGCAACTCAGTGATTGGTGCATACACCTTCGATGTCTGAATTGAACCCGTGGTAAAAAATGATGCCACCGATACTCTTGGCCCAACCTTGTTTGCCACCACTTTGTGTTGCGCACTCACAAACTTGTCGTTTGTAATCAACTGCAAAATTCCAATGGATTTATTTTAATACACTATGCTTTTAACGTCTAAGTCTAAATTTCAGTTTCAAATATATTTGACTCTTGTTAATAACTTTACGACAATCATATCAAGTTGGAAATATCAAGTATTAAATAATAGACCAATAAAACGACATTGAAGCTTGTTACTCCGTGTGTGAGACGAAGAGAGAAAGAGAGAGGGTAGAGGGTGAGAGAGATGCCTGCAACAAATCTCCAGCGTTCACTACAAGAGCTCCCGGCATAGGAGGAACATCAGTCCATTGATCCTCATAAAAAACCTTAAGGCCACCAATATGATCTTGTAGAAGAATCGTGATGAAATCACTGTCAGTGTGGTCTCGAGTCCCTATCGTTAATTCAGGTTGTGGGCAAGAAGGATAGTAATGTCCAAGAACAGCAAGTCCGTCAGCACATCCTATGTCCACAAAGTGATTGCGGTCGAGCCCAAGAGCCTCGGACATCAACTCAAACAAACAAACCCCAAGTTTCATCACTTGTTTCGAATACTCCAACAAAATATCCCTACAACAATATCCAGTCAAACAATAGTGATTAAAACTTACCGATGCAAATAATTCAAGGTTTAATGCAACTAACCTATTTCAGTGTAGTCAGTAAAAAAAAACTTAATGATTACTAATTCATTTTATCGAAAAAGATTTTTTATTTTTTTTTGTTAAGTGAAGTCAACTAAATATAAGCATATAACTCAATCTCAATCACATTCCGGAAACAAACAATAATCTCACCATCTTCTCCTATAGATTATATATAATATTTTGGACTTTCACCCACCTAACCAGCTAATCAATCACAAAGTAAATTATTGGATGCATTAAAAAAATAAAAAGCAAAACCTGCAAGGCGATGGCAACTCTTGTGGTTCGGGAGGGTTAGGAACCATGGTGCAGTAAAAGGAGTCTCGCCAGTTAGTCACTGGTGCAGCATACAAGTCAAAGTTGCTGTTATACACCACCCTACTCTTCCCACTAGGATCTCTTGTGTACCACTGCTTCTTCACCTCAGTGTCTTGCTCATGAAAATCCACCACTCCTTTTATCATCTGATCATCTCCTCCAATATATTAATCGGGATTCCATGATTCACCATCTGAAAGAATCCCCAGCTCTCCAATGCACCCTTCACTTGCTCGATTACCTCTTTTCGTTGTATCGGATTGTTATCGATTCCTTGAAGGTCGATGGTAGGAAGAGTTAGCTCGGGTTGTTGGGAGTTGAGGTTTTCGGGTGAAGGTAGATGAAATATTCTCGGGACTTTTGTTATACCGGCGTCAACAAGTCCTTTGACGCCGGTTTTGGTTTCGTCGAACGCCCTGAGCTCCGCTTTCCGGTCCGGTTGACATGTAGACGTGTCATTGAGGACCATTTTGTTTGTCATCTAGAAAACAAAAACCTTGAAGTGATATATAATAGATATGAATATAATGTATGATATTCGTATTTATAACATCACAATACGACAGATATTTCATTAAATATATCGGGACTAATTAACCTTTTAAAAGTGGAGTATATAGAAAGATAACGGACTTATCTCTAATTAGTGGTATGGTGACTTCTTTCTTCTTCTTCTTTTTTATTCATTTCTTGTTTGTTTTACTTTCCGTTTTTTGATCATAAATCATTTCAAATTTTATATATGTTAATAAGTTGGTTTTGTTTAAGTTATAAGCAATTAGTTAATAAACCGAACTACTTAGAAGCATGAAAAGTGTTCGTTTGTGGGGAGTCCACAAACGGCCACTAAGACTCACGGATTTAAAATTGTAGTCACATTGCACAACTACGTTTGTGGGCTATTAGGGCTTTCGCATTTATAGAGACGAAAGCCACAAACAAGGCATTGTGTGCCACCCTGATTTTTTTTGTTATAAATGATAATTATCTAAATATTTATATATTTTTATTTTTACAAAATTTATCTATAATTTTTAACCTTATTTATCTAAGAGTACTAAAATATTAAAAAATTTATAATATAAGTTATTGAAGTATAACTTTTATTAATATTTAGAAATTTATGTAAGTTATAAATTATTAAAGTTTTATAAAATAAACTTATTAAATTAACCAACTATATAAAATAAATATAAGGATGATGATCTATTATCTATATTAAAACAATACATTTTGGTGCCACTTGGCATTTTCTTAAACCACTTATTGCCACCTGGCATCTTATCGCTCCTTCTTGAATCAATATGAGCGGCAAAACCACACACCTCCGCTCTTTTTCCTTCTCCGTTCCAAACCCTAAATGCCACACATTCTTTCTTCCTCTCCTCTTTACACCGTTGCTGCTTCTTCTACATTCCTTTTTTTCGCCAATGTCTTTCATCGGTCTCACACTCAGAATGAAATTCCTTCTCCTTCGATCTCCTTTCCTATTTCACTATAAACTAACCCTATAAATCTTTCAAGCAACACAACATTCTCCGCCTTCGATCTCTAATCACATCGATGGAAATTTTTATCCTCAGGTAACCTTACATGGCGAGTTGAATCAAGTAAGCAACAGGTATTCAAGAACCCTTGATCTTTAGTACTCTAAATGTAACTTTCTTTGATTAAGGTTTTTTTTGTTTAAATCTCCAGGTATCAAAGAACCTTTGACCTCTCATCCAATTTCTCCTCTCACCCAATTTCTAAAGTCGATCTCTATATGTAACTTTCTTTGATTAGGGTTTTTTTCGTTTCCTTTCAGAAACCCTAAATTGGAACCAGGTGAACTCTCATCCAGGTATGCATCTTTGCTGATTTTAGGGGCTCTTTGTATGATAGGCTTTGTTCAAATGGTTATGTAATTCTTCGGAGATTTTGACTGATTCTTACTAATTATCCTTGAAAAAAAAATATTAGATATTTATTATGTTTGCACATGTAAAAGATGGCATTTTAGCATTGTTCGTTGTGGATTTAGGTTAATTCACATGATTTACGTTTATCTCCATTTCAAGTTGTAAAGTTATTTAGCAAATCAAATTGATCTTTCCCTTCAGGTAGTATTTTTCATTATAACATGGGACATATAATTTTCTCAACTTAGTTTATAACCATTCGGTTACCTCATATTACAGATTTTGGTTGTTAGGGTTTAAATATCTTTTCAACTTAGTATGATTTACAATCTATTTGCTAACAAATTAGGTGATATTTGGGATTCGCTGGAGTTTTCTACTTCTTCCAGTTTAATGTTTGTTGTTATAATTTTCAGTCAACCTTCATTGATGAACTGCCGAAGTAGAGAGACTGCATTTCGTCTTGGGGTATATTTCTTTCGATATGTGTTTTAAAGTGGCAAACAAACAGGTTCTGTCAGCTGGAATTGGGTCAAAAAACTGAGTTTTATAGATGTATAGTAATATATAATTTGATATTGATTAACTTATTGTTATTTCATGAGAAGTGAGGGTTTTAGAGCATGTTAAATATGTTGATAAGCAGTCGATTTTCGCTTGGGCCCAAGGCACATTCACATTTGTGATTAGCTTTATGTCTTCACGATTCATGAATCATGTCGTTTAGCTGTAGTTTTTATCTTATGACATCTGACTAAAGTTTGATTTAATACTTTTAAGTTTAATATAGGATTGCTCTAACTAACCAGAATACTATAATTGATTCACATTATTATTTTCTCAGGTTTACCAAGCATAATGTTAGGGGCATTCAAATTACCCTAGCAAGATCAGCTACATGCAATGTAGAAAATGTGTATTTTTTTTTTCTTATTTGGCTTAATAATACTTAATTAACATGTAGATTTTTTTTAAATCATGATTGTATACTACAATTTCTTTGAGATTTAAAATGTCATTTTTGAAAATATGTGATTCCGCCTTCATGATAGTGCGTTATTGGATGCTTATGATAAATATCATGCTAAATCTTTGAGTCATGTACAAATGCTCTTAGGCTAATATAGTTTAAGATCCTACGGAATTATCAAGTAAAATGACTGAGCTCGGTCCACGTAGCAATCTAGGATCAAGCTTATAAAGACCAGTCATTTTTGGGCCAGACTAGCCAAATCCAATTACTGTTTTTCGGTTTTACTATAATCGTATTGATAATTATATCACTAGCGGAATTTATATTTATTTTAATTTATTTTCAGGTGCACACAAATGGGGTAAATGTATAATTTTTATGCCAAGAAAGCACGATATCGATCGGTTGGCATAACGCGATATATGTCAAGACCAGCGGGAGAAAATGCTATTGGGCTTTAGAGACTGTCGTTTCAATGTTTTAGTAGCCACGGATATTTCTACTCACCGGACTTGATGTTCCAAATGTTGATATGGTCTGTCTTCTTCTTTTATTAGGTATAAATTATTTTCCAATTTGGATATTGTGTTTTATAATCAAGTAATTCATTTTGTACTTCCACGGCCTTCATAAGTTTTTGTTCACAGGTGTGGTCGTACAAGCCAGGCTAGGCTGGAAAGAAAGGAAGACCGTTTTAATTCATTCATCTCACCAATCTTCTGAAGTGAAGGGATCCAAGCGCAAAGTAGGATGCAAATTTTTGAAGGTAGCATGAGAAACTTATTAATGTCACATGTTCTGTGGTGTATATTCACTATTAAGCTCCCTAATATCATTGTTAATGCTGATTAAAGAATTAACCTTTGTGGTTACCTGAAGACGTATAAATGGTTATACCTGGAGACAATGTGACTGCTGATTTGTTACTTATTACCCCAGTTGTTCATGAACGAGGTGCATTTTCAGAAAAAAAAAACTAAATTCTCATTTTATAAATGCACAAGGAAGACCGATACAATTATAATTCATACTAGAGGTGTAAATATGGGTGGTCTAGGCGGTTAAGTTATTTACAGAAGCTATCAAATATATTTACATAAGTTGTGTTACGTCAAATAAGTTCACTCTCTGGTGTGGTTTATTGTAATAATGAGTGTCACTTGACTCACTTCATTTGGTGTGGTAATACTGACCCATGTCCCAAGGAATGGATTGAGTTATATTCATCTATTTTGCGAAAGCAACGGAAGATGGGCCACATAACTGTTGTCGAGCCTTCATTGGGAATTGTTGAAGTGCAGGTTAAATCATTTCTCGAAGAAGAAAGTTCAGAGGAGACTCCAGGTTTATTTTCTTAAAAATAGTTTGTATTGCCATCTTTTCTTTGGTAAGAATAGTGTCAGCACACCAGACACCTGAGCTGATGTTTTTTTATGCAACATCTGCTCGAGAACGAGGTGTTCAGGTTATTATTGTTGGTGCTGGGGTGCAGCCCATTTGCCAGGTTTATCCTCTCCTTCCATTATTCATATCTAAATCTATAGATATTTATAGATATTAACACTCAAGTATGCTATAAAGACGGTAATGTTAATATTTTAATGTGTGGTTAGGTATGGTAGCTGCCCTAACACCATTACCCGTGATTGGAGTTCCTGTACGCGCTTCAACATTGGATGGCCTTGACTCCCTTCTCTCCATTGTGCAGGTATGTATATAAATTATGTCAAATTTTCTTAAGCAGGCCATTTATCTAATAATGACCGTGTTGGGTATAGAGTCAAAACTGTTAATGTTATGGTACATGTAGTCACAGGTTGGGTAAATGCCAAACGGGTCGGGTTGGTGGGTCCAACTCGACCCGAACCCGTAATTTTAGACGAACCCGAAAATCGTATCATACATATGAACCCGAACACAACATGTTCAACCCGAGTTTTTTTTAACTTTTTTCGCAAATTAGTATATTAAAATTAAAATTTTACTAAAAAAACACAAATATATAATACAACTAGCCTAAGATCCCGCGAGTTTCGCGGGTGGCTTAACACGAACATATAATATCTACCGACATTGAAGCCCATGTAGATCATCATTTTTGTTCTATTTGTCCTATCAAATACATATATGATTACAATATAAATACCATGAAATTGGAGCATATTTTTTAAGTTTCTAAATTAATTTAGCAATATCATCATTACATACAATTTTACAGCATTCATTTGAGGTCACAAAAAAAACATGTATGTAATGATGATGTTGCTAAATTAATTTAGAAACTTAAAAAAATATGCTCCAATTTCATGGTATTTATATTGTAATCATATATGTATTTGATAGGACAAATAGAACAAAAATGATGATCTTACATGGGCTTCAATGTCGGTAGATATTATATGTTCGTGTTAAGCCACCCGCGAAACTCGCGGGATCTTAGGCTAGTTATATATAAAACGTAACAATGCCTATAGAATAGATAGATTTAAAACGTAACAATGTCTATAAATAGATAGATTTTTAAGAAAAGTTGGTGAATCTTGGGTATGAGTGAGCCTGAGTTTTTAAAACCATACGCTATATATGATTGTGAGTTAATTACACAAATAGGTCATGTGGTTTATACCTAATTTCGCCTTTGGGTACTAACTTTTTATTTTAACAGATTTAGGTTCTATTGTTTCAATTTTGTAACACCTTTGGGTACTAACACCAAAATTAGTTAATTAATGACTAAAATACCCTTGCATTTTTTTAAGTTTATCAATGTAACACATTTGGGTACTAACACCTAATTTTATTTAAGTTAAATCAATTTTACAAAATCTATTTATTTTTTTATTTTCATCTTTTTATTACATCTCTTAATTAACATAAAGTCCATTTATTTTTTTATTTTCATATTTTTATTAAATTTCTTATTTAACGTAATTTAAACTAATCTACTTGTTACACCAGTATTTTTTTAAATAGATTTTTTAAATAAAATCTACTAGCTATATAGTTTTATGTAAATTAAATTTCTTACTAGTTTTAAATAATGTAAACCTTACTCGTTTTGCATTTTGGATATATATATGATTAATAATAATAATAATAATAATAATAATAATAATAATAATAATAATAATAATAATAATAATAATAATAATAATAATAATAATAATAATAATAATAATAAATATCTTTCATGTAAAAAAAATTAAGCCATTTTTAACTCGTTTTTTGTTCATTTACATTTTACTATTTTAGAAAGATATTTAATTTACATAAAATCTACTAGTTGTACCAGTAAAATCTACTAGCTATATAGTGTTATATAAATTAAATATCTATTTTACAAAAAAAAAAACGAGTTAAAAGAAGGTTTAAATTTTTTTAGTTTTATCTAAAATACCTAGCTATATAGTTTTATCTAAATACATAGCTATATAGTTTTATGTAAATTAAATATCTTTTTAAAATAGTAAAATGTAAATGAACAAAAAAATGAGTTAAAAAAGGCTTAAATTTTTTTACATGAAAGATATTTATTATTATCAATCATTTCAATCCAAAATGGAAAACGAAAATTTAATTTACATAAAACTATATAGCTAGTAGATTTCATTTAAAAAATCTATTTAAAAAAATACTGGTGTAACAAGTAGATTTTATGTTAAATAAGAAATTTAATAAAAATATGAAAATAAAAAAAAATAGAGTTTATGTTAATTAAGTGATATAATAAAATAATGAAAATAAAAAAATAAATAGATTTTGTAAAATTGATTTAAACTTAAATAAAATTAGGTGTTAGTACCCAATTGTGTTATATTGATAAACTTAAAAAAATTCAAGGGTATTTTAGTCATTAATTAACTAATTTTGGTGTTAGTACCCAAAGGTGTTACAAAATTGAAACCATAGAACCTAAACCTGTTAAAAAAAGAAGTTAGTACCCAAAGGCGAAATTATGTATAAACCACAGGACTCATTTGTGTAATTAACTCTATGATTGTAGTTCAAAGGTGTATCAATTAACAAGCTGTTTGAAGAGATCAAGTCCCTTAGTTTCTTTTGGGTTAAGCATCGATCAAATTTGGGAAACTTGGGTTGGGTAGATTAGCGCAGTTCCGGGCTCTCGCCACATATGCCACTGGAGAGGCTCTTAAAAGTTTAAACTAGTTTAAACTTTAAACACATGAGAAACTTACAAATGCAATGCATTTAGTTTACACTTCAGATTAGATGTAAAGAGAGTTTGCTAACTAAAGAGAGTTTATGAAAGTCATGTTTATCCATAATAGTACAATGAGAGTAATAGTGTCTTTAAGTTTGCATTGACTGAAGAACAAGGTTGTGTTAGATCAGTAATAAAATGACCATACGTTTATTACTGTTATCTAACACCCTAGCTAATTAAGGATTTCCACAATATCGAACAGAGGTTATGATTTACAAGTGTCGAACCTATAATTATAATCTATGATTGTTAGCAATCGATTTTCATCGGCCTAAAAACTCATGTTACATAAGCTTCGAGCCTCCAACTAACCCAAGTTAGCTTAAAAGAAATGTCTATAGGTGACTGGTGCTTAAAGTTGATCAATCAAATGTCAGCTTTAGCTCAACTATGAGACTAAATACAACCACATAAAATTAAGGCAAATTGGAAAATAATAATCCCATCTGTCTGAAATTGGCCAATAATAATCTCAAGTCAGTTATTAACCAATAATAATCCGACCTTGTCCAATTTTTTTGTAAAATAGTCTGCCGCTAAAATAACTTAACGGAGTTAAGTGTTTTTCCGAATTACAAACCGATGTTTTAGGGCTTTTGATCAGAACGAGGATACGAGTCGATTGATGTAAAACTTACCTCGAAATACTGCTCCCAACCCACGAAAACGGTGCTTCAATTCTGGTGTTTAACTTCCAACTAACAAAATTCAAGCCATTTAGAACACACTTTCGAGGTAAGTTTTACATCAATCGACTCGTATCCTCGTTCTGATCAAAAGCCCTAAAACATCGGTTTGTAATTCAGAAAAACACTTAACTCCGTTAAGCTTATTTTAACGGCAGACTATTTTACAAAAAAATTGCACGAGGTCAGATTATTATTGGCTAATAACTGACTTGGGATTATTATCGGTCAATTTCAGAAAGATGGGATTATTATTTTCCAATTTACCTAAAATTAATTGAACCTTTAACTTTTAACTTAACCATAAAAAATATATGCATATGCCAATAGTTGTTATTTCCTTTATCAATAGATTTCATTTGTTTGTTATTGTTTAAGCATCCAACCAATTAATTAAACAATTTGAACAAACATTTATGAAAAATGGCACCAAAACGAAAAAAAAAAAAAAAGAAAAACCGTGAGTCAAGATATATTACATTTACCATATGATGAACATGAAATTAATAGCTTTAACTCGTAGTGATGATTCCCATATTGACTTCTAAATGAGTTAGATCTTGAAATGCAAAAGGGCAGAAGTGCCATCAAGTCCCTTTGCGTTAAAGTAATCTAAGTATTCTTTTATTGCTGTGCCTCTATACTTGGCTGGATTGTCTTCTGAAAGCAACTCAGTGATCGGTCTATACACCTTCGAATTCTGGATATGACCTGTAGTAAAGAATGACGCCACTGATACTCTTGGCCCAACCTTGTTTGCCACCACTTTGTGTTGCGAACTCACAAACTTGTCGTTTGTAATCAACTGGAACATTCCAATGATTTATGTTAATACACTATGATTTTAACGTCTAAGTCTAAATTTTAGTTTCAAATGTATTTGAATAATAATAACTTTACGACAATCATATCAAGTATAGGATTAGGATCAAATACAAATGCTCCTAATTGTAAGAAGGGTACAAAGGCTTCTAAAAAAACCATCTACAAAAAAAAAAAAAAACCCTTAAACATCCAGCACCACCCAAAAACCTAAACCCCCACCCCCACCCACCCCCCCCCCAATTTGTTTTTCTTTGTCGAGGGGGTGGGGGTTTAGGTTTTTGGGTGGTGGTGGGGTGGGGGTGGGTGTTTAGGTTTTTGGTGGTGATGTAGTGGGTTTAATTTTAGTTTATTGGACACTTGTCACTCTATAAATCCTTCTTACATTTCTTACAATTAGGAGTCTTTGTAGAATAACTTGACCCATCAAGTATATTATAATAGACCAATAAAACGATATTGAAGCATGTAACTCTATGTGTGTTTGAGACAGAGAGAAAGAGAGAGGGTGGAGGGTGGAGGGTGAGAGAGATGCCTGCAAAAGATCTCCAGCATTCACTACAAGAACTCCCGGTATAGGAGGAACATCAATCCATCGATCCTGATAAAAGACCCTGAGGCCACCAATATGATCTTGCAGAAGAATCGTGATAAAATCATTATCAGTGTGATCTCGGGTGCCTATTGTTAATTCAGGTTGTGGACAAGAAGGATAGTAATGTCCAAGAACAGCAAGCCCATCGGCACATCCTATGTCCAAAAGGTGGTTTCGGTCAAGCCCAAGACCCTCGGACATCAACTCAAACAAACAAACCCCAAGTTTCATCACTTGTTTCGAATACTCCAACAAAATATCCCTACAACAATATCCAATCAAACAATATATTCAGTGATTACGCTTTACGTTACATAACACCTAACCCAACCCAACTAATCAATCACAAAGAAAAGTATGGATGCATTAAAAAATAAAAATAATAATAAAACCTGCAAGGGGGTGGCAGCTCGTGTGGTTGAGGAGGGTTAGGAGCCATGGTGCAGTAGAAGGTGTCTCGCCAGTTGGTCACCGGTGCAGCATACAAGTCAAAGTTGCTGTTATACACCACCCTAGTCTTCCCACTCATATCCCTTGTGTACCACTGCTTCTTCACCTCACTCTCTTGCTCATAAAAATCCATCACTCCTTTCATCATCTCCTCCAATATATTATTCGGGATTCCGTGATTCACCAACTGAAAGAATCCCCAGCTCTCTAACGCATCCTTCATTTTCACGATAACATCCTTTCGTCGTATTGGATCTTCGTCGATTCCTTGAAGGTCGATGGTTGGAAGAGTTAGCTCGGGTTGTTGGGAGTTGAGGTTTTCGGGTGAAGGTAGATGGAATATTCTAGGGACTTCTGTTATTCCGGCATCAACAAGTCCTTTGACGCCGGTTTTGGTTTCGTCGAACGCCCTCAGCTCCGCTTTCCGGTCATAGTCCGGTTGACATGTAGACGTGTCATTGAGGACCATTTTGTTTGTGATCTAGAATACAAAAACGTTGAAGTAATAAATAATAATGTATGATATTCATAACCATAACGTGTCCATATTGTTCATCACAATATATTTCATTAAATATATGTGGACGCAACCTTTTAAAACTGACTTATCTCTAATTATCATATGGTGACTTCTTTCTTCTTATTTTTTCTTCATTTCTTGTTTGTTTTAGTTAGTATTCTTTTTATGTCAGTTGAGTTGGTTAGTTAAAGTTGAAAACGATTATGATAATAAATCATTGTAAATTTTAAATATGTCAATAAGTTGGTTTTGTTTTAAATAAACTGAACTAGTTAGAGCATGAACAATGTTGTCTTTGAAGATCTTCTTTAGATGGAATTCTTCGTCTAGATGAAGAACAATGATCTCCACACCCCCCCCCCCCCCAAAAAAAAAAAATAAATAAAAAAAAAAAAATAACACTGCTATTTGCAAATGATAAACAATATACCAACCAAATAATTTAACCAAACTCTTATAAACATTGCATCAAAACGTTAAAAACGTGTCTAAGATATATTACAGTACTATATATATGATGAACATAAACACAATAGCTTTTACACACAGTGATGAGTCACAAATTGACTTCTAAACGAATTAGATCTTGAAATGCAAAAGAGCAGAAGTGCCATCAAGTCCCTTTGCCCTATAATAATCTACATATTCTTTCACTGTTATATTTCTATATTTGGCTGGATTATCTTCTGATAGCAACTCAGTGATCGGTCCATACACCTTCGAAGTCTGGATATGACCCGTAGTAAAGAATGACGCAACTGACACTCTTGCCCCAACCTTGTTTGTCACCACTTTGTGTTGCGAACTCACAAACTTGTCATTTGTAATCAACCGCAAATTCCAATGGATTTGTTTTAGTACACTATGTTAGAATTATATATATTTTTTATTAGATATTAAACTTTAGTTATGTTATTTAGTTATGATTCGGACATGTATGTATGTATAACTTATAATTAGGATGATCTCTTATTTAGATTAGATAATAAGCGGTTTAGGATGATAAGCGGGTTAGGTAATCAAGTTAAACTGCAATGGCAGTTACCCGCCCAAATTAACCGCCATTTATGTACATTTAAATATTGCCGGGAACCATCATTCCGGTTATCAAGACATTTTCGATTACTGAATTTGTCCATTCATTTCGTTTTGGTTTCCCTGCATACTGTTGCATTTGATTCCTTGTATCACTAGTAAACATCACAATGCCTGCATATCATTCTTCCGCTGCAAATGTTATGGGTGATGTTTCGGATTTCCAACATAGTGGTATCAGAGCCACTACAAGGAATCAATCTGAAATCGAACCAAATTCTACCACTCTTCCCTGTCAACATTGCACTGATGAACAAGACGAGAGGAACAGGAGAAACACTCGCATAAGGTTATGCTATTATTGTCACTTACCGGGTCATCAAATCTACAATTGTAAAGCCAAAGAAAACGATGAAGTAACACAACTGTTAAGGCAAGCGATCAACGCCGGAATTAAACAACAAGAAGAAGACGTACACTGCCGGAATGAAATGATTGTCACTGGTACCGACGGTGGACAATGGGCAGAAATATGGTACGTTAATCCATCGTTTAATCATCATTTTTCAGGCAATATCAATGTTTTCAAAAGGGTAAAGCATATGATGGGAGTAGAAACAAAGTCCGGTATGAACAATTTTCTGTTCATAAGAGGGGTTGGGTCGGTAGAAATGAAAACTGGAAATGAAACTTTAAATATCCAAAGCGTTTTTTATTCACCAGAGATTGATCGGAATGTTCTTAGTCTCGATCAATTAACGTTACAAGGATATACGGTCAAGAAATCTGGTGATAAATGCAAGATATATCCCATGTTTTCAACACCGACTGTAAATTCAAGAAATGAAACCAATGGATTAACAAAAGAAGAGGAATTGGGTTTACACGAAAAACAGAGACTACTAGATCTGAAAGGTGTGGATGATGAATTTAAAGAATCATATCTGAATTCTTATTTCGAAACTTTAAATGTTTCGAATGAAGATGATTATGACTGGAATAGATTGATTCTAAAATCATTAAAATTCCGAGAATTTGCTGATTGCAAGGCTTTGATTGACATGCTCGATGACCGAGAGTATGTTTTCAAATACAAAGTTGAACTTCAAAACAAATTTGAAGAAATGGTTCAGTGGTTTCTGAATGGTTATATGGGAATCAACTCAAGACCAGTTCCACCCTATTCTACCGATCAAAAGAAAATAGACTTGTTAGGTCTATACATTTTGGTAGCAAGTGAAGGAGGATACCGGGAAGTCACAACCGAGAATACATGGCCGATCGTTGCAAAGGATCTGGGATTTGGATATGAAGATGGTGATTATATAAGACTGATATATGCAATGTATCTTGATGTTTTAGAATATTATTATAAATTCAAAACAGTTCAAGGCGGGGTGCATGAGAAGGAAATGATCAATGAGAATGCTGGATCAAAGCAAGGCTGTCATCGGAGGACTGGAAGCGCAGAGAACGTTCAAGAAAACACTACAAGAAGTGATCAGAATGACATCGGACCCTCTCAAAGCTGTTTCAGAAGGACCGGAAGTGCAGGAGACGTACGGGAAGGCAACACAAGAAATGATCAAGCCAACACTAGTTCAATGCATTATGCATTGTTTAGTGAAAATGGATGGACAGACAGTTGGAACATGCACAAGAGGAGGAGGAAATTCAATTTCAGTCACATAAAGAAGGTAATGGATGATGCCAACAAGAGCGTGATGCAGCAGAGTTCAAGTTCAAACATAACCAAAGTTTAAGGGGGTTATGTTAGAATTATATATATTTTTTATTAGATATTAAACTTTAGTTATGTTATTTAGTTATGATTCGGACATGTATGTATGTATAACTTATAATTAGGATGATCTCTTATTTAGATTAGATAATAAGCGGTTTAGGATGATAAGCGGGTTAGGTAATCAAGTTAAACTGCAATGGCAGTTACCCGCCCAAATTAACCGCCATTTATGTACATTTAAATATTGCCGGGAACCATCATTCCGGTTATCAAGACATTTTCGATTACTGAATTTGTCCATTCATTTCGTTTTGGTTTCCCTGCATACTGTTGCATTTGATTCCTTGTATCACTAGTAAACATCACAATGCCTGCATATCATTCTTCCGCTGCAAATGTTATGGGTGATGTTTCGGATTTCCAACACACTATGCTTTTAACTTTTAAGAAGAAATCCCGGTTTCAAATATAAACATACTTGACCTGTGTTAAAAACTTTATGACAGTCATAGCAAATTTGAGATACCAAGTTTATACATTAATCTATTATATATTGTATTAATCCTCAAACACTTCAATACTTTTAAAATGTTAGTTTTAGCCACCTTTTTATAATATATTAGTTTTAGGTGCCATTGCACCAACATTTCCATTTAAATTTTTGGTAAAAACGGCCCACACTCGCCGCAGAGGGCGGGTGTACTCGCTATTTAGACCAATAAAATGATTTTGAAGGTTGACATGCTAAAAGAGAGAGAGGGTGGGGTGAGAGAGATGCCTATAGAAGATCTCCAGCGTTCACTACAAGAGCTCCTGGTATAGGAGGAACATCAGTCCACTGATACTGATAAAAGATCTTGAGGCCACCAATATGATCTTGCAGAAGAATAGTGATGAAATCGCTGTCAGCATGCTCCGGGGTTCCTATTGTTAGTTCAGGTTGTGGACAAGAAGGATAGTAATGGCCAAGAACACCAAGCCCATCAGCACATCCTATCTCCACAAGATGATTCGGATCAAGACCAAGTGCCTCAGATATTAACCCGAATAAACAAACCCCAAGTTTCATCACATGTCTTGAGTACTCCAACAAAATTTGTCTACAACAGTATCCCAATCAAACAAATTAATATCCAATGATTAAACCTTTGCAACCATTCAAGTTTTGATGGTTCAGTTTTTAGTTTAAAATAAACTTGTTCAGTCCCTTGACCAAGAATACCTGCAAGGCGGTGGCAACTCGTGTGGTTCGGGTGGGTTAGGAGCCATGGTGCAGTAGAAGGTGTCTCGCCAGTTAGTCACCGGTGCAGCATACAAGTCAAAGTTGCTGTTGTAGATCACCCTGGTCTTCCCACTCATATCCCTTGTGTACCACTGCTTCTTCACCTCAGTGTCTTGCTCATGAAAATCCATCACTCCTTTTTTCATGTCCTCCAATATATTAATCGGGATTCCATGATTCACCAACTGAAAGAATCCCCAGCTCTCCAATGCATCCTTCACTTTCTCGACCACCTCTTTTCGTTGTATCGGATTGTTATTGATTCCTTGGAGGTCAATGGTTGGAAGAGTCAGCTCGTGTTGTTCGGAGTTGAGGTTTTCGGGTGAAGGTAGATGAAATATTCTAGGGACTTCTGTTATTCCGGCATCAACAAGTCCTTTGACGCCGGTTTTGGCTTCGTCGAACGCCCTTAGCTCCGCTTTCCTGTCATAGTCCGGTTGTGCTAATGCTAATGCAGACGTGACCATTTTCTTTAGTTGTCTTCTGAAAGACAAAGGTACCTCTTGGAGTGATAAATAGTCAGTTTAAGTTTCGATGTATGATGTTTATAACCATATCGTGTCCGTGTTATCCATCATGGATAATCATCGGAATTTTCTTTAAAAGGAAAAAAATATATATATGTGTGGACTCAACCTTTTAAGACTGAATTATATGTAAAGATAACGGGCTTATCTCTACTTATCAGTCGAGATGGTGACTTCTTTCTTCTTTTGTCTTCATTTCTTGTTTGATTTTTTTTTTTTTTTTTTTTTTTTTTTTTTTTTTTTTTTTTTTTTAGAACATGTGTAGTGGGGCTTGAAGATTAAGCCCCTCTCTTAAGCATTATGTGACACATGACACTAAGCTTCTCCTTCAAGATTAAGCCCCTCTACGAATGTTTTCACAATCACGTCAATACCAATTTTGATCAAATCACCACGGGGGAGGGGGGTGTATAGGGCATGCATGATATGATCTTTGCCACTTCACACCCAATCAGATTACCACTCCGGGTGGTCATAGTTAAAGTTAAAACAGTTATGAAGATAGTCTAAATTTTAGGCTGTCTCCGTTGCTAGGGTGTCCTTAGGCATTCTTAGTTGTCACGTCATCTGTCACATCATATCCTTATAAGACTATGAGATATGGGTCGGGGGTTGGGGCGTGGGTTGGGTGAAAACGCCCAAGTCACCACCCCGGGTGGGCTTGGGTTTGGGCGTGGCCCCTTGGGCGGGAGTTTAAGGCCGGGCGTGGGGCATAGCGATCCTATGTGGCCGGCTCTTATTAGCTTGTTGGCTAGGGCTTGTTAGACTTTTTTATTTTTTATTTTAATACACATGGCCAAGCCACGCCCGCCATACCCCATGGACACGTCACTCACCAGCCGGGGGGGGGGGGGTTCGAACTCCACATGTCAACCCATGCCCCAAACCCCCGCCCCACTATACCCCACGGTCTAAGGGGGAGGGGGTGGTGATCACTCATCACTCACAACATCCAATCAAGTTCTGCCATGTCATCAACCATTATTCCATCACTCACAACCTTTTTTAGTGGCAATGGTCATCACTCACCACCACACCCAACAATTTCCCCCAACCAACAATTACCCTCACAACATAAAAACTATCACGCGTTAAAAAAAATCACGGGTTAAAAAATTATCACGCGTTTGATGATGGTGGCGATGGTCTTGTATAGTTCTCCACGCCTTGAAAATGGTTTATCACGGAACAAAAGGGCATTGCCCCGGGTCCCCTAAATCCTTAAAACCTTCATTTTATCTCCAATCCTACAAATATATTTACTTTTCAAAATTTTTACCTCATTACCTACTCACTCCTCACAATACTCAAATAAAAGCTTTTTTTTTAGTTTGGTCCACCTTATCACCAAAACCAATACAAACATGCATCAACACATCCCAATTCCCATGTCCAAAAGGTGATTCGGATCAAGCCCAAGAGCCTCAGAAATTAATTCAAATAAACAAACCCCAAGTTCCATTACTTGTTTTGAGTACTCCAACAAAATATCTCTTCAATAATATACCAACTCGCTTTTAAACTAACTGTTGATCTGTGGATTAGGCTTGAAGCCCCAAATGGTGTACTGTTTAGCAGGTGAACAAAGAACCTTTAACTTTCAACTTAACCTTAAAAAATACAGGCATATGGCATTAGTGGTTATGTCCTTTATCAATAGGTTTCATTTGTTTGTTAATTTGTATAAGTTTCCAACCATTTGGTAGGATTATGCATAACCTTGTTTGCCACCACTTTGTGTTGCGAACTCACAAACTTGTCGTTCGTTATCAACTGAAATATCCAAATGGATTTATTTTAATTCATTATGCTTTAATGACCGTAAGGTGTAGCTTTATTGGGGCCTGATTTTTCGCTCGTAGTGTTAATTTTACCGAAATTTCCACAAAAACAATTATGGAGCAAGTTTGAGATACAAGTTAATATACTATTAAGAGACCAAATAAACGACACTGAAACTTGATACTCTAAGAGAGAGATAGATTCCTGTAATATATCTCCAGCGTTCACTACAAGAGCTCCCAGTATAGGAGGAACATCAGTCCATTGATCCTGATAAAAGACCTTGAGGCCACCAATATGATCTTGCAAAAGAATCGTGATGAAATCGTTATCGGTGTGATCTTGAATTTCTATTGTTAGTTCAGGTTGCGGGCAAGAAGGATAGTAATGTCCAAGAACAGCAAGCCCATCGGCACATCCTATGTCCACAAGGTGATTTCGGTCAAGCCTAATAGCCTCAGACATCAACCCGAATACACAAACCTCGAGTTTCATCACTTGTTTCGAATACTCCAACAATATATCCCTACAACAATATCCAATCAAACAATATACATCCAGTGATTAAACAATATAAAAAGTAAAACCTGCATGGTGGTGGCAACTCGTGTGGTTCGGGTGGGATTGGAGCCATGGTGCAGTAGAAGGTTGTTAGTACACGATATGTGGACGCGACTCAGTTCGGTTCGGCTAAGGTTCGGCTCAAGTCTAACGTCACGACATTCCTCCATCGTGCATTCCAAAGTTCCATACACAAAGCTAGAGAGCCAAACCTTGAGCACCAGGCCAGATTAGTAGCCTTGGGCTGAAACCAAGTAGACGAAACACAGCATGGGCCTCAACTGTTTTGGGCCAAAGCCCAGATCGACGAAACATGTGTGATGTCGACGAAACAAGTCTGTTTCGTCGACCATGTTTCATATCCTTTCCTGTTTCGTCGTTTTGGCCATGTGTTTCGTCGAAGATGTTCCATTTCGTCGTTGATCTTCTGTTTCGTCAATGTTGGTGCAATAAATAGACCATGTCAGACAGAAGAGAAGATAGATAGAGAACACAAGTGTGAGAGAACACACACACACACGAGAGAGATATGTGAGTGATTCATACACAGCATCTCTTTCCTTTATCAGGGGTTCTACCAATTGATATCTTTCCAAAAAGAATTCAAAGTCAATTTCTTGATTTGTATCTTCAATTTTTGGAAACTTAGAAAGCTCTTCTGCCAAACCCTGATCAATGAACCTACAAAATCCTTCAAACTGTATCTGATTAAATCCAGGTATTATGGACATTGCGTCTATCCCGGATTATTTTGAAATTGTATTTATATTCATCCATATCGAATTCTAAAAAAAAAAAGGAAATACCATTTTGGCTGGCTCATTATCCATCAAAGAAAATCCTATAGGTCTAGCAATGATGGAATTTCGATTCTATGAATCTTTGACTGGAATCTATGAGATAGGTGAAATAAAAATGAGAGAGTTTACAGAGCGTATTTGTAAACATTGTATTGTAACTGTTTTCAAGCATTAATACATTGGTGTTAATCGTTGAATCTCGTGTCTATCATTTACGTGTTCAATCTCGGTTTGCTATCTCGGTTGGATTCCGCACAACCGGGTTGGTTTGTACACAAGGATTAGGCGACTAGATCCTCCCCTAGCCGGACCTACATCTTTGTTTATATTTTGGGTCGGAACAAAATACTATAATTCATCCCCGACGACGGGTTAGTCAACATTTTTCACAAATTTTAAGAACGCAAGCTCTTATTTTAAGTTCTTACTTTAATTTTGAATCCATTTCTTTGAAGAAAATAAGTTTATTTAAATTTTTTATTTTGAATTGTACTCCTGCGAAAGAAATAGTGAAATTGAAAAAACACCTAATCTTTCGAACAGTGGCGGAACTAGCCCACAAAGTTAGGGGTATCCTAATTTTTTTTTGTTTTAGGATCGGAGATATCCTTTATATAATGGAAACGGAGTTGAGAGGTATTTTTACACTACGAAAATGGAGTTAAAGGGTATTTTTACACTACGGAGACGGGGTTGAGGGGTAGCCCGTGCTACCCCTACTAACCTTCTAAGTCTGCCCCTGCTTTCGAATCTTTGTTACGGAGTCGATAAATTATATCATAAATTATTTGACCTCTAGAGTAAAGAATCATAATGTCCTTGGTTTTGACTCTATCTCCTAGCAATATTCGTATAAACTACACCGGATCTTTCCTGAAACATAACCAAGAATCATATATTCATTTATCAAAACGAACCCGAAACATGTCATTGGTTAGAAGCGATTTAGTAATTAAACCTTCGTGAATCCATTTTTATTCTTTCATTCCAGGTAAAGCCTCCTTGAAGTATCAACTACTCGAGGAAAAACCCTATTAGACAACCCACCTCTTCTCTTTTCTCTTTCACAAAAAAGAAGTTTCCTACTCAATTTGGATATTAGAAATATTACTGTATATAACACAAAATTTCGCCGCCTATTTTTTCTAATCGAGTCTCTCGGTCTACCATTATACCTTGAGAGATAGAAAGAATTGCAACTCCCATTTCTCCTAAAATTCTACGAATTATTTGATAGTTAGAATAGATTCGTACACCATATTTGTGTTGCCGTTAAAAAGAGCTACTCATAAGTCTTTATCAATGTCTTCACATTTTCACACATCTTTTAATTTTACATTTATGTAAAAATAAAATTTGGTTTAATAAATTGTGAGTTATGAATGCATCCATAATTAGTGACTATCCACATTTCTAACCCCCATGTCATATTTATGTTTGTATTAATGTTATAGCCTATATATATAGTGGCTCATGTATTTTGTATGCGATATAAATAAGAAATTCATCTCTTGTACTCTCATTCTCTTCTATACATTGCTAATAGGTTCTAGTTATTACACAACACGTTATCAGCACGAATTGCTTTTGAAGTTGGATTGTATCAACACAAGACACCATGTCGTATCAACGTTGGCGAAAGAGATAAAAGACAAAATTGTTGATCTGGGACCATTGTTGGACACAATGTGAAATATAATGAGAGGCATACGTAGTCGAGACGGAATTCGTCGATTGATTATATCAATTCAAAACCAACTGCTTATCACAAATACTCCCCATTACAACTGGTCTCCTGAAGAGAACCAAGTTTCCATTTTTTTTATATTTTGTTGTGCAACCTATGTACCAATAGCACCACCATAACATATAAATGGGATATGTACATCGTATTCCCAGTCTTAGGGGGAGACAAGAAAATGAAAGACTGGTAACATAAAAAAAGCATCATATTATATATCGACCCCTGAAGTGGTCAATACAAATCTGAAGTCCAAAAGAAAGAGCGTGTATTTGCAAATAATAACAAATGAAATACAAGATGCATTCACTAACACAAATAAGGTGACAAAGTCACATATACCAGCTTAAACTTATCTGCTCGAATGGAAGTACTCACAAAATGATTATCATATTAATAAATTGTGAGAGATAAATCGGTTCCAAAAAGATAAAACCCACAAACACAAAAAGAGCAGAGTAACGCAGTTGGTGTAACCCCAAAAGAGGTGGCACACAAAACACCATAAGTGGTTGCATACAAAACCCCAGAAGTGGTTGCATACTAAACCTTAAAGAAGGTTGTTGTCAAAACCCCAAAAGAGGCTAATGGAGTTCTAAAAGAAACTCTAGTACCAAACAAATATGAGATCGCGATGAATTATGTACAAAATAAGTACACTATGGAACCGTAACGAAACACGTGTAAAATGATATATTTGATTATGCTATAGCAATAGATGTAATCAATGAAGAAAAGGATTACATATATAGAAAGTGTGCAAGAGTGTACGCACACAAATAGTCAAAATGGCTACATGACTTAAGGTTGAACTAAATTTGCTCGACAAACTAAACGTTTTCGAACCAGCAGTTCGAACACCCATAGACGTCAAACCAGTAGGTTATAAATGGGTGTCTTTAAATAAAAGGAAACGTAAATAATGAGTTTTTGCGATGTAAGGCACGCATTTTAACATAAAGATTTTTTCCCAAATCCCAGCAGTTGATTATGAGGAAACGTATACCCCTGTAGTGGATGCGATAATCTTTAGATGTTTAAGCAGCCTCACAATCTCAGAATGACTTCAGATAAAACAACTTATGGATGTCATCACCGTATACATGTTCGAGACAATTGCAAATGGCATCTGTATGAAAACCCTTCAAGGATTAAAAATGCTCAAAGCATTATGAAACAATAACCCCATATGTGTTATATATATGAATCTTAAAGGAAAATACTCGTATGTGGTACATTCGACTAAACTCTGAAAAGAGAGGTATAATTTTGATAAAATGAGCTAGCTCTATTTAACAAGATTTCACTCTTACAGTGATAATGTAAACATTATCGAGAAGGAACTCTCAAACTAAAGAGGAAAATTTTGAATGACCTTTACACAGTGTAGTTATCCTCGACCTGTAGTTTCGAGTATATATGTACTATTTTTGCTCATCAATCTGACTACATCTAGAAGATATTATATAGAAAAAGCTCATTCGTTGAGAACATGAACGATTGTCTGATCGATTGACATAGAAAAATTATTCTTATCAACCCCAAGAAAAGGATGTTGAACTACTTAGTCAAGAAGTACCATACTTAATTCCGATCAGAGCATTGACGTATCTTGCAAACAAGACGACATCTGATATTACGTTGTATTGGTAAGATTACAGTTCTAATCTCAAATGTTGCACTCTTTTTCCCTTCACTAAGTTTTTCCCATTGGGTTTTTCTTGGTAAGGTTTTTAACGAGACAACATAACCGATCCAGTAGTATCAGTTTATCTTATAGGTCCCGAAGTACTAATTTAACATCATCATAAATCATGTTGTTAATTATGTATAATGCGTAGTGCACTCTTTTCCCTTAGCTACGGTTTTGTCCCATTGGGTTTTCCTGGCATGGTTTTTAACGAGGCAGAATTATAAAGCGCATTAAATAATTATTTGACATATTTACAATCTCGAGACACGGGATAGTTCCACAAGAACAATATGGCGTCCTGGGTTATGATTGATATATATTAGACTTGCATAGAGTTCGATCTCAATCCAGATACAAGTTATGAAGGTCGAAGATTTCAGCATATTTAAGAAGTTTGTAGATTAGAGTTGATCAAGAGAAGCTCAAGCCATACTGTATGAAGACAATGTAGACAACAACACTTAAATCAAAGAACACTACGCCAAATATCAAGTCAAGCAATTGTCACAGAAGATTGCATTCAACATCATCAAGATATACAAGTAAAATTGAGGGGGAGTAATGTACCCATAATATACACAGTGTATGTACTCTTTTTCCTTAATGAGGCAACATACCTGATCCAGAAGTATCAGGGGGAGACAATACACGCTGCACTCTTTTTCTCTTAGCTAAGGTTTTGTCCCACTGGGTTTTCCTAGCAAGGTTTTTAACGAGGCAGCATCACCAAGCGTATTAAAAAATAGTATATCATCATGTCGATAGTCAAGGGGGAGTGTTATGAATGCATCCATTATTAGTGACTATCCACATTTCTAACCCCCATGTCATATTTATGTTTGTATTAATGTTATAGCCTATATATATATATAGTGGCTCATGTATTTTGTATGCGATATAAATAAGAAATTCATCTCTTGTACTCCCATTCTCTTCTATACATTGCTAATAGGTTCTAGTTATTACACAACAGTGAGAGCAATATTAGAAATGTATTTATACAGAAATAAAGCAGCCGTTAGATGATCTCTGACACCTATAGGGCTTGCACATACACATCTACAAGTCTTATACGTGAGCGTTTTATGAATATATGGGCGGCAATCATGACACGATCTGTCAACCCGACACAAAAAAATAGGTTTGTGTCGACTAAAACGACCCGAATAAAAAAAAACAAGTCGGGTTCGGGTTGACCCGTATAAAAAACGGGTTGACACATGGTTAGTTATAATAATGTTAATTTTGATACATTATATTATTTAGAGTTAATTGCCCGGATGGTCCCTATGGTTTCTCATTTTTTCACCTTTAGTCCCCAACTTTTTAAAATTACACGTATGCTCCCTGTGGTTTGATCTTTTGTTACTCGGATAGTCCCCAAAGTGGATGTCTGTTAGTTAGTTGGTGTAAAATGACTTAACTACCCTTATATTTAAAATACTAATTAAATTAAAACATTAAAAATATCAAGTGGGACCTACCCACCACTCACCCCAACTTCAACATATTAAGTAAAATATAAACTGTGGGACCCATACATATATAAAAGACATAACCATCACCCCACCCCCCATACGCTCATCTTCAAGTTTCAACCTCTTCCGCCTTCCACCCTCCGCGAAGAATCCCGGTCACCACCACCAGCCACCGCTTCCGACCACCAACCCATGGGCTCTAATACGTAACTACTGATCTAGGACCTGCAAATTTGGTAAGTCACAAATTTCCATTTATAGTGAATGCAATCCTCACTGGTTATAGGAGTTGTAGTTTCTCCCAGATTATAGGTGAAGAGCCAAAGAATCGAGTTTAGGCCGGGGCCTGTGATCGAGGGTTTGGTTCTCGTTAAAACGAGCTGGAGAATTGTCCTGCAAAACAAAAAACCGTTAGGCTCGCCGCATAGATGGGAGGGCCCCTCTGCGACCACCCTCCGGCGTGAGGATAAGTATTGGTAGAGAGAGAAAATAAGGACTAAGGTTCAGAAAATTGTACTTGGCTTTGTACTTGATGAGGTATTTATAATGGTCAACTGAGATAACGTCATTCGGCCAGACGCATTTGGAGGGAGGTTCGTCCTCGGAGGTCGGGGGAATGGACATATCTGAGACGTCCGTTCAAGTGGAGTCCGGTTCGTCCCAAGGGATCATGTCCGGCCTCGGATATGTATCTTCAAGTCCCCCAGTTTGTTAAGTTCCGTAAGGGACTTAGCAAAATGTTTGTGCAAGTTGATTTGTTCAAATGACGTGTCACTGTAGGAGTGGTTCTGGTCGTATGACGTGGCACAATTTGAATCGTGCCAACATGGCGTGGGTGACATAGGTGGTTTGACCGTCAGTCACCTACGTGTGACGATTACGAAACCCGGTGTTGGGAATCGTGGGTGTCAACTGAAGCGACGGCTTGATTTGACTGCCCCTAAACCGACTTACTTTTCTATAAAAACCAGTTTTACTTTTTCATTTTCACCTTTCTTCTTTCTTTTTCTTCTCTCAATCTGTTATCCCCTTTTGCTTCCTTATCTTCTTCTACTTTTTTTTTAAAAAAGATGCGTTCCTCTTCTATTATGGCTCCGGGTAAAGATAATATGTCAGCGAATGTGAGCATTCTTACCCAACGTCAGTTGGATAAGTTTGTTCGAGAATACAGGATCCCTCTGGATCTTCACCCGGTTCTTCCTTCAAAGGATGAAACCATTTACCCCTTTCGTCAAGGGAAGTTTCCCTTTTACACTCGCGTCTGTAAGTTTGCGAACTACAGGGTTCCATTTTCGCGTTTTTTGATTAGGGTTCTTCAATTTTTTAGGGTCCATATTAGTCAAGTTAACCCGTTCGGTCTGAGTCGTATTAGTCACTTTGAAATTTCCTATCGGGCCCAAGATCGGAGACCGGACCTAGACGTCTTCCGGTACTTTTATGAGTTCATTACTGCCGGGGACTGGTATACTTTCGCGCATCGAAAGGGTATACCTCCCCCTTCCTCCGATGAACGATCTAGCTTAAAAAACTAGAAGGATAATTTCTTCTGGTTAGACGATCGTTGTCTTCCTGTGGATATGAGGTAATGCTTTAAGGACCAGGCAATGTCCTTCGATCTGGGCGAAGACTTTGTTTTTGACCAAGAACTGGCCCGTGCCTTGATTGAGCACAAGTCCCCAATTCGTCCCCTTCATGAGCACTTTCTTTTATTGAGTCGACTATGTTTCTCTTGGAGCCAAGGGGATAGGGACTGGCTGGTTATTCGCAGAAAGCGATGTAACACCTTGAAAATTCATGTCCAATAATGTACGACACGTGTCATAAGTTCTGAACGTGTGAAAGAATACTTTAGAGGGACTAAAGTTGACAAACAGGGAAACTATGTGAATATAAGGATCCAAAGTGTCAACAATGGATAATTATATTTAAAAATAGCCCTACAAGATGTTTATACCTTCAAACGAATAAATCATGGATCATATGAAGCCAAATATGAAAGAAAGTGAGAAATTACAAACCATAAGGGCTAAATGTGTCAACATGTGTAAAGTATACCTCTGAGTGACCTTTTAGCAGATCCGAAGTTTGTAACGATAAATTATGCTCACTAGAATATGTGATAAAAATTCCATAAAGTTTTGTTATCGTATGAGAAAGTTATGATCAAATTCGTGTACGAGGGGTTAAAAGCGTCAACGTTGGAATTCATGGCCTTATGGGTAACCAAAAAGTTAACAAAGGACTTAACTAAGTTGGTAAAGGTCCTTAAGCCCTTAAAAATAAGGTTAGAGGGCTGAAATAGCAAAAATAGGACACGTGTTCGTACAAAGGACTAGGGGCTGAAATGCAATTCTTTAAACTTGTTTGGCTGGTTCTGACAAGCCAGGCGGCCCGCGTAAGAGTCCCTTATGGACTTACGCGGCCCGCGAGAACAGACCAGTGACAGAAAACGTGGACAGGTGCCTGTTAAGGCTGTTAACCGACTTAAAAAGCTTGTTTCTTATACCAGGACTGCCCCAATGGTATTTCATGCATAGGGGGCACCTGTAATGATCTCATATCTTCATTAGGATGGCTTGGCATGATCTTGTTGAATCAAGTTTACTATATAAGAGCTTCTAGTTGTGACAATGTTAGACATTCACTTGCAAAAGTTCACAACTTCATCTCTGGAGCTCTCTGGACATCAAGCCAACTTCCTAGTGATCCCTAATTATAATTAGGACTCTTATAAGTACCCTTAACCCTTCTAAATTCGTTTTAGCTTAGTTAATTAGCTAAAAGTCAAACCGTCATAATTAAGGTTTGACTTCGTGATTAATTAAAATTATCCAGTCAAATCACGAATTAAAAAATACCTTTGAGTAGGTAATTATGTGGGTAATAAACCCTTAAAAGGGTATTCTCAGATTCCCACCCTAACTATGTTAATTGTCGAGTCAAAGCTTACCTTAAAAAGTCAACAGAATGTTTATTTTCAAATTAATGCATAATTAGCAATGTAGGATACATGCAACCTGTTTGATCATTAATATAACTTGGTAATTAATGTAAGAACATGTCTAAACATGTTCAACTCGACAATTTTCAGTATAGGCTCGGTTTGGAGCCGAAAGTCGCATAGTTTGACTTATGCTTTGACTTTCAGTTCTGACCCGTTTAAGCCAGGTTTAGGATTGCCTTAGAGCTTCTTTTGGACCTGTTTACATGTTAGTATAACCCCCTGTGATTATACAACTTGGTCCATTAGATATCCTATTCACATGCATGTTTCCGTTAAATGCTTATATGTTGACCATTATGCCCAAATAACCTTAAAATATGATTTTTGAAAATGTAAAAGGGTAGACACCTTAGCTACTGATTTATAAGCTTACACCTAAAATTTGAGATCAGTTGGAGGTATAGATTAAGAGTTATGCTCATTAGCGTAATTAGAAGCTTCTTTAGTAACTAAATGGCATAAATTGCATATAGCCTATCTAAACCCAAATTTTTATACAAAACTTTGTACCTACTGATATAAAATAATATTTTGGGATTTTTAAAGATTTTTATTCAATTTTAGGCTGAGCATAACTTAGTGTTCTAAGCTTAATTCGGCTAATGCCGGTTTTGCCCTTTTGGGCTATGAAATGAGTTTTATAAATCCTATTGACCCCAAACTTTTTTCTACTGATCTAAAATGTTAAATAAAGTATTTTGAGCCTTCTAGAATTTTAAAAATATCAGCTTTCCATACCAAACCCGGAAATGGCTCCAAATCGCCTTTTTAAGCGTTTTTATGTATAGTTTGTAATAAAACCTTTTTAAACATATGGGAATGATACCTACTGATGTATTCAGTAAAATTTTATATTTTAACAGTAGGTGAATATTTTAAACTCAGAATTCCAGTTTTGACCTTTTAGGCCTATGTGAAATTATCAAAATGCCCCTACGGAGCATAGTATGGTTATAAGTAATAAATTTCACATATATATGATACCTTACTGTTATAACTTATTAAATTAAGTATATTTACTGATTTAATCAGACCTGTAACCCAGGTTATTATTTAAACTCTTTTACACCCTTTAAAATGACCAAAATGCCCTTATGAGGCATAGTTTGGGTTTAAAACCATTTGGGGCATAATGGAAGGTATCTTACTGATATCACAACATGTTTAAGGTATATTAACTTAGGAAACTTGTATATGACTCTTATGGTTACCCGTTACGCACTTTACGCGTTCGGATCGGCTTATGTAACTAGTTTACCCATTCTAGCCGAAACGGGTCAAACCATATAATTTTTGTCTCAAAATCCAGAATGTGATTAAGTTACCCATATTAAACAAGTATGCAAAACCACATTCTAAAACGGTCTTCGCCTTATCGTGCGTTTAAACCGTAATCTTCATTTAAAACTAACCGGTCTAAGCTTAGGCTGAATTAAAAGACCCGTTAGGATTCTAATAGGTTATTAAAAACCTTCATTCCAGATATAGGAGCCCAGTAAAAGCTATCTGTACTTGCTGATTTGATACGGCTGGGATTAAATTTATATTTAGCTCAGCTAAATACATTTAACTTATTTTCCCTTATACAGGTTTGGGGTACGGTATATAAAATACCGCTTGGTCGGGTAATTGACCTTAACCGGTCGGTGGTTAAGTGTGGTCAAAATGACCCGTTTAAAAATGTTGTTTTGTTTGTTTAACGCCTTTAAGGGTTTAATGACCATGTCCCGGATATCCTTGGCATCATTCAAAGAATGGCCACGACTTTAGCACACGGGTGTAGGCGTACACCCGTAGTGCATTCAAATCAATAAAGTATAATCGTCGGTATGAGAGAAGTCTCGTGGCAGAACTATACTAAGTGGTGTGTCTGTTAATCTTTGTCCTGGCACGACCCGGACAACTGAACGCATAACAAACATGTAATTCTTTTACAAGATTATAAGCAAATAATTATCCCAAGTTATAAAAAGTTTTGTGCCACGGGCATTCAAATCAATTTTAAACCTTTTCAAAATGAGTCAGTTAAATTGTATTTACCAGTGTAAACTGACGTATTTTCCAAAAAGACTAAGTGCAGGTACTACGCGTAATAGGCTGGCCACTCCTTAGCATCAATAAAAGTCTCGCAAGCTTAGGATGCATGGAGTCTGTTGAATAAAAGTTTCCTCTTTGTTTTGATCCGCCTGTGGATCTATTTCAACTGTTGTGATACTTGATATTACAATTCCATTTGGTTGAAATAAATCTATCTTTTGCTTGCACTGTGCATTTATATTTTGTATTGTTTGACTATGACGATATCAACTACGTCACGGAACCCCCACCGGGCCCACCGGTGACGTGTGGAAAATAGGGGTGTGACAGGTTGGTATCAGAGCCAACGCTGAGTGAATTAA
The DNA here is from genome assembly GCF_002127325.2 of Helianthus annuus. Lineage (NCBI taxonomy): Eukaryota > Viridiplantae > Streptophyta > Magnoliopsida > Asterales > Asteraceae > Helianthus > Helianthus annuus. The sequence continues at coordinate 173,110,566 of NC_035435.2, read as the reverse complement.
ACACTAGCCTTTTGTGTTTAATCTCAGTTAAATAAATGCACATTCCTCGAGTTCCGAGTCTAGACAAAGAACATAGGACAAACTCTGTTTTGTTTGTTTTAGTTGGTCTTTATTTTATTATATATTTGTTGTTGTTATCTCAATCATGTTTGCAGGTTAAGAATGCCGCCAAGGTTTTTGAGAGGAAGAGGCAAGGGCCCAGTTACGGGCCATGACCATGAAGTCGGGCCTTTACACCGGCGTACCCCATCTATCACAATGAGCGCTAGCCCACAGGAGCCGTGGAGGGTCTATGTTGAACCCGGGAGGCGATCAGTCTCCTTAAGTTCCTCACCGTCTTATTTGCATTCTTTCGGGCCGCAATCCGAAAACGAGCCCGACAACTGTCACACCCCCATTTCCACGTGTCACCGGTGGGCCCGGTGTGGGGTACAGTGACGTAGTTGGCATCGTCATAGACAATCAACACAATATAATAATGCACAGCGGAAGCAGAATAGAAACATTTCAACTTTTAAATAAAGTGTAATAATAAATATCACAGTAGTTGAAATGGATCCACAGGCGGATCAAATAAAAATAGAAATAAATAGTTCAACAGATAAATGTCGTCCGAGTTTGCGAGACTATTGTGGACGCTCTCTAGGAAACAGCCAGCCTATTTCCGTATAGTACCTGCACTTAATCTTTTGGGAAAAATACGTCAGTTTACACTGGTAAATACAAATCAACCGACTCATTTTGAAAATGATTTAAAATTTATTTAAATGCACAAGGCATAAATATTTTATTAACTTGGGATAATTATATAATATAAACTTGTGAACGAATTACATGCACTTATATCTCTGGTGGCCCGGGATCTACTGTCCGGGCTAGAGATTTAATTGACACACCACATTAAAGAGTTATACACGACGAGTGTACGCCTACACCCCGTGCTCTGGTCGTGGCCATCTCGTAAGAAAATGCCAAGGATATCCGGGACACGGTCAACAACCCCCCAAAGCCTTTTAAGTAAGACAAAACTGTTTAAACGAAGTCGCACAAGCTATTCAAGACTGAACACCTATAAGGAGCAGGACTTGTGCGCCCGATCAAGCGGTATTTTAAATACCGTACCCCAAGCCCGTATAGGGAAAATAAGTCAAAATGTATTTACCTGAGCAAGTATAAGTCACAAACGATAAGTGGTGGTAGCTTTTACCGGGCTTCCTAATCTGGAACAAAGGTTTATAATTAACCTATTAGATTCCTAACGGCCTTTTATTTAAGCTTAAGCTTTGACCGGTTAGTTTTAGGAATGATACGGTTTACGCACGATTAAGCGAAAGACCGGATAGAATGTGATTTAGACCCGACAAGTTTGAATACTTGTTTAATATGGGTATACTAAATACATTCTGGATTTTGAGATAAAAATGATGACGTTTGACCCGGCTCGGTCAATTTACGCAAACTAGTTACGTAACCCGAACCGAACGCGAAAAGGGCGATACGGGTAGCCAAAAGATTCAAATGCAAGTTCCCTGAGATAATATGCTTAAAATATGATATTATATCAGTAAGTTATGTTCTATATTGCCCGGGATAATTTTTAAACCCAATTCATGCCTTAGAAGGGCATTTTGGTCATTTAAAGACAATAAAAGGGTAAAATTAGAAATCTGAGTTTCGGGTCTGGTTCATACAGTAAATATACTTAATATATCATATTATATCAGTAGGGTATGACCCATATATCAAATATATCATTTAAAACCAAACTATGCACCGTAGGGGTAATTTAGTAATTTCACAAGGGCTAAAAATGCCAAAACTGGAAATCTGAGTTCATATACTTATACTTACTGTTTTTATATGAAAATATGCTAAACACATCAGTAGGTATAAGTCTTGTAGGTTTAAAACAAGTATAACGCTTTACTATGCGTTAAAACGCAAAAATACGATTTAAGGGCGTTTTCGGGTTTTCACAGTAAATCTGAGATTTTTATATTTCCAGAATACTTAAAATAATTTATTCATCATATAAAATCAGTAGAAAAAGGTTTCGGGTCAAAAGGATGTGTAAAACTCATTTTATGACTAAAACGGTCAAAACCGACATAAGCCGACATGACTAGGCGACCTAGGATCCGTTCAGCCAAAAATTAATTAAAAATCATCAAAATTCCCAGAATATTATATATAATCAGTTGGTAAAAAGTTTTGTACCAAAACGTGGCCAGAAACGGGTTCTACGCAAAAAGGGCCGTTTATGTAAATTTTTAACATAGTTTACGCTAATGGCCATAACTCACAATCTGGACCACCAACTGATCCGAAACTTTCGGTGCAAGTTTATATAATAAAAATAAAGATTTCTATCCTTTCACTTTTCCAAAAATCCCGTTTTAAATCAAAAAGGGCAAAATAGTCAACTTTATGCATAAACCGGAAACATGCATTCGAATAGGCTAAGCATAGACTCAATCAAAGAAAATTCCAGAAAGTTTAACTAAAATAAAAATAGTCAAAAATACTTTCCAATACAGATCTCGAACATGCATGTATGAATCCGAATCGATAGTCTACGAAATAATCGTTTTACAAGACTTTCGGTTCCGATTCGTGGCTATACTATAGATTGTCGAGTTGATGATGATTAAAACACATTTATATATATATTACAAGTTATTTTCAATGATCAATCAGGTTGCATGTCATCTATATCATTAATCATGTCATTTTTCACAAAAATCACTTCTGTTGACTTTTTAGAAATAGGTTTGACTCGACATTAAGCATGCATGTAGTGGGAATCAGTTAGTAACCTTTAGAGGGTTTGTTTCCCACATAAATACCAATCTATAACAAGTTTCAATTCGAGAAATTACTGAAAGAAATCCGTTTAATCAGAAAGTCAAAGGTTATGAACACCCAGTTTGACTTTTAGCAATAATCACTATAAAAACGGATTAAAGAACGAATTGAAGGCTTACAATAGTCCTAAAGATGTTTAGTGAACACTAGGATCGGCCTTGTTGCTCAGATTAGCTCCAGAAGTCTTGCCTTGAAGGTTCTTGATAGAGAGCTCCTTGTTTACTATGAAAATGCTCAAGAAATGGATGCAAATTCGGATTTAAAGCAGGTAATTGAGGTTTACTGTTGTAGTAGGCTTGCATGAAATGTTATTGGTGCAAGAGGAGGTGCAAACAACTGTATCCAACTCGAATTCGGACTCAAATCAGCCCCAAATACGTTTTCTGTCGCTGGGCAACCCACGCGGCCCGCTTGGGCTTTCCCAGGCGGGTCGCCTGACCCCTGTTTCAGCCAAACAACTTTCGTGTATTGACAGCTTTGACCCCTGAACTTGTACGCGATGTTTCGGCTATTTTTCTCGACCCGTAAACCCCCAAACTTGGTTTTTAAGAACCTTAGGACTTTTACCAACATGGTAATGCCCTCGGATAACTTTGCGCTCAACCGAAAAGCCCTGAATTCGACGTTGACGCTTTTAGTCCCTTAAGTACGGTTTTGGCCATAACTTTCTCATACGTTGACGAAACTTCATGAAATTTTTACCACATATTCTAGTGAGTATATTTTAGCTATACAAAGCTTCGGGTCTGCCAAAAGTTCACTCAGAGGTATAAATTAAACATGTTGACACTTTTGGCCCCTATAGTTTACTATACTTCACTTTTGTGCAATTTCCGCGTCGTATGATCCATGAACCATCCGTTAAAGGTTATAAACATTATGTGGGGTTATCATAGAGCCTATTTATCCATTGTTGACACTTTGGACCCTTACGTTCCATAGTTTTCACTGTTTGTCACTTTTAGTCCCTCTAAAGTATGTTTTCACATAGCGGAACCTTATGACACGTGTCAAGACATTATTGGACGAAATTTTTCGAGGTGTTACATCCTCACCCCCTTAAAAGAAATCTCGACCCCGAGATTTATTCAAACAAATGGGGATATTTCTCTTGCATCGTGGATTCCACTTCCCACGTGTATTCGGGACCTCTACGGGCATCCCACTTGACCTTTACAATAGGCACATGCTTCCTTCGAAGTTTCTTTACCTGTCGATCCTCAATCGACAAAGGTTTTTCAACAAACTTTAGACTTTCGTCTATGTGTATATCTGTATGCGGTATAACCAGTGAATCGTCAGCGAAACACTTCTTCAAATTACAGATATGGAACACATTATGAATAGCACTAAGCTCTTCAGGCAAGTTTAACTTGTAAGCGACTGCCCCGACACGTTCGATTATCTCGAAAGGTCCTATATATCTCGGGCTTAGCTTGCCTTTCTTTCCAAATCGCATTACACCTTTCCAAGGTGATACTTTAAGCAACACTTTTTCACCCACTTCGAAGTGAAAATCTTTGCGCTTAGGATCCGCATAACTTTTCTGCCTATCCCTGGCAGCTTTCAAACGATCACGGATCTGAACGATCTTGTCTGTCGTCTCAAAGACGATATCTGGTCCAGACAACTGGACATCTCCAACTTCTGCCCAACAAATGGGCGATCTACACTTTCTACCGTATAGGGCCTCAAAAGGCGCAGCTTTTATGCTGGAATGGTAGCTATTGTTGTAGGAGAATTCAATTAGTGGTAGGTTCTTATCCCAACTACCACCTAAGTCGATCGCACATGCACGAAGCATGTCTTCCAAAGTTTGAATAGTACGCTCACTCTGACCATCAGTCTGAGGATGATAAGCCGTACTAAAATTCAAACGAGTGCCCAACGATTGTTGGAAACTCTTCCAAAAATGTGACGTATATCTAGTATCTCTATCAGAGATAATAGATATAGGTATACCATGTAGCGCTACTATCTTATCGACGTATAATTGAGCTAACATGTCTGAGCTATACGTCTCTTTGATGGGTAGAAAATGAGCTGACTTAGTCAGTCTGTCAACTATGACCCATATGGTATCATTTCCCTTTTTCGTCTTTGGCAACTTGGTGATAAAATCCATTGTCACCATTTCCCATTTCCACTTGGGAATCTCAGGTTGTTGAAGCAAACCTGACGGCTTCTGATGCTCGGCCTTGACTTGCGCACAAGTCAAGCATTTGGCCACATACTCGGCCACGGACTTTTTCAAACCAATCCACCAGTAGTTTGATTTCAAATCCTGGTACATCTTATCAGCTCCAGGATGAACTGAGTATTTAGAGCTGTGGGCTTCCTGGAGGATAACATCCCGAAGTCCTCCATATACTGGAACCCATATTCGTCCGTTTAGGCGTAGCATTCCATCTTTGTCGTGGGATAACTGCTCCTCAGTTACTCCCAACTTTTCTGCAGGATAGTTAGCTTCCAGCACAGCTTCCTTCTGTGCAGCTAACACCCTTTCATTCAAGTTATTTCTTATCTCAATGCGCTTGGCATTGATTCTGATCGGTTTAACCCTTTCCTTTCTACTTAAGGCGTCGGCAACCACATTTGCCTTGCCTGGATGGTATCGTATCTCGCAATCATAATCATTTAGAGTTTCCATCCATCGCCTTTGACGCATGTTCAATTCCTTCTGATTGAACAGATGCTGAAGACTCTTGTGATCCGAATAAATTATGCACTTGGTTCCATACAAGTAATGTCTCCATAGCTTCAATGCAAATACAACCGCACCCAATTCCAAATCGTGGGTGGTGTAGTTCTTCTCGTGCACCTTTAGCTGGCGAGAAGCGTAGGCAATGACTTTGCCTTTCTGCATGAGTACGCAACCCATGCCCGTATGTGATGCGTCACAATACACCACAAATTCATCTATACCATCGGGCAATGTCAATACTGGCGCATTGCTCAGCTTCTGCTTCAGAATGTCAAAGGATTCCTGCTGCTTAGGGCCCCAATCAAACTTAATCTTCTTACGGGTTAATGAAGTTAGGGGCGCAGCAATCCTTGAAAAGTTCTCGATAAATCTCCTATAATATCCTGCCAATCCGAGGAAACTGCGAATCTCAGTAGGAGTCTTCGGCTCCTGCCAGTTCATGACTGCTTCGACTTTAGCGGGATCTACTTGGATACCACGCTCGCTTACTACATGTCCAAGGAATTGGACTTCTCGAAGCCAAAATTCACACTTCGAAAATTTGGCATAAAGCTTCTCTTGATGCAAGAGTTTGAGAATACAACGAAGGTGTTTCTCATGGTCAGCTTGGCTCTTCGAGTAGATAAGGATGTCGTCAATAAAGACAATGACGAATTTATCTAGATAAGGCTTGCAGACACGATTCATGAGATCCATGAACGCGGCTGGTGCGTTAGTGAGCCCAAACGGCATCACTAGGAACTCGTAATGTCCATAACGAGTCCTAAACGCGGTCTTGTGTACGTCTTCCTCCTTGACCTTCAACTGATGATAACCTGACCTCAGGTCAATCTTGGAGAAATAACTTGCTCCTTGCAACTGATCGAACAGATCGTCGATCCTGGGTAACGGATACCTATTCTTGATAGTGACCTTGTTAAGCTCACGGTAATCGATGCACAGACGCATCGAACCATCCTTCTTCTTGACGAACAAGATTGGCGCTCCCCAAGGAGACGAGCTAGGTCTAATAAAACCTTTGGCTAAAAGCTCATCCAACTGCGTCCTTAACTCCTTCATCTCCGTTGGTGCCAATCTGTATGGTGCTCTTGCTACAGGTGCTGCACCTGGTATGATATCTATCCGAAACTCTACTTGCCTATCCGGTGGCAAACCAGGTAGCTCTTCAGGAAATACTTCAGGATATTCCGAGATAACAGGAATATCTTCAATCTTCGGCTTCGGCTCATCAATGGTAACTTGTGCCATATAAATGACACATCCCTTCTGCATGCATCTGGATGCCTTGAGCATGGACACTTGCTCAGGCAATCCATGCTGGGTATCTCCTTGAATAGTAAGTGACTCACCAGACGGAGTCTTAACTATTACTTGCTTTCTATTGCACAGAATCTGGGCTTGGTTACTCGACAACCAATCCATGCCTATCACTATGTCGAATCCAGCTAGCTTAAAGGGAAGCAAGGATAACGGGAAGGAATGATTCCTAATGGATATAACACATCCATCTAGAACAGTCGAGGCGGTTTCTATGGTTCCATCGGCTAACTCCACCTCATATTTCACGCTTAACGTTTTAACAGGAAGGTTCAACAGTTTACAAAACTTATTATCTACAAATGACTTATCAGCCCCCGAATCAAACAAAACTCTAGCAAATATATCGTTTACAAGAAACGTACCGGTAATGACGTTATCGTCAAGGACTGCTTCCTTTGCGTCCATTTTGAAGACTCTCGCATTAGTCTTCTTCCCTTCCTCGGCCTTCTTCGCAAACTTTGGACAGTTGGGCCGAATATGACCTTTTTCGTTGCAACCAAAACAGGTTGCATCCTTCATCTTCTTGCAATCCACAGCTTTATGATCTGTGGACTTGCAGATCCCACAACGTTTCTCGAAAGACTGGGATTTTGTTTCCAACCGACACCTCCCAAAGTGGTGCCTCCTGCAGATCTTGCATCTGGGTTTCTCACCCGACTGATGATCATTTTTCCTAGACCCCGACCCTTTCCGGTGGTCGTTGTTCCCTCTATGTCGCTTTTCAGATCTTCGTGAGGTGTCATCCTCACGTTTCCGCTTGTTCTCCTCAGAGCTCCTTATGGCTCTCAATCTCACCACGTCTTGAGTGAGGGAGAGGGATAGATCCGCTACGGATCTAAATGTAGTAGGTCTTGAAGCTTTGACGCTGGCTTTAATCTCCGGTGCCAGACCCCCAATGAATCGAGCAATCCTACGCGGCTCCGGGGTCACCAAGTAAGGCACTAAACGAGACAGCGTGTTGAACGTAGTAAGATACGCTTGACAATCGAGGTTCTTCATGACTAAGGATACAAAATCCGATTCAATTCGCTCGACCTCGTGCTGCGGACAGAAGTTCTCTTTAATCAGGGCCACAAACTGTTCCCATGACAAACCGTACAGTGTGGCCTTACCGGCAGCTTGTAGGAGTGACTTCCACCATGCTAACGCATCTCCTTTGAATGACTGGGACACGTACTTCACGACGTCCCTATCAGCACATCCGCTGATATCAACTACAGTGTCCATCTCGTCAATCCACGTCATGCAGTCGACGGCTCCTTTTTCCCCAGTGAAATCCCTGGGCTTGCAAGACACAAAATACTTGTACGTACAGGACCTGCCGTACGTGTCACGTTTCAGCTCAATCTCCTGCTTTGGGATGCTGCTGTGGTTGGAGGAGTGATTATCATCCTCAACTTTCTTGGGCTCACTCTTTTTAGACGGCGGCTTACTATGAGCCCCAGAATGAGTCTTAGCCTTGACATGCGTCAGTGAGCGGGTTCTACTCTGAGTACCACTAGATTCTTTGAACTGCCTATCCATAGCCTTGGCGACAGCATTATCTATCAGTGCTTGCAATTCTGCACCGGTAACGTGAATCTTTGCATTATCTGAGCGTTCCCCAGAATGACTGTTGGTTTCTTCCGATTTGGCCATTGTAGCTTTAAACTACAATAAAGGACAAGGTCTTATTTAGAACCTAACAGTATTATCGTCCTAGACGATTTATTAACCATGGTATCAAAAACCTTAGCAGTTAATTTAATAAATTTCATTCAGGCTCTTATTAGCAATCAAGGAATGAAAATATATATATTGGCACCATAGGCCTAGTCACAAGGACAATCACTAAATTATAAATTTAGATTTTTATAGGACTATAAATTGTATAATTAAACAAATAATCCTTTACTAGACAGAGAGTCATAAACCACAACTGTCTTTATATAACATAGTTATAACCCGTAGGTATCAAGCCATTAATAGACTTGTGTACAGATATAATCTGTAGATAATTCTTTACTAGGCAGGGAGTCATAGACCACAACTGCCACTGTATGACATAGTCATAACCCGTAGGTATCAAGTCATTAATAGACTTGTATACAGATAAAATCTGTAGATAATTTATTTAAAAGGGTGGCTCGTGTGATTCTACAGATCACGCTTAGCCAGGATGTTAACATGTTCTCAGATGTTAACAGGGAGTTGAATCTTTTCAACCAGGTTTTACCATCAGAGCCAGGCCTGTTAACAAGGCATTCAGGCTAGGTTATACCTTACTAAGATTCTTATAAAATGGCAAATCAAATAAAAATTGATATTTTCCATTATTCTAATATTATATTCATGCATATAAATAAAATGATAGATTCAAATTAACCATTTAAATTTCCAATAAAATACCAGTACATAATTGCCCTAAACGGGACTTTGAGATAACATAGCTAGCATGAATAACATGCCCGCGCAGGGGCTAAACAAGTACATCAATAACAAAATAAAATAAAACAAACCCACGCAGGGGTTAACAGAATAACATACCCACACAGGGGTAGAGAAAGATAGATATACCCACGCAGGGGTAGAGTACTGGAATAAATGTCCGCGCAGGGACATGAGTACATGAAATAATAATCGAAGGATTCAACGATCCTTCTTGCTCTTACCCTTGAGCAAATCAAATACCTTCTTAAACATGCCACTGGTGCGTCGGCGATCCTCTCGCATATTGTGCTGAAACTCGCGTCGCATGCTATCAATCCCCTGCAGGATCTCCTGAACCTGCGGCGGCGACATCATAGGCGCCGGTGGTGGTGGCTGGTAGTGCTGCGGCTGCGGCGGCTGGTAAGGCTGCGGCTGCGGTGGCTGTTGGTAACCCGGAGGGTAACCAAAAGTAGATGGGCCAGCAGCCCAAGGGTCTCCAAGTGGACCACTATGTGGGAGTGAGCTGTAGTTCACAGCTTGCCAATAAGGGTCTCCCGTGTAATCATAACCCTGAGGGAATACCTGCTCGAACGGGTTGAACTGAGCGGCACTAGCATAAGCCGGAATCGGCTCTCCAAAATTCTGCGGCGGCAGAGGCGGAATCGGAACAGAAGTAACCTCCGATACGGGATGCTGAGACTCCCCTGTCTCAGACTCCCCGGGTAGAGACGTGTAGCGGCTGCTACTAACACGTGGAGGGGTGCCTATGCGAATCCCTCCGCGCGTAGACATGCGCGCATTCCTCCTAGGCCTCTGGGGCGGAGGAGGTAAGACTGGTGGCGGCGGTGGCGACGGAGTGATCACGTCGCGCCACAGGGCCTCAGATAGGTCCTGCGGTAGAGGCGGCTGCTGCTGGAGCTGCTGCTGCTGCGAGTGGTGCTGCGAGTGCACCGGCGAAACCTGGTGAGACTGAAGCATCGGAGAGTTGTGGCTGGGGGTGAAGTACCAATCATGCTGCTTAAATCTCTCCTGAAAGCTGTCCCCACCATTGTAGGGTGATCCCCTAAATGGCGACCCATCCGATATCTCAATCGGATGGTTAGGCGTACCAGATGGCGGTAGCGAGGGGTCCGTATCCTCGTCGACGTCCATCTCGTGACCACCAGAAAAGTGGTCCTCCGGTCCAAGTGGGTTATGACCCACTGGCTCATCCACAAAAGCATCAGGGTTATACAAACCCTGGTAGACTGGCGCTGGATACTGGTGCGGTGACTGCTGCAATGGTATGTAGGATCCATGCGAACCATGGGGCCCATTCTCCGAGTGGGGCCCAAACGAGTGGGGTAATGATGGTGAAGTACTCGCGGATACCGAGTGTCTAGCAGGCTCGGCGAAAGACCTCCAAAGGTCGTTGGCGGCTGTGTTGTGCGTGGCGGATGGTGCTCGCCTATGCGAGGGCCCTGCCTCATGGTCGTGGGTAGTAGCAAATCCTCCTCGACCTCTCATTCGTGGCGGCATAGTGATCCTGTCAAAAGTCAAACAAGTTGCGCAACAAAATATATAAGACAATGCATTAATAAATAAAAATAAATTAAACGAAATGTCGAACATTTCCTAAGTTCTTTGTCTAGACTCGAAAATCGAGGAATGTGCAATTGTGTAACTGAGATTAAACACATTAGGATAGTGTTTAATTCACTCAGCGTTGGCTCTGATACCAACCTGTCACACCCCCATTTCCACGTGTCACCGGTGGGCCCGGTGTGGGGTACAGTGACGTAGTTGGCATCGTCATAGACAATCAACACAATATAATAATGCACAGCGGAAGCAGAATAGAAACATTTCAACTTTTAAATAAAGTGTAATAATAAATATCACAGTAGTTGAAATGGATCCACAGGCGGATCAAATAAAAATAGAAATAAATAGTTCAACAGATAAATGTCGTCCGAGTTTGCGAGACTATTGTGGACGCTCTCTAGGAAACAGCCAGCCTATTTCCGTATAGTACCTGCACTTAATCTTTTGGGAAAAATACGTCAGTTTACACTGGTAAATACAAATCAACCGACTCATTTTGAAAATGATTTAAAATTTATTTAAATGCACAAGGCATAAATATTTTATTAACTTGGGATAATTATATAATATAAACTTGTGAACGAATTACATGCACTTATATCTCTGGTGGCCCGGGATCTACTGTCCGGGCTAGAGATTTAATTGACACACCACATTAAAGAGTTATACACGACGAGTGTACGCCTACACCCCGTGCTCTGGTCGTGGCCATCTCGTAAGAAAATGCCAAGGATATCCGGGACACGGTCAACAACCCCCCAAAGCCTTTTAAGTAAGACAAAACTGTTTAAACGAAGTCGCACAAGCTATTCAAGACTGAACACCTATAAGGAGCAGGACTTGTGCGCCCGATCAAGCGGTATTTTAAATACCGTACCCCAAGCCCGTATAGGGAAAATAAGTCAAAATGTATTTACCTGAGCAAGTATAAGTCACAAACGATAAGTGGTGGTAGCTTTTACCGGGCTTCCTAATCTGGAACAAAGGTTTATAATTAACCTATTAGATTCCTAACGGCCTTTTATTTAAGCTTAAGCTTTGACCGGTTAGTTTTAGGAATGATACGGTTTACGCACGATTAAGCGAAAGACCGGATAGAATGTGATTTAGACCCGACAAGTTTGAATACTTGTTTAATATGGGTATACTAAATACATTCTGGATTTTGAGATAAAAATGATGACGTTTGACCCGGCTCGGTCAATTTACGCAAACTAGTTACGTAACCCGAACCGAACGCGAAAAGGGCGATACGGGTAGCCAAAAGATTCAAATGCAAGTTCCCTGAGATAATATGCTTAAAATATGATATTATATCAGTAAGTTATGTTCTATATTGCCCGGGATAATTTTTAAACCCAATTCATGCCTTAGAAGGGCATTTTGGTCATTTAAAGACAATAAAAGGGTAAAATTAGAAATCTGAGTTTCGGGTCTGGTTCATACAGTAAATATACTTAATATATCATATTATATCAGTAGGGTATGACCCATATATCAAATATATCATTTAAAACCAAACTATGCACCGTAGGGGTAATTTAGTAATTTCACAAGGGCTAAAAATGCCAAAACTGGAAATCTGAGTTCATATACTTATACTTACTGTTTTTATATGAAAATATGCTAAACACATCAGTAGGTATAAGTCTTGTAGGTTTAAAACAAGTATAACGCTTTACTATGCGTTAAAACGCAAAAATACGATTTAAGGGCGTTTTCGGGTTTTCACAGTAAATCTGAGATTTTTATATTTCCAGAATACTTAAAATAATTTATTCATCATATAAAATCAGTAGAAAAAGGTTTCGGGTCAAAAGGATGTGTAAAACTCATTTTATGACTAAAACGGTCAAAACCGACATAAGCCGACATGACTAGGCGACCTAGGATCCGTTCAGCCAAAAATTAATTAAAAATCATCAAAATTCCCAGAATATTATATATAATCAGTTGGTAAAAAGTTTTGTACCAAAACGTGGCCAGAAACGGGTTCTACGCAAAAAGGGCCGTTTATGTAAATTTTTAACATAGTTTACGCTAATGGCCATAACTCACAATCTGGACCACCAACTGATCCGAAACTTTCGGTGCAAGTTTATATAATAAAAATAAAGATTTCTATCCTTTCACTTTTCCAAAAATCCCGTTTTAAATCAAAAAGGGCAAAATAGTCAACTTTATGCATAAACCGGAAACATGCATTCGAATAGGCTAAGCATAGACTCAATCAAAGAAAATTCCAGAAAGTTTAACTAAAATAAAAATAGTCAAAAATACTTTCCAATACAGATCTCGAACATGCATGTATGAATCCGAATCGATAGTCTACGAAATAATCGTTTTACAAGACTTTCGGTTCCGATTCGTGGCTATACTATAGATTGTCGAGTTGATGATGATTAAAACACATTTATATATATATTACAAGTTATTTTCAATGATCAATCAGGTTGCATGTCATCTATATCATTAATCATGTCATTTTTCACAAAAATCACTTCTGTTGACTTTTTAGAAATAGGTTTGACTCGACATTAAGCATGCATGTAGTGGGAATCAGTTAGTAACCTTTAGAGGGTTTGTTTCCCACATAAATACCAATCTATAACAAGTTTCAATTCGAGAAATTACTGAAAGAAATCCGTTTAATCAGAAAGTCAAAGGTTATGAACACCCAGTTTGACTTTTAGCAATAATCACTATAAAAACGGATTAAAGAACGAATTGAAGGCTTACAATAGTCCTAAAGATGTTTAGTGAACACTAGGATCGGCCTTGTTGCTCAGATTAGCTCCAGAAGTCTTGCCTTGAAGGTTCTTGATAGAGAGCTCCTTGTTTACTATGAAAATGCTCAAGAAATGGATGCAAATTCGGATTTAAAGCAGGTAATTGAGGTTTACTGTTGTAGTAGGCTTGCATGAAATGTTATTGGTGCAAGAGGAGGTGCAAACAACTGTATCCAACTCGAATTCGGACTCAAATCAGCCCCAAATACGTTTTCTGTCGCTGGGCAACCCACGCGGCCCGCTTGGGCTTTCCCAGGCGGGTCGCCTGACCCCTGTTTCAGCCAAACAACTTTCGTGTATTGACAGCTTTGACCCCTGAACTTGTACGCGATGTTTCGGCTATTTTTCTCGACCCGTAAACCCCCAAACTTGGTTTTTAAGAACCTTAGGACTTTTACCAACATGGTAATGCCCTCGGATAACTTTGCGCTCAACCGAAAAGCCCTGAATTCGACGTTGACGCTTTTAGTCCCTTAAGTACGGTTTTGGCCATAACTTTCTCATACGTTGACGAAACTTCATGAAATTTTTACCACATATTCTAGTGAGTATATTTTAGCTATACAAAGCTTCGGGTCTGCCAAAAGTTCACTCAGAGGTATAAATTAAACATGTTGACACTTTTGGCCCCTATAGTTTACTATACTTCACTTTTGTGCAATTTCCGCGTCGTATGATCCATGAACCATCCGTTAAAGGTTATAAACATTATGTGGGGTTATCATAGAGCCTATTTATCCATTGTTGACACTTTGGACCCTTACGTTCCATAGTTTTCACTGTTTGTCACTTTTAGTCCCTCTAAAGTATGTTTTCACATAGCGGAACCTTATGACACGTGTCAAGACATTATTGGACGAAATTTTTCGAGGTGTTACAACAACCCTCCGTCTTCCTTCATACCGTTGCAGCGGTCAAACTCGCACCATTCTTTTGGTGACCCTACCCCTGCTTTCCAGAGCCGGTTCAACCCGGCTAATTTCATTCAAGAACTCGTGGGTTTTAACCCACTAGGACCCGAGGATCACTTCTCGGGTGAAAATGACATGGAAGAAGATACAGACCACATGGAGCCTGCCACTGGACCCCGAACCACCCCATCAAAATCTCCGATGGGTCATCCTTTCATGGATCACCTTACCGTGGTCCTAACAGCTACCAGGCGAGGTTCAACCAGTGGGACTGGTATTTTACCCCATCTGAACACTCGTCTCCTTAACAGCAGCAGCAGCAGTAGCAACAGCAGCAGGATCCTTCCGAGGATTCTCGATTTGTGACAGTCACTCCGCCACCACCACCACCAGTGGTACAGCAACCGCCTCCGGAGCCACCGAGGCGGAGAAGGTCAAACGCACGGATGTCCGTGCGAGGAGGAGTCCGCATCAGCACTCCTCAGCCCTCGAGTGGCAGTCATTATCCGCCACTCCAAGAAGAAGAAGACCCACAGATGGGGGGTCCATCAAACCCCATCCCAGAGATCAACTCTGCGCTATGGCGCCACCATTGGGTTTTGATAACCCAATTCCTGCCTACGCCGGTTCAGCGGCCTATAACCCTTTTGAGCAGCCGGCTCATACCCAGTACGACTATGCCAATGTGGACCCATACCAGGAGGCATGGGACTACAATGCTCGTCACCCAGAGGGACCCTATGGTGGTCTTTGGACCACTGGTTACCCAACTTATAGGTACCAGCGTCCGCCACCTCCTCAACCTTTGTACCAGCCGCCACAGCCGCAGGTAATCCCGCCGGAGCGTCAATAAGAGGTCCTTGATAGATTGGACCGATGTGAATGGGAGATTCAAACCGAGCGCAGTAACACTCGAGGCTTCTTCAAGGGGTTGTCAGACCTGATCAAAGGGAAGTCCAAGAGAAGGGGTCATTGAAGACCTTTGTTGTTTATTTTATTTAGTTGTAATCAAGTCCCTGCGCGGACTTTTTGTTTCTGTACTCAGCCCCTGCGTGGGCTTGTCTTTTAGTATTCTGCCCCTGCGTGGGCATGTCTTTTAGTTAACCCCTGCGTGGGTTTGTTTGTTTGTTTGTATTTCGCCCCTGCGCGGGCATGTTGTTCTTAGAAAGTCCCGTTTAGGGCAAATGTTGTACTTGTTACATTTTAATAATGGAATGGTTGAATTTAAATTTTCATGTTGGTTTATTATTAAGTATATGCATAAGCTTAAAACACAAAGTAAAATGAAAATAACCTCTCTATAAAAGATCTACCATTATATTAAAATGGCGAAATCTAAAAAGGACAAGACCTAGCCATGTGTCATTTTAAGACAAGGCCAAGATGGTATCTCCATAATTAGATTTAGATCTATAATTAACATCTCAACTTAGGATTGTTCTGTGTTTAATATCAAAAGAGAATCTTGGGGGTAAAACCTAGCCATGTGTCGTTGTAGACATGGCCAAGATGGTAGAACCTGTCCAAAGGATTCCAAATTTTTGTTAACATCTGTAAGTATGTTAACATGCTGGGAAAATTGTGATGCAGTAAAAATCACACAGGCCATCTTTAAAATGGGTTAATTTATTTTCCATGTAATTATATGACCATCCCTTAAGGATGAAGTGCCTGCGGGTAATAGTTAACGTCCTCTGGGACTCACTGTCTAGAAGGGGCTTTGAACTGCGATTCAGACCCAAATACCTCGATTCTGTGAAAATCCTGGTTATAAATTAAAAATCGTCCTTGGGACTAGACTTTTATGCTAATATTAAAATGTAATATAGGATTATAATAAAAGTCCTGAATAAATAAATGATTAACAAATTAACCAGAAATGGCTATTAAAACCATGGTTAATAAATTATAAAATTCTGTAAAAGCTTCTAAATAAAACCTTGCCCATTATTTTCAATATGTAGCAATTGAAGCTACATGGCGGGGTCGGACGAGGTGAACAGTCATCCGGTGGAAAACCACGAGAACGCTAAGATACAGCTGACTGGTGCAGAGCTGCAAGCACTAGTTGATAATGCTGTTATAAGGGCTTTGGATCGACAAAACAGTGAGTATAGTGAGACTCACAGTAGGACCCTGTCTACACCGCACACCAAGTCAAAGACTCATTCGGAGGGTCACAGCAAGCCACCATCTAAGAATAGTGAGTCTAAGAAAGAGGATGATAGGCACTCCTCAAACCATAACAGTGTTCCACCCAAGAAGATAGTATTTGATAATGCCCCACGTACCAAGTCCTGTACGTATAAATATTTTGTATCTTGTAAGCCCTGGGATTTTACTGGGGAGAAGGGGGCAGTGGATTGCATGACTTGGCTGGATGAAATGGACACTGTAGTAGACATTAGTGGTTGTGCGGAGAGGGATATTGTGAAGTTTGTATCTCAATCTTTTAAAGGTGAAGCCCTGGCCTGGTGGAGGTCGTTAATTCAGGCTACTGGGAAGATTCCGCTGTATAACATATCATGGAATCAATTTCTTGCTCTCATCAAGGAGAACTACTGCCCTCAGCATGAGGTTGAAAAGATAGAGTCTGATTTTCTATCTCTGGTTATGAAGAACCTGGATTGCCAGGCTTATCTCACAAGCTTTAATACCCTGTCAATGTTAGTTCCTTACCTTGTGACACCTGAACCGAAGAGGATAGCTCGTTTTATTGGGGGTCTGGCCCCAGAAATAAAAGCAAGTGTCAAGGCCTCTCGGCCCGCTACATTCAGATCAGCAGTTGACATATCTCTGTCCCTCACGCTGGACGCGGTTAGACAGAGATCGCTGAGAAATGCGGATGCCGAGAAAAGGAAACGCGAAGATGACGGTTCACGACGCTCAGATAAGAAGCACAAGGGAAACAACGACCACAATAAAGGGTCGGGATCCAAGAAAGGTGATCAACAGACGGGTGATAAATCCAAATGTAAGGTTTGCAAGAAGCACCATTTTGGGAGGTGCAGGTATGAGTCAAAGTCCCAGTCCCAGCCGAAAGCGTGTGGGATTTGCAAGTCATTGGACCACAAGGCACTGGATTGTAAGAAAATCAAGGATGCCACGTGCTATAACTGTAATGAAAAGGGGCATCTTAGGACTAACTGCCCAAAGCTTGCAAAGAAGGCTGAGGAAGGAAAGAAGACCAATGCAAGGGTCTTTCGCATGGATGCGAAGGAAGCTGTTCAGGATGACAATGTCATAACAGGTACTTTTCTTATTAATGATGTCTACATAAGAGTATTATTTGATTCAGGAGCAGATAAATCATTCGTAGATGATAAGTTTTGTGAATTGTTGAAAATGCCTGTTGAGTGTGAAGTATGAAGTGGAATTAGCTGATGGAACCATAGAAACCGCATCAACTGTATTAGACAGATGTGTCATATCCATTAGGAACCACTCTTTTCCCTTATCCCTCCTTCCATTTAAGTTAGCTGGTTTCGATATAGTAATAGGCATGGATTGGTTATCGCATAACCAAGCTCAGATAGTTTGCAATAAGAAGCAAGTGGTGATCAAGACTCCGTCTGGTGAGTCGCTTACCATTCAAGGAGACACCCGGTACGGGTTACCTGAGCAGGTGTCTATGCTCAAAGCATCTAAATGCTTAAAGAAGGGTTGTGTCATTTATATGGCACAAGTGACTGTTGATGAACATAAACCCAAGATTGAAGATATTCCAGTCCTTTCTGAATACCCCGAAGTTTTCCCGGAAGAACTACCTGGTTTGCCACCAGATAGACAAGTAGAGTTCAGAATCGACATCATTCCAGGAGCTGCACCTGTTGCAAGAGCGCCTTATAGATTAGCACCAACAGAGATGAAGGAATTAAGGACGCAGCTAGATGATTTGCTAGCCAAAGGTTTTATTAGACCTAGTTCGTCTCCATGGGGAGCGCCAATCTTGTTGTTGTAGAGATATATTGTTGGAGTACTCGAAACAAGTGATGAAACTCGGGGTTTGTTTATTCGAGTTAATGTCTGAAGCTCTTAGGCTTGATGCGAATCACCTTCTGGACATGGGATGCGCGGACGGGCTTGCTGTTCTTGGTCATTACTATCCTTCTTGTCCACAACCTGAATTAACTATCGGAACCGTAGCACACACCGACAACAGTTTCATCACGATTCTTCTGCAGGATCATATCGGTGGCCTCAAGATCTTTTATAAGAATCAGTGGACTGATGTTCCTCCTATACCGGGAGCTCTTGTAGTGAACGCTGGAGATTTTCTACAGGTTTCTCTTCACTCTCTTATGATCAGTGGCAAATCTAGAAGAAACATTAAAGGGTATCTCAAAAACATCAGTGTATATTGTGGCGGATTTAGAAAAAAAAAATCAGCGTATACAACGGAGAAAATTTTTTATTTGCACTTCACCAAGAAAGTTGAGGGGTATCCCGAGCACCCCGTCAACCCCCTAGATCCGTCCCTGCTTATGATTGTTGTAAAAAATTATCATGAGTAAAATATATTCGGATCTAAGATTTGGTATTAGAATTTATATGCATAGCGTATAAAAAAAATCGTTTGAATTTTGCAGCTAATTACAAATGACAAGTTTGTGAGTTCGCAACACAAAGTGGTGGCAAACAAGGTTGGGCCAAGAGTATCAGTGGCGTCATTCTTTACCATGGGTGTGATTGAGACATCGAAGGTGTATGGACCGATCAATGAGCTGCTTTCAGAAGATGATCCAGCCATGTATAGAGGTACAACGCTAAAAGAATATGTGGATTATTATAGGGCAAAGGGACTTGATGGCACTTCTGCTCTTTTGCATTTTAAGATCTAAGTCAGAGTGAAGATATTTGCTATAAGTTAAAGCTATTATACATTTATGTTACCTTGACATGTTTTTATCCTTTTGGTGTAATATTTATAAGAATTTGTTAAATTGTTTGGTTGGTATCTTGATTTTTAGTTTAGTTAAGGATTCACCTTTTATTTAACTAACTGCACTTTCAAAAGTGTGGAGTGGTCCAGGTCCAATGGAGCAATTTTATTTTTTCGAATGTATATTTCATTTATTTGGGTCGTTCTTTGATGCTAGCTCCTGGCTAGTCTTGTACATGTTCTAGTTTTCTAAAAAAAAAAAAAAAAAAAAAAAAAAAAAAAAAAAAAAAAAAATTGGTCAGCTTTCAGAGAAAAAAAGGTTGAGTCCAGATATGTATGTAATGCAACATCTGTCATATTGTTATGAACAACACAGACACGTTACGCTTATGAATATCTTACACCCAAATTTGAAACTGATTATTATTTATCACTTCAAGGTTTTTGTTTTCTACATGACAAAGAAGATGGCACTCAATGGTACCTCTGCATCAATCCAACCGGACTATGACCGGAAAGCAGAGCTCAGGGCGTTCGACGAAGCCAAAACCGGGGTCAAAGGACTTGTTGCCGCCGGAATAACAGAAGTCCCTAGAATATTTCATCTACCTTCACCCGAAAACCTCAACTCCCAACAACACGAGCTGACTCTTCCAACCATCGACCTCCAAGAAATCGATAACAATCCGATACAACGAAAAGAGGTGGTCGAGAAAGTGAAGGATGCATTGGAGAGCTGGGGATTCTTTCAGTTGGTGAATCACGGAATCCCGAACAATATATTGGAGGACATGAAAAAAGGAGTGATGGATTTTCATGAGCAAGACAGTGAGGTAAAGAAGCAGTGGTACACAAGGGATATGAGTGGGAAGACCAGGGTGATCTACAATAGCAACTTTGACTTGTATGCTGCACCGGTGACTAACTGGCGAGACACCTTCTACTGCACCATGGCTCCTAACCCACCCGAACCACACGAGCTGCCACCACCATGCAGGTATTCTTGGTCAAGGGATTGAAAAAGTTTATTTTAAACTAAAAACTGAACCTTCAAAACTTTCATTGGATATTAATTTGTTTGTTTGGGATACTGTTGTAGAGAAATTTTGTTGGAGTACTCAAGACATGTGATGAAACTCGGGGTTTGTTTATTTGGGTTAATATCTGAGGCACTTGGTCTTGATCCGAATCATCTTGTGGACATAGGATGTGCTGATGGGCTTGCTGTTCTTGGCCATTACTATCCTTCTTGTCCACAACCTGAACTAACAATAGGAACCCCGGAGCATGCTGACAGCGATTTCATCACTATTCTTCTGCAAGATCATATTGGTGGACTCAAGATCTTTTATCAGAATCAGTGGACTGATGTTCCTCCTATACCAGGAGCTCTTGTAGTGAACGCTGGAGATCTTCTACAGGCATCTCTCTCACCCCCACCCTCTCTCTCTCTCTGAGTGTCAAGCTTCAAAATCATTTTATTGGTCTAAGTAGCGAGTACACCCGCGCTCCGAGGCGAGGGTGGGCCGTTTTTACCAAAAATTTAAATGGAAATGTTGGTGCAATGGCACCTAAAACTAATATATTATAAAGGCAAATTGGAAAATAATAATCTCATCTTTCTGAAATTGGCCGATAATAATCCCAAGTCAGTTATTAACCAATAATAATCCGACCTTGTCCATTTTTTTTGTAAAATAGACTGCCGTTAAAATAAGCTTAACGGAGTTAAGTTTTTTTCCGAATTACAAACCGATGTTTTAGGGCTTTTGATCAGAACGAGGATACAAATTGAAGCACCGTTTTACATCAATCGACTCGGGATCCTCGTTCTGATCAAAAGCCCTAAAACACTGGTTTGTAATTCGGAAAAAAACTTAACTCCGTTAAGCTATTTTAACGGCGTACTATTTTACAAAAAAAAAATGGACGAGGTCGGATTATTATTGGCTAATAACTGACTTGAGATTATTATCGGCCAATTTCAGAAAGATGGGATTATTATTTTCCAATTTGCCTATTATAAAAAGGTGGCTAAAACTAACATTTTAAAAGTATTGAAATGTTTGAGGATTAATACAATATATATAATAGATAATGTATAAACTTGGTATCTCAAATTTGTTATGACTGTCATAAAGTTTTTAACACATGTCAAGTATACTTATATTTGAAACCGGGATTTCATCTTAAAAGTTAAAAGCATAGTGTACTAAAACAAATCCATTGGAATTTGCAGTTGATTACAAATGACAAGTTTGTGAGTTCGCAACACAAAGTGGTGACAAACAAGGTTGGGGCAAGAGTATCAGTTGCGTCATTCTTTACTACGGGTCATATCCAGACTTCGAAGGTGTATGGACCGATCACTGAGTTGCTATCAGAAGATAATCCAGCCAAATATAGAAACATAACGGTGAAAGAATATGTAGATTATTACAGGGCAAAGGGACTTGATGGCACTTCTGCTCTTTTGCATTTCAAGATCTAATTCGTTTAGAAGTCAATGTATGACTCATCGCTATGTGTAAAAGCTATTGTGTTTATGTTCGTCATATAGTACTGTAATATATGTTAGACGCGTTTTTAACGTTTTACTACAATGTTTATAAGAATCTGGTTAAATTATTTTGTTGGTATATTGTTTATCACTTGCAAATAGCAGTGTTATTGTTGTTTGTGTGTGTGTGTGTGTGTGGGGGGGGGGGGCGGGGGGCCGAAAACATATATACCCAAAAATTTCTATACGAAAACTACATATATAACACTACTGGCCGAAAAGTTCGGGGGTCAGGCGCCCCTCCCGGCCCCTTCAAAGCATCGCCCCTGATCTAGACGAAGAATTCCATCTCAAGAAGATCTTCAAAGACAAAGAAGGCTACCAACTTAAGAGAGATGGTGTACTAAGGTTGCATCTTGGGTTGTTTATTTTCACATTTTGAGGCAATCTTTTGTATGATTAATGTCAAGGTTTTGTTGTTTTGGAATTATACAACATTTGTTGAGTTGGATTTCTAGTTTAAGGATTCACCTTTTATTTAACTAACAAGACCAAAGGAGATTGATGTCTAAAACACACATGTCGTAACTCTATTGGGTCACATCTTGATCTTGCCATCTTGGAGTTAGTATGATAGAAAGTATAACTTTTGTTTTAGGAGATAATGGCATTTGTCTAAATTCGTGGATTAGTGATTTATATTTTATAATGAATATCAATCATAGTAGTGGGCTTTTATTATGCTAATGGGCTACTGATGGCTTCAAGGAGGGATTTGGATTGCACTATCAGTTATCACACATGTCATCAGGTCCACACTTCGTTACCAGTATCCTACTATGAACAAGTTACAACTAACAAGTTCTCGTTCTTCAACCGGTTAGACACCCCGAATGAAGGCTGCAATGAAGTCTTCAAATTTTTAATCTGGATAGAACTCCCAACAAAAATTTAGAATGATTTATTATCATAATCGTTTTCAACTTTAACTAACCAACTCAACTGACATAAAAAGAATACTAATTAAAACAAAAAAGAAATGAAGAAAAAGTAAGAAGAAAGAAGTCACCATACTGATAACTAGAGATAATTCAGTTTTAAAAGGTTGCGTCCACATATATTTAATGAAATATATTGTGATGAACAATATGGACACGTTATGGTTATGAATATCATACATTATTATTTATTACTTCAACGTTTTTGTATTCTAGATAACAAACAAAATGGTCCTCAATGACACGTCTACATGTCAACCGGACTATGACCGGAAAGCGGAGCTGAGGGCCTTCGACGAAACCAAAACCGGCGTCAAAGGACTTGTTGATGCCGGAATAACAGAAGTCCCTAGAATATTTCATCTACCTTCACCCGAAAACCTCAACTCCCAACAACCCGAGCTAACTCTTCCTACCATCGACCTCCAAGGAATCAACGAAGATCCAATACGACGAAAAGAGGTGATCGAGCAAGTGAAGGATGCGTTGGAGAGCTGGGGATTCTTTCAGTTGGTGAATCACGGAATCCCGATTAATATATTGGAGGAGATGATGAAAGGAGTGATGGATTTTTATGAGCAAGAGAGTGAGGTGAAGAAGCAGTGGTACACAAGGGATATGAGTGGGAAGACTAGGGTGGTGTATAACAGCAACTTTGACTTGTATGCTGCACCGGTGACTAACTGGCGAGACACCTTCTACTGCACCATGGCTCCTAACCCTCCTCAACCACACGAGCTGCCACCCCCTTGCAGGTTTTATTATTATTTTTATTTTTTAATGCATCCATACTTTTCTTTGTGATTGATTAGTTGGGTTGGGTTAGGTGTTATGTAATCACTGAATATATTGTTTGATTGGATATTGTTGTAGGGATATTTTGTTGGAGTATTCGAAACAAGTGATGAAACTTGGGGTTTGTTTGTTAGAGTTGATGTCCGAGGGTCTTGGGCTTGACCGAAACCACCTTTTGGACATAGGATGTGCCGATGGGCTTGGTGTTCTTGGACATTACTATCCTTCTTGTCCACAACCTGAATTAACAATAGGCACCCGAGAACACAATGATAATGATTTTATCACGATTCTTCTACAAGATCATATTGGTGGCCTCAGGGTCTTTTATCAGGATCGATGGATTGATGTTCCTCCTATACCGGGAGCTCTTGTAGTGAATGCTGGAGATCTTTTGCAGGCATCTCTCTCACCCTCCACCCTCTCTCTTTCTCTCTCTATCTCAAACACACATAGAGTTACATGCTTCAATATCGTTTTATTGGTCTATTATAATATACTTGATGGATTAGGATCAAATAATTTATGGTTTTTTTTTAGGTTTTTGGGAGGTGGGGGTTAGGTTTTTTGGGTTTTTTTGGTAACGTAGAGATTTTTTTTTTTTTTGGGGGGGGGGGGGGGGTGTGTTTAGGTTTTGGGTGGTGATGTAGTGGGTTTAATTTTAGGTTATTGGACACTTGTCACTCTATAAATCCTTCTTACACTTCTTACAATTAGCAGCCTTTGTAGAATAACTTGACCCTATACTTGATATGATTGTCGTGAAGTTATTAACGAGATTCAAACACATTTGAAACTAAAATTTAGACTTAGACGTTAAAATCATAGTGTATTAACATAAATCTATTGGAATTTTTCAGTTGATTACAAACGACAAGTTTGTGAGTTCGCAACACAAAGTGTTGGCAAACAAGGTTGGGCCAAGAGTATCAGTGGCGTCATTCTTTACTACAGGTCATATCCAGAATTCGAAGGTGTATGCACCGATCACTGAGTTGCTTTCAGAAGACAATCCAGCCAAGTATAGAGGCACAACAATAAAAGAATACTTAGATTACTTTAATGCAAAGGGACTTGATGGCACTTCTGCCCTTTTGCATTTCAAGATCTAACTCGTTTAGAATTCAATATGGGAATCATCACTATATAAAATTATATACTGCATCACTCTAGGGCTTTAGATAGTTGTGCTATATGGAGCATCTATGTTTTTTTTGTAGTTATTGGTTGTACCCTGTGTTTTGTTGTGTGTAAAAGCCTTTTATAAAGCCGCGTGTCCACTGACTCATACCTTCTCTTCTTTTCAAGACATAAGAAAATTCTATGTAGAAAGCAACCGAGTGAAAGGGGTATCTGCCCAAAAAATTCCGGCGAATCACCAACGACCCGAGCTTAACTAAATGCTCTCCCTATTCAACTTCTTTCTCCAATCGAACGAATCATTGTGTCTCTCTACTCCTCGTTTGAAATGATTTATGATCATAACTTTGACTAACCAACTCAACTTACATAAAAAGAAAAGTAAAACAAACAAGAAATGAATAAAAAAGAAGAAAGAAGTCACCATACCACTAATTAGAGATAAGTCCGTTATCTTTATATATACTCCACTTTTAAAAGGTTAATTAGTGCCAATGATCTCTAGATCAAGTGGTGGAGGACTTGCATTTCTCTTGAGAGATGCAGGTTCGACTCTCATTTGGTGCAAGAGTGAGGCATTGGTGGACAATGATAGGAGACCCAGGGAAACCTGGGTTGGATCCTTGAGCCAAACAAGTTTTACCGGTATTTTCGCCGTCGTGCCTACGGGCGGGTGGGTTACCGGGTTTTCCCCGTAATTGGTGGTGGACTCGGGTTACTCTCGGAGTACTCCGTTTGTCCAGTGGGTGCCCCGAGAGTGCTCGGGATTAAGTTTGTTGGCCGTTTAAGAAAAAAAGGTTAATTAGTCCCGATATATTTAATGAAATATCTGTCGTATTGTGACGAACAATAGGACACGTTATATATAAGAATTATCATACATTATATTCATATCTATTATTTATCACTTCAAAGTTTTTGTTTTCTAGACAAACAAAATGGTCCTCAATGACACGTCTACATGTCAACCGGACTATGACCGGAAAGCGGAGCTGAGGGCGTTCGACGAAACCAAAACCGGCGTCAAAGGACTTGTTGATGCCGGAATAACAGAAGTCCCTAGAATATTCCATCTACCTTCACCCGAAAACCTCAACTCCCAACAACCCGAGCTAACTCTTCCTACCATCGACCTCCAAGGAATCGATAACAATCCGACACGACGAAAAGAGGTGATCAAGCAAGTGAAGGGTGCGTTGGAGAGCTGGGGATTCTTTCAGATGGTGAATCATGGAATCCCGATTAATATATTGGAGGAGATGATAAAAGGAGTGGTGGATTTTCATGAGCAAGACACTGAGGTGAAGAAGCAGTGGTATACAAGAGATTCTAGTGGGAAGACCAGGGTGATCTACAATAGCAACTTTGACTTGTATTCTGCACCAGTGACTAACTGGCGAGACTCCTTTTACTGCACCATGGTTCCTAACCCTCCCGAACCACAAGAGTTGCCATCACCTTGCAGGTTTTGCCTTTTATTTTTTTAATGCATCCAATAATTTACATTGTGAGCTGGTTGGGTAAGGTTGGGTGGGTGAAAGTCCAAAATGGTTATGAGTCAGCGAACAAATATTATATGTGAAGATGGTGAGATTATTGTTTGTTTCCGGAATGTGATTGAGATTGAATTATATATTTAGTTGACTTAACAAAAAATAAAAAATAAAAATCTTTTATTCGATAAAATGAATTAGTAATCATTAACTTTTTTGTGATATTGTCTTAGGGATATTTTGTTGGAGTATTCGAAACAAGTGATGAAACTCGGGGTTTGTTTGTTTGAGTTGATGTCCGAGGCTCTTGGGCTCGACCGCAATCACCTTGTGGACATAGGATGTGCTGACGGACTTGCTGTTCTTGGACATTACTATCCTTCTTGCCCACAACCGGAATTAACGATAGGGACTCGAGACCACACTGACAATGATTTCATCACAATTCTTCTACAAGATCATATGGGTGGCCTTAAGGTCTTTTATGAGGATCAATGGACTGATGTTCCTCCTATACCAGGAGCTCTTGTAGTGAACGCTGGAGATTTTTTACAGGCATCTCTCATTCTCTCTCACCTTCCACCCTCTCTCTTTCTCAGTTCGTCTCACACACGGAGTTACAAGCTTCAATGTCGTTCTATTGGTCTATTATTTAATACTTGATATCTCCAACTTGATATGATTGTCGTAAAGTTATTAACGAGAGTGAAATATATTTGAAACTGAAATTTAGACTTAGACGTTAAAAGCATAATGTATTAAAATAAATCCATTGGAATTTTGCAGTTGATTACAAACGACAAGTTTGTGAGTTCGCAACACAAAGTGGTGGCAAACAAGGTTGGGCCAAGAGTATCAGTGGCATCATTTTTTACCACGGGTCCAATTCAGACATCGAAGGTGTATGCACCAATCACTGAGTTGCTTTCAGAAGACAATCCAGCCAAGTATAGAGGCACAACAATAAAAGAATACGTAGATTATTATAGGGCAAAGGGACTTGATGGCACTTCTGCCCTTTTATATTTCAAGATATAACTCGCTTAGAAGTCAATATGGGAATCATCACTATGAGTTAAAGCTATGAATTTCATGTTCATCATATGGTGAATGTAATATATCTTTATTGATACATTTATGCATGTAGCTTGCAATGTTAATGTTTTGTAATGATATGGTCTTTACTTAGTAATTTGGGTTTTGATGTAAGTTGACCAAGTCAAGACATCCTCCTGTCTTGACTTGGCCAATATATAGTGTTTATGTTTAATATGAAACAGCCGAAGGTGGTTGTGACCTTCGTAGTCAAGGAGGTGGTCTTTTGTGTGTGTTTTGAAGAATGTGGACCTTCGGTGACCTTCGTAGTCAAGGAGGTGGTCTTTTGTGTGTGTTTTGAAGAATGTGGACCTTCGGTGACCTTCGCTGGATGTTGTTTGCGAAGGTGGGCCTTGTCCCTTAACAGGTGACCTTCGCATATCACAAAGACATCTTTGTTGATCAGACCTGCAAAATGTGTATGTATACTCTGCTGAAATAAATACATTGAACTTTTGAAGTGACATCTTTGTGTTATTGATCATGTGCTTACTTCGGTTGTGTAACTTGGATTATGCACTTGTTTATGCATTAAACAACAAGGAATAGGTATTTATAAGATCTTTATAAGGACCTACAATCTTGAGTCACGCTTTTTTATCGTTTTGGTGCCATTTTCATAAATGTTTGTTCAAATTGTTTGATTTGATATGTTTCTAAAGGTTATGCATAATCCTACCAATTGGTTGGATACTTGAACAATTTTGCAAACAAATGAAACCTATTGATAAAGGACATAACCACTAATGTCATACCCGTGTATTTTTTTAAGGTTAAGTCAAAAGTTAAAGAATCAATCAATCTAATGCCGATATATTGAGTCTCATACTTTGGTTAAATCTTTGGCATTCTATTGATCAACTTTATTTTTGGTCAGCTTAGGGCACTAGTCACCTATAGACTATGTTGCTTCCTTTTTCCTTGATCTGAGCTTTTTTTAACTGGGAACTTCTATCTCTAATGTAAGTAGCTTAATGTAATTGTTGGAATTCAATTGGAACAGAAACTACACATAATATTCCAGATGCAACAAAACAAAGAAAAAGGGTTACAACCATTATCTGGCATAGGGGTTACATCCCATACGAAAGTTAATAGTATACCACTTCTGCGAATAGCGCGTAATGAACCTTGCTTAATATGAATAACCCAGTACCGCCAGCACTACTAGAAAAGTGGTCATTTTGCTACAGAAATTTCCTACGCAAAAAAATGCGTCGCAAATTCTAACACATTTACTACGCTTTTCCTACGGAAAAAAGACCTTGATTTTTTTGGGCAATTTGTGACACAATAGTGACAAATATACTAATTCTAAGTATTGTGTCGGAAATGCGTAGCAACTTGCTACGCATTTCCGAGGAACCATTACTTATTTGTTGGAATTAGATTTATATGTTAAATTCATTTAAATATTAATTGTTGCGTCAGAAATGCGTAGCAACTTGCTACGCATTTATGACGAATTATATATTATTATACTTAGATTATATTTTAATGTTTAATCAGCAAAATTATTAATTATTGCGTAGGAAATGTGTAGCAACTTGTTACGCATTTGTGATGGAAAATTTATTGTGTAGGAAATGTGTAGCAACTTGCTACGCATTTGTGATGGAAAATTTATTACCATATTGCGTAGGAAATGTGTAGCAACTTGTTACGCATTTGTGATGGAAAATTTATTGCGTAGGAAATGTGTAGCAACTTGCTACGCATTTGTGATGGAAAATTTCTTGCGTAGTAAATGTGTAGCAACTTGCTACGCATTTGTGATAGAAAATTTATTACCATATTTAAATATTTAACTAGTTTTATTATTACCATATTTTATTATTACCATACATCTCTTAATGCCCTTTTACTCATTACTATCCACCATATTAATAATAATTTATGTGCTACCATATTAATAATAAGTTTAAAATTTTTCAAATTTCATCCTTATAAAAATCCTTAATCTTTTTATGAATGGTTTTATTTTGAAAGAAAAAGGATTCAAATTATTTTATGTATGGTCGAGTCCGGAACATCATAAAGTACAAAATCAAATCAAAAATAAATATATATAAACATTAGTAAACACTCAAAAGTTAATGGCTTTCTTTTCGATAATAGTTTCATTAACTTTAAACTTCAAGTTTTAACAATACTAAGAGCATTCACATCCTAACCATCAAATTATGTGAGGAGGGGTTTTTATATTATAAAGGGTATAAAAGTGGTTGTGAGTAGAGGACAGAGAAAATGTTACTGTTCATCTGTATATTTGGGGGGACACTGTTCACCCGTTATAATTTTTTAATATATTTTGAAAGTGGTTGTGAGTGGAAGTGATAGAAAAATGTAATGATAATATTATTTAATTGAAAGGAGAGAGAAAAAATATTTGTTTTTAGTGGAAATATATTGATATAGGAGTTGTTTTTTAGCGGAATGTATGTATAATTTGATGGATTGGATGTGAATGCTCTAAATCCCTAAATTTATATTCAAGCACAAAATTCAAACGCCTCATCTAACTCACTGCTAAAAGGGAAAACCGTAAATTTGTATAATTTGTATAAAATGCATAACCATGATTTGGTAATTGTAAGCTACCCGAGTATCTGTTGTGCATTGCATAAAATAAATGGCAAACACCATGACAAGGCTGGGTTTAACAAGAAATGAAAATAAGTTATCGAAATTGGAAATCATAAAAATGAATACATGTACCTCGAGTACGATATTGTTTGGCCGGTATCGGTTAGGTTTGGTACGGTATCGATTCATTGGAATCGAAACTGAAACCATATAATTTAATATTGTTACTGGTACCGATATTGTTCGGGTGGTATCGGTCAGTTCCTTAGGATAGCAATACTTGTGTTGGAATTTCTACCAAAAAAACACTTTCCTAAAAAAAAATAAAACAAGTTTTAGAAAAAAAAAAAATTTATAGTAAAGTGAATACAAAACATTTTAGAAAAACTACAATAAAAGATTACAAAATGAAAAAAAGAAAAAAAAGGTTTATACATAAATGAGCCAATTAAAAGCTTTCCTTCAACTTCACATGGATCACCATCCTATGGTCCATTGTTCACCTAATAATCAATCTAACGGTTAGAATGTAGGGATCACCACTTAAGTTACTTCAACTTCACATTTTTTTGCCAGCCAAAATACTTCATTCTAACAAAACAAACAGCTCCATGGATCACCTTCAACTTCACAAACCTACCCTCTCCCTCTCGATCTCCTTGCCGGCAACCACATCGGCCGACTGTCGGCCGACATGTCGGCCCCGTTCACCGGTAAACACCCCTTTCTCTCTTGTGTACTGCAACACTCGCACACCCCCGCTCCCCTAGTGACTTCCTACAACTCCGACAACGGAAACAGCCGGCCACCACCATCTGTTGGTGGCGTACGGCGGCGAAAACACATATTAGACAGAGGAGAGAGACGAAGAAGAGAGAGAGACGAGACATAGATGGCGAGAGACAGCGGCGCCGCCATCAGCGAGTCTTTAGCGAGTCTTATTATCCTTATATATGGATATATTAATTTCATGTCAAAAAGATCCCCCTCCCCCCTTTTTATTTGTATATTGGGTCTTTAGCGAGTCTTATTATCCTTATCTTTGTTTATATTTTGGGTCGGAACAAATTACTATAATTCGTCCCCGACGACGGGTTAGTCGACATTTTTTACAAATTTTAAGAACACAAGCTCTTATATTTTCATATTTTTCACTTCTTACTTTAATTGTATATCCATTTCTTGGAAGAAAATAAGTTTATTTAATTCTTTTTTTTTTGTTTTGAATCGTATTCTTGCGAACCCGGAACATGTCATTGGTTAAGAAGCGATTTAATAATTAAACCTTCATGAATCCATTTTTGTTCTTTCATTCTAGGTAAAACCTCCTTAAAGTATCAACTACTCGAGGAAAAACCCTATTAGACAACCCACCTCTTCTCTTTTCTCTTTCACAAAAAAAGTTTCCTACTTAATTCAGATATTAGAAATATTTTCTACTTATACAAAAACCAAATGGGGGAATAGTGCCAGGCAGCTGCCTGGCACTCCCCCATTGGACCAACACGTTTATTGTTTTATATTCATTTTAAAACTACGTTTTTGCCTTCAGCTCAAAATAAAATTACACTTTTTGTCCCCATATCAAAATTACGATCTTGCCCTCAATTCAAAATTACGACTTTGCCTGGCACTCTCACATTGGACCAACCAGTTTATTATTTTATATCCATTCTAAAATCACGTTTTTTGTCCCTCTTCAAAATTACGGTTTTGCCCCCAGCTCAAAATAAAATTACGCTTTTGTTCCCAGCTCAAAATTACGATTTTTCCCTCCATTCAAAATGAGATTGTGGTTTTGCCCTCAGCTCAGAATTAACTTTTCGCCCCCAGTTCAAAATAAAATTTTGTTTTTGCCCCCACCTAAGATTTTGCCCTCTGTTAAAAAATGTGATTTTTCCCAGTTTAAAAATTGTGATTTCGCCCTCAATTCAAAATCACGTTTTTTCCTCAGTTCAAAATAAAATTATGTTTTTGCCCCCAATTCAAAATTATGATTTTGCCCTCGGTTCAAAATAAAATTGTGCTTTTGCCTCAAGCTTAAAATTATGATTGTGCCCTAGTTCAAATTTATTAGGTTGTTACCCCAAGTTAAAAATTATGAATTTGCCCCTGTGAAAATTTACAATTTTGCCCCAGGTTCAAATTTACAGTACTGCAATTACTTTAGCTTTTGTCAAATTACGATTTTACCCCGGTCAAAAAATACAACTTTCCCTCAGTTAAAAATTACAATATTGTTTGGTTTTTTAATCAAAACTATAAAAGTGTTTTGTTTTAATTGGTTGACTCAATTTAATTGTTTTTCGTGTCAATAAGCTGACTAACACTCGCTCATTATTCGGCCATCGCCCCACAACACGGGCGGGGCATCAACTAGTTACTATATATAACACAAAATTTCTCTGCCTATTCTTTCTAGTCAAGTCTCTTGGTATGTCATTATACCTTGAGGTAGAAAAACTTGCAACTCCCATTCCTCCTAATATTCTAGAAATTATTTGATAGTTAGAATAGATTAGTAGACACTAAAAATTGAGCTACTCACAAGTCTTTATTAGTGTCTTCACATTTTCACACCTCACTTAATTTTACATTTATGTAAACATAAAATTTGGTTTAATAAATTGTGAGAGCAATATTAGAAATATATTTATACAGAAATAAAGCAGCCGTCAGATAATTTGTGACACCTATACTGCTTTCACATACACTTCTACAAGTCGTATACGACTATACGTGAGCCTTTTATGAATATATCCTATCAAAGTTAAGTGTTTGAGTAAATTACTTTTTTTAGTTACTATATTTAGTGGTTTTAACCACTTAAGGTCAAAATTAAAAAAGTTTAACGCTCTGAATCGCTAGCCACTCATTTTATAACGTTTTGAGTCCCTGTATTTTAGTGGTTTTAACTACTTGAGCCCAAAATCAAAAGTACAAGTGTTAAAAATTGGAAACGTTATACAATGAACGGTTAGCGACTCGGAGCACTAAGCTTTTTGATATTTAATTCAAGTGGTTAAAACCACTAAAATACAAGTACTCAAAAGGTAATTTACTCTAAGTGTTTTTAACGGAAAAAACAAAAAGCATAATAATTAATAATGCTTTTAATTCTGTCCATGCCCTCTCTCGCACTACAATAACGGGGCACCTTTAGCGGCAACAGTTGTCACCGGTATTGACTACTTTTGTCACCGCTATTGACTATTAGCGGCGACATGTCGTCGATCGGCCCACTATTAAATTTTAATTTCCATCGTGCACATCTCAAAAAAAATCCACAAAACCCTCCCATTTGAGGAAAAATCCAAAACAAAGAGGATCAACTCATGAAAGGAACGATTAATGGGTCTACAACCACGCGTTAGTAAAAAATATCTACACAGACCCGTGCAACCAAAACGCCTAGTTGCAGATGGTCTAAGGCGTAATTATTGACCATAATTTGTTTACATATGCTTTAGGGACATTATATCAACGGATATTAATCCATCAATAATAATATGGCTGGCATTTTGTCCCTTACTTCTTTTCTACAAGTGCATGCATAAGGTGCATATCATTTCTCTTCAAAAGATAAAAGAAAATGGCCCTCCAACATGACTATGAACGGAAGGCAGAGCTCAAGGCGTTCGACGAAACCAAAACCGGCGTCAAAGGCCTTGTCGACTCTGGAGTAACCGAGGTCCCTCCAATATTCCTTCTACCCACACCCGAAAATCTCAACTCCGAGCATCCAGACCTGACTCTTCCCACCATCGACCTCCAAGGAATCAACGACTCTTCGATAAGGCGAAAGGAGGTGGTCGAGCAAGTGAAGGATGCGTCGGAGAAGTGGGGATTCTTTCAGATAGTGAATCATGGAATCCCCATAAGTGTTTTGGAGGAGATAATAAAAGGGATGAAGGATTTTCATGAGCAAGAAACTGAGATGAAGAAGAAGTGGTACACAAGAGAGGTGAGTGGGAAGACTAGAGTGGTGTACAATAGCAACTTTGATTTGTACACTGGACCCGTGACTAACTGGCGAGACACTGTCTACGTCAACATGGTTCCTAACCCACCCAAACCACATGAGTTGCCACCACCATGCAGGTTTGGTTTGGTTTTACTTTTCTAAATCCATTCAATAATCTTCTTTAGTGAATGAATGTACATAAGAATGCTAATAAAAGTGATGAAACTCAAAGTTTAATATTGAGTTTAATAATCTTCATATTAGAGTTAAACGTCATTTTAGTCCATGTGGTTTGGGTCACTTTTTCAGTTTAGTTTAAAGGTTTCATTTTCCGCATGTGGGTCCAAAAAGGTTTAATCGTTGCCATTTTAGTCCACTAGGTTAACTTCATCCATTTTTCTGTTAACGAGAAGAGCAATTCGGTAATTTTATATGTAATTCTGTTAACTAAAAGGGCAATTCGGCCGTGTAAAATGACCAAATTGCCCTTCTAGTTAACAGAAAAAATGGATGAAGTTAACTCAGTAGACTAAAATGGCAATGGTGAAACCTTTTTGGACCCACAGACAAAAAATGAAACCTTTGGACTAAACTCGCAAAATGGCCAAAATGACATTTAACTCTTGAGTGTTTATTGGGATATTGTTGTAGGGATATTTTGTTGGATTATTCGGAACTAATGATGAAACTCGGGGTTTGTTTATTCGAGTTAATGTCTGAAGCTCTTGGGCTCGAATGTAATCACCTTTTGGATATGGGATGTGCTGATGGGCTTGCTGTTCAAGGCCATTACTATCCTTGTTGCCCACAACCTGAATTAACAATAGGCTCCCCGTGCCACACCGACAATGATTTCATCACGATTCTTCTACAAGATCATATTGGTGGTCTCAAGGTCTTATATCAGAATCAGTGGACTAATGTTCCTCCTACACCCGGGGCTCTTATAGTGAACGTCGGAGACTTTCTACAGGTCTCTCTCTCTCTAATGTCGTTTTGTGGTTTGTTATGATTGTCATAAACTTTTAATGGGAGTCACTACTAGAAAATCTGAAACTTCTTACACCAGTTTTCTCGTAGGAAATGTGTCATAAAACTGGCTTTGAAATTGCGATTTCATCTTAGAAGTTGTATATTGTATTGAAAAGGGCACACATGCATGTATTTTTCAGCTGATTACAAATGACAAGTTTGTGAGTTCGCAACACAAAGTGGTAGCAAACAAGGCTGGGCCAAGAGTATCGGTGGCATCGTTCTTTACCACGGGTGCGATTGAGACATTGAAGGTGTATGAACCCATTGTTGAGTTGCTTTCAGAAGATAATCCGGCTAAGTATAGAAGCACAACACTGAAAGAATATGTAAATTATTATAGGGCAAAGGGACTTGATGGCATTTCTTCCCTTTTGCATTTCAAGATCTAACTCGTGCAAAAGTCAATTTATTATGAGTCTTCATTGTTAGTTAAAGCTATTTTTATGTTCGTCGTATGGTGATGTAATCTCTATCAGTATATTTTATCAGTTTGGTGTGATCTTTAAGAAGAATAGGTACTATTGTTTGGTTTATATATGTTGGAAAATTAGTTTAAAAATGATTTTCCAATTAACTCTATAGATAAAAGGGAAGACAGAAGTTTTCACAAGAATATACATATAATTTTCAAATGTTTAGTTAAGTTCTTAGACAGACTACAATCTCGTTTAAATCTTGACCCAATAATGATTTATACCGTTAAAATTCTCTCGGTTCAGGTGATCTTTTTGACATCATTTGTAATCGATTGCTAACAAAAGAAGATTACGATTATAGGTTGGACCCTTGTAAATCATAAACTCGTTCACCAATCAACGCAAACCTAGAGACGTTATTACCGTAATTCTACTATTATAGATATACATGACTTTCATAAAAATGGGTGGAGCAAGAAGGGGGTCAAGAGGGTCCACTGACCCCCGGACCATGGACATTTTTCGGATTCAAAGTAAAATTTCTCAATTCAGGTGCGAGTTATTTAACTCGACG
This sequence comes from Helianthus annuus, assembly GCF_002127325.2. Taxonomy (NCBI): domain Eukaryota; kingdom Viridiplantae; phylum Streptophyta; class Magnoliopsida; order Asterales; family Asteraceae; genus Helianthus; species Helianthus annuus. Next base: position 173,074,506 of record NC_035435.2, on the reverse strand, counting down.
TAATATTCCTCGAAATGTTTGCCCATTAATTGACTAGACATAATATTTCTCGCTATGTGTGCCAATTACTTGACAAGACGTAATATTCTATGAAAACTTGCTATTTAAACAGATATAATTTCTTCATATGTCATTCAATTCGCTACATATCTATTCAGTTTTCTTTATATTCAAGTTGTCTTAGTTAGTAATGTCTTTTTGGGACGACAACTTTTTTTTCGTGGTGAATCTACTAGCGAGTCGTATTAGAGGATTGGGACATTTGATTTAAATCGGGGACCATTTGATACCAATCAAGGGACTAGGATGACTGGTTTAGATTAGAGTTCTTAGGCCGTGAATATCATGAGTTTGGCTTTATTGAACCCAAGATAGACATGGTGTATGTCGGTAAAAACCCTGGCGTGGGGCCTAGTGTGTTTGAAACCGGCCAGGTACAACATTTTCACACGTATATGTCATAAGCTTAATAGAAGTGTAGTCCATCCACAACGTTGTTTTCAAAGATTCATCACCTTAGAAAATTTTATGAACTGGTAGTTTCAGTAGGATGTGACAACGGATACATCATGGTCACCCAACGATTGAAGTCAGATATCGGCGACACGACGAACAGGATATTGCTTAGATGTGATCGTGGCGACGAACACAAGACGAACCAGTACAAATTACCACTCATTCAGATTATTGGTGTGACGTCAACATACTTCTGGTTTTGTATTGCCCATACATTATTGAACAGAAAGTTTATAACCAATAAACGGAAGGACACCTTTCAGGAATCATATAACTTCACCTATTTTTAAAGCAAGATTAAAAAAAAAGGAAAAGAAGAAAAAAAAAACATTTGACTTTGGCTATTGGATATATTTTCTATGGAGCCTCTAATACATCACTAATAGTTGCGATTATATATATTGTCCGTTGTCATACTTATTTTAATTTTTAACTAACTTTGTTTTAATAGTTTCCACTTCAAGCTATTTGTCTTCCACAAGACAAAGAAAATGGCCCTCAGTGGTACCTCTACATCAATCCAACCGGCCTATGACCGGAAAGCGGAGCTCCAGGCGTTCGACGAAACCAAAACCGGCGTTAAAGGACTTGTTGATTCTGGAGTAACCGAGGTCCCACGAATATTCCATCTACCTTCACCTGAAGACCTCAACTCCCAACAACCAAAGCTAACACTTCCAACCATCGACCTCCAAGGAATCAACGAAGATCCCATACGTCGAAAGGAGGTGATCGAGCAAGTGAAGGATGCATTGGAGAGCTGGGGATTCTTCCAGCTGGTGAATCACGGAATCCCGAATAATGTTTTGGAGGAGATGATAAAGGGAGTGATGGATTTTTATGAGCAAGAGAGTAAGGTGAAGAAGCAGTGGTACACAAGGGATATGAGTGGGAAGACCAGGGTGATCTACAATAGCAACTTTGACTTGTATGCTGCACCGGTGACTAACTGGCGAGACACCTTCTACTGCACCATGGTTCCTAACCCTCCCGAACCACACGAGTTGCCTCCACCATGCAGGTTATATTTTTAACATTTTAATCCACTCAATTAGTATCATTTGTGATTATTTAGCAATTAGTTTTTTAATAACATTGAAAATGTTTTTGGACTAGAAATTATCATAAAAGAAAATGTTTTACAAATTCTTCACTTATAGAAAATTAGAAACCCGAGTATTAACATTTTCAAAGATTAAACCCGAGTACTGCTTTGTTGTTAAAATCTTTATCATTTCTTGTCTTCCATATGCACCTTGTAGTTAGAAATATCGTCGAATGGATTTTTTATTGACACTTGGTGGAAGTAGTTTTTCCACGAGCTCACTAACAATTGTTTTATTGACACTTGGGATTAATTAGTACTAATTAGTGGGTTGGGTTGGTGAGATAGTCCAAAATGGTGGGTCAAGGGATAATGTCTAGTTCACTTGATAAATTTAAGTGTAAGAATTCTTTTATTGGATAAGATCAATTAGATCAAGATCTTGAATTTTATTAATGATTAGCTGTTTGGCAACTTTTGAATAGTTAAGTGTTGAACGACTAAAAGGTCTGAACCATTAACTATTAAGAGCCAGTATAATATTTAACTGTTTAGAGGCAAATGTCTGACCAATTCAGATTAGAGGTCTTAAGTTAAACTCTTAACCATTCAGACTTAGTATAATGCTTAACCATTTAGAGGCAAATGTCTGAACCATCCAGACATTTGCTCGCGAAACAAACAGTCTGAACCATTAAGTGTTGAACCAGTAAAAGATCTGAGAGTCTCATTAAGAGTTAAACAAACAGCCCCTGAATTGAATAAGTTTATTGTCCGTAAACTAACAATTTCACCATCGTATTATTTTATTGGAAAATGGAAAAGATTTTATTCGACATTTAAATTAGGATAAAATTTAATATTAATTTATTATTTCTTTTAACTAATGTAAAATGAGTAGGAGAGAAAGATGAAAAAATTAAAAAAAAAAAATACCTTCAATGAATGACATGTGACCCAGACTTATTTCTTATATTATATAATAATATAGATATAGATATAAATAGATATAGATTAATATGATAATAAAAAACAAAATAATACATAGTTTTGAAAAAAAAAAAAAAAAAAAAAAAAAAAAAAAAAAAAAAAAGATGCAACAAGGTGCACTTAAGATCACCCTTCACTAAATAAAAGTCATAAAAATCCGAAATCTTTTTACCATTTTTTTTGTGTGTTATCTAAAGGTGTAAAGTTAAATAGAAAGTATAATTATTGTATATATTGTGTTTGATTGGGATATTTCACAGTGATATTTTGCTAAAGTACTCAAAACAAGTGATGAAACTCGGTGTTTCTTTGTTCGAGTTAATAGCCGAGGCGTTTGGGCTCAAACCCATTCACCTTTTGGACATGGGATGCGCGGATGGGCTTGCGGTTCTTGGTCATTACTATCCTTCTTGCCCACAACGATAGGCACCCCAGACCACACCGACAACAGTTTCATCACGATTATTCTGCAAGATCATATTGGTGGCCTCAAGATCTTTTACCAAAATCAATGGACTCAAGTTCCTCCTATACCAGGAGCTGTTGTAGTGAACGCTGGAGATTTTTTACAGGTACCCCGTCCTTCCTCTCGCCCTCTCTATCATTTCAATGTTGTTTGCTACATTATACTATAGTCCTTACATTTTCTAGGTTGTCAACCTTGCTACCGTCTCCATAAAGGTTTTTAGCGGTGTGCATCAAACCGAAATAACGAACACGAAACCAAAATAACCAACATAAGCGAACTTGTAACCATCAATTTCCATCCTATAAATAAGCAACGACAATCTCAATGATGGCAACTTCAAGGATTGGTTCCAAGAGATGTCAAACTTCTTATTCGCAAAAAACAAAATCGGTTTTGTTGATGGAACCATTGGCAAACCTGATAAGGAGAATCCAAAATACATGCAGTGGATGCGGTGCGACGCGATGATAAAAGGATGGCTTACCACGGCCATGGAGAAGGAAATCAGAGGGAGTGTTAAGTATGCTAACACCGCCAAAGAAATCTGGGATGACCTTCAAGAAAGGTTTGGAAAGGAAAGCGCCCCAAGGACCTACGAGATAAAACAAGCAATCACGGCCACACGACAAGATGGTGCGTCTGTCTCAGCATATTACACGAGGTTACGGGGTCTGTGGGACGAAATCGACTCAGTCCTCCCGAGCCCTCGCTGTGAATGTGCTGGATGTAAATGCGACATCGGAAAAAAATTGGTGGTTTTAAAGGATAAGGAACGACTCTACGAGTTTCTTATGGGGTTGGATTCGGATTTCTCGGTGATGAGAACGCAGATCTTAGCCATGAGTCCCACCCCGTCGCTGGGAACAGCCTATCACCTTGTCGCAGATGATGAACAGCAGAGAACCATAGCAGCCGGCAAGAAGAATACGGTGGGTGGCGAGGCAGCCGCGTTCCAGACGGCCCAATCCACAAACAGAAGTGGGCCGGCCCAGAAGAAAAGCACATGGCAGAGAGTTGATAAACCAGGATCGAATGAAAAACCCGCCCACTGTACTTTTTGCGGCAAAGACGGACATGTTCAAGATGGATGTTTCAAGAAAATTGGCTACCCTGACTGGTGGCCGGGCAAAAGGAAAGAAGTTACAAAGCCAAAGGCTGCAGTGGCGGAGGTGTCCAGTCAGATTCCGGGCCTTACTAACGAACAGTATGAGATGGTGTTAAAGTTATTTGGAAGGCAAAAGGAGCAGAAACAGGGAAACACTCAACCAATAGCAAATATGGCAGATAATTTCAATGAGGAAGGTGACTGGATCGTAGATACCGGGGCTACCGAGTACATGACCCACATACGGGAGGCACTCGAGAATCTCTCAATCCACGAGAACGAGGTCCCGGTCACCATCCCCAACGGGGACTATGTACCCGTAAAGGGCAGAGGAGAACTCTCCTTAAAGGGAGGGATTCGAATCAAAAATGTCCTTTTCATACCAAATTTCAAATGCAATTTATTATCTGTGAGTCGTTTAACTAAAGACCTGCATTGTGCCATCACCTTTTTCCCCGATTTCTTTGTCATACAGGACTTGAGCACGAGGAACTGGATTGGAACGGGTAAGTGCAGAGATGGTCTATACAGGATGGGAAGCGTTCAAAGTCCGAAGGCGATGGTAGCGGTTTCAGCTAATCAGTGGCACAGAAGACTTGGGCACCCATCAAGTGTTAAGATGTCCCATATCGGTTCTCTTGTGAATTTTTCGGGTTCAAAGAATGATTTTTGTGATTCTTGTGTTAGGGCCAAAATGACTAGACTTCCTTTTCAATTAAGTTCAATAAAAACGTCTGAATGTTTTGACATGATTCACTGTGATATTTGGGGTGGTTACCTCACTTTTTCGCTTACACATGGAAATTATTTTCTTACTATCGTTGACGATTTTAGTCGAGCAGTGTGGGTATACTTAATCAAACGAAAAAGCCAAGCAAGTGATTGTTTGATAAACTTTTGCAACCTTGTCAAAACACAGTTCAAGAGGGAAGTTCGAAGGGTCCGTTGTGACAACGGTGGGGAGTTTGTTTCTAACCGAATGAAAACGTTTTATAATGAAAATGGAATTGTGCTAGAGACCACGTGCCCTCACACACCGCAGCAAAACGGTGTCGTAGAACGAAAGCACAGACACTTGTTAGAGATAGCCCGTGCTTTACGGTTTGAGGCGAGCTTACCAATCAAGTTTTGGGGGGAATGTGTGATGACGGCGGCTTACATCATAAACCGGTTACCTTCCAAGGTAATCAAGTATAAAACACCATATGAAGTCCTGTTTAAAAAGAAACCATCCTACGAGCACATGCGAACTCTAGGGTGTTTGGCCTATTACTGGAACACAGACACAAAGGGAGATAAGTTCGCTCCAAGAGGTAAACCGGGAATATTTTTGGGATATCCTTATGGCACAAAAGGGTATAAGGTTTATGATTTGGAGGAAAAGAAAATGGTTGTTAGCAGGGATGTGCGATTTGTGGAAGGTATTTTCCCTCTCTCGGATCGGGAAGGAAATCGATATCAAGGGGATGAAGAAGTCCTTGAGGAGTACCGAACTAGTCTTTGGTTCGATAATGAGGGTGGATTACGAAACAATATGTCACCCAGTGATCTTCCATTGGCTGATCATGAAGAAGAAAATCAGGTTGAAGTTGATGTAACTAATGTCGATGCTAGTGGAGAGGGGGAATCGTCAGATTTGCCATTTAATCTTGAAGGGCCGGATGAAGTGCAGTGGGCTGAAGATGAGAATAACGTGGGCCTACCTCAACAACAAGAGCAGCCCAATGTCGAGAATAGTGTTCCAAGGCCCCAAAGGGCTAGATCTCAACCGGCTCGCTTAAAGGAATTTGAGGTCAAGCTTCCGCCTTCCGTAGACCATGCACACCCGTCTTCCAACCAGGCTTCCTCTACGGTACATCCTCTTGCTCATTATCTTTCTTATGATAAATTTACTGATAATCATAAAGCTTTTCTCTCGGCCATCACGAGACACGATGAGCCGAAAAATTTTCAGCAAGCAGTGCAAGATGAAAATTGGAGAGAAGCTATGAGGAAAGAAATACAAGCCCTTGAAAAAAACGATACGTGGTCTCTTGAAACTTTACCGGAAGGTAAAAGGGCTATTGATTCAAAGTGGGTGTATAAAATAAAGTACAAGCCAAATGGGGAAGTAGAACGCTACAAGGCGAGGCTTGTGGCAAAGGGTTTCACGCAAATGGAGGGCATCGACTACCATGATACCTTTGCCCCTGTCGCAAAACTAGTAACGATAAGAACATTGCTTGCGTTAGCCGTGAAGAAGGATTGGGCAATTCACCAGCTGGACGTGAATAATGCTTTTCTCCATGGTGATTTGGAAGAAGAAGTATACATGAAGGTGCCATCGGGTTTCTCCAGACCAAATGAAACGAGAGTTTGTAAGCTTAAAAAATCTTTGTACGGTCTCAAGCAGGCTTCACGTAATTGGTACCACAAATTTACCAATGCGTTGATAGGCTTGGGATTCGTCCAATCCAAGGCCGATTACTCTCTGTTCACTTACAAGAAAGGAGTTGACTTCGTTGCGGCTTTGATCTATGTCGATGACGTTGTTATTGTTGGAAATAGCCCAAGCTTCATCAAGAGAACAAAGCAGGAACTGCACGATAAGTTTACTATCAAGGATCTTGGTTCCTTAAAATATTTCTTGGGCATCGAGGTAGCCAGGACCAAGGAGGGGCTCGTTCTTAGTCAACGAAAGTATACACTTGACATCTTGAAAGACAGTGGTCAACAGGGATGTCGTCCAAGCTCAATCCCTATGGAACAAAACTTGAAGTTAGGGTCCGGGGAAGACGAACAAAAGGTAGATGCCAACGCCTACAGAAGGCTAGTGGGTCGGCTATTGTACTTACAGGCAACTAGGCCGGATATTACCTATTCGGTGAACGTTCTCAGTCAGTTCGTTGCAGACCCAAGGCAAAATCATTTGGATGCTGCAACAAGGGTTTTAAGGTACTTGAAAAGTACTCCAGGTCAAGGCATAATTCTGCCGAAAGAAGGAGGGGATCGGTTAGTGTGCTTTTGCGATGCAGATTGGCTAGGATGCCAAGTGACGAGAAGATCAAGGACCGGGTACATGTTACTCTTGGGTGGAGCTCCCATTTCATGGAAGTCGAAAAAACAGTCAGTGGTGTCTCGATCTTCAGCGGAAGCAGAGTATAGAGCCATGGCTAATGCGGTCAGTGAGATTTTATGGGTTCGCTTCTTACTCACAGAGCTGGGAGAACCACCTCAAGGCAGTACCACTTTGTTTTGTGATAATTTAGCAGCCAAACATATTGCCAACAATCCCGTTTTCCATGAAAGGACCAAGCATGTGGAGATGGATTGCTATTTTGTTCGTGAGAGAGTTGAGTCGAAAGAGATAGAGCCAATGCACATTGATTCGAGACAACAAATCGCAGACCTGTTGACCAAGCCGTTGGGAGCACAACATTTGAAGGAATTACTTATCAAGTTGGGCATGAAAGATTTGCACGCTCCAACTTGAGGGGGAATATTGGAGATAATGAAGAACCGAAACAAAGAAGGCTTATCCATATTTTTAAATTTTAAGTTATCGGATGTTTAGCTTAGCTTATCCTTTTATGATTTGTTTTCCTTTAAATATGGATCTCCTGTAATCGTTCATTATCATGAAATAAAACACATCAGAATCAAACTAAAACCCTCTGATTATCAATTTCTATAATTCATGCTTTCTCTTGTTGTAATCTATGCATAGTGAGTTTTTCAAAAAAAGTTTTGGCATTTTTCATTTTTAGCTTGAAGGTTTTTTTGTTTTACATTTTAATCCCTTTAACTTTTTTACCTTTAACCCAAAACTTTTCATCTTTTACAATTTAACCCTAACATATTTTTTTTTCAACTTCCTAACCCCATAATTTTCAACTATCGCAAGTTTTTCGTTTAGAATTTTGTGAGTTAACACACCGCAACGTGCATGTGGGGTTCAACGTTTTTTTCGTCTGTGCTTTCCCGTTTGACAGGCCCGTCGCAACGCGTCAATTTTTCCTGTTTGATAGATTCGTAGCAACATGTGGGTCGTAAATCGATTTAGTTATTTTTTTCTACGTTTCTATGTTTCGGTCTAATTTCTTCGCATTAACACGCCACAACGAGCGTGTGTGGTTTAACGTTTTTACGACCTTTTCTGATGTTAGTGGTCGTTGGTAGTGGTGTGGTATTGGTGCTATTTGGAACGGTTTTACGAAGCTTTTTAATATATTAAGTTTTTTTTACTAATAATTTGTTTCGAGTTTACCCTATACTTTCTTTACTTAAAAAACAAATTATTTACGTGCATATTTTTATGTACGTGTCGGTATAAATTTGATTTTCTCTACGTTTTGACGTAAACTTTTTTCGAAAACGAGTTAGCTCAAATATAATACATTTTATTTAAAAAAGCCATTTACGTGCATATTTTAATGTACGTTTTGGTATAAATTAGAGTTAGTCTACGATTCAACGTAAGTTTTTTTGGGAAACGAGTCATGTCAAATATAATATGTTTTAGTACTTATATTATGGATGTTTCGGAATTTTGTTTCGAACCGAGTGGAGTCAAATTGTGGTTTCATCTTTTTCTTTTTTCAAAAGCTCTAATTAATCCCTTTTGATTTTACGTGTCAATTTTTTCTTTTATACCCGTTACATTTCCAATGTACGATTTGGATCACATACATGTGTTAGTTTTTTCTTTTATATTCGTTACGTTTTCTATGTACGAGTCGGGTCACATATAATATGTTATGATTGTACATTATAAACTCGATTTACTTTACGCTTTAATCCAATCGCAATGCTTATATAAGTTACATAGAGTTCACTTGGATACGTTGGAACGCGTGTTTTCATATGGTTAACGTATCGCATAACGTTTGGACTAATTGATTCAATGTTTATAATGTCCCGCGCCGCAACGCGCGCGGGTGTTATTCCTAGTTTATAATTAATTAACAAATAGTCTTAGGCTGAAAGTTTCAGGCCCATATTCGTAATTTTGGGCCATTTTAAGCCCAAAAATTCTAAACCGAACCCAAACAACTTTCAAATATATCCAAACACCGAATTTTCCATTTTTGGTTTGGTTTGAAACCAAAACCGTGCACACCCCTAAATTTGTCCGACAAAAGTTAAATATATTAGAAAACGAGATTTGTTCTTAATTATTAAAATTTAAAAATATGTTGTACCTAAATGAGAGCAATCAATGGAACTTTTCAGTTGATTACAAACGACAAGTTTGTGAGTTCACGACACAAAGTGGTGGCTAACAAGGTTGAGCCAAGAGTATCCGTTGCATCTTTCTTTACCACGGGTCCAGTTCAAACATCAAAAGTGTACGAACCAATCGCCGAGTTGCTTTCAAAAGATAATCCCGCCAAATACAGAGGCACAACAGTGAAAGAATATGTAGATTACTATAATGCAAAGGGACTTGATAACACTTCTGCCCTTTTGCATTTCAAGATCTAATTCGTTTGGAAGTCGATAAGGGACTCATCACTATGAATGAAAGCTATATATTATTTTCATGTTAATCATATGGTATCTGAAACACGTTTTTACTGTTTTGCGGTGATTTTCATAAGAGTTTCGATGGTAGTTATGTACAAAAAAAAAAAAAAAAAAAAAAACCAAGATTCTAATGTTATTGTATCCGGAGTATAGTTATGCACCAAAAAAAGGTCCACATAATGACAATTTGAGATGCTAAATTCACATGCAGATCATCAATGCGGATTCTAAGACTAAAGGGAGTGGGGCATCCTTTTGAGAGGGCGTCTTGCAACACGTGGCGCCACGTCAGATTAGAGGATTTTGAGCAAAAAAGGGGGAGTGGGGCAACTTTGCTGGGTAGGGCGTCTTGGGACACGTGGCACCCATTTAAAAATATAAAGTGTTATATATATAGGTGATTTGGTTAAAAAAAACAATAATTGGTCAAAGTAGGGGGGAATTCTTGATTTGTGTGAGGAGTTGGCGACGAGAAGAGGACGCCCAAAGGGGGGACGCCCCATGAGACGCCGATGGGGGGCGGTGTGCGAGGCGGCTTGGGGCGGCTTGGGTAGGGGAGACGCCCCACTCCCTTCAGTCTAAGGACCTCAAAATAAAAGAACCTGGGAACACATGTACTTCAATCCATGTCCTTAGTTTCAAGAAGGATATGATGGGCGGTACAAAAAGAGTTTTACGACGATACAAAAAGTTACATCCGACATTAAACAACCCGCGACTGGTAATACTCCCGGCGAGAACGACAAGTATTTACAAATGGCCGAAAGAACTTCGCGAGAGTGCCTACAATTTATTTGCAGCAACGTTAACCAATTGTCCGGTGATGAGTACATGTGTAGGCCGACAAGCACCGACGTAGCGAATTTATAAAAAAACCACGAGGAAAAACACCACATTCTAGGGATGCTAGGTAGCACTGATTGTACGTATCTTGTGTGGAGAGTGTGTCCCACAGCGTTACGAGGCCAAAGTATATGAGAGGTGATCACAAATACCCAACGGTCATGGTCGAAGCGGTCGTGTCACAAGATTTATGATTTTTGCATGCGTATTGTGGACTGACCAGTTCACTAAACGACATCAATGTTCTCCAACAGTCTCTAATATACCTTGCTAAACGGAATGGAACCGCACCTAAGTGTCCATTTCAAGTGAATGTACATTCATACAAACGTGAATACTATTTAACCGATGGGGTCTACCCTACTTGGTCAATGTTTGTGATAACGCTTTCATATCACGTCGATCCAAATGAAAAAAAGTTGAAGAAATTGTCACTACACTATAACTTCATTGGCCAATACTTAGTGGCTAATGGCTACTTTACAAATCTCAAATCTCTTGACTTTTTGCTACAACTTTAGCTAGATTCTAGATGTTGAAGTTGTATAAATTCTGACCCGCAACAAAGAAATCATTTTAATCAACGAAGTTTCATAGTGTCACAAAATCGTCCCATCTATAATATAATACTTTGAGTTAAATGCCATTTTAGTCCCTGTAGTTTGGGCTATTTTGACAGTTTAGTCCAAGTGTTTCATTTTTCGTCTGTAGATCCAAAAAGGTTTTACTATTGTCATTTTAGTCCCCTGGGTTAACTTCATCCATATTTCTGTTAACTAGAAGGGCAATTCGGTCATTTTATATGTAACTCTGTTAACTAGAAGGGCAATTCGGCCATATAAATGATCTAATTGCCTTTCTCGTTAACGGAAATAATGGATGAAGTTAACCTGGTGGACTAAAATAGCACGGTAAAATCTTTTTAGACTCACAAGCGAAAAATGAAACATTTGGACTAAACTGCCAAAATGGCCCAAACCACAGGGACTAAAATGGCATTTAACTCTAATACTTTTTATAACACAAAAAAAAAAATTATGTTTCCAGCCGGGCCGGTTTACACCCTGTGCAGGGTGGGCTAGCTCACAAGGCCCAGCTATTTAAAAAAAAAAAATACTATGTAGTCTATTAGTCCAATCTAATTTAATTAGTTTTTGGAGGTCCATTAATATAACCTGAACATGGCTTTGAGAACCCAAGAGTTCTTGGAGATGGGCCTGTTTCCAGCCGATAATCATAAATTAAAACTGTCAAAAAATTATGTTTCCACCCGATTATTAAATAATAATATTAGTTATTTTCTTAAATCCATCAGGAATCATATACTCATATTACAGTTTTCAGCTATCTTTAAAATAAGAAGAAAAAAAAAGAAGAAAAAACCATCACGGAAATGAAGAGAGCCTCTAATCTCTCACAAAATATTTGACATTGACTTTGGCTATCCATCCATAATCAATAGTTGCGATTATACATTCTATAAATATCTGAGATCACTCAATAACTATTTAATTACCTAACTAACTTTGTTTATTTACTTACCACTTCAACCTATTTGTCTACCACAAGACAAAAAAAAAATGGCCCTGATCAGTGGTACCTCTACATCAATACAACCGGACTATGACCGGAAAGCGGAGCTCAGGGCGTTCGATGAAACCAAAACCGGCGTCAAAGGACTTGTTGATGCCGGAATAACCGAAGTCCCTAGAATATTCCATCTACCTTCACCCGAAAACCTCAACTCCCAACAACCCGAGCTAACTCTTCCAACCATCGACCTCCAAGGAATCGATAACAATCCAATACGACGAAAGGAGGTGATCGAGCAAATGAAGGATGCGTTAGAGAGCTGGGGATTCTTTCAGTTGGTGAATCACGGAATCCCGAATAATATATTGGAGGAGATGATAAAAGGAGTGATGGATTTTTATGAGCAGGACACTGAGGTGAAGAAGCAGTGGTACACAAGAGATATGAGTGGGAAGACCAGGGTGATCTATAACAGCAACTTTGACCTGTATGCTGCACCGGTGACTAACTGGCGAGACACCTTCTACTGCACCATGGCTCCTAACCCACCCGAACCACACGAGTTGCCACCACCATGCAGGTTTTACTTTTTATATTGTTTAATCACTGGATTGGATATATAAGTAACTAGGTTAAGAACCCCGTGTATTACACGGGTTGAATAAATATAATTTATACACTAAGTAATAAAATAGTTACATCTTTTAAAAACTCGTGTATTGCACGATTTGAATAAACACATGTCTTACACGAATAATGTAATCCGTTAACACATTTAGCCATCAAGATGTGTTTTCTAACAAAATGAACTTTAAGGTACTATTTACTTATTGTAACATCTCACTTTATTTTTTATTAGGTTTGAGAGTTGTGTATTACATAGTTTATAACATTTTTTTTTATTTATTATTAGGTTAGAAACTTACGTATTACCTGATGTTGGATAATCAGCAGGAAAAAAAAAAGAAAAGAAATATATTAGTAAAAAATATTAAATATACAAGAGATAAGCTGGATATTATGATTTAATATTATTATTTCATTGGAGTGTAAAATGGGATAATATGATCCTTTATTAGAAGTAGGATTCTAAATATACCACATGTATAAAATATATATATATATATATATATATATTCTACATGTATTGAATACATCCTTTTAACGAAACAATTGATTAAAATAAATATTTTTATTTTAATATGTGATTATCAATATCCTTGTCCGTATCATCAAAATATAAAAACAATTAAGACTACCAATTAAATAAAATCTTTATCTTTATAAATATTTAAAACGTAATATATTTTTTTAGATTTTATAATTAATATATGATTATAACAATTAATATGTTATTATCAATTATCTTTGTCTTTATCATTAAAATCTCTTCTATAAATTTTAAATATAATATTATTAATAATTGACTTTCCATAATAAATATTTAGAAAAATAATTAAGACCGCCTCATAGAGCGACATGTGTTCCTAACATGGTTTCTTTTATTATATAGTACTAGCGGTAAGACCCGTGTGCAAACACAGGTCGTTTCTTAGAAAACCATACATAACACATATTGACAGAACATATAGATATGTGTGTAGATATTGTACCAAAACGTGTTATTTATTATAGCTAAAAGACAACTATAAGTAAATATAAAAGATATTTAACAAAGTTAATAAAAGATGTCTAAAAGATGTCTAACAAACTTAAAGTTTAGATTATGTAAACACGGGTGGTTTCTTAGAAAACCATGCATAACAAATATAAACGATGATTATAGTTATATTTATATAGACTTATAAATAAAATAAATAAATAAGTCAGTCAGTAAATACTTAAAGTTTAGAGTATAAAAACTTAAAGTTTACATTGTGCTGAGTCTTGTTTTTCTTCCGTAAATGTCTGAAAAACCATTTTGATAATGTAATCTTCTTGAGTATTGTCTTCTTTTGTTAATTCATCCATCTGCTTTTCTTTCCTTCTTTGATAAAGGATGCTAGCATGTGGAGCAGTGGGTCTCCTGATTGACAATTTTTGTTGTTTGACTGGAACCATTGCTTCCGGATAATCAGGCCTTTTAGGAGCAGTGGGATCTCTCTTCCTTAACTCTTCCAACTTTTTGTAGGTAGCAAACACCTTTTCTTCTCTCCACCTTGTAACCTGGTTCCTTGACCCATAATCAGCAGTTATCAGCTCTTCTTTCATTCTTTTTAGTTTCAAGGTCCTTTCTGGTACATTTTTCTTGTAATTGGCCTAAACCGGAGGAGTTTGCTTTACTTTGTCTTGAATCATCTTTTGAATTCCGGTTGTCTCCTCTTGATTGAAGAGTTGAACTGAAGATAATGGAACAGGGTTTGGAATGGTGACAAGGGACAGTGGTTGTGTAGATGTTAGAGTTGGGGAAGTGTCATATTCCAGTACAATGTTTGTTATCTTTCTCCTTTTGTGCTTTGGAGAAGTTGGTGGTGTATTTATGGATTCAGTGGCAGAGATTGAAGTAGTTGGTATCTGATTAACAGCTTTTGAAACAACTAGTGTTTCAATCACTGTGGTCACTACAACAGTTGATGTGGCAACTGTTGTTTTCTGCTTTTTGGCAGCTGGTTTTTATGATGGTGATATTGTTTTTGGTATGACAGTGGATTGAGTGTGGGTTGATGTAGTAGTGATGGCAGCTGTTGAGATAACATCTGTTGAAACAACTGAAGTACCAACAACTGTTGATACAACATGAGTTTTAACATCTGTTGGTTTGGAGGTTTGATGAGAGGAACTTTTGGGAATTTGAGGAGTTTGTTTGGTGGTTTTGGAAGGTGTGGTTTTGCGTTGACTTACTTTTCTGGTAGGTTGTCTTCTTTTAGGTTTAGAAGTACCCTGCTTTTCTTTTTCCATCAAAACTTTCTTCTCCTCCTCAAACCTTTTAGACCCTTTCATGTTTGCCTTTAATGCAGCAAATGCATTTTGAGTCTCATCAACCTTTTTGGAACCATCTGGCCTTAGGATTTCTACCACAAGTTTGGACATTCGATCTGGAGGCATGTATAAACCATCTTTTTTTCCCTTCTTCCCTTTAGTTTTCTCCCACTTTTTACATCATCAGGATTTTCAACATAGATGATTGAAGGAGGAGCAGTGCCAGTAGTTTGAAGCAGATGAGCTTTAATGGCTTTGATATCTGCTTGAGTATATCTTTGTACCTAGCTTCCTTGACATTTCTGACCATTTGAAGTTGAACTTCATGCTGTTGATCTGCATATTGTCTGTGTTTGTGAAACAGAGGTTGAAACAGATGCCATAGCTCAGCAGCGGATAGATCAGATGTTGCGGATGGTGCAGCAGTGGGTGTAGCCTTTTGAGCTTGTAACAACTGTTGCAGCATAGTTTTGATTTCTGCAACAGATGTGTCAAGTTTATCAACCCTCTCCGTCAATTCTTTGTACTTTAAACCATCACCCAAGTTAATGGGATCATCTGATTTCCCACCAGTGGTGGTTGTATCAGTAGTTGACTTAAGAAAAGTTTCCTAAAAATCATCCACTGATGCCCCTTGTTCTCGGTACTGGGGACTTCTTTCTTGAGCAGAGCTTACCATTTTAAGGTCACCAGCATATAACGGAAACACACCAGTGGACACTATGGTTCCCAAAGAAGAAATTGCCTTCAAGGGAGTCTCACTAATGAAACTACTGTCCAGGTGTAAACCAGTGGGTTCAACACCTGTAATAGATGCTCCACTTGAACTACTGACAGGAATTACTTGTGATTCCTACAGTGTAGTTCCCTCAACTGTTGGTGGGTTAACAGAGATAGAGACACCAGACTCAGTCACTTGTTGTGATATATTCTCATTGACAGGTGATTGAGAAGAACTGATTTTTATCTGAGCTATATCAAGTGCATCCAACAGAGGTATCATTGATTGTGGTGTCCCTGTTGATACAACCTGATCCTTTTGAGAGGATGCAGGAGGAGTTTTAGGCTCAGGTTGAGATCTTTCTTCCATCTGCTGTGAGGAAGTAGCAACAGTGGTTTCAGGTGACTTTTGTTTTGTCACAGGTGTTACCTCTGGGATCTTGTCTTCCAGAGTCACCTTTTTGGTGGGGTTTGGAGGGCTTTTGGATAGTTTTCTTTTTGGTCTTTTTGGTGATTTTTGGTGTGGGTTTCACAGATGGGGTTGTGCTTCTGTGATCACCAAGAGCAGTGGGCTCAACGACAGGGGCCTGAGGAGCAGTTGTTGCTACTAAATTCTGCTCAGGTACCTCTGCTTGTGTTTTTGAAAGTTTTGACAAACTTGTGAATGTTTCAGAAGTTAGACGGCTTATTTGAATAGGATTTCCTTGGATAAGCACATCTGCATTATCCTTTGAAAATTTCTTTTGAAGATAAAAACTTAAAAACCTTGGAAACAATAAAAATGATTTTTTATTAACATTCTTAACCATATCATTGAAAATTTCCTGAGAGTAATTAAAATTTTGTTCAGCCATGATAGCATAGCCCAGGTAGTGAATTTTCAATGGTATTTCATTAAAAGTTGTTGTTTTCTTTGAGACACACATCAGCAGGGTATGGAATAAAAACCTCGGAGCAGGAGGAAAACTGTCCTTTTCTAAAGTATCCTTTTTCATTTCTTCTTCATATCCTCTCTCAGTGAAATCATTTTGGTACTCTGTTTTTTTGGGAAAGAGTTTTTACCTGTAAGATCATTGATTTCAAAAACGTCTGAAATGGTTTGAGGTGTGATGAGCACTGGAATTCCCCTTATTGATGAAGTAATAGCTAAGGTCTTTTTGTCCTTAGTTTCAAGCTTTGCATTTTTCCAGAACTCTCGTTGGGTATCCACGTAGATGGTTTCATTGCAGGTCAACAAAGTTTTGTACTTTGAAGATGAAAGTGCATCAATCATGGAATGAAAACCTGTGTTTTTACTTGTTTTTACAAGTGTACACACGTAGTTATGACGGATTTTCCATGGCAGATCCATGATAAATCAAAGGTAGTTAACAACGAAGGAAGAAGATGAGTGATTTGAGAGAATTTGATGAAAACTGCTTTTGAAAGAAATTTTGAATTCGACTCGACAGTCAAAACCCTGTTTAGGGTTTTGATCAGGGTTTTATAGGTGGAAAAAGTGAATGCTGACGTGGCAGCGGTTACAAAAGATCTGATGGCTAAGTATTGTCCACGTGAGAACCTCTGATGAATAATGGATGACAGTTGTTAGGAAACCACTGATGAATCAATATCAGTAGTTTACAGTGCTGAAAATGAAAACAGTAACTGACTATAACTATCAGTGGATAGACTATTAGTGAATTAAAACACTGACCCTTAACAACAGTCATTATATAAACAGTGGTTCAAGCATGTTCCTTCTAAAAAAAACAATATTTTAACCCATCAGTCGTTGCAACACTGGTTTTCAACCACCATTTTAAGCAAACAGCGGTTTCAACCACAGTTTTCTCAACAGTAGTTCCAAACATCTATTTTCATCCATCTATTGACCAAAAGTCAACAGATGTACCAACCACTGTTTTATTTTCAAACATCTGTTCCTAATAACAGAGCTTTGATCATTTAAACATACCTTTGCCAATATTACAATGCTGAAAATGAAAACAGTAGCTGACTATAACTATCAGTGGATAGCTTATCAGTGGATTAAAACACTGAGCTTTAACAACAGTCATTATATAAACAGTAATTCAAGAATCTTCCTTCTCTAAAAAAACAATATTTTAACCCATCAGTCATTTCAATCCCCTTCAACCTCCACAAAACACTATTTTAACCCAACAGTGGTTTTAAACCACCATTTTAACCAAACAGCGGTTTCAACCACAGTTTTTTCAACAGTAGTTCCAAACATCTGTTTTCATCCATCTGTTGACCAAAGTCAACAGATGTATCAACCACTATTTTATTTTCAAACATCTGTTCCCAATAAAGAGCTTTGATCATTTAAACATACCTTTGCCAATATTACAAGCTTTTACACTCTCAAACCTAAATATTTATTTACTTAATTTAAATAACAAACATGGTTAATAGTTTAAACACAACTAATTATATAAAAACTACAAGTGTCCAACAGCATACAAAGTTCATCCATCTGTTGATCCAAGTCAACAGATGTATCAACCACTTTTTATTTTGAAACATCTGTTCGCAATAACAGATTTTTGATCATTTAAACAGACCTTTGCCAATATTACAAGCTTTTACACTCTTAAACATCAATATTCATTCAATAAAATTTTAACACAACAAATAACAGAGCTTTGATTAATAATTTTAACACAACTAATTATATAAAAAATACAATTGTCAAAACAGCAAATAGCTTTAAATAAAATACAGGATCCTAATCCTAATCAATTGGTGAAACAGTAGTCTTGATAAGTAAAGCTCCTTTCGGACCATTGTAGTTGTCAACATGTTGGAGGTATTTCAGAAGTTCGTTGCTCAGATCAACTTCAATCATATCCCCCCAGATGCTTGTTATCAGCCACTTGTTGTCTTCAATTATATTAGTCCTTCAGCGCCTATCTACATAATCAACTACACGAGGATTATTGAAAACAAACACCTTCATCCAGCCTTCTTCTTCATATCTGAGCAAATCAGCAGTTAGCTCAGCAGACTTTCCAATAACAATCAAATGCAGCCTCTTTGCGATGGTCAAAAAATGCCCTTGGCAAGGATTGACTACAATACTCTCGGGAAAATGAAGCATTCTTAAAGTCTCACTCAGAACATCAAAAACAACGATGTTCCTCTCACCTAGTGGATACCAATAATTTGAAACCATAAAATATATGGTTTTATCAGCATAAACTCCTGTAGACCATGAATAACCACTTGAACCATAATTGTTTATGCTACCAAAATTTAATGTTCTCCATGACTCACGACGTCGTGAGTAAACACGAGCAACAGTTACATTACGATAACATCTGGCGTTCAGCACTTTCAGATCATTGAACTGATCAAAATAAATTCCACCAGTATCAGAGTTTCGATGATGATTGTAATTGAAGTAGTCATCACACAAAACCTTATAGCGCCTGGTAGTTGGATTCCAAAGAATCAACTGATAGCAAATCCCTTCATTGCAAACTAACAACAAACCATGAAATGACGATAGAATACGTAAGTTGCTAGGGTGGACATTGTTAGGAAAACTTAAGGTTTTGCTTCTAACAACATCCAAAGTACCAGCAAGTACGTCGTCAATGACAATTGACGTGTCTTTAAAGGATAGTAGTTTCTTTTGTACTGAATCTCCACATCGGAGAGCATGCATCATCTGAAATGCGTGACTTGACAATTCGCTATAAAAATTCTTTGAAAGACATTTGAAACAGCCAATATCTTCTGCAAAAAGCCTTGTGAAAATCTCGTCAACAATCACTTGAAACCCAAATTTTTCCATTTTGCAGAGAGCCTTGTGAAAATCTCGTCAACAAACTTTTGAAGATAATTGAGTAGATGGATGAAAACGGTAATGATCAAAACCACTGCCCAATGTATTTATACACCCAATGAAGGCGGTTATGACTAAAGAATATGATGCGACACTCGTTAGACTTTTAATGCATTTACATGGGAAAAATATAAAATTAAACACATTATTATAATTACAATGAACCTATTCATTTACCTATAAGACGCCTTTACCATAAGACAGAAGTGATTGAGTGACGTGCATTAATTGCAAATTACATATCCCGAGGCATTTTGAATTTGAAATTACCAACCACTGCTATGGTATATGTTTGCCAAAGGAAACATCTGCTAAATTATACTTTCTTGGCTATGGGCAGTAGTTTACACTCTTGAATGTGGGCCAGACCTTTGACATTTAAATATAGAGCAGTAGTTTGAAATTAAATGTATTTTAACTCAGATAAAAAATTGACACATCAGCAATCATCATTAGTCATAACTCAGATAAAAAAATCTATTCATTTGGAATACAAAGATATTGCGAACATCTGTTAAAGCCTCTCCTATTTCCAATAGTAGCAAGTCAAACAGACGTTGGCAATTGACAACAGTAGCAAGTCAAACAGCCGTTAGATCAGCAGATGATGATGTAGAGAAATGTTCTCTATACACTAATAGAAATTGATACAATATCAACATAATCTAACTAAAATCAGAAACAATTTCACTTTTACATCAAAATTACCAATCTGCAATAATCAGATGATATTAAAAATTACATAATAATACTTATTCAGCCTAAAATTACAACGAAACTTTAAAATCTAACAACACCACCAAGAAATTTACGAACCTAACAGAAAAAATTTAGTGCTTTTAGCTTTAAACTCTATCAATGTATATCTTCGACAATCGCCATGAACTCCACGGAAGTACTCAATGCATCAACATCAGGTTTCTAGAAACATGATCTCTCGTGAACAGATCAAGATGCAGTACTTGAAAACACTTCTTCAGCTGCTGAAGAGTAGCCCTGTCCTCATATACGTAATCCTTAACTTTGTTCATAAAGAGCTGCTTTAAACCAAACTTTATGCTTCTTTTAATACAAAAAAGGCAGGAAAGACCATTACTCTAGTAAGATAAAATCTTATCTTACAGCAGTAGCAGATCATTTCTTGCGTTTAGTAGGAACTACTACGGGTTCTACATCATCATCATCTGCCCAAAATCATATATATAATCATCATTTAAATGTACATTATTAATAATCTTTCTTTGTGTTTAATTTAACTTTATGCTTCTTTTAATACAAACCTATAATAACCCGCAGCAGATTGTATAAATTTCAAACAACTGTGATTAGACTGAAATATAAAGCGAGAAATAGAGTATATAACTTCAAAATTAAGAATTCAAAATTTCAAAAGTGGAGTAGCAAAAAACACATACTTTAAACGATGTTGAAACAATGACACTGGAAACAACCGTAGAACAATCATCATCATCATCATCATCATCATCTGCAGCAGATCATTCACAATCATCATTTAGTCATAACTCAGATAACAAAACTTCAGTAAAAATCAAAAAGAAAAACAAACATGATCATATATATCACATTACCATGATCAAGGCAAACCACATATCCCCAAAAAAATTTCTGAAACTGGGACAAAGAGAGCTTCAATTTTTTCTGAGAAGAAGGGATTTGAGGGAGAGATACATTAGAAATGTGATTTGAAAATACAAAAGTAGAGAACACGTTTATATAAGAAGATAATTGACAGAAGTGAGTGAGTGACATGCATTAATTGAAAATTACATATCCACATGCATTTTGAAGAAGATAGTATCTTATATATCTGGAGCCATAATTTTGAATTTTGAATCTGGAGCCATAATTTTAAATCATCAGTGGTAATTTTGAATCATCAGAGGTTTGAAAAGGTTTGGAGATGGGCAGTGGTTTGATGGGCAGACCTTTGAAAGGGTGAAAGTGGGCCAACTTTGAATTTTAAAGTCTTTATATATTAGTCTTTATGATATAATAATGACATAAGAAAAGCCTTGTTGGACATGCTCTCAAGCTGACACATCAGCTTTTCTTATGTCACTTGGATTTCTCCTTTTATAGAAAGTATAGATAGATTTGACATTACATGTGAAACAATAATCTTCTATCTTATAATAAAAGACTCCAAATAATGTCACATGGCACTCTCTCCTTCAACCTTATAAATTTAATTTACATTTGTTTAATAAATTTCTTTTAATATTAATATTAATTAATAACCAATATATAATATATAGATATCACTTATTTTATCCTTATTTTTATCTAAAATCAATAAATAACTTCAATTTGGCAATTTAGACCTTTTGTTTTTTTTTTACTTTTAACCTAAAGTTTTTCATCTTTTGCAATATAATCCCAGCTCTTTTTTATTTTTAATTTTGGTCCACCATACTTTTCATTTTTCCCAAATTTTTTGTTTCGTTCTAAATTTTGTGAGTTAACACACCGCAACGTGCGTGTGGGGTTCAACACTTTTTCATGTATTTTTTTCCTGTTTGACTAGCCCGTCGCGTCACATCTATTTATTAGCGTTTGACAAGTTCGTCCAATACGAGTGTCCTGGATGGACTTAGTTATTTTTTCTATGTTTTACGTTTCGGTTTAATTTCTTAGCAACGAGCGTGCGTGATTCAAAGATTTTCCGTCAGCTTTTCGCTCGGCGTTATTTTTTTTTATTTATTTTGTTTTTACAAGCTTTTCCGGTGTTGATGGTCGCTGACAATGGTATAGTATTGCTACTACTTAACACAGTTTATAACAATCGCTGCAACGCAGGGGTTTAATACTAGTTATAAGTGTGAAGTTGAACAAAAAGTTTACTTATCGGATGTATTTTGTTTGATTGGGATGTTATCACAGAGATATTTTGTTAAAGTACTCGGAACAAGTGATGAAACTCGGGGTTTCTTTATTGGAGCTAATGGCTGAGGCGCTTGGGCTCAACCCCAATCACCTTTTGGACATGGGATGTGCTGACGGGCTTGCTGTTCTTGGTCATTACTATCCTACTTGCCCACAACCTGAATTAACAATAGGCGCATCAAACCACACTGACAACAGTTTTATCACGATTCTTCTGCAAGATCATATGGGAGGCCTCAAGGTCTTTTACCAAAATCAATGGACTCATGTTCCTCCTATACCAGGAGTTGTTGTGGTCAATGCTGGAGATTTTTTGCAGGCATCCCCTCCTTCCCTATCTCTCCCAGTGTCGTTTTTTATATTATACTACAGTCTTGATATCTTCTAGGTTGTCAAACTTGATACTATTGCCATAAAAGTTTCTACGAGTGTTCGTGAAACCGGAATAACCAACCCAAAACCAAAATAGTCGACATAACTGAACCAAACAAACTGAACCCACATCAAAGGAACGGTTTGGTTGTGTTTTTTTCAAAATCCATACTTACAATTCGATTTTGGTTTAGTTATAGAATTTATGAACTATAAATTTTGTTTTCAATGATAACTTATAACAAATTTATAAATGAATAACAATAATTTACTCACTATTAATTAGCAAAAATATTTTACGAGTCAAATTTATATTTTGGCCTTTTTTGGGCCTAAGAATTTCAAATCCAAATGGCAAAACAAAAAAAAAATTGAAAGCAAACAAAATACATTGTGAAAGCCGAAACCAAACGGGGTCATCGTAAATCCAAAAGCCCGTTTTTTGGTTTATGGTATGAAATCAAAACCGACCCATGCACACCCCAAAAATTGTCTAACGAAAGTCAAATGTAATAGGAAATGAGATGACTTTATACTTAAATTATGTTGTAACTAATAAGGGCAATCTATGGAATTTTTCAGTTGATTACAAACGACAAGTTTGTGAGTTCGCAACACAAAGTGGTGGCTAACAAGGTTGGGCCAAGAGTATCTATAGCATCATTCTTTACCACAGGTAATATTCAAACAGAAAAAGTGTACGGACCGATCACCGAGTTGCTTTCAAATGATAATCCAGCCAAATACAGAGGCACAACACTGAAAGAATATGTAGATTACTATAATGCAAAGGGGCTTGATAACACTTCTGCCCTTTTGCATTTCAAAATCTAATTCGTTTGGAAGGCGATATGGGAATCATCTCCATGAATAAAAAGCTATTATTTTCATGTTGATTGTATGGTACCTTGAACCATGTTTTTACTATTTTGTATGTCGTGTGTATTATCATCGCACCCTCCACTGCTCCACAAATGTAATGTCGAATACTGAATAAAGTATCAATACGTGGGTTATTTAAACTTCATAATCCTGCTAATTCGTGGGTTATTTAACAAATATAATAAAGCCGACTTATAACATGTAATGAAATAATATATGTTGCTATTATACTGCCACCAAATGATAACTTGTTGCTATAAACTGCATTTAGCAGTTTCTATGTTACTATTAGTGATCAGCTTCTTCTATCGGTAATACACACTAAAAGGATCAAGCTGCTTAAACTTGAAGATCAAGACATAATGCTTCTAAATTTATAAATCATTCAAAGCATACAATTCAAGAAAAGATTATATGACTGACATACCGTCGACTGCCATTTAAGTAAACTAAAGCTGGATGGACAACAAAATAAGCAAACGGTTGCAGCATCCCAATGGAAAAGATTAAACTCGATGACAAAAACCGAACAAAGTTGTACAGTTTCTTTTTCCCTTCATAACCTTGTAGAAGTCTTTTACTTGTACCCAAATATCCGATTTAAGTACATGTGCAGGCCGACAAGCACCGACGTAGCGAATTTATACAAAAACCACGAGGAAAAACACCACATTCTAGAGATGCTAGGTAGCACTGATTGTATGTATCTTGTGTGGAGGGTGTGTCCCATAGTGTTACGAGGTCAAAGTATATGAGAGGTGATCACGAATACCCAACGGTCATAGTTGGAGCGGTCGTGTCACAAGATTTATGGTTTTTGCATGCGTATTGTGGACTGACCAGTTCACTAAACGACATCAATGTTCTCCAACAGTCTCTAATATACCTCGCTAAACGGAATGGAACCGCACCTAAGTGTCCATTTTAAGTGAATGGACATACATACAAACGTGTGGATACTATTTAACTGACGGGATCTACCCAACTTGGTCAACGTTTGTGATAACGTTTTCATATCCCGTTGATCCAAATGAAAAAAAAGTTCAAGAAATTGTCACTAGACTATAATGTCATTAGCCAATACTTACCGGCTAATGGGTACTTTACAAGGGCGGACTTAAGGCTTGTCTAAGGTGGGCGGGCGCACCCCTGGGAAAAAAAATAGTGTTAAGTTCCGTCAAAAATCTTGTCCGCACCCCTTGAAATTTTCCGTCCGCACCACTTGGAATTTTCCGTCCGCACCCCTTCGAATTTTCCGTCCGCACCCCTTGTAATTTTTTGTCCGCATCCCTTAGGTAAAAAGTGTTATCAATTTATATTTTAAAATTTTTTTTAGTAAACTCTTATTTTTTTTTAAAAACACTACCTAAATTATATAACTTTTAATACCTAAATAACTAAACTCAAATACCCAATACATTTAACTAGCCCACTACTAAGTCTTTGCCCAATAAACAAACCCAACAAATCAACAATATTTCAAACTAAAATAAAATAACCAAGCCCAAGACCCTTACATATTCTCTCACGCTCTCTATCATCCCTGCACGCACGCCAGCGATCAGAACATCAGCGACAACAGCAGCCGCATACCACCGTAATCAGCCATCATACCATCGTTGATCAAACACGGGTAATTTTCTTTGAATACTTGATACATTATGTAATATGTTATGGAGCCATGAACTTATAGATCAATTTATGTGTGATAGCCGATAGGAACCATGAGTAGGGACGTTATGGCGCGATTTCTCAAGAGGAAAGTTGATACATCTTCCGAATTCGTTGATGTGGATACTCTTCCTTCGGATCCTTATAATCGCAAGCCGATTGAATCATATAACGTGAATCAACGAGATGAGATTAGAAGGGCATATCTACTAAGAGGATTATATCAACCATTTAATTTGATGTTCTTTTGTTTTATATGACCCGACCCGACCCGACCCGACTCGAACCGACCAGATACGAACCAATATTTTTATTTATATACCTTGCGGCCTAAAATTTTTAAAAATGTTACGCACCCCTATAAAAAAATTCCTAGTTCCGCGAATGAAACTTTACAAATCTCAAATCTCTTGACTTTTTGCTGCAACTTTAGCTAGATTCTAGATGTCAAGTTGTATAAATTCTGACCCGCAACAAAGAAATCATTTTAATCAACGAAGTTTCATAATGTCACAAAGCCGTCCCATCTATAATATAATACTTTGAGTTAAATGCCATTTTAGTCCCTGTAGTTTGGGCTATTTTGGCAGTTTAGTCTAAGTGTTTCATTTTTCGTCTGTAGATCCAAAAAAGTTTCACCGTTGTCATTTTAGCCCCCTGAGTTAACTTCATCCGTATTTTCCATTAACTATAAGGGCAATTCAGTCATTTTATATGTAACTCTGTTAACTAGAAGGGCAATTCGGCCATATAAAATTATCTAATTGCCTTTCTCGTTAACGGAAAAAATTGATGAAGTTAACCCGGTGGACTAAAATAGCAACGGTAAAATCTTTTTGGACCCACAAGCGAAAAATGAAACATTTGGACTAAACTGGCAAAATGGCCCAAACCACAGGGATCTAAAATGGCATTTAACTCTAATACTTTTTATAACACAGAAAAAAAATATGTTTCCAGCCAGGGCCGGTTTACACCCTGTGCAGGGTGGGCTAGCTCACAAGACCCAGTTATTTAAAAAAAAAAATGTTTATACTATGTAGTCTATTAGTCCAATCCAATTTGATTAATTTTTGGGGGTCCATTATTAGAACTTGAACACGGCCTTGAGAACCCAAGAGTTCTCGGAGACAGGCATGTTTCCATCCGATAATCATAATTTAAAACTGTCAAAAAATTGTGTTTCCACCCGATTATTAAATTATAATATTAGTTATTTTCTTAAATCCATCGGGAATCATATACCTATATTACAGTTTTCACCTATCTTTAAAATAAGAAGAAAAAAAAAGAAGAAAACCATCACGGAAATGAAGAGAGCCTCTAATCTCTCACAAAATATTTGACATTGACTTTGACTATCCATAATCAATAGTTGCAATTATACATTCTATAACTAACTTTGTTTATTTACTTACCACTTCAACCTATTTGTCTACCACAAGACAAAAAAAATGGCCCTCAATGGTACCTCTACATCAACACAACCGGACTATGACCGGAAAGCGGAGCTGAGGGCGTTCGACGAAACCAAAACCGGCGTCAAAGGACTCGTTGATGCCGGAATAACCGAAGTCCCTAGAATATTCCATCTACCTTCACCCGAAAACCTCAACTCCGAACATCCCGAGCTAACTCTTCCTACCATCGACCTCCAAGGAATCAACGAAGATCCAATACGTCGAAATGAGGTGATCGAGCAAGTGAAGGATGCATTGGAGAGCTGGGGATTCTCAGTTGGTGAATCACGGAATCCCGAATAATATATTGGAGGAGATGATAAAAGGAGTGATGGATTTTTATGAGCAAGAGAGTGAGTTGAAGAAGCAGTGGTACACAAGGGATATGAGTGGGAAGACCAGGGTGATCTACAATAGCAACTTTGACTTGTATGTTGCACCGGTGACTAACTGGCGAGACACCTTCTACTGCACCATGGCTCCTAACCCACCCCAACCACACGAGTTGCCACCACCATGCAGGTTTTACTTTTTATATTGTTTAATCACTGGATATATATTGTTTGATTGGATATAAAAGTGTGAAGTTGAACAAAAAAGTTTACTTATTGGATGTATTTTGTTTGATTGGGATGTTATCACAGAGATATTTTGTTAAAGTACTCGGAACAAGTGATGAAACTCGGGGTTTCTTTATTGGAGCTAATGGCCGAGGCGCTTGGGCTCAACCGCAATCACCTTTTGGACATTGGATGCGCGGATGGGCTTGCTGTTCTTGGTCATTACTATCCTACTTGCCCGCAACCTGAATTAACAATAGGCACACCAACCCACACTGACAACAGTTTTATCACGATTCTTCTGCAAGATCATATGGGAGGCCTCAAGGTCTTTTACCAAAATCAATGGACTCATGTTCCTCCTATACCAGGAGCTGTTGTGGTCAATGCCGGAGATTTTTTGCAGGCATCCCCTCCTTCCCTCTCTCTCTCCCAGTGTCGTTTTTTATATTATACATTGTGAAAGCTGAAACCAAACGGTCATCACAAATCCAAAAACCGGTTTTTTGGTTTATGGTATGAAATCAAAACCGACCCATGCACACCCCTAAAATTGTCTAACGAAAGTCAAATATAGTAGGAAATGAGATGACTTTATACTTAAATTATGTTGCAACTAATAAGGGCAATCTATGGAATTTTTCAGTTGATTACAAACAACAAGTTTGTGAGTTCGCAACACAAAGTGGTGGCTAACAAGGTTGGGCCAAGAGTATCTATAGCATCATTCTTTACCACAGGTAATATTCAAACAGAAAAAGTATACGAACCGATCACCGAGTTGCTTTCAAATGATAATCCAGCCAAATACAGAGGCACAACACTGAAAGATTATGTAGATTACTATAATGCAAAGGGGCTTGATAACACTTCTGCCCTTTTGCATTTCAAGATCTAATTCGTTTGGAAGGCGATATGGGAATCATCTCCATGAATAAAAAGCTATTATTTTCATGTTGATTGTATGGTATCTTGAACCATGTTTTTACTGTTTTGTTGTGCTTTTCATAAGAATTTGGTTGAGTTGTGCGGTTGGTATATTGTATGTCGTGTGTATTATCATCGCACCCTCCACTGCTCCACAAATGTAATGTCGAATACTGAATAAAGTATCAATATGTGGGTTATTTAAACTTCATAATCCTGCTAATTCGTGGGTTATTTAACAAATAAAATAAAGCCGACTTATAACACGTAATGAAATAATATATGTTGCTATTATGCTACCACCAAATGATAACTTGTTGCTATAAACTGCATTTAGCAGTTTCTATGTTACCATTAGTGATCAGCTTCTTCTATTGGTAATACACACTAAGGGGTTGTTTGTTTACCTCTTAATGAGGCTCTTAATGGTTCAGACCTCCCCTCTTACTTGTTCAGCACTTAATGGTTCAGACCGTTTGTTTCACGAACAAATGTCTGAATGGTTCAGACATTTTCCTCTGAATGGTTAAGATTTATACAGAGTCTGAATGGTTAAGACCTCTAATCTGAATTGGTCAGACATTTGGCTCTGAACGGTTAAGCATTATACAAGCTCTTAATCTTACTGGTTCAGCACTTAATGGTTCAGACATCTTATTGGTTCAGCACTTAGTCATTCAGATGTTGCCAAACAGCCCCTAAAAGGATCAAACTGCTTAAACTTGAAGACCAAGACCCAATGCTTCTAAATTTAATAAATCACTCAAACAAACAACTTAAAAAAAGATTATACGACTAACATACCGTTGACTGCCATTTAAGTAAACCGAAGTTGAATGGGTAACAATATAAGCAAAAGGCTGCAGTATTCCAATGGAAAACATTAAACTCGATGACAAAAACCGAACAAAGTTGTACAGTTTCTTTTTCCCTTCTAACCTTGTAGAAGAGTCTTTAACTTGTTTTTACCCAAATATCCAATTAAAGCTGTGTCTGGGACTCGAAAGCAACAGGTGTTACTAAAATTATGAAACCAAGATTCTAATGTCACCGCATCCGGAGTATAGTTATCCACCTGAAAAGGTCCACATAATGACAATTTGAGATGCTAAATGCAAATGCAGATCGTCAATGCAGATTCTAAGAACCTCGAAACACAGGAACTAGAAAACAAAGGTACTCGTATCCGTTGCTGGATACGATAATAAGGTACTCTAGGTATGCAAATACATGAATTGAAGTTACCATATCAAAAAGTTCTTGAGCACAACCATAAGAGTTACTAAACTCATAGTTGTCAATAGCGAGCGTAGCGATCGCGCTCGCTATTAGGGTTGTAGCGATAATAGCGACGTTTTTTTAACATAAATAGCAATTAAGCTATAAAATAGTTGGATTTTAGGTTTCGTCAAATATACATGTAAAATAGCATATATGCCAGGGTATTTTGATATATACATATATTTTTTTTTCTAGTATATCGCTATTTATAACATAGCCGCCCGATATTTATCGCTATTCGCTATGCAACATATAGGTACCTTATCGCTATTTGTCGCTATTCGCCATTAACAACTATGACTAAACTAGTAAACTGCCAATGAAAGAGGGAAACATTGGTCTCAACTCTCAAGTTTTATTTATAAACAAAACTTATGAAAGAAAAAAAAAGTGTTTTTTAACATATACAACACACATCCGGTACCCTTAATCAAGAAATAATGTTGCATCACATAGGCATGTTTGTTTAAAACATACATAACATAAAGAATTTAAAAAACTTAGTTCCTATGCAGGGGAGTGTAATAGTGTATACGAGTTCATAGGATGTGTTAATCTAGACTATAGCAGTTAACCAAATTAAAGGTCTCAATAACCAATTTAGAGTCGAAATAAACAAAATATCATGATGATTTCCTCTATATACAAAATAGTTGCAGTAAAAACCAACGATCACGATAATTGAACAATTACCTAACAATCCCCAAACAGAAAATGGACTAAAATACTTAATGATCATAAACTAAAGCATAAGAACATCATTAAATCAATACGAATCCAAATTAACGACAATAAAAACTCAAAACAAAATCATACCAATCTAGCGATGAATATTAAGCATCGCTTTCGCTTCAGTCTGCTCCTCCAAAAGATCCTCACTAGCATACTTACTCAACAACTCCATCTTCTTCTTCTCCAAAACCATCCGCTCAATCTCCTTCTCATCCGGCAACGGAACATGCACCACAAACTCCTTCTCTTTCTCCTTCTCCTCCAACTCCTTCACCCTCCTCTCCTCCTCCACCACATCCTCCTCCTCCTCAAACAATATCGCCTTCGCCACACCCACCTCCGCCACCTCCCCGCTCTTCACCGCCCGCCTCGCCTCCTTCTTAATCTCCTCCATCCTCATCCACTCCGCTACCGCCTCCGCCCTCATCCGTTCCTCCGCCGGCCCTTCCACCTTCTCCAACACCCCATCCTCATCATCTCTATATCCATAATAACTCGCATCAATCCGTTTATATATATCGTACCGACTCCTTCGCTTCCTCAACTCCGGCGGCTTCTCGAACAATTCCTTCACTCCAGGAAGCTTTTTCGCCGCACCGAAATACCTATATCCCGGTCCACGTCCGCTAGGGTTTGGTACATCAACAATATTACCATCCAAATCAGTCATTTTCGCTGAATATCTCGAATAATTATGTCCACCTAACTCTACAATTCTACGCTCCCAATGCACTTTCTCTCGAATTAGTTTGTTGATCTCGTCGTTTAGGTCACGGAGCCGGTGCTCGCCTAAACCTTCGTTTTGGATTTCGGCGACTTTCCGGCCGATTTCGCGCATGATTTGCTGACGCCACTTGTCGGCGTCGGAGAGATCTCGGCACTCGGAGGCGAGGAACGGCCGGCGTTCTTTAGGTTTCTTTTTCTCTTCGGCTTTCATGGTGATGAACCTGTTGAGCATCGATTGAGCTTTCTCTTCGTTACGAGCCATGGTGAGATTGGACTGAGTGTAAACCCTAACCCTAGGTTGATTGCTGTGGTTTTGAAGATGAAGATGAACACTTTGTTGTTTGTTTCGGATTTCTGTTTTATGAAGATGAGATTTGGGGAAAAAGGGTTTGAATGTTTACGTATGCATCCCTGTATTAATATTGTTCTTCACTTTTGGTCCTTTCAATTTTAATTTGCGTTACTATTCATAGTCCTCGTTTTATTGCTTTTGCATTTACAACCCTAAATTTAAATTTTGTAACTCACAGTAAGGGCGGTTCATAAAGCTCGCGACTCGTAGCTTGCTCGAAAAAAACTAGTTAAAAAAACTCAATTTGAGATGACATGAACCAAGCTGGCTCATTTTGTAACCAAGCCAAGCTCGAGCTAAGCTCGGCTCGGCCCATGGCTCGGCTCGTTTAACTCTGACGTAAAACTCAAGCCAAGTTTAACCGCCTGAATTAATTTCGAGCTTGAGCTCCCTGGCTCGACTCGTTGCTTCAGGTTATCACTGGATTTGTATCGGCGGGTGGTTGTTGGTTGAGAAGGGTATGATCGAGAGAGTTAGTGATATGAAAGATTTGAGAGTAAGAGAAACGGGTTTCTCGCAATTAGGTTGGAACAGAAGGGCATGACTAAGAAGAACAATGAATATGTAAGAGAAGAAAGAGTGAATGAGTTTAAATGTTGGGCATTGCTTGTTTGTGGATAGTGTTTTGAACAAGGTAAAAACCAAAAAGTAGTACAATAAGACCACCCGTAGTGGGCCATGATCCGGCGTTTTCTCCCCCCAAACACGCCCTAAAACGCCCTCCCTCCACCCCCTTCGGCGTGCTTTCGCAAAAAAACCCCCCACTGGCGTGTTTTGAATAACACTAAAATGGTATTATATGACGGTTTTTGGCCAATAGCATTTTTGAAGGTTTTTTTATTTAATTATATTTATACCCCCTTTTAACATAATGCCCAATAACCCACATCCTCACTACACCCCTTTTAACATAATGCCAAATTGAGGCCCATTTGCTGACTGGACCGCCACATGGCGCAAAACGCCCTAGGATGGGGGCATTATCTTCCCCTTCCACTACACATGCTCTAACTCCTTTTAATCCTTAAAATAAGAAAATAGTTTTTCTGGATTTTTCTTGTTTGTGTATTTCATATTATGATACTTGTGTATTTCATATTATGATACTTAAAAAGAAAGGTGTCCTTGTATGTCATTGCTTATTTGTGTCTATATGATGTCTCATATGTCCATGTTATATGTTTCCATCAATTACCTGTTATTGGTAGCTTACTAGCACTATTTTTATTACTATATGTCCCTAAATCATGTATGTTTTATTTGACTTTTATGATAGGGCTATACTTAAAAATATGAAAATAATTGTTATCCTTTTCCCCTTGTTTTATATTTTGTTTTTCTAAGGTTGTATATTGACCTTGTTCACTTTTTTTACATTAATAGACTTGTATTTTTTTTCGTTATCTTTTTGATACTTCTTCTCAATATCTTGTAAACTGAGGTTGTTCGTCTTGCCAGGACCCTAAGCGCGTCGATTTCTCCCCCCTTTTGAATGAAGGGTAAGTTCTTACAAGAAGAATCAACAAACAAGAGTAATACAAATGAAATGTAACAAAGATTTTACCATTAGCTTAATTATCATACTAGATGTTTACAAGTCAACATTTCAGGTTGACTACTGCTAAGTTTTCCATGATGGGCATTTCAGGAATCTAAAGTTTTGAAAGCAAAGAGAGCCAACAAATTATAAAGGAAGATACAAAAGTCACAAGTAACAATGCTAAAAGAGGTGTATTATTTCTATCCAACAAATTCGCCCTACGAATAACTCTTATCAGTCTCTAGAAATCAATAACAGCAGACGAAAACAGCAACATGCAATTACGCACGTTTCTATGTACAAACTACAATGAGCTAACAATATTCTCATTGGCTGTCGTCCCTTAGCCACTTTTATTAAGCAGCAGGCGGCCTGAGCTCATGATCATGAGAAGTATCACAACTAGATTGCGGTAAATACTGCCACATTGGAATGTAACCATAGCCTGGAAAAACGGGCATCTTGTTCGCTCCAGCCTGAAATGCAGCTGGATGCGGTGCCATAAATCCAGGTGGCGGAATATTATTGGTCATCGCTTTCACCTGCTGCTCCAATTTTGCTTTTTCCTCCTTTAAAACGAGTTTCTCTTCACGAAGCTCATTCTTCTCTGCCTGCCAGTTTTGGCAAAGTTATTTTAATCCACACACCACATATACATTTATATTTACACAAAAATACAAAAATCGTCCTTTATGTATGTCACTTATTGTAAACTGTGTCCTTTGTCTTCAATAATTACAGAAAACGTACTCGATGTTTGCAAACCCTTGTAAGTTATGTCCTTTAGCCCTAACTCAGTTAATTTTTGTGGTTAAATCTGACCAAATGGACCCCACATGAGGGTATTTTTGTGGTTAAATCTGTACAAATGAACCTCACATGAGAGTAAAATGACCAAAATACCCTCATGCGGGGTCCATTTGGTCAGATTTAACCACAAAAAATTAACTGAGTTAGGGCTAAAGGACATAACTTACAAGGGTTTGCAAACATCGAGTACGTTTTCTGTAATTATTGAAGACAAAGGACACAATTTGCAATAAGTGACATACATAAAGGACGATTTTTGTAATTTACTTTGTTATTTATTATAATATATACATATGACATATGCTGATATATAGACTAACCTTCAATGTTTTAATTTCTTCCAACAGTTTCTCATTCGTTTCTTTGTAATCCTGAGATTCAGATTTGAGTCGATTCAAAACTCGGATAGCGTCTCCAAGTATAGCTAATTTATCAGTAGTGGCGGGCCGGTCAGGTTCTAAAGTAGAGCTTAATTCGAAGAACCTGCAAAATAAAACTAACAATACGTCATCCGAAAACCATGAACAAGAATCATTTTATTAATGCTAAAGGGTATATCAAGTTTGACTAAATCACGATAATGTTACAAAGGGGAAGCTTTTGCGGAAACTTAATAAAGAAAAAAGTCACCTGTTATTCAACATTTCCCTTCTTTGCCTCTCACGACAGGCTTTATTCTCGGCCTTGCTGCACGAATTACTGCGTCCCCTGTTATGTTATAAAACAATATGAAGCAAATATAACATTTATGGGTGTCAAGAACAGAGAATGAGAAAAAAAAATAGAATTATATACACGATAGGAATAAAACCCCAAAATACGCAGTTTATTAAATGGGACGCAGATTTAGAGGAAGCAATTTAGGGACTGTTTGGGTGTAAAAAAAAGCGTTTCGAACAAAC
The DNA here is from genome assembly GCF_002127325.2 of Helianthus annuus. Classification (NCBI taxonomy): domain Eukaryota; kingdom Viridiplantae; phylum Streptophyta; class Magnoliopsida; order Asterales; family Asteraceae; genus Helianthus; species Helianthus annuus. The sequence goes on along the minus strand of NC_035435.2, from coordinate 173,039,886 downwards.
AACAAAGGTTTTAGTTCAAAAGAGCATGTGTCATATTGGATTCAGAGTTGCCCAAATCAAACCAAAAGGGTCTGCAATGTGCAAACTGCAAATTTTAAGTGTGAGAGTGGATATGATGGGTTCTAAAAGAGCCACAAGGGTTAGCAGGTACAGTAGTTAGTTTCATAGTTATTAAAGGCGCTAAGCGCACTCAAGGCGCATAGGCCTCGCCTGGGGCCTAGGCGCAAAGCGCAAAAAAGGCAAGGGCCTGAGAAAACTTAAGCGCATAATGAAAAAAAGTTAAAAATATATTATGTATTAGAAAAAGAATACTATTCTTCAAATAAAATAAACAAATTCTATTATATAAAACTATATATCAACTATTTAGAACCAAAAGTTCTAAAAACATTAGTGTATTAGTGTAGAAAAGTAGTTTTCCTAATATAAAATTAGAAATCTTGTCGGAATTTAGAGAATTTCGCCAGAAACTATCCGGAATCTAGGAATCTCGCCGGAATGTGCGCCTGAACCATCACCTGGAGAATTAAAGCGCAATTTCCTCGACTTAAAGCGCAACTGCCTCGCCTCGCCTGAAAAATGGGCCTAGGCGCTAGAGGCGATGGCTTTTAATAACTATGGTTAGTTTGCATTGCAACAAAGGTACGATTACAATAGTTAAAAAAACAATTCAGGCATCATTCTGTGTCTCTTAATTCGTTTTAACACGAGATCAGCTCGCAACCAAGTAAAATGAAGCCTAATTCAGATATTAATATGAAGATAATAATTGCAGAAAAGTCACACTTAATATGAGATTACTTCTAGGCCAATAATCTTTAATTCATCACAGACAAGACAATTCATTCATGTTAGTAATCATGTCATTTCGACCAAAATCGCATCAAACTTCAATTAACAAAACTCTTCTGCAATACCTTTTTCTCGAGCATTCTTTCTCCGTACACTCCTTCTCCAGCGGTGCAAAGCCAGCAACCGAAGCATCTACCTGGACCGCAGCACTGCAAAATGCCAAACCAACATTCAATCAAACAACATTGCTTGCAACTCCACAAAACCATTAACACATCTCAACTCATTTCACCAACACTATAAACACATCTATTCCCCTAAACCTAACTAACATGGTTGCAAAAGTCGCTAGGCGCTCCCTAGTCGATCGACTGGGGAGTTGAGAGTACTCGGCATAGGCAGAGAGTACTCGGGGAGTACCCGGACATGTTAAATTATGAAGAAATTAGTTTTCGGAAATTAAATATATGTCCAATAACATAAATTTACTAATATTTATAACAAAATACGTGAAAACGATATTCATTATTTAATATGATAGTCACATAAATTATGTTTTATTATTTTTTTAAGTCAAACTCAGCTTGAATTAACCTCCTAGATCCGATTTTGGCCGAGTTTGACCGCGTTTGATCGATTCCAAGTAATTAGGCAGAGTTAGAGAAAGTCGTCTCCGCAGCCTACCTTGTAGCGACTAATCAGGAAGTACTAGGCATTGGAAACCTTGTTTTACAACCATGCTAACTAATAATAACAACAACAACCAGACATACAAAAATTAATCCCAAATTCAAAACCTAACTAACAATATCAACATTTCATTTCATTTCATTTTATTCCAATAATCTGAATCATTCACAAATCCTGAATATAACTTTCACAATAATAATATAATTAAAAACTAGTAAAATACGAAGCGAAACAACAAAATCAGTTACCTCTGATCGGCCCAATAGAGATGAGCCGGTGCAACATCGTTAATTAGACTGTCGTAATCAATCAGATCCCAATTAGCATCCTCAAACGGATCCATTTGATGTTGATTTCGGTACAATCGCAAACAATATTGAATACGAAACCCTAGATATGATGTTCTAATGCAGTCTTCAATCTCATATGGTCAACAATAAAAGAAAGTAATTGATTGATTATTACACTGTTATCCGGGAGGTCACGTTCTACAAAAAGGATTAGGATCTCATCCAATCGTGTTGGGCCACGTGGAAAATGTTATTTTTGGGGAGTGTTATTCTATCGTTGTCGTCTAAATTGGGGGACGGACAAAATTATTCAAAAGTTCTTGTTACGCTACACGGTATGGTGATGGTCCTTCGTTGGAGGATGGTTCGCTATGTAAGCGTCACGTAGGATAGGCGTGAGGATGGGGCAAAGAAAAAAGAGGAGATAGACCTAAAATGTGTATGTATATATTGTATGTATAGGGGTGTGTGAGAGGGAGGGGAATAATTTTTGTCATCTAGTGAGCGTCCCCGACGTCCCGAACTAGACGCCAAGGACGAAGCCGGAGGGGGGTGGGATGGTGTTGGACCGGCGCCGGACCGAGTACGGAGGGGGGACGTCCCCCATACCGCATAGCCTTAGAAGCTTGAAATTATACACTTTTGTATGTATTATATAGATTTTTTGGAAATTGACCTGTGTCTTATTTTTTAATGTTTCTCATGTCAGTCTCACCTTTCACTTATTTTTTCTCCACCAGTCCTCAGTTAACAAGCTGACGTTTTAGGGTTTTTGATTAGAATGAGGATACGAGTCGAATGATGCAAAACTTACCTTAAAATTGTGCTCCAAGCGATGAAAACGGTGCTTCAATTCGAGTGTTTAAACTTCCAATTAACAAAAATCAAGTCGTTTGGAACACCGTTTCGAGGTAACTTTTACATCAATAGACTAGTATTCTCGTTCTGATCAAAAGCCTTAATACGTCAGTTTGTAATTCTAAAAAAAAAGAAAAAAACCTTAACTCAATTCCGTTAAGTTTTTTTAACTGTGAACGGTTTTAATCAAAAGCCCTAAAACGTCAGCTTGTTAACTGAGGACTGGTGGAGAAAAAATAAGTGAAAGGTGAGACTGACATGGGAAACATTAAAAAATAAGACTAGTTGAGATTATTACAGGTCAATTTCCAAAAAATTCTATATATAATACATACAAAAGTGTATAATTTCAAGCTTCTAAGGCTATGCGGTATGGGGGACGCCCCCCTCGGTCCTCGGTCCGGCGCCGGTCCAACACCATCCCGCCCCCCTCCGGCTTCGTCCTTGGCGTCGAGTTCTGGACGTTGGGGACGCTCACTAGATGACAAAAATTATTCCCCTCCCTTTCACACACCCCTATACATACAATATATACATACACATTTTAGGTCCATTCCCCCTTTTCTTTGCCCCATCCTCTTTGTCCCATCCTCACGCTCATCCTACGTGACGCTTACATGACGAACCATCCTCTAATGAAGGACCATCACCACTAGCAATGGCCAATGATGTGTAGTTGAAATTATCACAAGCAATTCCCCTAGATTTTTGGTCATTGTATGTATTATATAGATTTTTTTACCACGAGTTGTATAATAAATAATGATGGCATGTGCTTGAAGCTTATTTTTATGAACGGCACATCACAATTCACATGTGATGAGCGTGAGTCTATTCGATAGTAGAAAGTTCATTTTACTCCATTAGGATGTTGTTGTGTTAGCTAAATGATGGTAGCGTTTCAAAGTCGACCAAAATAGTTTGTGGAGGAAGGTGATTTACGATGTTTATTACATTAGAATTAAAGTTGTTTACGGTTCGACTTTTCATAGTTTTTAGGTCAAACCGTGAACCAATTCGTGGTAACGGTTTTTTTTTTTTTTTTTTTTTTTTTTTTTTTTTTTTTGTAAATCAAAACCAAATCGTAAAACTCTAAAAAACCAACGGTTTGGACTCATCGAGATTTAGGGATTTATACCATATGTCCAAAATAAAGTATGACAAGTACACGCAAAGCTAACAAGATTTTGCAGAATTATTTAACATAAGTTGTCTAGAAACAAGCAATACAAACTCTACAAGTCGTCCGAATCTTAATAAAAAAGGTTGTTTACATTATAAAATATGATACATTGATGGTACAAAATAATGATTTTTTTATGTCTAATTAAGTTTCTTTAGGATTGTAATGTTTAGAACACAAAAATGTGAAGAACCGTTCAAAAAAATAAAGTGTGAAGAACCTAATAAGATTTGAAAATGTGACATGTGAGATAGGGATTTAATCAAATGTTATGGTATGGATTGTTTTTTTACAATTTGTTTTTGGTATAACTTGTAAACCAATTTGTTCTCGATGGTTTGAAGTTTTCTGAAACTGACCAACCGAAAGCTAAACAAAAACGATCGTGAAACCAAAATGATGATCGGTTTGGGCGGTTTCACGTTCTAAACAGAACCGTGAATACCCCTAATTAGAAATAGACTTCCGGCCAGTTCAATCCATTTTCATATATACATCCGAGGTGATTGATACACAAATGGAAATGAGTGTCGTAATGCAAAGTGACGCCCCCGCCGCATCGCGCGGGCACCCTACTAGTAGTAATATATGTAGTTAAAATAAAAAATAGAAATAAAATCAAAATCAATCTGTATTTTTATTATTTATTTTATTTTTAAGTTTAAAAAGATATATAAATAAAATCCAGAAAACTTGTTAAGTTACATCAAAATCAATCCGTAATTTTAATCGAAATCAAAATTTCCATCCTATAAATAAGCAACCAATTGTTGCTTTATGTTGTTGTAATCTATGCATAGTGAGTTTTTTCAAAAAAGTTTTGGCATTTTTCATTTTTAGCTTGAAGGTTTTTATGTTTTACTAGTGGGAAACCCGCGCGTTGCGGCGGAGTCAACAATTTACAGTGTTGTACTCATTTTCCTTTTGTTTATTAATAGTTGCGGTTTTTTGTGAGGCTCCGAAATACTTAAAAGAATTGGTAATAACATCCCGTAAGTTGTCGTAGATCAAGCCATTTTGACCCGTTCCATAAATATTACCCAGTTGAACCGTTCAATAAAATTTACTCATTTAACCCATTAAAAATGGAAACATGAATTTGAGCCTATCATACTATATAAAGGAAGACGAGGTCCCTTTCATTTTAGAATCAAGATTGGCTTACGCCAAGCCCACTTACTCCCCCTTAGGGGTGGTGTTTCACACCCAACTTAGTGATGTGGTATGAGAGGCGTCAAATCATTACACACAAGCCTTATAGGGTGTCATTAAACAATTTTTTTTACTTGGATTTTCTTATTTTTAAATAAATTAAAATAGGTAAAGTTTGATTATTAGAAAAGGAAGAAGTTCAAGGGGATATATTAAATGCTCACATAAATTCATATATGATTTTGTAATGTTTTACATCTTATAGTATTGTTATATACAAATAATAAAAGGTCATTAATCCTCTATTAAGATTAAAAATGTAATTTAGTTAATGTTTTCAGATTTTTAATGATTCTGTTATAAACATGCATATAGACAGTACAAACCACAACTTCGTAACCAAAATCAAGAGCGTTACATATTTACATGTGGCCATATGTAAGAAAAAAGGGTCAACACAAAACACACCTCCGACTTAAGTCAAAACTGACTGGGTCAAAATTAAGTCAACATGAAAATGAGACTTGTTTCATAAAAAAAGTGTAATTGATCAGTCTAAACATTTTCAAAAAATGTAGTGCGTAACAATCCATGAAACGCTGTTAAGAGTCAAAGCTTTAAAAGTACCACGATGTTCTCTTTCGACATGCTCCACAAGCGAGACCGGGTCACAAAACCCTTTGCTACATTTTGGGCACACATCTAACGTCGCTTTCATCACACCGTTCTTCTCATGAACTTTCTCTACGTGATCAAATCTCCAATCTTAGAAAACTTCACATTACAAGATGGACACACCTCCACTTGACCACCATTGCTCGTGCCTGTGCTCGTGCTCGTCCTGGTGGTCCCACCCTGACCACGGCTCGGACCACTCAATCTGAGCATAGAGGTGTCAGTTTCAACCCCTTTACCTACAAATGCGTCAATCTGAGACTTAAGGGTGTTCATGCTCCGGTTTTGACTACACATTACATATATAAAAAATAAAAATAAATAAAAATTTAAACAACCCGCTTGATTTACATTACCAGTTCCAAGTTTTAAACTGTCAGGCGAACGTTAAAGAGCCAAAGCCAAACCATATATATCTCAAACAGCCGAATTGTTTCAGTTGGTTACAACATGAAAACCCCTAATTTGAGGTATATGTTTATCTCTAACAAGTCAAACTTGTTAAAAAAAACACAAAAGTTCAGCAAAACTGCTCTTTTCAAGTGATATGGCTTCTTATCCCAACAAAAGTTGGTAAAAAGATGTTGTATTTAGCCCTTTCTAAACTCTAAAATAGAGTGTTGGCTTAGACATGAATGAAATCCTAAAGGAAAAACATACATAAACCCTAATTTCAACTGTGTGTTTTATAAACCTTACAACTAAAGTTAATTGAAAAAAAAACATATATGAAGCTAGCAATTATTAATTTGAACAACAGAATCAAATGACTTATAAATAATCAAGCACCACATGAACTGAAATTCCCAGATATTAATTAAGAAAGAGTTGAGAAAAGAACCTTATTGCAACAATCGCAGGTGAAGGGAAGAAAATCGATGAGCTTACAATCCCCGACGGAGCATTGTTGCCCCAAATTTAGGATTGCCGGCGTACCCATTAATTTAGTTACTCCCTACAACAGAAGTTTGATTCGTTGGATGGGTTTGAAGAAGGCTTAGTATCCTCGTTGAAACTTGGAAGTCGGATCAACGACTGTCTGGTGACATTTTAGAATCAAGTTTGGAGCGTTTTAGAATCAACGACTGTTTTGTGCGACTTGTAAGCATTGCACTGATAATAACACTAAGCCCAGGCAGGTTGGGTAAGCACAATGTCAGAAACACTCCTTGCAGCATCTGTAGCGTCAGCAACAACAATTCCAATGCCGACCTTCTTCAAAGCAGAGGCGTCGTTCACACCATCTCCAGTAATCCCACAAATGTGTTTTGTTTCTCGTAACTTATTCACAATCTCATACTTATGTTCTGTATATTTAGACCAAAAGATTCAGTTTATCAAGAAATAAATCACATATAACATCTATCAAAGGAGCACCAACCTGAAAAAAAAATCCATCAGCTTTCTCTATCAACTCTTCAATAAGGAGTGTTGCAATGCAATTGATGCATCGTTCGTTGTGGCCACCAAGCAAAGAAGAGAAAGGGTACATGTTTGTTCCAATACCGAGTCGTTTATCATTCTCCTTAGCAATGGCAAGTTGATCGCATACAGTCGTATTTAGATGAAAACAGAAATTAAAAATAAAAGTAGTTATTCAATATAATCAGAAGATAATTGATTACCAGTAATCAAGTAATCACGTTGACATTTACACCAAAATGGAGAGCTAGTCGAAACGGGTCCGGGTCAGAACAGCTCCGAGTCGGAGCGGGTCTGGGTCAGAACGGGTCCGGGTAAGAACGGGTTTCGGGTCGAGTAAGCACAATTCTTGGTCTAATGAAAGTTCTCTCTTAAGGCACAAACTAAAACTAAAACGCCTGCTATGTAGCATGTACATGTATTTGCTTACTCATTTTGTGCTAGTGGATCACCTTAGTCAATGATATGAGAAACGACACAACCTATTTTTAGTTTTTTCATTCAAAATCATGAATTTGAACTGAAACTTTTAAAATGATACACAGGGTTCCTGAATATAGTTCATATACATATAACGTAATTGCATATTTCAAAAGTGAGTAATAATGTTAATTGCATATTCATCGTCCCAGTCGTTCTCGCTAGTGGGTACCTGGTATAACAAAATAAATAATGGTCTATAAGACATGTCAAACACATATGGTGAGATGTATGACGCCTATAGTTAAATACTTCGATCAGTTTGTCAAATTGTCTACACTAACCTGCAGTGCAATACGATTTAGTCATAGCCTGGTTCAAGGTTATGTGAATATCTATGCACAACACGCACCACATTCGTGATAACATCAACATAATTATCTTCAGATGCAAGCTTAGGGTCCGTGTTTAGATCTTGCACAAAATTTATCTTCGGTGAGTACCTACAAAGGTTACAAATGTTCACCAAAATTTATGCAACAGTGATAACATAATTAAGTATAAAAAACGTGTCAGCCTCATATAGGCGTTTTATCGAGCAAGTGGTAGGCAGACATTCAAACATTATACGGTTTGTGTCTTCTTGTTCCATTCCTTCCCAAAATCACAAGTTAAAACAACCATTATCAAAAAATCAACATGCATATGATGAATAAGATCTTACTCTCATAAATAAAGGAACACAAAGACAGTTGTACCATAACATATAAAAAGCATTAACAACGGATTCGAGACTCACAATGAGGGAAGAAGCAGCCAACAGATTCGAGATGGGAGGAAGAGAAAAACAATCGACTGTGGTGACGCAGATATCGGCGGCGACGGGAATCGTTTCAGCCTTGAGGTATTTGATTTATACAACGGTTTCGCAACTGAAGAAGTCATGAAATTCGACATTCAATATAACTATAAATGGAGATGGCAAACGATTCAATAACATTCAATTCTTATTGCTCCCACCGTTTCATTTGCTTCTTCGATTTACAAGGAGGTTTTGGTTGAAGGAAACATTGAGATTGCACTTAATGGGGGCAGATTTGGGAGAGAGGGTGTAAAATTAGGGAAACACAAGATGACGTTTGGAATGACGTCTTAAAAACTGTGGGTGAAATTACATTTCTAGACATAGGAAATGCTTATATATAGATATATAGATATTTTAATCCTTTTGACTTTTTTACCTTGGCTTTAACCCAAAACTTTTCATCTTTAACAATTTAACCCTAACATTTTTTTTCAACTTCCTAACCCCATAATTTTCATCTTTCGCAAGTTTTTCGTTTTACGTTTTACGTTTCGTTTTAAATTTTGTGAGTTAACACGCCGCAACGTGCATGTGGGGTTCAACGTTTTTTGGCTGTGCTTTCCCGTTTGACAGGCCCGTCGCAACGCGTCAATTTTTCCTGTTTGATAAATTCGTAGCAATATGCGGGTCGTAAATCGATTTAGTTGTTTTTTCTACGTTTCTACGTTTCGGTCTAATTTCTTCGCATTAACACGCCACAACGAGCGTGTGTGGTTCAACGTTTTTACGACCTTTTCTGATGTTGGTGGTCGTTGGCAGCGGTGTGGTATTGGTGCTATTTGGAACGGTTTTACGAAGGTCTTTAATATATTAAGTTTTTTTTTTTACTAATAATTTGTTTCGAGTTTACCCTATACTTTCTTTACTTAAAAAACAAATTATTTACGTGCATATTTTTATGTACGTGTCGGTATAAATTTGATTTGCTCTACGTTTTGACGTAAACTTTTTTCGAAAGCGAGTTAGCTCAAATATAATACATTTTCTTTAAAAAAACATTTACGTGCATATTTTAATGTACGTTTTGGTATAAATTAGAGTTAGTCTACGATTCAACGTAAGTTTTTTGGGAAACGAGTCATGTCAAATATAATATGTTTTCGTGCTTATATTATGAATGTTTCGGAATTTTGTTTCGAACCGAAGGGAGTCAAATTGTGGTTTCATCCTTTTCTTTTTTCAAAAGCTCTAACAATCTCTTTTGATTTTACGTGTCAATTTTTTCTTTTATACCCGTTACATTTCCAATGTACGATTTGGGTCACATACACGTGTTAGTTTTTTCTTTTATATTCGTTACGTTTTCTATGTACGAGTCGGGTCACACATAATACGTTATGATTGTACATTATAAACTCGATTTACTTTACTCTTTTATCCAATCGCAATGTTTATATAAGTTACATAGAGTTCACTTGGATACGTTGAAACGTGTGTTTTCATATGGTTAACTTATTGCATAACGTTTGGACTAATTGATTCGATGTTTATAATATACCTGCGCCGCAACGCGCGCGGGTGTTATTCCTAGTTAAAATTAAAATTAGAACAAGCTAAAGCAGTCGTCCTCCTCCTCTTGTCTATCTCCCTGTTGGCTCCTCCATCTTCTAAACCTAAAAAACAAACAGCCGACTGACTGACTGAGAGATCTTCTTTCTTTCTTTCTACGATTCAGCAGGGAGGGAGGGGGGAAGGTAAGGTTCAGTCAGCCAGCAAGCAAGCAAGCAGGTAAGCTTCGATTAGCCACCATTTCTTCTCTATTACACTTGAATTGTTGCCATTATGGTCGTCGGAAACGCCGGATCCTGTTCGTACCTCGAATTGGATCGGACGAACCAAAACGAAAATCGTTCCATGACCAGCGAATTATGTGACTATGGTCACTATACACATGATTAATTACAAATTTTGGTAAATTCATGCTTATCATCTTGCTGTTAAAGTTTGAGATAATACTCCTCGCTTATAATCGTTTTGTGCTTTGTCGGTTTCTCAGATTTCCCTTTCACTACTTAATTTACAGCCATGAATATTTTCAAGCATCTACTCTCATCACAATCAGCTGTCTGCACATCTTATAGAGGTAGAGTTCCACTGTATGTATGTATAAAACTAATGAAAGACTTTGTCATCTACTTTCATATAGGACTTTGTTAATTATGTTGATTCTGATCCCAAAAATTACCAATAGTCTGTGCTAAATTATATATATATATCACATTTATTGATATTTTATACATCATTATTATGCAGCATCGATTTCGTTCTTTCATTTCTCCTCGGAAGCTTCAATACAAGTCCATTCTCCAGAACAGGAAGTGGTAATAGCTTTAGGTAGCAATGAGAGTGATAGGCTTAATAACTTTAACGAAGCCTTAACTCAAATGAAGAAATCGGGCATAGAAATAACAAGACATGCGTGTTTATACGAAACCGAGCCGGCTTACGTGACCGATCAGCCTCTTTTTCTCAATTCAGCCATCAGAGGCGTTACAAAGCTGGGCCCGCATGAGCTACTATCAACCCTCAAGAAAATAGAAAAAGAAATGGGCCGAATCAAAGGTATTATTAGGTACGGCCCGCGACCCATTGACTTAGATATACTGTTTTATGGTAAATACAGAATTAACTCGGAGATTCTCACGGTTCCACATGAAAGAATCTTCGAGAGGCCGTTTGTTATGGCTCCGTTAGTTGACTTATTGGGGTCGGATATTGACGATGATGATACTGTTCTACGCTGGCATTCTTTCTCGAAAAACACACTTTTTGAATCTTGGGAAAAATTAGGTGGAGAAGCTTTGATAGGCAAAGACGGGTTAAGAAGAGTTTTACCGGTCAACAATCAGTTATGGGATTGGTCAAAGAGAACTTCTGTCATGGGAATCTTGAACTTGACTCCCGATAGTTTTAGTGACGGAGGAAAGTTTGACTCTGTGGGGTCCGCTATATCGCGTGTTAAGACCATGATATCCCAAGGGGCTGACATTATCGATCTCGGAGCTCAATCCACACGTCCAATGGCAACGAAGATCTCTGTCGAAGAAGAACTCGAAAGGTTAATCCCCGTTCTCGAAAAGATTCTCGAATTACCCGAAATTGAAGGAAAACTGCTATCGATCGACACGTTTTACTCAGAAGTTGCTTTAGAAGCAATTAAGAAAGGGGCTCATATAATCAACGATGTATCGGGCGGAACGCTAGATTCCGATATGTTTCGGGTAGTTGCTAATCTCAGTGTTCCGTATATCGCTATGCACATGAGAGGGGACCCGTCCACTATGCAAAACAGTGAGAATTTGAAGTATGACGATGTTTGTAAAGAAGTTGCTGATGAGTTGTATGAGTGTGTAAGAACTGTAGAGTTATGCGGCGTGCCCGCATGGAGGATGATTCTTGACCCGGGGATCGGGTTTTCAAAGAAAACCGAAGATAATTTGGATATTTTGATGGGATTGAAGAGGATTAGGAGCGAGATTGGGCGCAAGAGCTTAGGGGTGTCACGTGCACCTTTGTTAATCGGTCCTTCAAGAAAGAGATTTTTGGGGGAGATTTGTGGTCGCGCTTCTGCTGTTGAGAGAGATCCGGGGACTGTCGCGGCTGTTACATGTGCAGTTTTGGGTGGTGCTAACGTTGTGCGTGTTCATAATGTTGGAGATAATGCGGACGCTGTAAAGCTTTGTGGTGCAATGTTGGATCGGGTAGGAAGATCTTAACAGCTTTTTGAAATTTGATGTGGGTTTTGCAACAAAGGATTATTTTCATGTGAACTTGAGTAGACTTTGAGTTTGAATTTTATATTTCAGTAGTAATACAATGGGAGTGGAACATTTTGTTGTAAGAAACAAGCGTATCGAGGAGAAGATCGTGAAGGTCAACAAAAGCGAAGCACAGCAGTCAACGCCATTAGTACGTTCATTTTAACTTTAAAAGTGTTGCAACGTGCTGAAATTTGATAAATTACAAAAAAGAAGAACGTGTCTGGTGGAGCAACTGGTTCGATTTCCGATCTGCTTTTGAGACGAATGTGAGTTTTGATGTGTAAATTTTCTTTGCCTTTTCATTCCTCATAAGACTAAAGGGTATGGTTCGGCTCATCCCCACGGGGATGAGCCTCCACGTAGGCGCCACGTAGGCGGCTCGTGGGGGATGAGCCTCCATGATATTTGAGGGGGATGGAGCATGGGGCCCCACCTCATTATTTTATAATTTCCTAAGTTTTAATTTAATAAGTTAATAAAAACTTTATAAAAATTAAAAAATACAACATAAAACAACATAAATAATTTCATTTCATAACATAAAAAAAAATTACATTTCCTAAAAAAAAAAATTACCGAAAAATAAAAATAAAAAATTACATTTCATAAAAATAAAAAAAAAAACCTACGACGTCCATTTTTTCATCACTTCTTCCTTCATCCTCCGATAAACCACTCGTTCCTCCTCCGGAACCGAGTCGAGATCCAACCTCATAATCCTAAAATCCTCCGCTCGAGCTTGGTCGGCCGACACGGTTTTCTTGTGAGTGTATTTTTCGGCCGCGAACTCTTTGAACGAACGGAATTCGTTTATCAACTCGTCCATTCGTTTATCAACTCGTCCATACTCGGAGTGTAAGCGGGGGTCGAAAAAAAGTTAGGTTGGTTCGGGTTGTAATTATTCGGGTTGGGGTTGTTTGGGTTGGGGTTGTTTGGGTTGAAAGGATGCATGATTTAGAGAAAAAGGTATAAAAAAATATGGAGTGTTTTTTATAAAAAAGGAAGAGAATTGGAGAAGAATGGGAGTAGAATAGGATAGAATTGTATAAAAATGGATGAGAAAGAGGGTATTTAAATTGAAAAATGAATTTTTTTTTTTTAAAGAAAAGTGCCGTTGCAAACGGCTAGATTTTTGAAGTGGGGCCACGTCTCATTCAGCTGTGGGGAGCCGTTTGGGCCGAGCCGACCCTCAGGGGGGCGGTGTGGGGGACCGGCGCCGGTCCTAGCCGGCCCCCATACCCTTTAGTCTAAGGTCTGAACCTACATTGATCTGAATGTCTGTTACAACATTAATACCAAATTTTCAATTTCCAAACAAGTCAAAGACCAGTGTTTTGGTGGGTTAGTTAACCAGTTATAGGGCTGTAAACGAGCCAAGGTAGGGTGGGCTCGGGCTCGGCTCGTTTAATAACCTAGTCGAGCCGAGCCGGTTCGTTCTTCTTATAGAGCTGAATTGTTGGCCTCGGGTTCGGCTCGCCAAAAGCTCGAGCCAGCCGAGGTGGCTCGTTTAAAAACCGAGTTGATTTCAAGCGAGCTTTTTCGAGCGAGCCATGAGATGCGGGCTTTTTGAACAGCCCTAACATGCTAATGTGAGTAATTTCTTCAGTGCCAAGAACATGTTGCTATATATTTTTTGATGAAGGGAGACAGATATATTAAAAGGGGTTTAAAAAGAGTAGTTTACAAGTTTGATCAAGCAGCTGTTAGCCAAAGGCAAGAATCACAGCAGTAATTTCCTTTTGGAAAGGTATAAATGGTTACCCACAAAGTGCAACGTTTTCGCCTGGCGGGCGGAGATGGGTCGGAGTCCTACGGCCATGGCTTTGCGGAATATGAACATCTATGTCGAAGATGTGAATTGTCCCTTCTGTAGCGACGGCGAGAACATGGCGACGATCATTTTGAATTTTGTCAGCAGCAACCGGTGTGCCAATTTTTTTGTGATCTCATTCAGAGACCTGATGGAGATTCACAACCACTCGGGTCTTAACGAGCTGGAAAAATTCATCCTTCACGGTATTATTATCATTTGTTGTTGGTGCATTTGGAGATCTAGGAACGAGTTTAGGTTCGCAAACATACCGGCTCAGGTCGAGAACATCATTAGTGAGATAAAGATGGTCGGGTTTCTATGGGTTAGAAGTAGAACGAAGTTAAAAACTTTGACTTGGGAAAACTGGTGTAGTTTTGTAATTATGTAATTGTCTCTTGTTTGTTTTGGCTGCCCGGTCTTTTTGGATTGGTGCGTTTCTAACGAAGTCAGCTTTTCAAAAAAAAAAAAAAAAAATCACAGACACTTCCTCTCTCTAAAAATCCAAACACCAAAAACGTTCTCTATCTTAAAAATAAGAGTTAATTACTGTTTTCGTCCCTAAGGTTTGTCAAAAATAACGGTTTCAGTCCATTAGTTTAAAAATTGCGATTTCAGTCCATTAGTTTCATTTTCGTAACCATTTCAGTCCACTTTTCAAACGACGTTTGTTTTATGCAGTTAATGGAAGCACGTGCTTGTCACGTGATGGGCAATTTAGAGATGAATTGGGGGTCAGGGTTTGGATGAATAAGGGGTAGGTGGTGTTTAATACAACTGGGTCTGTGAGAATTGGAATGGAAATGACCAAATTGCCCATCACGTGCTTCCATTAACTGCATAAAACAAACGTCGTTTGAAAAGTGGACTGAAATGGTTACGAAAATGAAACTAATGGACTGAAATCGCAATTTTTAAACTAATAGACTGAAACCGTTATTTTTGACAAACCCCAGGGACGAAAACAGTAATTAACTCTAAAAATAATTAAAGGGGGGACAATACAGCGTATGTTAATTCTAGCAAGATCGAGTTTCTATGTTTCAAGTTCTACACATGGCGGAATCGACATCTTCCTCGTACGTTATTATTTTCCAATACTTGAATACCTTCATCATCATAAACGAACGAACAAGTGATCATGTAGACGTTATGGTCATCCACCAGCCTTATGCAACTGCAAACGAGCCAAATCTGACAATTCAAGACTATGAAGACATCGATATTGAATCTTTGTTGTTCGATGACGGGCATCCTTACACAACATTCCGGATGGAGTTTACAACCAGTCACGGGTCGTTAGCCGCTGCTAGATACGTGGATGTGGATGAACCTGTTCTAGTTGTTTTCATAATTGATTTCTAAAGCTTTGAAATATGTTAAATCGTAAAAAATAGATGGTATTAAAACTATCAAAACTAGTTGTTTACCATGCGTGCGCGTTGCGGCGCGCTAAACCAAATCGTTCTATAAGAATGACAAAACATGTCAAATAACAAAAAGTAACTCAAACTAAAACATCACGTATTTTCGGTACCGGTTCGGCACCGGTATTCACCGATTTTTACCCTCAAATACAACCCCCGCCCAAGGGGCCACGCCGAAACCCAAGCCCACCCGGGGTGGTGACTTGGGCGTTTGTACCCAACCCACGACACAACCCCAGCCCCATACCCCATATTCTAATATTTCCTAGATTTTTTTAAACACATAGCCGTTGGCAAACGGCTAGCACAAACGGCTACTTGTCTTGGCCAATGAGATCCCGCCATGTCATCTTGATAGCCTCGCCTAACGCTTGGGCTGAAACCCCCCGCCTAAGGGGCCACGCCGAAACCCAAGCCCACCTGGGGTAGTGACTTGGGCGTTTGTACCCAACCCACGCCACAACCCCCGCCCCATACCCCATATTCTAATATTTCCTAGATCTTTTTTTTAAACACATAGCCGTTGGCCAACAGCTAGCCTAAACGGCTACTTGTCTTGACCAATGAGATCCCGCAATGTCATCTTGATAGCCCCGCTCAACGCCCGGGCTGAAACCCCCCGCCCAAGGGGCCACGCCGAAACCCAACCCACCCGGGGTGGTGAATTGGGCATTTGTACCCAACCCACGCCACAACCCCCGCCACATACCCCATACCCCATATTCTAATATTTCCTAAATCTTTTTTTAAACACATAGCTGTTGGCAAACGGCTAGCCCAAACGGCTACTTGTCTTGGCCAATGAGATCCAACCATGTCATTTTGATAGCCCCACCCAACGCCCGGGCTGAAACCCCCGCCCAAGGGGCCACGCCGAAACCCAAGCTCACCCGGGGTGGTGACTTTGGCGTTTGTACCCAACCCACGACACAACCCCCGCCCCATACCACATATTCTAATATTTCATAGATTTTTTTAAACACATAGTCGTTGGCAAACGGCTAGCCCAAACGGCTACTTGTCTTGGCCAATGAGATCACGCCATGTCATCTTGATAGCCCCGCCCAACGCCCGAGCTGAAACCCCCGCCTAAGGGGCCACGCCGAAACCCAAGCCCACCCGAGGTGGTGACTTAGGCGTTTATACCCAACCCACGTCACAACCCTCGCCCCATACCCCATATTCTTATATTTCCTAGATCACTATTTAATTAATATATGTTCACTATTCATTCACTTCTAATTTTATTAGTATATAATTAATGCCCATTTGAAAGAAATAATCTTTGAAATATTAATTTAACAAAGGTTATAACTATCACGTCAGTATTTATTTTTTTAAATACATATCTTGACGACTGTATATATTAACAAATTACAATATATTTTATTCAGTTAGTATAATACACGGTTTATTCAAGTATGAAATTCATATGTTTTAAAGCATATTTTTTTATTAATAATTATATAACATCACAGGTAGGGGATCCTGTAAAAAGTGCTCAAAGTGTGAGAAGTGTATTATAACACTATATATAATACTATATAACACCATATAAAAACCGTATAACAATATGTAACACCATATAATACCATATAATACCATACAAACACCGTATAACAATATGTAACACCATATAATACTATATAACACTATGTTACACAGGTTGATGTGATGTTAGGGTAAGGATAGTGTAAAAAGGGCCTAAAGTGTGAGAACTGTATTATAACACTATATATAATACTATATAACACCATATAAACACCGTGTTATATAGTGTTATATGGTGTTACATAGTGTTATATGATATTATATGGTGTTACATATTGTTATACGGTGTTTATATGGTGTTATATAGTATTATATATAGTGTTATAATACACTTCTCACACTTTAGGCCCTTTTTACACTATCCTTACCCTAACATCACATCAACCTGTGTAATATACGAGATTGTAACGTTGACAAAGATTTATTAATAATTATATAACATCACATCAACCTGTGTAATATACGAGATTGTAACGTTGACAAAGAAGTTATAATTTCATAACTTTTTAATTTATCTTTTCTATAACAAAAATACTCTTTTTTTAATATTTATAAATATTTTCTATATAAAAATATTCTTTTTTATATTAATAAATATAAATATTTCCAGCAATTTAGGCAAGTCAAAAGGTATTCATCCCCCCAAACCCATCATTCCCAAACCCCCATCAAAAACCAGTTATTTGTGCTCCAAGATTCTCCCAATTCGCAGAAGAACATGAAGATCACAGCGTTGCTTGTTCTCAAATGCAACCCTGACGGTTCATCAGATCCGATCATCCTCGCAAACTCCACCGACGTTAGCCACTTCGGTTACTTCCAGCGGTCTAGCGTCAAGGAGTTCATCGTCTTCGTTGGCCGTACAGTCGCCAAACGCACGCCTCCGTCTCAACGTCAATCTGTTCAACACGAAGGTACCGTTGTTCGTTCTTCTGTTTCTTCAATTTTAGTTTGTTCGATTGATGTTATGAGTTAGTTAGTTGAATCGGATCTGTTGTTCTGTTTGACGGATTGAGTTATGTGAGCAGATTAGGATGATTTAGAGGATTAGTTTGATTGAGGTGAATCTAGTTAGGAATTTAGGTTATTATATTGAAGCACACGAGTATACGAAAAGGAAACTTCATTTTTAGGTTATGTATTGTGTTTTGTTTGTTCGATTGATGTTGTGAGTTTGTTAGTTGAATCGGATCTGTTGTTCTGTTTGACGGACTGAGTTGTGTGAATAGATTAGGATGATTTAGTTGATTAGTTTGATTGAGGTGAATCTAGTTGAGAATTTAGGTTATTCTGTTGAAGTATACGAGTTTACGAAAAGGAAACTTCAATTTTAGTTTGCTGTCTTGTGTTTTGTTTGTTCGATTGATGTTGTGAGCTATGTGAGTTCGTTAGTTGAATCGGATCTGTTGTTCTGTTTGACGGACTGAGTTGTGTGAATAGATTAGGATGATTTAGTTGATTAGTTTGATTGAGGTGAATCTAGGTTATTCTATTGAAGTATACGAGTTTACGAAACGGAAACTTCAATTTAGTTTGCTGTCCTGTGTTTTGTTTGTTCGATTGATGTTGTGAGTTATGCGAGTTCGTTAGTTGAATCGGATCTGTTGTTGTGTTTTGCGGATTGAGTTGTGTGAATAGATTAGGATGATTTAGTTGATTAGTTTGCTTGAGGTGAATCTAGTTGAGAGTTTAGGTTATTCTATTGAAGTATATGAATAAACGATCAGGAAACTTCATTTTTAGTTTATGTAGTGTGTTTTGTTTGTTCGATTGATGTTGTGATTTGTATGAGTTAGTTAGTTGAATCGGATCTGGTGTTTCTGTTTAACGGATTGATTTATGTGAATAGATTAGTTTGATTGAGTTGAATCTAGTTGAGAATTTAGGTTATTTTATTAAAGTTTATGAGTATACGAAAAAGAAATTAGGATCAATCTGTTCGTACTATCAATTTAGGTTTAACTTTGATTTCTGGTATGTAGTTTGTTTTGGTGGATTACGATTTCAATTTCGTGAATTCACTATTCGATTCAGATCTAGGTTTTTGTTATAGAGCTTGAATATTAGCAATAGATTGGATTGATTTTACTTTATTTGTTGTCTTTGAGATGAATTTATCTAAAAATACTTTGCTAAATGAAAAAAATAAAGATATAAATCTAACACTAGAAAAGCCCTAAGTCTTAAGGAAAGATGTTTCTGCTTTATAATTGCTAGATGTGAAACATCTGTTTACTAAACTGGATCAACTTCAATTTCTGGTATGTTGTTTCGTTTGGTGGATTACGGTTTCAGTTTCGTGAATTCGGTATTCGAATCGTATCTAGGTTTATCTTATAGATCTTGAATTTTGACAAAAGATTGGACCGATTGTACTCTATTTGTCGTGTTTAGGGCTGTTCACAAGCGAGATTACCTTTGCTCGAGCTTGGCTCGTTTAGTCGTTTACAAACCGAACGGAGCCGATCTGCTTGTTTACAACCAAGTCGAAATTGAACGATTGTATTTTTGATCTAAGCATTTTTTGATAGAGCGTCAAGCGAGTTTCTCGAGCAATTTCGACAGTCTATAATAGGAATCGACCTTTAAATCAGCGAATTGCAAAATAGGAATCAATGATTACTTGTGGATCGAGATGTTTTCTTGATAAGTGATCTTTGAATTTTCGATTGTGAAGTCTTTATGCAATGAACTAGGCTAGATTGTGAAAAATCCTTAACCGATGATGAGAGCGTGTTTTTTGAATTTTGATTATGGTTCTAGACATTTACACTTTAGTATTCAATTGTTTATTGCGTTGTATGTTGGGCAAGTATAAATGTATAATAGTATAGAGAGTGAATTTCAAGGATTATCCTTTATCTTTATACCCATTTTCAGGCGCTGTTCTCTATGTTCAAAATTGACGAGTTTTGTCCTTTATGTTTTCATATCATACACATTTTGTTCTTTAGGCCTAACCCAGTTAGTTTTTTCAGTTAAATTTGGTCATATGCTTTGCACATGAGGGCATTTTTGTCAATTCAAAGGTTGCAGAAGCTTTGAGCTGTAAATCTGCCGTTGAACTTACCTTTGAATTGACAAAAACGCCCTCATGTGCAAAGCATATGACCAAATTTAACTGAAAAAACTAACTGGGTTAGGCCTAAAGGACAAAGCGTGTATGATATGAAAACATAAAGGACAAAACTCATCAATTTTGAACATAAAGAACAGTGCCTGAAAATGGGTATAATGATAAAGGACAATCCTTGAAATTCACTCTAGTATAGATGATAAGATAATGTCTCAATATATTGGTATGCTTTAATGTATAATTCTCTCTCTATATATCTTGTCTAGTTGTCTGTAAATAAATGTGATTGATTATGTGTTGAAGTTTGTTCACTGAAGCTTGAGTCATCGCTTTCCATTGTATAGTCCATGACTTAACACAACTTGTGTACATTTAGGTATTACCGACTTCTGTAACAATCATTACATGTTTATTTGCTTGTGATTTAGTGTATTGTATTTTCAAACTACTTCTTCGTGGATAATTGCTTTCTTGATATGATGTTCGATGAACCAGAAAGTAAGGTTTTGTTTGGTCCGTTTGTTAATCAGAATACAAGGTGCATTCCTACAATAGAAATGGTCTTTGCGCTTTGGGCTTTATGGATGACCACTATCCTGTTCGAAGTGCATTTTCTCTGTTAAACCAAGTAAGTTACTAAGTTTATCCAACCTTCATCTTCTTTTATTATATCCATTCACCCTTAATACTTTATTTATAGTAATTGAATTTGTACATGTATTACCAATGACATTTGACCTGTTAAACTTTGTTTCTTTATGTTCACCAAGTGCTTTCATTATGTTCACCAAGTTGATTAACTGTTGGTTTAGGTGGTAGATGAATACCAAAAGAATTTCGGTGATTCATGGAAAACTGTGCAAGCAGATTGCAGCCAACCGTGGCCTTATTTAGATGAAGCTTTGACCAAATTTCAGGTTTTAGTTATATGCTTATAACGAAACTAAATTGTTTCATAAGTTGATAACATGTACTAAATTGTTTTTCGTTTTTATTTGATTCCCTTCAAACTATCAGGATCCTGCCCAGGCAGACAAGCTGCTGAAAATTCAGAGGGAATTGGATGAAACAAAAATCATACTTGTAAGTAATTTTTAACAGACTTGTGAACTAACGTTCGGTTACAGTTATGTTTATGATGTATGCACGCTGATATACGTGATTATTGCATATTGTAACACAACATATATACAAAAGGTCAAGCTTTATTAGTTATTAAAATTTTTTGACTTTCAAAACATACAATATGTGTTAATCACTGGATTACATCAGTCTAAAATCATAAACATTTATATCATATAATTTATGTATTAGTGTATTACATAACTGATCAAATGAATACTATTTTGTAAGTTTCTGGTGATGCATAAATATGTTTCTTTTACAGTACAAGACTATTGATAGTGTCCTTGAAAGAGGTGAAAAGCTGGACAATTTAGTGGAAAAAAGTTCAGATCTCAGTGCAGCTTCACAGGTATGAAATATATTTCCTTTAATTATTTCATTTTCCCCCTGGTATTCTTGATTTTATTATATATTAAAAGTTGTTTTTCCTGTTTCTCCTACTTTAAAGCAATATATACATCCTTTTGTGGCTTTCAAACGTTTAGTAAAACTAAAAACAAAACTGCAATTTTCACACGTATTCTTGGTGTATTTATCTCATGATACTCGGTTTTAGCATTGTCAAACGGTTAGTTCTACAAACATCTTATTCATAATTTTCTACAAATAAAATTTTAAATTTATAAAAAAATCAATAGCTGTAGCTTGTAGAACACCATCTATACATCAGTATTCATTTTTCATGTTTTTGGTTTTGGTATTTTCAACGATACTGGTACCAAACCGACAAAATTGGTACGGTATTCAATTTATACTTTTACTCGTTTTCGGTATATTTCTGTATGGTATCGGTTTGGTTCCGATCTCATCCCTCATTTATTATTAATTGAATATTATATGTTTATATGTATATTTTATTTTTCTATATTTCTATTATTATAATTTTATGCATATAATACAATTTATATTATTTAGTTATTTTTATAAAATAATATTTATTATTTAATAATATATTTATTATATAAAATAAAATTACTTATTTATAGTAACATGCTCGTTTAGGCGCATGAGCCTAGTTCAGCTTGGGCCCGAGCTCGTTTATAACATAGCTTAAGTTTTAAGCTCAAACTTGGGCTTGTTGAAGCTCGGACTGTTTTGTGCTTTTAGCGGGCTGATCCAAGTATGTCACAAGCGTCTTGGCTCGTTTACAACCCCTACACGATTCATTGAAATGGTACACCCTGGAATTCTAAGTTACCCGTATATAATACATATAGTTCTTGAAGGGTCAAGTTATTCTATAAGGGTCTGTTTGGTATGGGGTAATGGAATGGACGAGTGAATGAAATGGACGAGGTAATGGAATGAATGAGGTAATGGAATTGATCATTACCATTCCATGTCTTGTTTGGTTACATGTGTGAATGGAATGAACAATTACT
Organism: Helianthus annuus; assembly: GCF_002127325.2. Taxonomy (NCBI): domain Eukaryota; kingdom Viridiplantae; phylum Streptophyta; class Magnoliopsida; order Asterales; family Asteraceae; genus Helianthus; species Helianthus annuus. Next base: position 173,017,407 of record NC_035435.2, on the reverse strand, counting down.
TTTTGTTGTTTCGTATGCGAAAAAAGAAGAAGGAATAAAATCAGATGGCGGTGGTCAGTGATGGGTGATGATAGGGCGTGGTGGTAGGTGTCAGTTGTAGCGGCGGAGGTGGTTGGCGGTGGTTGGCGGTGGTGGTGGATGACGGTGGAGGTAGGTGGCGGCGGTGGCGATGGTGGTGGCATGGGTGGTCGGAGGTGGTTACAGCGACGACGGTGGTCGGAGGTGGTAGCGGTGGGTGGTGGCGGTTGATAGCGGTGGCGGCGGTTGATAGCGGTGGCAGCGGTGGGTGGTGGCGATGATTGGAGGTGGCAGTGTCAATGGTGGTGGTGATGATCGAAGGTGGGTGGTGGCGATGATCGAAGGTGGCAGTGGCGACGGTGGGTGGCAGCGGTGGCGGGTGGCAGCGCCGGTGGCGGGTGGCGGCGGAGGTGGGTGACGGTGGTGGTGGTGGTGTGTGGTAGCAACGGTGGTGGGTTGTGGTGTTGTTAATGAAGGGTGAAGAGGAATGGAATGGAAAAAAAACAGGGGGGCGGATGGAATGATTTTGAGGGAATGGAATGAACTTTGGAATGGACGATTCCATTCCATCGACAAACCAAACACTCTTTTCTCCATTCCATCACAATGGTCCATTCCATTCCACCTCTTATTCCTTCATACCAAACGCTACCTAAAGGCTTCTAATTGTAAGAAGTGTAAGAAGGATTTATAGAGTGACAAGTATCCAATAAGCTAAAACTAAACCCGCTACATCACCACCAAAAACCTAAACACCCACCCCCACCCGGCAAAAAAAGTTTTTTTTTTTTTTTTTTTTTTTTTTTTTTTTTTTTTGGGGGGGGGGGTGATGTGGTGGGGGGTGGGGGTTTAGGTTTTTGGTGGGGGGGGGGGTGGATGTTTAAGGTTTTTTTTTTTTTTTTTTTTTGTGTAGTGGGTTTTTTTAGGTTATTGGACACTTGTCACTCTATAAATCCTTCTTACACTTCTTACAATTAGGATCATTTGTATTTGATCCTAATCCAGTTCTTGAATTCTAATCGACCATTTTTATGTAGTTGCGACCAGACGATTTGACGTCTTACTTTGTGTTGTTTGTTGCTCTTATAAGATCTCTTTTTTATGTTTAACAGATGTTTTACAAACAAGCGAAGAAAACAAACCAATGTTGTACAATATTGTGAAATGTTAAATGGGATGCAAGGTACACTGGGATGTGTTTGTTTGCTGTTTAATGTTTATACTATTATAAATAGTTCTTTTGTGATTTATGCTTGATACTCTTTGTAATATATGTGGTGGAAAAGGGGTGTTTGATATTCTTTTTTATTTAATAGGCCCATTTATTTAATGTGTTAAAAAATGCATATAAATGCTTTTGGGTGTTTGGATGATGGAAATGTTTATTTTTGGGACAAAATAAGTTGCTTTATAAATAGTTTGTGTTTGATTATATAAATTAATGGAGTGTTTGGCAACTTCTGAATGAGTAACTATTTAACCCGTAAGAGGTCTCTGAACCATTAGGAGCCAGTATAATGTTTAACCGTTCAGAGACAAATGTCTATAATGTATAATCATTCAAAGGCAAATGTGTGAACTATTTAGACATATGTTCGCGAAACAAATAGTCTGAACCATTAAGTGTTGAACCAGTAAAACGTAACCATTAAGAGCTGAAACAAGCAGTTCCCTAAGTTATTTGTGTGGGTTTAAAATTTTGACTTGTTTTAGTAACTAACTAGTGGGGCTATCTGCATGTTACAGCGGCCATTTGGTTGGTATCAGTTTGATATGTTATAGTACTAACACTCGGTATAACAACTGAGAGATATACGCACAAGAGAATATCAACACGTGTATTATTTTCATCAAAAGAAATAAAAAAGAATACTAATACTGGGTCAGATGATAGTGGTACAAGTACCGGTGTTATTTGGTTGTAACCGGTTCGGTTCGTCACGTCACATGTAGGAATGACGAAAAAATCATAATAATGAACATTCGTATCGTTAACGATATCGTTTGGACGATATTAATTCGATTTGTCACAATAAAGAACAAAAAAACTTAAATATATTTGACCTGTTTAATTTGAATAAAACTTTTATCGAAAGATAGATAAAATATGTTATATTTACCAAGATAGCAAAAAGAGTAAATGCTATGAATATTAAAGTTATGGCCTATTAAAGTTATGGCAATTTTAAAACACCACTTAAGATTTTTCAAAGTTTTAACATATTATCATTCAAAGTTTTGATTGATGAAAAAAATGCACAGAGTTCATAGGCATAAACATGCAATTCATGTTTCATCTCTACACACGTGTACATGCAATTTCATTATTATTCTCAATGGTATTATTGTGATTAACATTCAAAATTAGTGCAATTAATCTACTGTTCACAAGAGCATATCTAAATTGTATATAAGAGTGACATATAGACCTAATAAGCAATATCAGCCTTTGTACATATGAGAAAAACTTAAATGTGGTTCGAAAAGCTGCACAAAATTGTTTTATTATATGTTTTGTATTTGTATAACATGTATCATACATCGGAAAGTATTAATTAAAGAAAAAATACATTCTAGTGAACTTTTAGTCAAAACTAATATGAGAGAAAACTTATATTACGCAAAAGGTTGCCTTCATACATGAGTCGATCATTCAAATTAACATTAACATATGATAAAAAAGAAACCGAATGAACAGTGGTTCATTCACTTTCTTTTTAAATATATATATTAATTTAGGGTGGAATATATTATTAAGAGATCAGTAAATGGTATTTGGTATAGGTATCGGTCTTAAATTTACCAAATCCGTGTACTTTCGGTACCGGTTCTGCACAGTTATTCACCGGTTTTTACCCTTAAATACCGGTGCCGTACCGGTACCGAACCGTGGTATAGGTATCGGTCTTAAATTTACCAAATCCGTGTACTTTCGGTACCGGTTCTGCACAGTTATTCACCGGTTTTTACCCTTAAATACCGGTGCCGTACCAGTACCGACCGGTACCGAACCGTACCATACTAGGTATATTCGGTAACAGGAACAGTGCTTTATAATTTATTTTTAAATTAAATTTAGAATGGAATACATCATTAAGAGATCAACAAATGGTATCGGGTATAGGTACCGGTCTCAAATTTACCAAATTAGTGTATTTTCGGTACCGGTTCTGCATAGGTATTCACCGGTTTTTACCCTCAAATACCGGTACCATACCAGTACCGACCGGTACCGAACCGTACCATACTAGGTATATTCGGTACCGGTACCCACTTTTGAGGATTTCGGTAACGGTATTTTTGGTACCGGTTGGTACCGAGCTCATCAAATCCTGTAGCAACGCAGCAATGCAAGTAATTGCACCATTTAGATTACTTTTCATACACACAGTAAGTAAACTGTATTTCGTTTAAATGAGGTTTTATATACACAACAACTTATTTTACTTTCTTTTTTGTCTTTTTCTGTAATGAATGAATTGTAACATGTAAAATTAATTTGCATATTTAGAATATTGATGAGCAAGTCGTATCAAATCCTGTAAACGAATCGGCATCGTATCGGTACCAAATTTACTATACCAAATCATTTTCGGTACCAATTTGGTACCCACCTTTTGGCGTTTCCAGAATCGTTACTTTCGGTTCGACACCGGTCTAGCACCATACCTGTATTTATTGATTTTTACCTTCCAATACCATATCGTATTGTACCGAGCATTTTCGGTGCCGGCACCTAATTTCAATGATTTTCCGGATCGGTACTTTCGCCGCCGTTACCGGTACCGAGCTCATCCATATTTTAACGTGTTAGCACCGTAATAACTAAACTGAAAACAATCGAATTTCCAACGTGTAGGACGTGTGGGTCCTATTATTATATATTAGGTTATTTAAAATTGTTTTTTTTATGACGGAGTGATTATCCTTACCACGTCATTTTATTTATGTTTTGATATTCGGTATCTGTTTGCCGTTGCTGACACGCCTTTATAGTCATTGGGTCCCGCCGCAACGCGTGGGCGGAAAAAAACTAGTTAAAGTAAATTGCGATTTTAGTACTTAAGGTTTGACTAAAATTATCACTTTATTTCAAATAATTTTTTTCTTGCCATTTTAGTCCATTGTTTTCTGGTGTTTTAGTCCCTGACTTTTGTCATTTTTTGCCATTTTCATCGACCACCGCCACCTCCTCCCACCACCCACCCCATCATAACCTTCTTTCATCGCCTCCACCTGCCTTCACCGTCACCACCCACCCACCTCACCACCATCAACACCCACCATTTCCACCACCACCGGCCACTTTTCCGCCACCCACGTCATCAACCAACACCGCCGCTATCATCGTAAAACTAACAACCACCGCCATCATCTTCACTGTAAACCGACACAACACCATCCCCATAGCATCGCACCTGCAAAAAAAGAAAGAAAAATGCAGTTTGACCAAAATTAACCTAAGTTAGCTAATTTTTTTTTAATGGAGTTAGTGGTTTGGATGAAAATGACAAAAGTCAGGGACTAAAATGGCAGAAAACAAACTATTTAGACTAAACTGGCAAGAAAAAAAAAACTATTTAGACAAAACCACAAGAAAAAAACTATTTGGACTAAAGTAGCAAATTTGATGAAACCTCGGTAAGACCATGATGTGTAGTGGTGGAACAAAATAATGCCCCCACCATGGGGCATTATTCGACACGTGTCATCCTAGTTAGCATGGGACATTATTGCAAAAGTGGTGTAGTGGACATATAATGCCCCCTTCCAATTATTAAAAAAAAAAAAGAAAAAAAGAAAAGTAGTTGCTGCAGGTCAGTTAGCATGTCTTATAATGCCCCCTTCCAATTATTAAAAAAAAAGAAAAAAAGAAAAGTAGTTGCTGCAGGTCAAAGTCCTCCTCATTGGCTAGTCAAAGTCCTCCTCACACTCCATTGGCCACATCCATTTTCCTTCCAACCCCGTGCAGCGTTATGATTAAAACGCCACGATTTTTTCAATTTTTTTAAAAAAATAACGCCCCATGTAATGGGGGGATGGGCGTTTTAAGGCGTTTTTTTTCAATTTAAAAAAAAAAAAAAAACGCCCCACTACGGATGGTTTAACTAAAATTACAATTTACTCTTCAAATTATCAACGTTGATGATTTATACAAAAAGTACTATATTTGTACCAACTTACAAAACTTTTTAAAAATGACAATTAATTAAGTGCAATTTATTTTTCAAAGTCTAGAACAAGTGCGATATCTAGAACATGTTAAAGGTCTACATATTAATTTTCTAACCACTGTACATTCGTTTTCATACATCCGAAAATAGGAGTTCAATATTTAATAATGTTTTTAATTATAAGAGGCACTTTTGCCACTTCTGAATGGATAAGTGCTGAATCAGTGAAAGGTCTGAACCATTAAGTGGTGAACCAATAAGAGTTCTGAATTATTAAGAGCCAGTATAATGTTTAATCGTTCAGTCTTAACCATTCAGACTCAGTATAATGCTTAATCATTCAGAGACAAATATCTGAACCATTCAGACATTTATTCGAATTTATTTTTAACCTTTGTAATTTATTTCTTAGTTTAAGAAAGTTAATTTCATTTATATTTTATCTTAAAATATCAAGTTATAATTTTTAAATCTTTATTGCTAATAATTTAATATTTTCTTTATGTAACCACGTACTGTAGTACAGTTTCTAATAATAAAGAAATATTTTTTGCATTAATACTCAAATTTGTTTCCATTATGTTTTTTTTAATATACAAAACTTACAATGGTGTGTGTATATATAAAAGAAATTTTAAGCCAATATTTTTAGCTTAATTTTTTATAGTCACGACTCATAATTAGCTACGTGGTTTAACTAAAACAGAAAGAAAAAACTCACCAAACAATTAAACAAATCACGTTATGTTCTAGAGTTATTATGGGATTTGTGGCTATTAAAAAATGGGATTTGTGGCTATTAAAAAATGAACTATAGTAATTATTATTATTTTACAGTTTTAAAGTAACATAATAAGTATTACGCCACTTGGATTATACCACATCAAATTTTGTATACCATGTTTTGGTTTACATTTGTTGATATTAATATAATAATGTTAGTAATAATAACAATATACTTCAGAATTAATTATAAAATAATAATAAAATAGTATTATTTATCAAAATAAAATAATAATAAAGTAGTATCTCTAAGTGTTGTTTATCACAAATACAAGAGTATATATGACAGATATTTGGGAAAGAGTTATGTCTTTACCTCTAAAAGAAAGATACATTAGAGTTAATAGCATGGTGGGCTCTAGTAAATGGAAGAAGATCATCAATGCTATTTTCCAAACTACTGGAAATATGGAAGGCTGGAAATGAGATCAAAAGGGCTATACCGACTCAACAAACAGCGGATATTATTAAGGAACACTTGTTGATAGGGTGTAGATCAAAATTTTGAAGATATAAATTGGGGTAGATGGTGTAACTTCAATTTACGAGATAGTTTCATGTAACCGTTCCTTGGGTTTTACAGCTTCTTGCTGGCCCGTCTATATTTTTATATAGATTTTCGCCGTTCAAAAAAAATTATGACAGAAAAAATTGTTATCTTTCACCTGAACTTTCTTATTCTAAAGAGTAAACTGCCATTTTGGTCCCTGAGGTTTGGTCACTTTTGACATTTTAGTCCAAAACTCAAATCTTTTGCATCTGGGTCCCTGTGGTTTCAGTTTTATTGCCATTTTGGTCCAAAAATGAAATCAGGTCATACTTGTCTTATAAAATCCTGCAATTTTGTCATTTTCCTCAGGGGCAAATCAGGTCATATTTGTCTTATAAAATATGGTATTTATTTATAAAAAAGAAATGATCATTTTGCCCCTGCGAAAAATGACAAAATAGCAGGATTTTATAAGACAAATATGACCTGATTTCATTTTTGGACCAAAATGACAATAAAACTGAAACTACAAGGATCCAGACGCAAAAAGTTTGAGTTTTGAACTAAAGTGGCAAAAGTGATCAAACCACAGGGACCAAAGTGGCAGTTTATTCTATTCTAAATTAACAAAACCAACTTTTCAAACCATCAAATAAAATGTCATGGATTTTAAGTGAAATTCAATGGGAAAAGTTAAGTTCCATAAGAAATCTCTCAATAATTTGGGACCATATGCTAATTTCCATTTTCTACTTGAATTTGCATCACCACAAACTTCTAGACTTTCTAGAAATTAACTATAACCTTAAACCAATTATTTAATTATCAACGACCTAATAGAAAATGTTGTTTTCATTTCAATAACACATAACTTTTTGGTTTATACATAGCTTATTTAATATAAGTACTTTATATAGATTAGAGATAACAAGAGTTAAATAACTTGTTAAATAGAGAGAAAAAGGATACGCATTAGCTTATTCAAACTTTTATCTACTTTTTTTAAACACAAACTGGACTTTTATTCATTAAAACTTGGGGATACCCGCTATGAGTATCCGTTCCAAACTTTTATCTATTGCTTTAAGTTTTATAATTTTAACCAGTCCCGACTTTGAGGGAGGGCTGGGTGGCCGATGGCCCAGAGGCCCGGTCTCAAGATTAAGGGAAAATCCCTCTGAGTTGTGAGAACTTATGCTGTGTTCCAGAGATCCACTTAACAAGGGGAGGGGAGGGGAGGGGAGGGAAAATGGGGTTTTTTTTGCCTGATAATAGTCTTTCCAATTTGGAAAGACATGGAGGGGAGGGGAGGGATGGGGAGAGATTTTTAACTCGGGAACACAAGAACTCGGACTTTCCGTACAAGTTTTGCCCTATTTTTTTCACACCCTCAGATCAAAATGTTTAGAAAGACTGCCCGTAAAAAAGTAAAAAAAAAAAATTTGAAGTGATGTTTTTCTGCCCCTTACAGTAGCTGTAAAAAGCTGATGACATAAGCATGACATAACTTTGTACAACAGTTACGGCTACCGTAAATGAAAAAAAAAAACAGGTTTTTTTTATTTTTTTTGGAAAAGTTAATTTTTTAAGGATTTCTGGTAGAAAAAAACTTTTGAAAAAACCTTTCGTAAGGCCGAGTTCTCTAAGTTCTCACAACTCGTATAAGTTTTCATTTTGCCCGAGTTCTCTAAGCTGATGACATAAGCACAACTCGTATATATATATATGGGTTAGTTAATGTACAATTGTGCTTAACGAACGATGCGTACGAGATGCAATTATAACATGCGAATTTTTGCTACTTATAACATGCGGATTTGGATTTTTATAAACATGTGGATTTGCCTTTTTATAACATGCGAATTTGTTGATTTGTATGTCTGTTTGTATATGCGGGGTTTCGTTTTAGGGGTTTATAACGTGTGGAATTTACATCGCATATGCTTGTACGTTAAGGCCAATTGTTTTAAATTATTTATTTTAAGTCATTTTAAATTAAGTGAATTGCTCTTTTACTTATCAATACCCATTAAAAAGGTTTAACATTAAACCTAACTAAAGTTTAAACCCTTTTAAATTGGCTCAATAAGGGTCCATATTTTCTACTCGCTCTAGACCTAATTTTTAGGATTCTTAGGACGCCCGGATGTTAACGTATAAAATAGGATTTATTAAAATAAGGGTCCATATTTTCTACTCGCTCTAGACCTAATTTTTAGGATTCTTAGGACGCCCGGATGTTAACATATAAAATAGGATTTATTAAAATAAGAATGTGTTCCTTTAAATACTAAAATGATTCAGTAGGTTATTAAGTTATGTTAATTTTTTTTCTAATTCTAGTGATCAATTTCTTTTTTATTTCTATAATATATTTGAATCGTTATTAATAAACCACTATCTAATATGAAACGTTTTCAACTTTTCATATGATTGGGCTGAAATTGTTGACTATCATAATTTTAAGTAACTAAAACCTTGGTTATAATTTATAAACTTTTAGCTATTATAATATATATTATTTTTACACAAGTAAAAGTAATAGGTTCGCACACATAATCAAACCTTGTGTATGAATAGCGGGCTCAAAGCCAAATATTAAAAGGTCTACATATTTACACACCTTATTGCCTATTTGGACACCCTTCAAGACGCCTTGTATAGACCTATACGAGGCGTATAGCCTTTTTCAATTTCCAAGAGAATCTCTGATTATGTCATATTTTGTCTTATTTGCCTCGTATACGCCTCGTATAGGCCTATACTGGGCGTCTAGGGAAAAAAGACCATTTAGCCCCTGATTTAGGCCTATACTGGGGGTAAATTGGTCTTTTTTGCCTCTCTTATATGCCTAGTATAGGCCTATACTAGGCGTATATAAGGTTTTTTTTTTTTTTTTTTTTTTTTTTTTTTTAACAAACATTTTAACAATATTAATCGTTTTAGCAAAACTTTTATACAAAAACAAGTTTTTTTATTTTAAATAATTAATATTAGGACCCCTCGTTGGTTTTTTTTTTTTGAGTTGAAAAATGGATGTTTTGGTAGGGTAATTTGATTGTTTTTGGAGGGTGATGTTTTTTGAGTAAAAAAATGGGTGTTTTGGTAGGGTAATTTAAGTTGTTTTTTTTTAAAAAGTTTTATTGTTTTTGTATAAAAGTTTGCTAAAACGATTAATATTGTATAAAATGTTTGTTAAAAAAAAAAAAACCTTCAAGACGCCCAGTATAGGGCTATACTGGGGCTATACGAAGGGTCCAAAAGACCATTAATTGCCTCCAGTATAGGCCTAATTCAGGGCTATAATGGTCTTTTGGACCCCTCGTATACGCCCAGTATAGCACTATACTGGGCGTCTATTATTATTATTTTTTTTGTTTTCTTTTTTTAATATTTAAAAAGAAAAAACAAAAAAAATAAAAATAGACGCCCAGTATAGGGCTATACTGGGGCTATACGAAGGGTCCAAAAGACCATTAAACCCCTGAATTGCCCCCAGTATAGGCCTAATTCAGGGGTATAATGGTCTTTTGGTCCACATAGACGCCCAGTATAGCCCTATACTGGGCGTCTTGAAGGGTTTTTTTTTGTTTTCTCTTTTTAAATATCAATAACACTAATATTAACTATAAAAAACTCATATTAATTATAATAACGCTAATATTAATTATAAAAAAACTCATATTAATTATAAAAAACTCATATTAATTATAATAACACTCATATTAATTATAATAACACTAATATTAATTATAAAAAACTCATATTAATTATAATAACACTAATATTAATTATAAAAAAACTCATATTAATATCAATAACACTAATATTAATTATAAAACACTAATATTAATTATAAAAAAACTCATATTAATATCAATAACACTAATATTAATTATAAAAAACTCATATTAATTATAATAACACTAATATTAATTATACGATGCCTATACGAGACTTATACTATACTATACGATACGATACAACACGATAGGCTTATACAAGACCTATACGAGACTTATACTACACTATACTATACGATACGATGCGATACAACACAATACTATAGGATACGATACCACATCCATAGGCCCATACAATGCCTATACGAGATTTATACCACACTATACGATACGATACGATACGATACAATACGATACTAGACTATTGGATAAGATACAACACTTGTATAGGACTATAGGTGTGGTTTAGGTCCCGTTTAGGCCTATAGGCTTATACAAGACCTATAGGGGCCATATACTAGACTTATACTATACAATATACGATACGATACAACGCCCGTATACGTCGATAGGCCTATACAAGACCTATAAGGGACCTATACTACACTATATGATACGATAGTATCGTATTGTATCGTATAGTATGGTATCGTATTGTATCGTACAATGTATAGTATAAGTCTCGTATAGGTCCCATATAGGTCTATACGAGACTTATACTATACTATACGATACGATACAACACGATAGGCTTATACAAGACCTATACGAGACTTATACTACACTATACTATACTATACTATACTATACGATACGATATGATACGATACAATACAATACGATATTAGACTATTGGATAAGATACAACACTCGTATAGGACTATAGGTGTGGTTTAGGTCCCGTTTAGGCCTATAGGCTTATACAAGACCTATATGGGACCTATACTAGACTTATACTATACACCATTTTTTTACTCAAAAAACATCACCCTCAAAAAACAATCAAATTACCATACCAAAACATCTATTTTTCAACTAAAAAAAACCAACGAGGGGTCCTAATATTAATTATTTAAAATAAAAAAACTTGTTTTTGTATAAAAGTTTGCTAAAACGATTAATATTATATAAAATGTTTGTTAAAAAAAAAAAAAAAAAAAAAAAAAAAAAAAAAAAAAACCCTTCAAGACGCCCAGTATAGGCCTATACGAGGCATATAAGGGGCAAAGGGTCACATATGAGGCCTATACGAAGGGTCCTATACGCCCAGTATAGGCCTATACGAGGCGTCTTGAAGGGGTCAAACCAGAAGTGACATGAGTCAGGCACTGATTTTGATGTAACCCTATACGCCTCGTATAGGCCTATACGAGGCCTATACGAGGCAAAGGGTGTCTAAATAGGCAGATAAGGTGTCCAAATAGATTGACCCATATTAAATGGACTCTAGTTACCATCACCGGCGAAGACAAAACCTTTAAACACTTGAGTTTAGGAGTGATTGGTCTTGGTTTCAAGTTCGACAGACGACATGAATTAAAAGAAATTTGTATTTAAAAAATGGACTCTAGTTACACTTGATCTTCCACTCATTAAAACCTTTAACGAATCCATCTTGAATAACTTATAAAACGACTTGATCGTTTACACCCTTGTGACTAATATTCACGGTCACCCCATCCTTACTACATCATGTGTGTTTCATCGTTGATTGTCTTGTTTACGGTCAAAATGATATTAGGTCGACAAAACTTATACAGGTTTATTTACAAGACAAGTCTCAATTGAATTCTCCTTCAACTCTTTATGTTTTTTTGACTTTTATACATTGAAAAACAAAAGATTTATGATATCTTTTGTTTTAGGTATGTCTTGGATTGTACTATTTCTTCACAATTAAAGATTCAATATAATAAATATTTTGTGTTTATTAAGATGTATCAATATATTTATTATTAGTTTTCATAAAATGATCTTTTAGCTAGTTATTTATTATTTATTCAATGGTGTGGTGGTCCATTGACAAAGACAAAACCTTTAAACATCTTAAGATGAGGAGGTCTTGGGTTCAAGTTTCACAGACTGCAGAAAAAAAAATGTCGTTCAAAAAAAGCTGGTTATTTATTAACCATGACACTACTGTTCATTTACCGATATGGGTTTGTTGATATATGATTCAGACAAACTCGCGAGTCTCATAAAACATCGGAGTTTTGTGTTTAATCTTTTGTGGAAAAGAATAGGGCATGGTAGATGTTTGCTAACGAACAAGAAATGTTTTTAGGGTTGGACCGTACTGTAGACAATTATAGGTTTTAGGGTTGGACCAGACTGTACACAATTATAGGCGTTTGCGAATGAGCCGATTGGTCTAGGCAAGTCGACAAGTCAGATCGGCTTTCTTCTTTTCTAATTTTTAGGAGTTAGGTGGGCAACAAGCTGCCCCGAACCCCCTTTCGAATAGCAAATCCAATTCTATCAAAACCAAAATTCTGTTTCTTCGGCGACAAGAAACTGTTGTACACGACTTTCTGTACTCTATTTAGAAAACCGACAACTTCAGAGGCAAGAGACCCGAAAGTTTCGAAGTCGAAAAAGGTGTTCAAGGTTAGAACTTAGACCGGTTGGTGTAGCCACTAAGCCACATGTGAAGGGTAACATGTAAGAACAACTATGTGCAAAAACAAAAAGTATTTTGTGAATAACTGGTTGACAATTTAATAATCTTGTTCAAAGGATGGTAACTATTTATGAATTAACTTTATGTTAAACTTACAAAAAGGTTAAATAAATTAGAATTTTATAAAAAAAAAATTGTCAACTGAAAAAAGAAAAATATAGTAATTTAATAAACCAGTATGGGTGTCCATGTTTGAACGAGATTCTTTTGAGTTCTTTATTTTTTTTATGTGGATAATTATTCAAGTCTTCACATCGGCCAGCCATTCCATTTGACCATACTCCTTACGTCATATAAGGGATGTAAGGGATTTTCGAAGAACAAAGAAAATTATCATAAATTCGATTGGTATCGGTTTGGGTGTAGATACGATACTTTCACTAGGTATAACAATTGAAAGAGAATATACAAAATAAAATGTGAAGTCGTGATATACTTAAAAGAATGACAAAATGTGTTTTACATCGACGAAAAATCACAAAAACGAATATCAGTAACGGTTTTGAGAATACGAATATCAGTACTGATGATGTTCGGTCGGAATCGGTTCGACACACACTGGTACGCAACTGTCACTCGCTATAGCATACAATACGAAAAATACATCGTATTTTGTATACAACTCTTTTTTTTTAATTTGAAGTCGATACAACAGTATCGAATCTAAAATATAAATATCGGTATCGATGTTGTTTGGTCGAAATCGGTTCTGTTCATCAGTGACTCATGGTACGAGTATAATAACGCTGCTCGTATAGCTTAGGATACCAAAAATATATATTTTATTTTTAATACAACCCATTTCCATCAAACATTTTACCAGATGTCTAGGGAAAAAAATAAACACGTTTATGGCGGGTTTTTGGTCAGTATGTATTAGTTCAATTCGTTATAATACTTGTATGATAAAGATACTCGATATAACAACTAAAAGATATTCTGTTGTTTATTAATTATTATTGTTACTTTTACTCTACTTTACACCAATACTTTTAAACTACTTTGCTACCTATGGTTAAACTTAGGACCTTTCCTTTAAGAGTCAGGTCATTTTTCTGTAACAAATGAGCTAGTCCCACATCGAATATTACTAATATTGGTATTGAACTTTTGGACACATGTTTTATTTTCCATTATAGACCCCCATACATATTGGAACCTTCCTTTTGGTATTTAAGGAAGCAAAGAACACAAACAAACAATCAAAAACATTCATAATGAATTCTTCTCATTCCAACTGCTCATCACCGGAGTTCTCCCACAATGATCTCCTTCCATTCAACGAAAACGATTCACAAGAAATGCTTCTTTTCGGCCTCCTAACAACCGGCTTCAACACCACATATTCGAACAAAGTTAGCTCAACACCACCCACCAAAACCGCCGCATTTAGAGGCGTTAGAAGGCGGCCATGGGGGAAGTTTGCAGCGGAGATAAGGGACTCAACAAGGAATGGAGTAAGGGTATGGTTGGGTACATTTGATAGCGCAGAAGCGGCTGCTTTGGCTTATGATCAAGCCGCTTTGTTGATGAGGGGTTCGTCCGCGATATTGAATTTTCCGGTTGATAGAGTGAGGGAATCTTTGCATGAGATGATGGGTGGGAAGGTAACGGCGGTGGAAGGCGGTGGTTCGCCCGCGATGGCGTTGAAGAAGAGACACTCATTGAGGATGAGAGATGCACTTAGGAAGAGTAGAAGAGATAGAAGAGAAAAGAAGGTGGTGGTGTTTGAGGATTTAGGGGTTGATTATTTGGAAGAATTGTTGACTTCTTCAATAGAGCACAAGAGTTAGTTTATTTGCATTACATGTTTACTTTTGTAAAGGGTTAAAAGTTGACAATATTGTTTTAGACTTGCACAAAAGAATAAGAGCAACCCCAAGTCCCCAACTATGGTGTTAAAAACCGTTAAAACTGACTGAACTGGTTAAACTGTCTCAAATCAATGGTTCGGCTCACGGGTTACGGTTTGAAAAACCGGATTGAACGGTTCGGTAGATGGTTTTTTTCTGGTAACCGGTGACATATGTATTATACATTTTGAAGTTGAAGCATTATATGTAAAGTGCTTGGGGTGATATGGTAAAAGCCCTTTAGTTACATATAAGTTCAAATCTTACTGTACCTTTTTTTTCTTTGATAATTTATTTTATTTCATTAACTTGCACTAATGAGCTCGCAGTTTTCTTTTGAAAATAAAACCATAGTAATGTACTTTATTTTTTTATATTTAATGCCAAAAGACTTTTTTTTTTATTCATGATGCACATAAATTGCTTATACGGTTTCTGTTAAGTTGAAGCTTTGCTTGAGGTTTTGATTTAAATAGAAGCTTTGCACGTCAAGCTCCAATTTTTACATGATTATTCAGGAATGGGATCAAATACAAACACTTAAGTTTGTAAGAACCGTAAGAACCAACAAATAATTGACAAGTGTCTATCAATAAAAAAATTAGTTTAAGGGTAATTTAGACCTTTTGACCATATTTATTTAAAACTAACTAAAAATAATTACAAAAAATATAATCAGCACAACACTATATAATTAGCATAACATGCTTAATTGTTCTTCATTATCAGCACATCATCCTCAATCGTTCTCCATTATCAACATAAACGACATCAGCACAACAACCTCAATTGTTCTCCATTATCAGCACGCCAGATGTGCTGATTATATCTACTTTTGGTGTTTGGTTGTATTATTTTGTAATTAACACATAATCAGCACTTTATCAGCACAATTATAAAACACCTTTTGTTAACTTTTTTAAAAATCACTTTTATAAATACAAAAAAGTATAGCAATATGGTACTCATATTAAAGATAAAAAAATACTTGATTTTATGATATATTTTTTTTTTAAAAAATAATGAAGTATATAAAAGTTATTTTAGTTTAAAAACCTTGATGGAATTTGTATTTAATGGAAAATGGTCAAATGACTAGCAATTTTACAAAATTACCCCTAATTTTTTAGTAGTAACTTTTAATTATAAGGGTTTTTTTTATAATCAATATCAACCCTTGATTTAAATTATCAATGGTTCAGATCTGTTCTTACGGTTCTTATAATTAGCAATGTTTGTACAGGATCTCAACCCTGATTATTCAAACCATTTTCTTTTCTTATATTACATTAAGTGTCCATATTTTGCAGCAGTGTTCCATCCTTTTGTATTTATTATTCTTTGGTCTCACTCAGGGCCGGCTCTTGGGCCGGCCAACCCGTGCCGACGCCCAAGGCTCAAATTTTTATAGGGCCCGAAAGATTTTTATAAGCTTTTATATATATATACTAAATTACCATGCCACCTCCACCATGCCGCATGGGGTGGTGTTCCGCAGTGGCAAATCTTGAGATTTCCGACCGGAGGGGGGGGGGGCGAAAGTCACTGAATCTAAAAATTTCTATAAAACTAGGGGGTCGAAAACGTATATACCCAAAAATTTCTATACGAAAACTACATACTCTCCACCACTGAACTAAAAGTTCCGAGGGTCGGCCGCCCCCTCCCGCCCTACTTAAGCTACGCCCATGGTGTTCCGGCGTGGAGGAGGCCTTCACACCATTTTACCGCTCCCACACCATTTAGTCTAATGAAAATGAATTATCACAAATTTAATCATAATAAATATCTTAAAGAAAATTAAATAAATTGTAATAGTGTTTTAAGGAAGTTAGCGTTTCCAAACAACGTCAAACAAAGCGTGACCACCCAGGTAAACTCTATGACAAAACGCCACCCAACATAATACATCAATTTTTCACCGTCATCCATGGTTGTAAAGATCACGCCTAGGCATCTATTAACCACAATTAGTACCCATCCCACCTCCTCACTAGCGACTAACGATTACTACAACACTACCATCGTCCGATCCAACTCCGACCCGTGTTCTTGTATTATTCACTCCCGCTTGCAACTTCACACCCAAATCTCAAATATCCCGTTTCTTTTTTTACTTTCAAATCACTGCCTGCCTATAACTTCGGGATTTCGAATCCTCATCATTATTATGTGTCAAAACCCTCAACCCTTATTGCCTACAAAACCCTGAATCCTTTCAATCGGTTCGCCGGAATTCCCTCATCTCCGCCGCTCTACCACCGCCAAACGAAACATTCAGCCCACGATACGGCGTCGCATCAATCCAACTGAGGTATCGTTCGATCCTTTACAAAACTTACGTACCCCCGCATTTCAACGTCTTCATGCATATGAATTTCGTTCTAACACAAATTATAATGTTATGATTTCTTTTATACAATCGTTTCTGGTATTTACATAATACGTTTTTAAATCTTGTATCAGTTTTACTGTAAATCACAGTTTATATTGAAACAATGCTCGTGTTATGAGACTTGAACCTAAGATGGCAGACTTAGGGCTGCAAACGAACCAAACCGTTCGGCGAACAGTTTGTGAACTGTTTGGTGGAAGTTCGTTTGTGTTTGTTCGTTTATCAAACAAACGAAGATGAACAAGAAATTTCGTTTGTTTAGTTAAATGAACGTGCATGTACATGGATAGAGGACACGTTCGTTCATTTATGTTCGTGAACGTGTTCGTTTATGTTCAATTATGCTCATTAGTGTTTTTAGTTTTTATATTTTATTTACATACTTTAAAGAGTAAATTACTTTTTGAGTATCTGTGTTTTAGTGGTTTTAATCACTTGAATCCAAAATCAAAAAGTTTAACGCCATGAGTCCTTAACCGCTCATTTTATAACGTTTTTGAGTTCAATTTTTTTTAACAATTGTACTTTTGATTTTGGACTCAAGTGGTTAAAACTACTGAAACACATGGACTCAAAATGTTATAAAATAAGCGGTTAGGGTCTCGGAGCGTTAAACTTTTTGATTCTGGACTAAATTGGTTAAAACCACTAAAACACAGAGACTCAAAAAGTAATTTTTTGTTCTTTAAAATTTTGACAAATAATATATTTAATAAATGTCAATTTGTGTTCATGAACATTAGTCTGTGTTCATCAACGTTCGTTTTCGTTTGTTTCCTAAAATTAACAAATGAACACAAACGAACATGAACACGTTCGTTTCCTTAACAAACGAATACAAACATCAAATCGTGTTCGGTAAGTGTTCATGAACAGTTCGTAGACACATATATTTTTTTTTTAACAAACGAACACTTGTTCATGTTCGTTCGGTTCATTTGCAGCCCTACTCACACTTAAGTATTCTAAAAGGTTTGCCTTGCTACTGGACCGGACCACCGTTATTTCGCTATCTACTTATCGGTTATGGTACGGTTTCGGACAACCATATATACACTCATTATGATTTCACTATTTAAAATTCGTTATTTTATGGCACACTGAAACTGATATTCTAAAACTGCTACTGTTAACAAGACTATGCACTAAAATGATTTACTGATGTGTTAATAAAAAATTGTTAAGTGGAAATGTGGAATTGTCACTGAGACTGTGTGCTTAAATGGTTAACTCCAAATGTCCATAGAATGGTGCTATTATGAACGTGCTAATATGAAGGCATTGAGCTTATATTGTAATTTTTTTTTTATATATTGTATTGATTTAAGTATTTTTACGGATTGAGGTTTGATTTTTATATATTTGTATATATGGCACGGCACGTTAGCACTAATACCATGCGTAGTGGTTATGGTGAATAATGTCCCATCTTTGGGCGTTGTCCGTCACGTGTCGTCCTAGTCAGCAAATGGGCGTTTTGAAGAAATGGGCGTAGTGGGATAAAGCCCCCACCCTTGGGCGTTGTTCGACACGTGGCACTCCCATAATTACCCAATTATTAGTTTTTTTATTTATTAAAACAAGTAATATTCTACTAAAACAGCCATTGGCCAACACACAAGGGGCTCGAGCGGTGTTTTTAAAACGCCATTCGAAAAAATCCAAGAAAAAGGCCCACGAGGGCTGAGACCCGGGCGTTGTTTGGCGTTTTCGGGCAAAAAAACGGCCACATCCAAGATGACTACCCATGGTCTAAGAGAGTGGGGCTACAAAATAGTAGACGTGGTAATGATTAAGTCTAAAATTGTGATACCAACGGGTACCGATACCGAAAATATACTGGTATTGAAAATCCCCAAAAAATGAGTACTGGTACCGGTACGGACCGGTATTAGAAGGTAAAAACTGATACCGAACCGACACCAAAAATGCTAAATGTCAGCACCGATTCGATACCAAAAAATCATATTGATTCGGGAAATTTGATACCGGTGTCCAAAAGCGAAAATCAAAGGGAGAAAATTTGACCAGCGAATTAGTCAAGGGACCAATGTAGCCTCTCATCAAAACCTTTCCAAGCCGAAACCCAAATAACACAAAAAAACCCTCAAAACACAAACCCTTTCTCACACCAGTGAAAGCTTGAACCCTCAACAATTTCACCTCCACAATGAGATAATCAACCAACAAATCCACTCAAATTCCACCAAAATTATGGTTTCGAAACACTCCGGCAAAGACAGCGAGGATGCCGGTGCCGAAGCTGACGTCGATGCCGTTGTTGTTTCGTCACCGAGACCGCTTCGCACCAGCGATAGGCTCCGAAAAAGACCGAAATCATTCAATCGGTTTGTGTATCCGAATTCGAAACGGAGTAAGACTCGGAGTAAGACACGGAGGAAGACGAAAACTAGGGCTTCAGCTGTTCAGATTGCCAAAAGGATGTCTGGAGACAGTAAACAGAATAATTCGGTAGTCATTCGGTTTATTGTTTGGTTGTTTAACTGTTTAAGTAGTTTTAGGGTTAGTTTATAGTTAGTTATATGTGTGTTTGAGGATTTATTGTGTTTGTTTGATTATTTTGTTGAATGTGTTTGTGATCATGTTTAGTTTTGTGGATTGGAATTAGAAATGGAGGTAAATTAGTACTGCATTTTGAACTTGATTTGCTAGGGTTAGGGTTGCACCGCGTTGAGGACATGGTATAGGAGTTCGTCGAGACCGTAGTTGTCAATAATGATCGCTACGCTCGCTATAGCGAATAGCGTATAGGTCTAGTCTCGCTATAGCCTTTGTACCGATAGATATGGTTGTAAAAGTCCCGCCTAGGCTCCGAGTACTCGCTACAAGGTAGGTTGCCGAGGCCGAGTATTGTTTGCCTAGGCCAATTACTCCCCGAGTAATCTCCGCCTAGGCCGAGTACATCCCGAGTACTCTCAAATCCGACTAGAGAGCGCCTAGCGACTTTTGCAACCATGCCGATAGATAGCGATGCTAGTGACCTTTATTTTTTTTGTTTTTTAATATAATAAATAGCAATTAATATAAGATTAAGGTTAAGGACAATTAGGGGATGATAAATGATACATATGTGGCATTGTGGCATAGCTTTGTTTTAGGGCCTAGATTTTTACTACACTTAAGGTGGACTCTTGGTTTTAAAAAAGCAAGAATCGCACTAAAGCGACGAGGTCTAAAACCGAGGCACAAAGCGCAAAGGCGGCGGGCTAATCGAGGCGCAAGGTGATTATATATCCCATAGGTTTTTAGCATTCTTTATCCAAAATATAGCAATAAATAAGGTTTATGTATGATTTTACCTACATGTACAAGCCAAAAAACCTATTGTAATGAATAAAAACACCCAAAATACAAGAGGCGGCGCCTCAACCTCAAAATTTTCCAAAAATGCGCTTTTTTGCGCATGTTTTATGTGCTCTTCGGCCTACATAAGGTGCCAGCAGCCGCGCCTCATACGAGCTTTTTAAAACCAAGGGTGGACTTTGCATGTGACTATCTTCATGTGTGTATGTCTATGTGTTGTTATATGATGTTATAGACTTATAGTTGTCTTTGTTTTTATCTTACTAAGTTACTCTTTCACTCCTTTAGTCCTTTTGGTATTTAGTAGCTTTCTATCTCTATGGTGTTAGGTTATTTGTTCATATGCTGCTGCTGATGATGAGATTGATGATAAGCTATTGGTCTGTTGGTTGCCGTTCGATATTGTTCTAAACCTGTTTATTTTGTATTTTTTCGGCTTAGCTAACTTAGATAACAAAACTTGAATCAAAATTACCTTAAATATGGCCAACTTCATTCAGTATACAGTATTTCTTTCTGATTGCTATGATGATTTTCCGAAACTAAAATCCATGCTTTTCATCCTATTTTGTAATATGTACCTATTGTTAGTGCAGTCTACTACAGAACATCTTCGACGTTCCACAAGACAACGGAAAGTTCCGGCAGGTCTTGACGGCTACACAGATGACAGTAGTGAGGATGATGACTTAATGGTGAGTTCTTGATACAGTTTCTTAAGTCTTCTACAAGCCTTTTGAGATGAACTTTTTTTTATCGTTAAAAATATGCACATTTTGCAGGGTCCCAAGTACCAAGTTTCTAGAAGCCGGAATTCTAGCAGTGCTAGACATAAAGAGAAGTTTTCGCCACGTGATGAAAATTATGGAATGAGATCACGTCTCCGTCCTCGTTCTAATACAGGTTCAAGAAAACTAATTCTTGAATCAGAGGACGGAGGAGATGGTTATGAGGAGGATAACGGTCAAAACGCAACGGAAAATGGCAATGAGATTGAGGATAACGACGCGGATGACGGTGAAAGCGAGGAGGGCGGTGCTGAGGGTGACGGTGATGATGAAGGTGAAGGCGAAGATGAAGGCGAAGATGAAGGCGAAGATGAAGACGAGGAAGACGGTGACGATGAAGACGTTGAAGAAGAACAGGACGGTCGGAGACGATACGATTTAAGAAACCGCGCAGAGGTCCGACGGTTATCCATCGAAGAAGGTAAACAACGACCACGATCTCCGAGAAGAGTACTTCAACAAGGAGTAGGTACAAAACACAGTCGGGACGTTAGAAGAGGTGGGTCCCGAGTTCATAAACGCCATCGGATATCACGTGCCGACGATTCAGACGATTCACTTCTCGTCGATGAGCTGGACCAAGCCATGCCTATGCCATGGTCACGTGGGGCGAGCCGGTCCGGTGCACCACCGTGGCTTTTATCCGGACCAGATATGCACGGGACATCGGCTTGGGGGTTAAACATTGCTGCATCCGGTTGGGGTCATCAGGGTGACGTTTTGGCTAACCTAGCTTCCGGTGTTCAAACCGCGGGGCCCAGTTCCAAGGGTGGGGCCGACATTCAACCGTTACAGGTTGATGAAAGTGTAAGTTTTGATGACATCGGTGGGCTTTCGGGCTATATCGATGCTTTGAAAGAAATGGTCTTTTTCCCGTTACTGTACCCTGATTTTTTCGCTAGTTACCATATTACCCCTCCGAGAGGCGTGTTGTTATGCGGTCCACCTGGCACTGGGAAAACACTCATCGCACGCGCTTTAGCTTGTGCAGCTTCGAAAGCCGGACAGAAAGTAAGCTTCTATATGCGAAAAGGTGCTGACGTGCTTAGCAAATGGGTTGGTGAAGCCGAACGACAATTGAAGATGCTGTTCGAAGAAGCTCAAAGGAATCAACCATCTATAATTTTTTTCGACGAAATTGACGGTCTTGCCCCTGTTAGGTCAAGTAAACAGGAACAGATTCATAACTCCATTGTTTCAACGCTACTTGCTTTAATGGACGGTCTCGATTCACGGGGTCAGGTCGTTTTAATCGGTGCAACCAACAGAATTGACGCCATTGATGGAGCATTAAGACGACCCGGTAGATTCGATCGTGAGTTTACGTTTCAGTTACCCGGTTTCGACGCACGTGCGGAAATACTAGACATTCATACTCGAAAATGGAAACGACCTCCGTTAAAGGAGTTAAAACTAGAGCTTGCTGCTAGTTGTGTCGGCTATTGTGGTGCTGATTTAAAAGCTCTCTGTACCGAAGCCGCAATTCAGGCTTTTCGCGAAAAATATCCTCAGGTTTACACTAGTGACGATAAGTTTCTTATCGACGTTGAATCGGTTGAAGTTGAAAAGAAACATTTTATGGACGCTATGTCAACAATAACTCCAGCTGCACATAGAGGCGCAATTGTTCATTCTAGACCGTTATCTCCAGTTGTTGCACCGTGTTTACAACGGCATCTTCAGAAGGCAATGAGTGTTATATCCGATATTTTTCCCGCTCTTGATGTTTCGTCTGAATCCAAGAAATTATCTATGCTTGTTTGCGGTTTTGCTCTTCCTCTTGTGTACAGACCGAGGCTTTTGTTGTGTGGCGCGGAGGGTGCCGGACTGGTAACTATCTTTTTAGATTCAGATGTTTATATATTAATTGCTTATAAAAAAGGTTTATTTTGGTCACAACTCAAAATGTGTCTGGTCAACCCAACATGACCTGTGCCAGAATCGCCGTTTTTGGCTTGTCACCCGAGTCCCGACCCACCCATTTGCCACCTCTATTTATATAACCTTAAAACGACCCAATTCAACCACTAAACTTTTGTATAGTGTCAAAAGTAACCTTTAAATTTTGTAAATGCCATTTTAACTCCCTAAGTTTTCATTCGACGGTATATACTTGAGTTACTATACGTTTTGAAGTAACTTTAGTTCGAAAGCGTACGCCGCCACTGCACGTGTTTATTTTATGTATGCTTTTAGTTTGTCTACATGTTTCGATGTGATTTTTGTTTGGAAACAAGTCGTGTCAAATATAATACGTTTTCATTCAACTATATGAATTCGGATTACTCTATGTTTCAACGTAAATTTAGTTCGGAAACGAGTCGGGTTGATTGTAGTCTATAATTTATCACGTTGCGTACGGCGCATCTGCAACGCGCGGCGGGTACAAAATCTATTTATCTTAAAATGTGATATTGTAAGTAAATTTACAAGTACATTGTTGTAGGATCACTTGGGACCTGCTATCTTACACGAACTGGAAAAGTTTCCGGTTCATTCTCTAGGGCTTTCATCTCTTCTCTCTGATCCGAGTGCTAAGACACCAGAGGAAGCTTTGGTACATGTGTTTGGTGAAGCAAGGAGAACTACACCTTCTATACTCTATTTACCTCAATTCCATCTTTGGTGGGAAAATGTATGCGCACTGTCACATCTCTACACATTTTTTCATTTGATTTCGTTCAAGAATTGTTTTTTTTTTCTTTCTAATGCTGTATGCCATTGTTTGTGAATTCAGGCACATGAGCAACTTAGAGCTGTGCTGTTGACATTATTGGCAGAGCTGCCATCGGATTCTCCTATACTACTTCTTGGAACGTCCTCACTTCAGCTCGATGAGCTTGATGGGGACCCGTCTTCTGTGTTCCCTTCACGTAACATGTATGTCCGGTTTATTTATTCTGTTAAAATTCATAGAGCTATAGTTTGATGTTTCATATGATGTGCTTTTAAAACTTCAAGTAGTATATCATGAATAAGGTTGCTTGCATTGTGAAGCGTTCTAAGTGCAATAGTGTTCCAAAATGAGACTAAAAATAAATCTCGTTACTCGTTAGTTATATTCTTCAGTTTTTTTCTGAAACTTCTTGTTACTCTGTTTTAACTTAAACTTGAATGTATATCATTAGTTAATTAATCTCAGGTATGTTAAAAGGTATATTATATTAAACGGTTATAGTTATTCCTACGGGTGTTAATCGGATCGTGTTTGTAGGTCGAACCCGGCGCGAATCTGAAAGTTTTACACGAACCCGAAAATCGTGTTGGACACACATGAACTCGAACACGACTCACGTATTCGTAGTTTGACACAAACATGACCCATTTAACCTGAATTGTTATAATTTATATTTCATATTTCATATTATTACTGAAATTATAAATGAACAGCAAAAATGCAAATGTTTATAAAACAATTGCGTTTAGGCACATTTCTTTTTTAACTGCTAAATTTTGACATCAATTTAAACAATTTTAAGTTATGACATAAAATACCTTTCAAAAAAGTATAAAAGTAAGCTGGGCAGTCCTACCAGGTTGACCTGGATCCGACCCATTTAGTTAAAAGTGTTAACCATTGTCAACCCGAAACTGACCCAAACCCGTGATTGTTATGTACCTGTAACAGCTACCAGATGGACAGACCATTAATGGAAGATAGAAGTATGTTTTTTGACCGTCTGATTGAAGCTGCTTTGTCAATATCATCAGAGGGACCCAAAAGCAAGTCCCAGAAGTCGGCTGCTGTTCCCGAACTCAGCAAGGCACCAAAGGTAGACACGGGTCCCAAGGTCTCCGAACTAAAAGCTAAAGCAGAAGCCGAGGGTCATGCTCTCCGAAGACTGAGAATGTGCCTCCGTGATGTTTGCAACCGGTTAGTTTTTCATGACTACACTTTTTTTTATTGTCGTTTTATGGCGTGATTCATGCCTACGCCAAATCCTAACCCTACATGTGTATACCAATTATCATCGTTATTATATATGAGGTGTCACAAGTCATGAATTTCTTCTTTCACGATGACCTACTATTTTTTAAATAGAGTAAAATGCCATTTTCGTCCCTGAGGTTTGGCCAGTTTTGCGACTTTTGTCCAAATGTTTGTTTTTCCACATCTCGATGACTGGATCCAAAAGGTTTGAAATCTTGCCGTTTTCATCTGGCTCATTAACTCCATCCATTTTTCTCTGTTAAGTGAGGTGTATTTTCGTCTTTTTTTCATTAACTTAAAGGGCAATTTGGTCTTTTTACATAAATTGAAAAAACGGAATTGCCCTTTAAGGTAGCAAAAAGATGGAAATACCCCCGACTTAACGGAGAAAAATAGATGGAGTTAACAAGCCGGATGAAAATGGCAAGATTTCAAACCTTTTGGATCCAGATGCGGAAAAACAAACCTTTGGATGAAAGTCGCAAAACTGGCCAAACCTCAGGGACGAAACGGCATTTTACTTATTTAAATATGATGTTCCAACACCTTTATGAACTAGAATAAAGGTGGTTTTGATTCTATTTACGAGAGCATTGGTAACCTATAGTACAACACTATGTTTATTTTTCTTTATTCATGTGACAGATGTCAGAAATCTACTTAGACACTAGTTTGTTTGTTTTTTGTTATGGGGCAGGGTTTTGTATGATAAGCGTTTCAGTGCTTTTCACTACCCCGTGTTGGATGAAGACGCCCCGAACTATCATGCGGTTATTCAAAACCCAATGGATATGGCTACCCTTCTACAACGTGTTGATGCCGGAAAATACATAACTTGCAAGGCCTTCTTAGAAGATTTTGATCTCATTTTGGCAAATGCAAAGGTTCATATCCCGCTCTAACGTGTACGTGTTTTAAAATATTGAAACCGTTTGTAAAGATAGTGCTTTATTTGTACATGCAGATATATAACAGGGATGATTACAATGGAGCTAGGATTGTCAGTAGGGCTTACGAACTTCGAGATTCGGTATGTCATTATTTTTAATAGTAATAAACTATAAATAGGGGTGAGCAAAAGGAAAAACCCGACCATTACCTGACCCGACCCGAGAACCGATCAAACATAAAATACAGAACCGATTCACTACCCTAAATATAGGGTCGGTTCCGGTCCATAGGTCCAAGTCGGGTTTCACCATGAAAAGAACCGATAACCGACCCGACCCGACCCGATTTTATATGACAAATTGGAACCGATCTAAATACCTAGGTATTTGGGTTCGGGTCGGGTATATTTTCGGTTCGGTTCTCGGTTATTTTCGGTCCGGACCTAAACTTGCTCACCCCTAAGTATAAACTCACATGTATGTTATAGTTTTCAAAAGAGTAAACACGGATGGTCCCTGTGGCTAACCAAAATTTTGGATTTAGTCCTTAGCTTTCCAAAAGTACACGGATGGTCCCTGTGGTTTGTACTTTGTAACACATTTAGTACATTTAGTCACTTGGGGACTAAATGCGTTACAAAGTGCAAACCATAAGGACCATCTGTGTACTTTTGGCAAAAGTTGAGAACTAAATGCGTTACAAAGTGCAAACCATAGGGACCATCCATGTACTTTTGGAAGCTAGGGACTAAATTCAAAATTTTGGTTAATCACAAGGACCATCTGTGTACTTTACTCTTTTCAAATTATGATATGATTCAAATATTGTTTGTTTTTCTATAGGTTCATGGGATGCTATCGCAGATGGACCCCGCATTGGTCGCTTTCTGCGAAAAGATTGCTGAAAATGGTGGCCCGGTGTCTTTGCCTGAAGATGTAGCGGGATCTTCTTTCCAGGATGTTCCGGTTGTTCAGATGGCAACTACGACTAGGGCTAGCGCACGTCTTCGTCATGTCCAGCCCGAAGTTAATTTAGATCAAAGCTATGTAGCACTAAAACGACCCAAGAAGACCGCTGATCCTTCACATACAGGTTTCATATCCTGCGTTATTGATTCGTAGTTTTTAGTCGTGGATATGTTATAGTTAGGGCTGCAAACGAACCGAACGAACAAGGCCTTGTTCGTGTTCGTTTGTTAACGAAATACATTGTGTTAACGAACAGTTCATGAACACTTACCGAACGAGATTTTATGTTCATGTTCTCGTTCATCAAGGAAATGAGCGTTTTTGTGTTCGTTTGTTAATTTTAGGTACCGAACACAAACGAACGCAAACAAACGTTTTGATGAACACACAAACACAAACGAACTTTCATGAACATAAACGAACAAAAATGAATATGTGTTAAATTTCGAATTAAATAGGCATTTTTTATCATAAACATTAAGATGATCCACCCAATATGTACTAATGAACATGGGAATACTAGAATAGGGGTTTATTTGTGTCAGATACCTCAAATAAAAATAAAAAATAAATATAAAATCTAAAAGCATAATTACCTATCGAACATAAATGGACGGACGGACATAAACGAACGTGTTATCGAACGTTCACGAATATAAATGAACGAACCCGACTTCTCTTCATGTTCGTTCATTTGGACTAATCTAATCTACACTGTGATTTTTCAGCTTCAACAGCCGAAGAAGGATCTCAACAGCCTCAAGAACCAGCAGCCGAAGTTCAAGATGATCCAAACCCTGGTGAAAGCTCACCGCCTGTTTGCATTGACGTCAACACTCCTTCCAACGAGGTTACCGAACCAAAATCACAAGATACCATCATGGCAGATGTTGAAAGTGACGGCAAAATAGAATCCGCAAAGAAGCTGTTGTTGGAGCGCACTACCGATTATGGGATTCCAGAGTTAGAAAGGCTGTATACCCGAATTGTAAAAGGTGTATTTGAGTTGAAAAATGTTGAAACCGACAATCTCAAGCCCGCTGTTTCAAACTTTCTGCTACGCTTCGCTGAAAACGAGGCTAATTTTTAAAGCGAACCATCATTTTTTCTTTCTTGCTGGTTAGATTTTGCATGTTTTAACAGACAATTGGAAATTTTTAATATGAATCCAATCCGAAGTGGGATATTACAATTACTACATTTTGTCTTTTGACTTCTCATTCATTATTAAATTTATGGCTTTTTGTACCTTCTCTCTTTGAAGTGTTCAAGCTAAAATTATTTGATACCATAGGTTTTGCCGTTATGGTTAGAAAAACGTAATGTTATGTATGAGTATGAGACCTGATCTATAAAACTAGGGCTGTAAACGAACCGAACGTTCAGCGAACAGTTCGTGAACCGTTTGGCGGGAAGTTCGTTTATGTTCATTCATTTAATAAACGAACGAACATGAACAAGAAATTCCGTTCGATTAGTTAAATGAACGAACATGAACAAAGGTCTCGTTCGTTAATTGTGTTCGTGAAGGTTCGGTAAGGTGTTCGTGAACATTCGTTCATTTGCATTCGTTTATGTTTGTATGTTCGTGTTTTAATTAAATATTTTTATACTTTCATATATTTTATCTATATTTTTTATACTATTAAACTTTTATTTATTTCATTACCCTAACAATTAAACTAGGAAACCCTCTTTCACCTTGTTTATGCTCCATTTCCCTTTCTTTTCTCATTATTTACATCGACGAATATGATCTACCTCCGTTCCACAATAAGGGATTCAAGTTCTAGTGCTACTCTCTGGGCCATCCACATTTATCCTTCATCGCGTTCGCCAAATTTATTTGTGTTCGTGAACCGTTCGTGAACAGGCTCATTTCCTTAATAAACGAACACGGACATAAAATCTCGTTCGGTAAGTGTTCATGAACCGTTCGTGAACACATTTATTTCCTTAACGAACGAACACGAACAAGGTCTCGTTCGTGTTCGTTCGGTTCGTTTACAGCCCTATATAAAACTAATGTTGACACTTCATAACACAAAATTTGGATTTATAAGAGCACCACAATGGCAGTTGAAGAAAAAATGCAGTTCACACAAACGGCTAACGAACGCCACAACATGTGGATTAGGGTTGTAAACGAGCTGAGTCGAGTCGAGCCAGGGTGGGTTCTAGCTCAAGCTTGAAATTAATTGAGCTGGCTCGGCTAAAGCTCTAGCTTGGAGTTAAACGAGCCTAAGAATGAGCCAACGAGCCGAGCTTGGCTCGGTTTCAAAATAAGCCAGCTCAGCTCACGTCATCTTAAACTCAAGTTTTTTAGGTAGTTTATCTCGAGCTTCTTTCGAGCGAGCTGCGAGCCGTGAGCTTTGTGAACAACCCTAAATTGTGGATCTATGTTTCTTTAATTGTTTTTTTTTTTTTTTTTTTGTTTTACATGTTACTTTATACTTATCAAAACTTGAGTAGCGTTGAAATTTCTATATTTTTTTTTTTTGTTTTACATGTTACTTTATAAACCTTAACAAAATAAGAAATACAATTCAACACATGATTGCTATGTGGGTTGTTGAGTGATAAGATATCAAAAACTATTATTTGAAATTTCATTCTGGTTCTTTAGATAAATCCTCGAGGTAGCAAAATATGCGAGTCAAGCTAATGGTATATCTGTTTTCAGGTTGGCTTGAAAACACTTTATCTTATATTAAACGGGTTATGTTCAACAAGACACATTTTAAACATGACACATTTTAAACGGCTAAACACGATACATTTAACATGCTTATTTAAACCAAACACTACACGCTTTATTAGCATGCTAGGAGGTTGAACATTGTTTTTCTTCCTAAGATGCAAGAGCCTCTATCATGCAGGCTCCAGCTAATGGCCAATAACATGAACTAAACAATACGTTCCCAATTATTGACATCACTTTTTTTTTTATCTTTTAAAAGACGGTGTCCCATTTTACAAAATAAAAAAAAAAGTATCTAACAAGGAGCTAGATACAACATACACCCACCCATATACACAGTGGCGAAGCTTGAAAAAAAAGTTCGGGGGGTCGGAAAGTAACAGACCTAAAAAAATTTTCTATCGCGTAGTTTCAAGGTGTATGTTCGGGTCGGACGTCGGTGATTCGATTCGGGTCGGGTCAAACATTAATATCAAATAAAAAACGTTCTCAAACATAAAATAGTTATCATTTTATTCTTACACATGGCATAATCTGATAACAAAACAAGTTAACAAATTACCCTAAATTTCAAACTCTAATTTCTATCTAAATTAAATTACAATAAGATTAAACAAATAAAATCAGACATAGTTACAAAAAGATTCAACAAGTTTAGGGCAAAAATTTCGGACAAATTTCACCCATAATTTTAACCTAAATCACATAAATTGCAGCCTTAAATTAAACCGAAAGATAAAAAAACACATACCTTTAACGTTATAAAGATTGAAGAAGTCGAACAAGAGTACAATACCACAACAACGAGCAGTGTTTTGGCTTTTGTTCTCGAACAGGAAGCTGAAGTCGAACAGTTCTGAAACCTACGCCCCCCCCCCCTTCTGTAGTTCTGGCTTGTGGCTTCTGTTCTTCTGGTCGATGTCCTAAATTAAATGAATTTGGTTTTTTTTGGATATGGTTGGCTTTAAAACTTGGGCTATATAATGATTTGATTTGGGTTATATATATATTATATATTCTACTATTCTACCAAATATAATGATTTGGGCTATAATATTTGAACTAATTAAATACTTTATTTGGGCTATATAAATAAAAAAAATTAAAACCGAGGGGGTCGAAAACATAAATACCTAATTTTTTTTTATAAAACCGGGGGGTCGAAAACGTATATACCTACAAAATCCTATACGAAACGTACACATATAATACTACTGACCGAAAAGTTCGGGGGGCGGGCACCCCTCCCCGCCCCTTAAATCCTTCGCCCCTGCATATACACGTAAAGGTCTAAGTCAACCTATTTAACACATTTAGTTATATAAGTTATGCGTTCCATAAATGGGTAGAGGGGTTGAACTAATTAAGACACAATTTTAGCCGTGTTAGTCACATGTCGTTTCTGTTTATAGCCCGAACGCATTACTTCAAACTCAGTTAAATTTTTATCGAATTTCCAGTCATTTGCATATGTTTTTTTAGTTTCTCTAAAACTTGTTGACTTGTGAACCTATTTAGCTCACCGGTCGTGTTTGGGTTACGTGAGGTCAACTTGTGGGCTGGCAACTCTAGACTAGGGTCCAACTAGTCAAAACCCCACAAAAACTAAGCCTGAAACAAGTCGTAATATCAAAGATTGAGGTCGAATTGTCGATGTTGAACACATTGCAAGTACGGTGATAAATTTTTCAACTTAAATCTTTTTTACTAATAATTCCTTCTTTAAAAAAAAAAATGTTACTTTACAAAACCAAGTGAGAAACAAAAAATATTTATACAATTAAGAATAACAAAGCAATATTTAAGAAAAAAATACTAAAATAAAATAACAAATTGGATTTTAATAATTCGAACGGGCTATCCGATAATAATCCCGACTCAGTTAATTACCCACAATAATCCGAATTCTTCCATTTTGTTTGTAAAATAGTTCGCCGTTAAAAAAAACATAACGGAGTTAAGTTTTTTCTAAACTACAAACCAATGTTTTCGGCCTTTTGCTCAGAACGAGGATATGAGTCGATTATGTAAAACTTACCTCGAAACAGTGCTCTAAAGAACTTGATTTTTGTTAATTAGAAGTTCAAACACCCGAATTGAAGCACCATTTTCGTTGTTTAGAGCATTGTCTTGAGGTAAGTCTACATCAATCGACTCGTATCCTCGTTCTTATAAAAAATCCGAAAACATAGGTTTGTAATTTGGAAAAAAAAAACTTAACTCCGTTATGTTTTTTTAACGGTGGACTATTTTATAAACAAAATGGAAGAGTTCAGATTATTGTGGATAATTAACTGAGTTGGGATTATTATCGGCCAAAAAGAGCCAGCTCGAATTATTAAAATCCACTTTGCCCCAATAAAATGCATGGTATTTTTACAACAAGTAAAGAAAAACCATAAAAGTTTTTTGTTGATTTGAGGAAGGGTAAAAACAGAATAATATTGTTGAACTGCTTTCTTTCACCAATTAATAAATATATTATAAGAGACTATTATCTATTTACATAGGCTAATCATCAATCAATGTATCAACATAACTAAAAAACATGTATGCTTAATTCTAGTCTACTAGTTAGAACTAGTTTGTTGCTAATGCTGGTTCGCTTTCGATGTAGTCATAATCCAGTGGCATCTCAATAATGTGTGGTGCTCGAATACAAGTCACACGAGGAAACACGCTTCCGATGATCTGGACATTAGTATCTACGCATCTCGATCCAGCATTGAAAGACCCGTTGGCAGCTTGTATGTTGATTTTCTTGAGAGTGATGCCAACGCAACTATTCAGATTCTCGCTGCAGTTGATGTCAATAGCATTCGGTGTGGTACAAGTCCCATGGATATCTTCAAACGAAACGCCACTTATATGAACCATTTGTCGCTGCAATTTCATTAAAAAAAATTATTATAAGAAAAAACGTTAATTAACTAACATACAATTATCAACTTTTGTTAACTGTGATTTATAATTTTATAAGCGTAGAGTACAACCTTTGTTTCTTATGTGTTCAGAGTAGTAAATAACTTTTGTCTTTTACTTCATAATTTCATTTACACCCTCTTAATTTTAATAAATTATTAAACGATCCCTCAGTTTTAATAAAAATATATTTTCGTTTTTTTGCAAATTTACACTACATCCTCTAAATTTTAATAAAGTTACCTACACCCTCTGCGCTTTAAGCTACAAAGGTTATCAACGCTGTTTATTTTTTGTTTTTCTTATACAAAGTTACGTATGTTGCGTTGTCTCTTTTTGTCACTATACAAACTGTTGGTACCGTAATAAAACGGACCAATACAATCAAGTTATCGCCTCAACGCGTGAGGTCATATTACTAGTTGAAATGCACATACTAATGTACATGTAACAAGATATACGACATATATATATACACACACCTTGTTTTTGCAATCTTTAGGATCGACATGAGGGCAATAGAACTGAGAAAGTATGATCGGATTTTGCACATTCACCATTGTTATGTTGCTAAATGTTATTTGGCTTGCAGAACCCGATCCTCCCTGAAAGAATAATTATAATTAATTATTTAAGGGTTTTTTTACACATTTCCCCTTTCTAAAAGAGCCCTTTTAAGACGGGGAAATATGTAAAAATACCCTTTATTTAATATACCGGCACGGTCTTGATCCTAACTCCGTTTTGAGTACCGCTAAAGGTTGCGCCGATGACCCTGATGTTACGTACAACATCCTTGGCACCGTTCCTTCCTAGGCTTCCAACACTTGAAAAAAAAAAAAAACCCAAAGCATAATATATAGTTTAATTTGTTAATGATATAAAATCATAATAACTAAAAGATTAATTAGTTACAACTAAATTAATGTGATAAAATAAAACTAACCTTATGCCATGGCCAGGGCCACAATTTAAATTAGTAATGTTGATGTTGAAGCTATTACCATTGATTGCAATGCAATCGTCGCCTGAAAATTAAACAACCAAAATTATATATTTGAAGTGGGTTCAAGTCCCACATACCACTAGAATAAAAAGAAAATTGCCGTTTAAAAAATATATTTATATTTGAAGTAAAAAAAAAAGAAAAAAAAAATCTTAAAAGAGTGTACATACATACCGGTCCCAATGTGTCCACCGTTAATGTTAACACCATTAATATTCGAAATATCGATGCCATCGGTGTTAGGACTACTATTTGGTGCCATTATATTGATGTTCGAGATGGTAGCGCCGTTGCAAGCGTTTATAGATATATGATTTCTCGGACTGTTTATTGAGGTCACTCTGTCGAGCAACAGCCCGCGACAATCATTAAACGCCAATGCCTACAAAAATAATAATAATAATAATAATAATAATAATAATAATAATAATAATAATAAGAATAATAATAATAAACCGATTTCATCAACATTATAATAAAAAGTTATTAACTTTAAATGTTAATTAATCTCTTACCGTGGGATTAGTTTCACAAGAGCGAAGCTGCAAATCAACAGAAGATTGAATAAATAAAAAAAATTCCATGGTTAAAGTTATGATTAATTTATAAGAAGATTGATTTAAATTAAAGTAATTAAGTACTAAATACCTTCCCCCCACATGAGTTCCACCAATCTAACCCTTGCCCATTAAAATTTCCGGTTCCAGTTATAACAAGGTTTTCGACATGTTCAAACTTAATCCATGTATCGCTGTTGTTAGGTGGCCATGCGCTCTTCGGTTTCGCTACAACGCTCCCCACAACCTATTATCACGTAGGTCTCAAGTTCAAATCTCACATGTTAGAAAAAAAAGCGCACCCATGAAAATTAATATTGTTTTTCATAGTATACGAATTATAATAGGGTAAATTACACAAAAAAAAAAAAAAACGTTTTTTTGTGTTTACACCAGATTGCAAAGTGTGTCATTTACCTTCAAAAATTACAAAAAAATTACTTTATGTTTTCAAACCCTTGCATGTTATGTTTTTTGGGGCCATAACTCGGTTAATTTTCTTGATTAAATCTGACCAAATAGACTCCACATGAAGGTATTTTGAATAGGAAAAGACCAAAACACCCTCATGTGAGTTTTGTTTGTTTTCTTGTATTAGGATGGGAAAAGACCAAAATACCCTCATGTGGGGTTTACTTGGTCAGAATTAACCAAGAAAATTATCAGAGCTATGGCTAGAGGACATACCATGCAAGAATTTTAAAACATAAAATACATTTTTTTTTGTAATTTTTTAAAATAAAGAACACACTTTGCAATTTGATGTAAACATGAGACTTTTTTTTTTTTTTTTTTTTTGTAATTTACCCGTAATAATATCGTGTATATGAATTTTGATATTTGTTTACTCACATTGACAACCATCTTGTTTCTGTTAGCAGGGCATGGGCCTTGGAAAGTCACAGGCCCAATATGAATGTTGGACAACGTAAATTGACCGTTGGTTGAATGACATGCTGCATACCATTTACTAAGCAGATCTTGCTCCTACAAATACACATTGAAATTAAATAAATTAAAGTTGGAAGTATGTATAATAAACAGAACTTAATTTATTACCAAAGAAACACCTCCAACACCTTCAACATCCTTAACATCAAATTCATGTTTTATGGTAGAAAAAATCCGAGGCTGCTTGAAAACCATGTATCCGATTGTGACGAGACTGAGAATGAATGTAACCGCGACTGCTGAGTTATAAGAAGCCTACATTCGATCGATAAACAAAAACATGTAACTATTTTTTTTTTAACGGCAACGGAAACGCAGCAAGAAGCTACGAAGAAGAACAGAAACACAATCAACAATTTATTTAATTTAATAAAACAAAACTAGTTAAATTAACGTAGCAAGAAGCTATGAAGAACAGAAACACATATTACCATGAGAGATCGAGTATGAAAAGAGAATGATTTGAGTTGATGAAAAAATATGAATTGGTTCCGACATTTATAGATTATGGAGAGACATTTAAAAATGGTAATAAAACTTATTTTCGTTAAAAAAAATCTTTAAGACTAAAAATTGTAAGATCCATTTTCCTTTTATTCTTTTCTTTATCTAATTTTTGCAAAGTTACAAGAGATAAAATTTCAAAACATATATAAATGACAAGATTGAGATAAAAGAAATATATCTAGTATGTATATTTGTACAAGGAAATTATGCATATATGTACGTATATTTGTGATTGAAGTATATATGTGCAACTGCACATAATAACATAAATTTTGGTTGGCTTTTAATATTTTATATAATATAATAAGCATCGTTTTGTATTCCATGTAATAACAACCGACTTTAGTGAATAAATTTGGAAAGATATTTATAATCGATTGAGTTACCTTTTATAATATTGGATAAGATTGTTTTAACATACAAACTAATTCTATTAAGAAATTATTTAGTTTGTGTAACAAGATAAATTCGTATATCATTTTCAAAATATGAATAATTGATTTTAATAATTACAACTGTAGCTGTTGGGCGGCAAGAGTTCCAATTTCAAACACAACTAGTTATGGTTCTACCTTTTCACATATTGTAAACAAATGGACTTTTACTAACAAAACTTTAATTTCTTTTTGTCTCCTTTTCTTTTTCTCTTATTAAAAGTCCACTGGTTTAGAATATATGAAAATGTGGGACTACCAGTCTAACACTGGTTATTTTTTAAGTTAGGTCCGTTGTCAACCAACAGTTAGTAGTTGAGATTATTTAAATTCATTATTCATTCAAAATAAACCTTTAAAGTACTGAATATATTTTTTAATTGTTGAGATATTTTATTTTTTTTCAGTTTTGTTTTACTAAAAAAATTAATACAAATATTTTACCTTTATTTTTTAATTAAAAATGCTGTTTTATTTTTACTATAACTAGTAGGTTTCCAACGTACTTCGCGACGGTAATTCGGTTGGTATCTAATCGATTCAGTATGAAAGCAATATTCGGTATGACAATCGAAAGATATAACCCAAAAGCATAAAGTTGTCATAATCGAAAGAGAAAAAAAAGTCGTGTTGTGTTAAAAAGAATATCGAGTTTCTAATTTGTTGTACCAATATTCTTAGGATGTTAGCAATTCGGTGTCACAATATTAATATTCACTATGGTTTGCGATGTAAAAAAATATTCCCCATCGTGAATACAATTCATATAGTTTATCGTAAAACGGTATGAATACCACTACTGAAATTGTTAAGACCTTGACTTTGGTTCGTCACCGTAAAGAACAAAAATAATATTAAAGAAAAGTATATCATATAGTTTTAATAATTGTGATTTGTTTACTTTAGTTTTAAATACATAAAATGTAATGAACATAATAACAAAATAATGTTAATCTAGAATTACAAAAGTCAGAGAAAGTTTGGATAAACAACCTATATGTAGCGAATTAAAACTAGTGAATTAACACTTGTAAACTAATCTAGAAGTTGTGTAAGAAAATGTTTATTTATAAAAGTTGTGAAACTACTAAAATAGCTTTTGAAGCACTTATTTTGTATTTACTATATAATAATTTAAGTTAAAATAAGTGCATTTTTGTAATTTGGACAGTGTATTGTAGCTATCACAATGAAAATGAGTGCGAGGGAAAATGAGTGTGGAGTTAGGCTATGCGGTATGGTGATGGTCCTCCCTTGGAGGATGATCTACTACGTAGACGTCACGTAAATCGGGTGTGAGAATGGAGCAAAGAGGATGGAGACGTAAAATGTATATATATAAGTTGTATGCATAGGTGTGTGAGAGAGGGGGAGGGGCGTCACCATCGTCCGTTTCTAGCCGGAGAGGACGCCGCAGCAGAGGACGGAGGGGGGGGGGGGGGTGGGGGGAAATGACTGGAGGATCGGCGACGAAGGGTGACAGTAACGTATTTTCAAAAGCTAAAATCATCTACAATCTAGAATAAACCATTTTCATGCTCTTTAAAGTTTTTTTTATTAATTTGTTTCTGATAATATGGTAAGAAGATCAACGGCTAGTGTTTTATTCTAGAGGCTAATCAATCCTAACCTAAAATATTTACACCATTTCACTCCACATTAGAACATATAAAGCCTCATACACCAAAATAACACAAAACCATCGGTAACATATACAAAATCAGCCACTAAAATGCAAACCACCACCATCCCTAACCGAATCCACCACATCACCGTCGCCACCACCACAAATCTCACCACCGCCGCCACCACATTTGCCGCAAACAAACTGCGCAGGCACGACGTCACAATCAGGAATACCAGCGCATCGCGTATGTTGCCATACACCACACACATCACATGCCAACATCCGCTCACCATCATCGTCTTTAGCCCCGCAGCTACAATCCAACGTCCACGTTTCCTCCCCTCGTTCCATTCTAAACCTAGTTAACCCGTTCTTCCCTAGACACTTCCCGAGAACGTTGACCGCCGTCTCCGTGTTTGACCCGACCAGAAGCTTGATTTGGGTGGATTCATCAACACCTCTATATTCAACAAGCTCTTCCCCTTGAAACCGTCTCAGAATCAAATAAACTTCTTGAAAAGCTTTTGATACTTCAACTTTTACGTCCTGAACAGTCGCATCAGGGGGGAGGATTACGTGTTCAGGAGGTGCGTTTATAATATTTTCTTCGGTTTGTTCACTGAGTACGGGTTTACATGACAGTATGATGGAATACGGGTTGGCTTCTGAAAATGACTTTTCCGGGTGGTAGTTCTTCACGAACTGCTTGCAATCTAGAATTTTGCTAGCTGAATTTACCATCGTACCCCTCTTTGTTAAAGGTATATAATTTACCATTAACTGAGGGTGGAGGAGAGCTTCGTATAAGTATTTTAGATCTCGCATTAACGTATCTTCAGATGGGCAACTTGTGAGTGCGCAATTGTTCATGTCATCGCTCGAATCTATACTGCTACCAGGTTCAAGCCTGCGTTGATCGACGAAATTATTCCAGTTAGACCCACGATACACATTTAGGATATAGCAAGCAAAATGGATTGGTCAGACAAGTTTGTTAATAGTTGACTTTTAATACGGGCTCATGGGCTAGGTCACATTCACCCTCAAATAGTTTTAATTAGCATTTGGACCTGCCGCGTGTTGCGGCGGCGTCAAAACTTAAAGTAACTCAAACTTATATCATTAAATATTTAACCAGTTTTCGAACAAAATGTACGTCAAATGTAGACCAACTGAAAAACGCACATGAAAATAAGCACGGAAACGTACTATATTTGACATGACTCAGCACGTAAGAAAATAGTGTTTTTTTTACGTTAAAGAATGGTACCACGCGTTCCAGCGGAGTCGAAACGTAAAGTAACTTAAAATTATATCGCCTAGTGAAAACGTATTATATTTGACCCGACTCGTTTCCAAACAAAACCTACCAACCAAAAACGTACATAAACACGAAGCGTATTATATTTGACCCAAAGTTTGGGGGGGGGGGGGGGGGGTAAACAAAAAGAAAAAAAAACCATGGGTTAGACGGCATTGTTGTAAATTTGGCAAAATAAAAAACAATAAAAATAGAGTTGTGTCTTAGGTATTATTCCTAAAACACACTCTTTTGTTATATTAATTAATATTAATAATAGAGTAAATTACGTTTTTGGCCCCTGTGGTTATATCACTTATACTATATTAGCCCAAAATAAGAATTTTTAACATATCTGCCCCCATGGTCTATATAACTAACCATTTTGGCCCCTAAGTCTTAGAGATCATGGGGGCCAAAATGGTTAGTTATAGAGACCATGGGGGCAGATATGTTAAAAATTCTTATTTTGGGCTAATATAGTAAAAGTGATATAACCACAGGGGCCAAAAACGTAATTTACTCTTAATAATATTAGTAATAATAATAATGAACAAGATTTGAGCTTTAATGCTTTTTGCTGGACTTACATAAGCTGGTTATGAAAACATATATCAGAGTGAAGTGTTAACCTGTATTCAAGAGTACCGGAATCCGGATTAGATCGTGCATTAACCACCATCCCATCAGCTGCCCGTTTGCCTTTAAGTTCCTTAAGACAATAATCCAAAAGCTCAGGACGGCCCACTCGACAAACGGCCCCACGTAGGGACCCCCAGCTCACCCAACAAGACCCACTAACTGCTTTCAACACTCTAAACATTGCTTCTTCAACACGAACAATATCACTCATGTTCCAAACACACACCACCCTCGAATCACTCGATTTAACCTTTTTGGCTGTCCTATAATCAACCATTGTCCGGTTTTTGTTCGCGTCATGTAATAATGTAGTTAAGTAACGGAAAAGATCTCTACTAGTTACAAGTTCCTGATCCGACAATGATTGGTAAAACGCAATCAAGTCGTGTAAACGTGTTCTAGGTTTACGCCCTTGAGAAGACAAGGTAGATAATGGCATGTTTGCAAGGGTTTCAATTGCGTTATCGTACGCTTCATGAGTAATCGCGTAACTTCCGCCACCAAACTCGTAACCCCAATCACCGTACCATGGATGACCCTTAATTACTGAGTGAAGCAACCGGAACTCTAAACCGTACTTTTTTGATACATCCATAACACTCACCTGTCTGTTTAGAAATTAAAATAAAAAAAAACATATTAGAAACAATGAATTTATGATAAAATAAAATGCCATTTTTGTCCCCGAGGGTTTAGCCAGTTTTGCGGCTTTCGTCCAAAGGTTTGTTTTTCTGTATCTGGATCCAAAAGGTTTGAAATCTTGCCATTTTCATCCGACTGGTTAACTCCATTCATTTTTCTACGTTAAATGAGGGGCATTTCCGTCTTTTTAAACATTTTTATTAAAATAAAAAACACTATCAGTTATAAAGATCCACCTCTATTGACTTTCTCCCCACCCAAACCCTTTAATCATCACAAAAAATGTCTAAAAAGACGAAAATGCCCCTCAGTTAACGGAGAAAATTGGATGGAGTTAACGAGCCGGACGAAATTGGCAAGGTTTCAAACCTTTTAGATCTAAATGCGGAAAAAGTCAAAAACAAACCTTTGGCCGAAAGTCACAAAAGTAACCAACCCTCGCGAAAGTCGCAAAAATAACCTTTAGTAATGGAAATATCCCTAACCTGACTCCAAGAACTTTGCAAAGGCGATCCCAGAAGTCCATGATATGACGGCCTGAAAGGAGCCAAGATCCGCCTTCTCTACCATTGACACGGAGGATGTGACCATAACCGTTCATATGGACCACACCATGTAACAGATGAGTGGTATAATCCAACTGGTTATACATCCAATCCTCGATATCTTCAGTAGTCATGACATGGTTACATGACTTGCACCTGCAAATGTTCAAGATTCATGCGTATTAAAGCGAATGCTTGGCATCAAATCCATTACTTTGTATTCCAAAGAGTAAACTTCTGTTTTGCTCCCTGTGGTTTGGTCATTTTAACGGTTTTGCTCCAATAGTTTAAAAATAGTCATTTTCCTCCTTGATTTCTCTAACTTATCTTCATTTTGCTCCCAGTCTCTAACTCCCTCAGGGAGGAAACTGGCGACAAACTCAAAAGATTAGGGAGCAAACTTGCGACAAACTTGATATATCAGGGATGAAAATGGCTATTTTTAAACTATTTGAGCAAAACCGTTAAAATGACCAAACCACAGGGAGCAAAACAGAAGTTTACTCTATTCCAAAATTTTACATACACCTTTAACACCACATGTCATTCTAAAGCCTATTACTTTACAGAGTAAACTTCCGTATTGCTCCCTGTGGTTTGGTCATTTTAACGGTTTTGCTCCAATAGTTTAAAAATAGCCATTTTCCTCCCTGATTTTTCTAACTTATCTTCATTTTGCTCCCAGCCTCTAATTCCATCAGGGAGGAAACTGGCGACAAACTCAAAAGATTAGGGAGCAAACTGGCGACAAACTCGAAAGATCAGGGAGGAAAATGGCTATTTTTAAACTATTGGAGCAAAACCGTTAAAATGACCAAACCACAGGGAGCAAAACGGAAGTTTACTCTACTTTATATAGTTTGGATAAAAATAAGAGCAGACCTTGGGTCAGACAAATGAAGAAAAGCACCACAAGCAGCACATGGCTTATTGTAGGCACCAATGGAAGCCCCATCAGCCTTTATTATGAAATGGTATCTCTTCCCACATACTGGGTTCCCACTCCATCCTTCATATATCAAGTATATTCATTAATAATATACAAAAAAAAAAAAAAAAAAAAAAAAAACAGGGGAGAGGTAAGGCCGCAAGGGTTAAACTTTAAAAACATCAATACGACGTAGCATTGAAATATACAAAGAAATAAACTAGAAACAAAATATATATGAATATCAAACAAGTGTAAGGTTCAATGCGGAACTGAAGAACCATGAAAAAAAACCCCATAAAAATCGTTTTACATGTAAAAAATTGGACTCAAAACGTTATAAAATAAACGGTTAGGGACTCAGGGCGTTAATCTTTTTGATTTTGGACTCAAGTGGTTAACAATAGAGGTGTACAAAAAAACCGGTTTTAGAACCGAAACCGGAAAAAAAACCGAAACCGGTTTTTTTTAACCGGTTTTTTTTATAACCGGTCCGGTTTTATAACCGAACCGCCGGTTGGTGACCGGTTACTATTATTGATCCCAAAAACGCTGTTACTAACCGAAACCGGTTTTAAGAAAACCGGTAAAAAACCGGTTTTTTTGAAAAAAACCGGTTAAAAACCGGTCCCAACCGGTTACACCAGTTAGTGTTTTGGACTTGAAAAACCGGTTAGTAACCGAAACCGGTTATTAAAAAAACCGGTTATTGTTTTGAACGAAAAAAACCGGTCCGGTTAATAACCGTAACCGGTTTTCAAAAAAAAACCGATTTGTACACCTCTAGTTAACACTACTAAAACACAGGGACTCAAAAAGTAATTTACTCAATAATTTTTTATTCGAACGGTTTCTATATGTGTTTACATGAAAAAGTTCCGAATAAATCATGTAAAACTGATTTTTTTCTATGTAAAAAACATTTTTTTTTTTAAAATTGAGTGAATTTCAAGTTTTGTCCTTTATTTTTAGGCCACTTTGCAAGTTTTGTCCTTTGTGTTTAAATTTGACGAGTTTTGTCCTTTATGTTTAAAAATCAAGCACGTTTTGTCCTTTATGCTTGATTTTTAAGGACAAAACGTGCTTGATTTTTTAAACATAAAGGACAAATCGTGTTTGATTTTTAAACATAAAGGGTAAAACGTGCTTGATTTTTAAACATGAAGGACAAAACTCGTCAAATTTAAACATAAAGGACAAAACTTGCAAAGTGGCCTAAAGATAAAGGACAAAACTTGAAATTCACTCTAAAAAATTTTACATGTAAAATTAGCGTTTCTTAGGTTCCCACTTTTTTGTGGTCCGCAACGAAATTACTCCTTGTCAAACAAATTTAATGCCTTCAAAAAGTTTATGAATCATTTTAGATATTATCAAAATATCATATACAAATTTAATGCCTTCAAAAAGCTTATGAACCATGTTAGATATTTACAAAAAGAGTTAAACGCCATTTTAGTCCCTATGGTTTGAGCCATTTTGCCAGTTTAGTCCAAAGGTTTGAAACGTTGCCATTTTAGTCCACTGGGTTAACTCTGTCCATTTTTTCTGTTAGCTAGAAGGGTAATCCGATCCTTTTGTACGGTCGAATTGCCCTTCTAGTTAACAGAATTACATATAAAACGACTAAAATACCCTTCTAGTTACTTAACAGAATAAAGGGATTGAGTTAATCCAATGGACTAAAATGACAACATTTGAAACTATTTGGACTAAAATG
Organism: Helianthus annuus; assembly: GCF_002127325.2. Taxonomy (NCBI): domain Eukaryota; kingdom Viridiplantae; phylum Streptophyta; class Magnoliopsida; order Asterales; family Asteraceae; genus Helianthus; species Helianthus annuus. The sequence continues at coordinate 172,973,887 of NC_035435.2, read as the reverse complement.
GCAACGTTTCAAACCTTTGAACTAAACTGTTAAAACGGACGGACCAAAATGACATTTAACTCTGACAAAAATATCATATCATATGATGAATAACATTAAACAATTAATGCTTGTAAAAATTAAAAACAAATAATATTCTACACTTTATTGAAAGTGATTGACACACACATAGCAAAAAGAACACACACGAATGTGGTTAACCCCACCACTACGAGTCACCATCAATCATATCATATCCAAGTAATATGAGTCACCATTAATTCTTATTTTATTGCTCAATTATTGATATTTTTTTTAATTACTTAAAATAGTACTCATCAAATTACCTTTAACTCTATAAAATATCACTAACCTTTAAAATTGCCTAATATATCAAATCAACTACAAAAAAGTTATTATATTATTATTAAATTATCCACGTCATCTTAATTAAAATGTCACTAACCTTTAAAATTGCCTAATATATCAAATCCACTATTAAAAAATATTAGATTATTATTAAATTAATCACATCATCTTAATTAAAAATGTCAATAACCTTTAAAATTGCCTAATATATCAAATTAACTATTAAATTATCCACGTCATCTTAATTAAAATGTCACTAACCTTTAAAATTGCCTAGTATATCAAATCCACTATTAAAAAAATATATTACATTATTAAATTAATCACATCATCTTCATTAAAATGTCAATAACCTTTAAAATTGCCTAATATATTAAATTAACTATTAAAAAACCATTATATTACTATTAATAAATTATCCACGTCATCTTAATAACTATAACTAATTAACATCCACGTCATGCCAGCTGTCAAATAGACATTTCTAGAAGACAACCAAAACAACACGACCGAGTCAAACTGAGTTAACTCACCAACAACTCGGCACTGATCACAATAAACAGATCTAGATCTGATCACATCTTCCTCCACCACATCGAGACAAACCGAATCATCACCGTTCTGTTCACCAACCCTAAACAATACCTGCCACGTCAGCAGGTGCGGTAGGACCGAGGACGGCGGCGGTAGCAGCGCGTGGCGGAGTAAAAACTCGCGTACGGTGGTTCTGAAGGGTTTACCGGCGGCGTGTTCGGCGGAAGGGAAGGTGAGAAAGTCGTTGAGATCGGCGGTTACTCTCCTTTTCATGTTTTTGAATGGCCGGTTGTTAACGACCATTGTTTGTGGTTTGATCGTCAGATCTGAAGGATTTGTGAGTGAAAAGGGGATTTGTGAAATGATTGAATGGTGAGATTTGGATGGAGTGGAGTCGGTTTCGGATGTGGAGAGAGAGAGAGAGTGAGTCAAAAGGATATTTTCGAGGGGTTGGTTTGGAATCTATCTGTTTTGACAATTTCTGGTGACTAATTAATGATTGTGTTTAACATTTAATGTATCACATCAATATTTTATAATTATTTTATGTTTTGTGTTTCCCGGAGCGTTGTGACGGGTTTGAAATTTAAAGTAACTTGAATTTGTACTGTCTAATGATAAAAACATATTATATTTGATCCGATTTTTTCTGAACAAAAGTTAAGTTACAACGTGGAGAAACTAAAAACGTACATAAAAATAAGCACGGAAACGTGTTATATTTGATCCGATTTATTTGCGAAAGAAATTTACGTTGAAACGTTAACCAGTTTTAACTTATACCGACACATACATAAAAATAAGTACATAAGAAAATTAAGTTTTTTTATGTTAAAGAATGATACATTGCATTGTCGTAGCGTCAGAACGTAAAGTAACTCAAATTTTTACTATCTAATGAAAACGTTTTATATTTGACCTGATTTGTTTGAATTTGATGTTAAAAATGTAAACCAACTAAAAACGTAAAAAAAAAGCACATAAACATATTATATTATATTTAAGCTTACCCATTTCAAAAAAAATTAAATAAATTACATTAAAACGTAAAACAACTTAAATTTACACTGATACGTACATAAAAATAAGCACGTAAAAATTTATTAGAAACTCTTTAGAAAATTGAGGGGTTATAAATGTTAATGCTAAATATTGAGGGGTTATAAGTGTTAATGCTAAATGTTGAAGTGTGAAAGTAAAAAAAAACAAAAGAACACTAAAAGAAAAAAAAATCTCGCTTAATGTATTTGTAACTTCTCATTGTTATATATTAAAGAGTAAGGGTAAAGTTCTTGTACAAATAATCTTAACATACTAAACATACAAATTGAAGGAAAACTCAAAAAGACAAGGTGGCATTTTTGTAAGTATCAATAACTATCAAAGTTACTCTACAAATATACCTAAAGAAAACCTAACCACTCCCCCCACCCCCAAAAAAAACCTAAACCCCCCACCCCCCCCCCCCCCAAAACCTAAAAAAAACCTACCCCCCCCCCCACCCCCCAAAAACCTAAAAAAAACCCTAAACCCCCCCCCCCCCACCCCCAAAAACCTAAAAAAACCTAACCCCCTACCCCCAAAAACCTAAAAAAAACCTAACCCCCCCCACCCCCCAAAAACCTAAAAAAAACCTACCCCCCCCCCCAAAAAAAAAAAAAAACCTAAAAAAACCTAACCCCCCCCCCCAACCCCAAAAACCTAAAAAAACCTAACCCCCCCCCCCCCCACCACCCACCCAAGCTAAAATGCTAAAAACTAAACCCCCCCAAAAAACCTAAAAAAATCTAAAAAAATAAAAAAAACACACAAATTATTTTATTTTATTTTTTTAACATTTTTTTATTAAAAAATCGCTACTTTTAGTAGCAGCAAAAAAAAAATTCTTTTTATTTTTGCTAACGAAATGTAGCGATTTTTTAATAAAAATGTTAAAAAAATTGTGTTTTTTTAGGTATTTTTGGTTGTAACTTTGATAATTGGTAGTAATTACAAAAATGCCACCTTGTCTTTTTGGGTTTTCCTTCAATTTGTATGTTTAGTATGTTAAGATTATTTGTATTTGATCTTTTGCCTAAAGAGTAATTACTTTTTTAACCTCTCTTTCTTTTAGTTGTTTTAATTATTTAAATCTAAAATTAAAAAGTTTAGTGCTCTGAATCCTTAATTGTTTATTTTATAACGTTTTGAGTCCATTTTTTTAATACTTGTATTTTTTATTTTGGACTTAAGTGGTTAAAACCACTAAAATACGGGGTCTCAAAACGTTATAAAATGAGTGGTTAGATACTAAGAGTGTTAAACTTTTTGATTTTGTACTCAAGTGGTTAAAACCACTAAAATACAGAGATTAAAAAATAATATACTCTATATTAAATTAAATATTTTACTTTATAGAATACGATGAAGACCAACATAAAATTTATTGAGGTTTTTATTTTTATTTATTTATTTTTTAAGGCTACTTTTGTTAAACCAAAAAACAATTAAACTTGTACCATTGCTCCCATTCTAGTGATACCATCTTTGATCGGTTCTTCACTCGTAAATATCCAAGTGTTCTAAGCTCGTCCAAAATATTGCCAATAACCACCCTTTTTCATTTGAATATAACATTATTCGTTCCCCATATTAACCAACAAGCTAAGAGTATGACAGTTTGCACAAGACGTTTTTTTACCTTCTATGGCTTTATGTAAACTGAGGAGATCATGCATTGAGAAGGCAAAAGTTTGGGGGACATGACACCATATCGAAACTCTATGCCATACAACAGCCGCAACATAAGACGAGATCATAACGTGCTCCAAAGATTCATCAACTTCGCCGTACAGGGGACATGCCAACGTGTTGACGTTGATATTGTTAATTTTGTTTTCACCGCCTTTTATCTGATTTGGTTTAAACAATGCCATTACATAATAAGAAGATGCAGTATACAATCGAGATTTAGTTTAAAACGTTTAAAATAATATAAAATGGTGTGGCGCTAAGCTATCTAGGATGAGAGAGGATTCTGATGTGATGCTAAGCTAGCAATTTAGAAGCTGGGAATTGAGAGAACTATGACTGATATGTTGGTTCAGTTCTGTTTGTTCATGAAGGAAAACAATATAAATCATACCTGTCACAGCAGATAGTGCAGAGGAGAATCCTGTGAGGGAGTTCGACATGCCTGTCATCTTGATCTGGTTCCTCCTTAGGGTGCTGACTGATGATGGGAACTTAGAAACCGAAAAGGGTATCGGTTATGGAGAGGAGGTTTCGTGATGATGTTATGGCTTATGGGGTGTGTGAATTGTGTAACTGAGTAACCCCTAAACCTCCACATAACTCTCCTTATATAAGCACCCAGGAGGAAACCTAATTAGTTACTAAGGGTAATATGGTCCATCAACAATTACCAACTAATTAAATAATAGGTTCTAATATATTTTGATCTCTATAATGTAAATGATTAAGATGGCTATAGATTAAATATTAAACATAATATATTTAATCTTACATTCTCCCACTTAGCCGAGTAATCATTTACTATGAGTATTAGCTAAGCCTGATCAGGAGTTAACACTCATTTTAGCCTTAAACAAGTACTATAGCAGAAAAATACAGCCGTTGAATCATTATGCAACTCAGGACCCCCATTAATCATACTATAGCCTTAATTTAAAACCTAGTCGTTATGATCAAAATACGCATAAGCCCTTTGTTTGATTTGTAACCTTTTATTTGTCTATATGCCATTATACCGGTTGAACATATTCTAATAGACATACAAAATCAAACTTGAGGAAATTTCATTAAACATAAAACATAAGCTAGTACAATATGCTCAAATAAGGTCTTTACATAATCCCATATTCCGAACATGTTCTTCATAAACCTTAGGAGGGAGACCTTTAGTCATCGGATCCGCAAGCATATCCTTAGTACTAATATACTCGATACAAAGATTATTTTCCTCAACACGTTCACGTACAAATAGATATTTCGTATCGAGATATAAACCAGCTCCAGTCGAACTGTTACTGTTCGAGAAACTAACGGCAGCTGAATTATCACAGTAAAGCTTCAATGGTCTAGAAATGGAATTAACAATTTTGAGTCCAGTGACCAGATTTCTAATCAACATTCCATGACAGGTTGCGTTATAGACAGCAATGTACTCTGCCATCATTGTGGAAGTTGTGGTCAACTGTTGTTTATGACTCTTCCAAGAGATAGGGCCGCCTGCTAACATAAAGATATAGCCCGAAGTGGATTTCTTGTCATCTTTGCATTTGGCAAAGTCAGAATCAGAATAGCCCACCACTTCTAAATGATCACTTCTTCTATAAGTCAACTTATAGTCTTTCGTCCCTTGCAGATATCGAAGTACCTTCTTAGCTGCTTTCCAGTGATCTAAGCCAGGATTAGTCTGATAACGGCCTAGCATTCCAGCAATATAAGCGATATCTGGACGAGTACAGACTTGAGCATACATCAAGCTCCCGACTACAGATGCATAAGGTATCTGGCTCATTTGCTCCTTCTTAACCTCTGTTGTTGGACACTGAAACGAACCGAAAACATCTCCCTTAACTACTGGAGCGACGGAGGGTTTGCACTGTTGCATGTTATACCGTGTAAGGACACGATCTATGTAGGCCCTTTGGGACAATCCTAAGATCCCTTTGTTTCTATCTCGGTGAATTTCGATGCCAATGACGTAAGATGCATCTCCGAGATCCTTCATGTCGAAGTTATGCGAGAGTAACCGCTTCGACTCATGCAACATGTCTAAACTATTACTTGCCAATAGAATGTCGTCAACGTAAAGGACAAGTATAGTGAAGTTGCTCCCACTCATCTTGAGGTAGGTGCATTGATCCACTTGATTCTTCATAAAACCTTGCTTCTTCATGACTTCATCAAACTTGAGGTACCACTGACGTGATGCTTGTTTTAACCCGTAAATGGATTTCTTCAGCTTACAGACTAGATGCTCCTGACCTTCAGGCTCAAAGCCTTCAGGTTGCTTCATGTAAACATCTTCGTCCAAATCTCCGTTAAGGAAAGCGGTTTTAACGTCCATCTGATGCAGCTCTAAATCGAAATGAGCTACTAGGGCCATGACGATCCTTAATGAATCTTTACGAGAGACAGGTGAAAACGTCTCTTGATAATCAATTCCCTCTTTCTGAGTGTAGCCCTTTGCAACCAATCTCGCTTTGTAGCGTTCAACGTTACCATTCGGATCCAGTTTTGTTTTGAACACCCATTTGCATCCTACGGGTTTGACTCCGTTGGGTAATTCTACCAAATCCCAAACGTCATTTTTCTTCATGGAATCAAGCTCATCAATCATTGCTTTATTCCATTCAGAAGACTGATCACTGCTAATGGCTTCATTGTAAGAGATAGGATCATTGAGCTTTCCGGGATCCATTTCAGTCAGGTAGGTAACATAATCATCCCAATTAGGAGGCCTTCTTTGCCTGGATGACCTCCTGAGTGGATTATCGGGTTCAGCGTTGTCTTGGTTTTGAGCGTTTGATGTGCCTTCGTCATGAGGTATAATGGGTTCTGATTGTAGAGGTGGATTTGGAGTTGGTGCAGTAGCTTCAGGTGTAATAATTGCATTGGGTACAAGAGGAGTAATCGGAGTAATGGTAAGCGACGAGTCTCTCCCCCCCGCGTCTTGTACTTCTTGCAATTCTTCGTAAAGGTTGGTACTGCTCCCACTGACCTTGAAATCCTCCAGGAACGCGGCACGCTTGGTTTCAACAATACGGGTGACATGGGAAGGACAATAGAAACGATAACCCTTAGAGTTCTCAGGGTACCCGATAAAGAAACAGGTAACTGTCTTAGGGTCAAGTTTCCTTAGGAAAGGATTGTAAAGTTTTGCTTCAGCAATGCAGCCCCATACTTTCATATATTTAAGACTCGGTTTCCTTCCTGTCCAAAGTTCATAAGGAGTTTTAGGGACAGACTTAGAAGGAACTCTATTGAGTATATGAACAGCTGCTTTTAATGCTTCAGTCCAGAGGAATAATGGTAAGTTAGTGTTGGCTAACATACTGCGCACCATGTTCATAAGGGTACGGTTTCTTCTTTCAGCGACACCGTTCTGCTGAGGTGTACCAGGCATGGTGTATTGGTTCACAATCCCCTGGCCCTTACAAAACTCATAAAATGGACCAGGAGCTTGACCCACATCAGTATGTCTTCCATAATACTCACCGCCTCTATCTGATCTCACAACTTTAATCTGACGATCTAATTGCTTTTCAACTTCAGCCTTATAATCTTTAAAAGTTGTTAGAGATTCAGATTTCTCCTTAATAAGATACAAGTACATGTAACGAGAATAATCATCAATGAAAGTGATAAATGAAGTATGTCCTGTTATGCCAGCGATTTGGTAGGGACCACTAATGTCAGTGTGAATGAGTTCTAATAAATTAGAACTCCTAGTGGCACCTTTCTTATTCGCTAATGTCATTTTACCTTTAAGACATTTGACACATGTTCCAAAGTCAGAGAAATCAAGAGGAGGTAAGACTTCATCCTTTACGAGACGATTTAATCGCTCTTTTGAAATGTGGCCTAAACGCTGATGCCACAACATGGATGAAGTCTCTAAGTCTCGTTTCTCTTCCATCTTTGTGAGTGATTCATTAATGTTATATGACAACAAAGATTTGGAAAAGCCATCATCTAGTTCTAATCTATAGAGACCTCCATCCAGAACACCAGTACCATAAAGAACAGAATCATAATGGATAGAGAGTTTGCGATGACCATGGGAAACAATAAAACCGTCCATGTCTAACTTTGGTCCTGATACAAGGTTCCGAGTTACCTCAGGAACATATAAGGTATCATAAAGTTTAATACATAAACCAGTTTTCATAACTAATTGTAATGTTCCAATGGCCTTCACTTCTAATTCTCGATCATCCCCAACCTTAAGCGTTCTTTGGTTTCTTTCCAGCTTCCGGATTGAAAGGAATCCCTGAGTAGAATTGGTAACATGAACCATAGAACCAGAATCAAACCACCAAGAATTAGCAGGAACACTTAAATTATAGGACTCAAGTATCATAAAATAATCGTTACCTTTCTTAGCCAGCCACTCCTTAAAGTCAGGGCATTCCTTCTGCATGTGTCCTGTCTTTTTACAGAACTTGCAGCGGATACTGCCTAAGGAGTTCTTAGAGCTGGAAGGTGCACTTGTATTAGGGTTAGGATTAGACTTATGGACTTTAGAAGCATCCTTCCTCTGATAATTGTGCTTCCTTTTCTTAGGATTGGAGGTAGTGAAATTGGCAACATCAGTATGGCGATCCATCCTCATACGCTCCTCCTCCTGTACGCACATAGCGACCAGCTCACTCATCGTCCATTTTTCCTTCTGAGTGTTGTAGTTGATCTTGAATGCTTCAAAAAAAGAAGGAAGCGAAGTAATGATGAAATGAACAAGGAAACCATCACTGATTTCCATTTCCAGCCCCTTCAGCTTATTGGCCATGTCGTTCATCATCATGATGTGCTCGCGAATGCCGCTCCTCCCATCATACTTAGTTGTCACCAGCTTGAGAATAAGAGTACTAGCGTGCGCCTTAGACGTCCCTTTGAACTGCGCCTCCACGTGTTCCAAGTAGGTTTTAGCATCTTCAGAATCAGGAATAGCTCCCCTGATTGCATTGCTTATGGATTGCTTCATAAACATGAGAGACATGCGGTTACACCTAGTCCACTTTTCATGAGTTAACTGCTCAGCAGCAGTACTTTGAGTGGTAAGGTCCGCTGGCTTTTTCTCTCTTGGAGCATAATCAAAATCAAGCAATCCGAGAGTAAGCATGAGAGCATCCTTCCATGCAGCAAAGTTATCACCAGTCAAAGGTGGAATCCCGCAGTTGGGTGCTGATAGTGGAAATAAGATGAGCAAGTTATGATACTAAGGAAGAAATTCTAATGTGATCTATGGGCACGTTAAACTAAGGCAGGCAAAATAATGACCATTTTACATAATGAAGCTGTGATAATGTCTATTACTAACATCAAAATAATAGACTTAACTAAAAAATTCTACTTAAACGAAAACAAAACAGCTTTGGCCAGAAGTGTAATCATTTAAGCATATGTGCAAAGTGGTTGTAACAAATCAGCTTTGGCCAGAAATTGAAACAATCACTTTAGTTATGCACTTGCTAAGTATGCCATCTATGAAAGAATTAAATCAGCTTTGGCCAGATATTAAAACATTCATGCTTATGATGCACACTTAGCATAGCTTTCGTAATACTTGAATGATAAGTAGATGTATCAAGTCAGCTTTGGCCAGAAATGATATATCAAAAGCTCATTCAAGTTAAGCTATTTCTGGTTTTGTAAAACATTACATTATCTGATTCTGATTAATTAACTAAGTAAATTACAAAACCATTTACTGTCAACCAGACAAAAGACTGATACCCGGTCTGGTTGACAGGACCAAAACGCGGCCAAAGCTCGGCTTTTGGTCCGGACAACAGACCCGTCAGACACCCGTCAGTCTTTGTCTGGTTAATCGGACCAAAACGCCCCGTTTTAGCCACAGTTCGACACTGCAGGGTGTGCATGTAAAGACAAAAATCACCTTTTAGGGGTTCCCTTAACCAAGCCATTGCCTATGAGTCGCCGGCTCATTCTTCAACAGGCACGCGGTCAGAGCCCCGGGCTCCTCCCACTGCTTGGGAGCTTACGGTTTCATGTTCTATTTCACTTCCCGATGGGGGTTCTTTTCACCCTTCCCTCACGGTACTACTTCGCTATCGGTCACCCAGGAGTATTTAGACTTGCAAGGTGGTCCTTGCTGATTCACACGGGATTCCACGTGCCCCATGCTACTCGGGTCAGAGCGTAAGCTAGTGATGCTTTCGGCTACTAGACTTTCGCCATCTAGGGTGCAGCATTCTACTGCTTCGCCTAGCAGCACGACGCTTGTATTGCTCTCGTTGGACCTTTGATTAATTAACATCTCTTTTTTTTTATTGACCTTCTCCTTTCTTTAATATCCAGGAGGTCAAATTAAGATTGCTGTTCCAGTTCCAGTTAGTGTTTCAGTCGAATTCGATCGAAGAAGATCCGAATCACGCTCTATAGGATTTTAACCTACGACATCGGGTTTTGGAGACCCGCGTTCTACCGAACTGAACTAAGAGCGTTTTCTTATCATAAAAGAAAAAGGATTCGTCCCAATACGTCTTGTATGCATACTATATAGTATCATAAGAATGAGAGATTCTATATGATATGTCCAATGTGAGTTGATTTAAAAAAAACCCTCGTTACTGCTCAAAGGAGCAGTAATAGGTAGGGATGACAGGATTTGAACCCGTGACATTTCGTACCCAAAACAAACACGCTACCAAGCTGCGCTACATCCCTTCCATTGGTCTACAGTGTCATTGTAGAGAATTCCTGTCTTGTTTTCCACATCGTTATCTCCTCTATTAAAATCTAGAATTTTTATTTCCATTTCGTCTTTTTGGTCTCATTTAACATATAATAATAGTAAAATACTTCTATCTATATGAAATATGGAACGGAACCCCAAGGAAAACTATTTTAGATTGAACAACGGACAGCTTATGCTTCTAATAGATTCCTAGCTAGTTATGAAAGTACCTGACAAGTAAGTAGGGAAAAGGGCACCCGAGGCTATATTCTATTCTCTTACGAGATTTGGAGGACAAAGAATAGCACGCTTCTCTTGCCTCTAGGAAGAATAGAAGGAACCTATTCTCTTATACAATTAGCTGTGCACAAAGATGTTCCTACAACTATTGAGAGGGAGATACTACGCTTAAGCGAGACCTTACCTCTTATTGACTTGAACAAACCCTTTCCACTGAGTGTAATATGTTTAGTAAGCTTCTTGTTTTCACGGAACCATTCTCTCATTTCCTCTATCCCTATGAGTCTCCTTTTCTTTTCTTTCTCTTATCCCCTTCTGCATTTAGTAGTGACAAGTTGCCGTGGAAGAGTTTGACAACCGCTTGGCTTGGCTTGGGGACCAAATAGCGGGTACAAGTAGAAGAGGTAGAGGTACAAAACACGTGAGTCAGTGCCAGGACTAGGGGGGACAAGATTCCTAAAGATCTCGACACCTAAAAGAAAGAGCGCACTAATGGTGTGTGGATAGTTAAAGAAACACCACTAGGAGTACTAAAATAAAAGATTAAAACTCATGAGACTTATTCTTAATTATGAAAGTCATAACTATGAAAGCTGTCATAAAAAGTCTCAAAGAGTATATGAAATATATTTTATTTCAATGAAACCAAAGAGTATGCAAATCAATTACACACCATAAACTCAAATGATGCATACACATATATAAACATGATTGTAAACTTATGCCCTTTGATTCTATTCTTCACCAATATTTATGTGTCACACCATTTTATATCACAATGATGGGAAATTGTCATTCTCACAAGAAGGGGCTAACTTGGGTAAATGTTGCATACACATATATAAACAAAATTGTAAACTTATGCCAACATACCAAAATTCTAAAAGTGTGACAGTCGTCCATGCTTAGTGGGACCACACTTGCCAATAGCAACAAGGCTATCGACAAAAAATAACTGGTCATTATTAACTATAGCGTCTGTAGAAAGTAAGTCCATCGGTTGTAAGTATTGTGGTAACTAGGAACTAACATCTGAGTAGGTGCTAATTGTCATTTTTCTAACAACAATGATCTTCAACACCCAAAAATACAACAAAAACCACAAAAAAAATGTTACCAGCAACCCGAAAGGAAACAGAACCCTCATCCCAATTGCAGGACCAAAGATGCTGACGTTTCACCCTTGATGATATTCGTTTGGCGATTCAAACGTTCAATGAAGCTACCATTGGACGTGGTGGATTCGGTGAGGTGTTCAAGGGTTACCTCAAGGATGGGCCAACCTCAGTTGTGGCGATTAAACGATCTAACTCCACGTCTAATAAGGTTGCTCCACAATTCTGGGCTGAAGTTGAAATGCTTTCAACACTTCGACACTGTAATTTGGTATCTTTAATCGGATACTGCACCAAAGGAATAGAGATGGCTCTTGTTTATGAATATATGCCCAATGGAACACTTAAGGACCATCTTCATAAAGATGGTGCTCCTCTATCTTCGTACTTATTTGTGCTATATTTGATCCTTATACATCTGATATAACATAACGTTAGAGGGCGTTTTTACACCGGACCTCTCGCATGGAACCTACGAATTAAAATCGCTCTTGGTGCTGCAAAGGGACTTGCTTACCTTCACAAACCCGAATCAACAGTTATGTGTCACGATTTCAATTCCACCAGCATCTTGATTGATTCGGTATGCATTTAATTAAGAAACATATTACGATACATTTAGCATCGTTACATGAATTATTTATTTTAACTTCACTACCAGAATGACAATGCAAGAATTTCCAATTTTGGGATGGTGAAGGATGGGCCAGTAGATTCTTCTGGACAAGTTATATATACAAAAGGATATGCGGATCCAGTGGCGGATCCAGCCAGTTTTTTCACAGGGTTCCTTTTTCCAAATCATACAAGGTTTACACTACAAAAAAACGTTTTTTTCCAAATCGACTGGGTTCCTGGGAACCCGTAAAAAGGCTCTAAATCCGCCCCTGCGCGGATCCTGAATATATGAAAACAGGTAAGACTATTATAACTTCACTCTTCAATATTCAAGAATACTAGTTTAATGATCGGCTACAATGTTGTGAACTAACAAATGATCTACCTAATGAATTGAAGGTCACTTCACCAAAAGCAGCAACATATAGAGTTTCGGCGTGGTGCTTCTGGAACTCTTGACGGGGCAGCGGTGCATTGACAAGAACGGTCCAGAGGGTGAGCGGATACTGGTTGAGTTTGCTAAGCCTTTTTTAACCAAAGAATTCAAAGAAATAGAGAACATTATAGACCCACATAGAGATGAGCACTACTCATCAGGTGCAGCACATGGAGCTGCTTTGATTGTAAAGAGATGTCTCTATGATGATCCCAAATGTAGGCCCACTGCTCATGAGATTGTAGAGGAATTGGAGAGGCTTCAACTACCACTGACTAGTTTCTCAAATGCATAATGTAATTATGTACTCAAATGTATGTTACAATATTTTTTATTTTCCTGATCTATTTAAAATATAATTTTATATTTTTACTTGTGTTGTTTTATATAAATTTGAATTGAATACATATCATTATTATCGGGTGTATTTAATTATTTTTAAGGGAGACTATTTGCACACTTGGTGTGTAGATAGTCAGCCCAAAAATGGTTTTTTTGTCCTATATGCACATCCTGCAGTGTCGAGCAGTGGCCAAAGCGCGACGGTTTGGTCCGGTCAACGAGACAAAAGACTGACGGGTGTCTGACGGTCTGTTGACTGGACCAATACGTCGAGCTTTGGCCGCGTTTTGGTCCTGTCAACCAGACACCCGGTCAGTCTTTTGTCTGGTTGACAGGACCAAAACGCGCCAAAGCTCGGCGCTTTGATCCGGTCAACAGACCCGTCAGACACCCGTCAATCTTTTGTCTGGTTGACCGGACCAAAACGCCGCGCTTTAGCCACAGCTCGACACTGCAGGGTGTGCATATAGGACAAAAAAATCCTTTTGGTGTGCATATAGGCATTTGGGTGTGCCAATAGTTACACCCTTTGTTAATTATTTTTATCCATATTTAAGTTAAGGGGAAATGGACTGTATCACCCTAAACTATGCAAAATTGGCCAATACCACACTCAACTTTCAAATTGGCTCCCACCACCCTCTACTTAACATTAAGGCTGTTGTGTCACCCATTCGTTAAATAATCTCTGTTTGTTTTTTAATCCTACGTGTCATAATAATGTGACGTGGCTTGCCTACGTGGCTCACCCCTTATAACCCCTCTCTAAACCTAAATTTTTGGGTAAATTACTTTTTGAGTCTCTGTGTTTTAGGGGTTTTAACCACTTGAGTCCAAAATCAAAATGTTTAACGCCCTGAGTCCCTATAAGCACTTTTCTTAACCATTTGAGTCCAATTTTCTAACACCATCCACTAAGTCTGTTAACTATAAGAGTAATTTGGTAATTTACACACAAAGTACAAGTCTTCTATGCATATAAGTACAAGAAACAAGTTTTTAGTGCATAAACTTTTAATATATTTAATATATATAAAAGTAAATTACTGCACAAGTCTTTATAACCCAAACCTAACACCAGAAGCAACACCATCTTCACAACTCAACAAATCAATTTCAGGTTTTCTTCAGCACCTCCACCACCAGTGCCGCCCAGCACCACTGCCACCACCACTGCCACTAGTGTCGCCCCACTGCCACCCACCACCATCCCATGGCTGCCAGAAACAACCACCGTCTAACCTCCACCGTCTTCACAACTTCAGGTTTTCTTCAACTCCAATTCACCCATGGCTGCCAGAAACAACCACACCGTCGACGACCAATTCTCATCCTTCAACTCACCACCAGCAACTCCACAACTCAATTTCACCACTGATCCACCCAACAGACCACCACCGCGCCATCAGTGAAACCCTAATGCCGCTGGACAGAAATCGGTCAACCAGGTTCGATGTTGTTAATTTTTTAGTTGTTTTTTGTTTGATTTGGACCTAGATAAGTTCGATTTGATGTGAATTTGTGCTTTTTGGTTTGATTTGGTGGATGTGCGGTGGTGGTTCTGTGTGTGCGGTAGGGATAGTGGTGCTCGTGGTGGGGATGGTGATGGTGATGATGGTGCGGATGGTGGATGTGCAGTGGTTGTTTGTGCGGTGGGGATATGTTATGAGATAATAGAAATTGTATTGAAAGCTTACTGTTAATCAAAGAGACGAACCACAGTCTGCTTCGATTCTGCACCTTATCTGCTACTTTGTGATATGATAGAGAGAGAAAGAAATATTAGGTAAGGGTAATTTGGTCATTTAACAAAATAATTCTAACATGGTTAGAAAATTGGACTCAAATGGTTAAGAAAAGTGTTTATAGGGACTCAGGACGTTAAACATTTTGATTTTGGACTCAAGTGGTTAAAACCTCTAAAACACAGGGACTCAAAAAGTAATTTACCCTAAATTTTTTGTTGAACTCCGGCGGTAATCAGCCGCCCACAACCACCCTCCAACCCACACCACTGACAACCAACATCTTCACATCACCTCTATGCCTTCAAACCCTTAACAGAATCCGGCAATAAAAACTCAGAAGACGACGAAAACCCCAACCCTTTCAGCGTCTGTTTACTAATCGAATCCGTCATCGCAAGAATCGACCCAGAAATCACCATAGCCCGGACCATTTCTTACCCCAAAACCCACACGAATCCAATTTCAAGCGCAAGCTCACGAACCCATCTTCAAAAAATGTCGACATTGATGAACTTTACAACCTCCGGTTAACCTGCTCCGCCGCTGAAACATCGCGGTCGGTTCCATCTTCAATCACAAAACCCTAATCTTCACCTCCACCACCACCACCACCACCACCACCACCACCCACCTGCAACCACCGCCCAAACCCACCCCTTCACTACACAAACTCACTACACCATACAAAGTCACCGTCATTTGCAGCGGGAAGAAATCCGCAAACTGATAAACAAATATGAAACAGATCGCGGTGTAGAGGAGCCACATGTTCAATTTCTGCCAAACTTGCCGGCTGGATTTCTCGTTTTTAGGTAGAGATATGTATTTTGAGAGGCAGAATTGCATACACAAACCGATATACAGAGAAACGCGAGTATATAGTTGTTCTGGCGGATAGATCTGGTGATTGCACCGACGGTCTTAGGCATCATGATGATGAATAGAAATGTCCACTGGTAATCATGGTGATTGCGTGAGGATTTCAAATGGGATATAGGGTTGGCTTCTTACAGAGAGGCATATGAATTGTGTGTTTGTAGGAGAGTTATGGATTGTTGTGGGGAGTTAGGATTGCAGATCCACATCCACATCGATGGGGATAAAGTTTTTTTCCTTTATTTTTTGTTATTTATAAATATGTTCCATATCCACATCCACATCAGCATGCCACATAGGATAAATTAGCCATGTCAGCAAAAAAACTAACCTAGTTAGTGTCTGGTTAACGACGGGGTGACACAGCAACCCAAGTGTCCAGTTAGGGGTGATGGGAGCCAAAGTGAAAGTTGGGGATGACAACGGCTAATTTTGATTAGTTGGGGGTGATACAGTCCATTTCCCTTTAAGTTAACGGGTATAAATTTTATCACAAACTATCCATGTCCAACATAATATACTTTTTTTGGTCTCAAAGCATACTTTTGTTTACAGTACTTCAAAAAAGATTTCTTAAAAAGTCGGTGGCTTGGCCACCGACCAACTTCTACATTTAAGTTTCTAGAATCTTGAATATCAAAGGGACTCTCATTGTTGATTTGCTGTCAATTTTTTTTTTTCAAACATAAATAACATTTTTATAAAAGTAGTATGCTTTTTATCCTCCAATTTTGTGGTAGTGTCTTTTATACCCTCAACTTTATCATAGTTTTCTTTTTAACTCTAACTTTGTAAAATCTTATTATTACCCCCGCTTAGTCCTTAGGTTTAGGAAATGTAATTTTTAACCCATAACTTTTTATGAACTTTGTAAAATGTCACTTTCACCCCTCGAGAGTTTTTGACTTGACAATATAAATTCAGGTTAGTCGGGTCGCATATAATACGTTATGATTATACGGTATAAATTCGATTTGCGTTATGTTTTGATCCAATCGCAGTGCAACTATATGTTACATTGAATTCAACCGGATACATCGAAACACGTGTTTTCATAAGGCTAGCGCATTACATAACGCTTGGACTAATTCGTTCGACGTTTACAATGTACCCGCGCCGCAACGCGTGCGGGTCTTATTACTGGTTATTTTCTTATAATAGGGAAACTTTGTGACATTTTTAGCAACAAAAATGTTACACGTTAAGACAAATTGATGTATGAAATTTACCAATTATGGTGTAATTCATTTGTATCACATTATAAATCATTCTTGTAGAGATTTCCTTACTATATTGTATACTAGGTTATAACCTCGTGTAATACACGAGTCGAATAAATGAATTTTATATACTAAATAATAAAACAATATATCTTTAAAAACCTCCTTTATTGCAGGGGTTGAATAAATATAATTTTATATATTAAATAATAAAAAGTTATATCTATAAGAACCATATTATACGGGTTGAATAAATTTAATTTTATATACCAAATAAAAAAGTTATATCTTTAAAACCACGTGTATTACATGGGTTGAATAATGTAATATTGTTTACCAAATAATAAAATAATACATCTTTAAAAAACCTCATTTATTACATAGGTTGAATAAATGTAAATTTCTATACAAAATAATAAAAATATATAATTTTTTTAGTAATGAAAATAAAACTATTTCATATATTAATACAAAGTTTGGTTTTCGTGATAAATAATTTGTTTTATTTAAAAATATCTTAAATTAACAATTTAAATTTTAGAATAATATTTTAAATTTAACCTTTTGTTTAAAACTTGTAAATGTAACGAAGTCTCAATAAATTTAACCATTTATTTAAAACTTGTAAATGTAGAAGTGATAAATAATATTAGTTAATTTTATTTTAAGTTTCGTAAAATCTATTTGATACCAAACTAAACAAAACGTTCAAATATATAGTTAACTAGGTTAGAACCCCG
This sequence comes from Helianthus annuus, assembly GCF_002127325.2. Lineage (NCBI taxonomy): Eukaryota > Viridiplantae > Streptophyta > Magnoliopsida > Asterales > Asteraceae > Helianthus > Helianthus annuus. The sequence continues at coordinate 172,956,243 of NC_035435.2, read as the reverse complement.
TGTACTACACGGGTTAAATAATTGTAATTTTATATTAAATAATACAAAGTTATATCTTTATGAACCCCGTATGTTGTACGGGTTAAATAACTGTAATTTTATATATCAAATAATAAAAAGGTTATATCTTTAAAAACCATATATATTACACAGATTAAATAACTGTAATTTTGTATATTAAATACTAAGAACGTCATATCTTTAAAAAAACTCGTGTATAGTTAGGTTGAAAAATCTACCAAATAATAAAAAAATTATATCCTTAAAAAACTCCGTGTATTACACGTGTTGAATAAATCTAATTTTACAAAGTAAACGATAAAAAGTTATATCTTTAAAAACTTCGTGTATTACACGGGTTATATAAATGTAACTTTGTATAGTAAACAATAAAAAAAAAAATATATTTTTTAAAAACGCCGCGTTTTACACGAGTTGAATAAATATAATTTTGTATACCAAATAACTAAAACAAAAAGTATATCGTTCATTACGGCTTAATGTACTTCACGTACAACAACATTCGTAATTTGTTCTATAACATGCGTGATTAATGTTTTCGATATGCGTGATTATTGTGTTTCAACATGCGTGATTATTGTGTTTCAACATGTGTGATTTTGGATTTTTGAGTTATAACGTGCATGATTTTAAAATGAACGTGCGTAATTACCTGTCGTACGTGATGTACGTTAAGCGGTAATGTACGTTAACCTTCCTCTAACTAAAAAATTATGTTTTTAATAAATTAGGATAACATTTAATATTAATTTATTATTATATATTTAATATAAGATAAGTAGGAAAAAGAGGTATTTGTTTTAAAAATATATTAAATTAACAAGTTAGATTTGAGGATAATATTTTATTAAAGTATGATAAGATTTAATATTAATTTATTATTTATTTAGTTAATATAAGATAAATATAAATTTGAGGATACCTTAGATTAATGACACGTGTCCAAAACTTGGTTTCTTTTATTATAGTAGATAGATATCAAGAGTAAATTACGATTTTGGCCCCTGTGGTTATATCACTTTTACCCTTTTAGCCAAAAAATAAATCTTTTAACATCTGAGCCCCCAACGTGTTTTTTTTCTAACCCTTTTGGCCCCTAACACTAACCCCATCCATTTACTTTTAGGTGCCAAAAGGGTTAGAAAAAAAGACGTTAGGGTCCAAAAGGGTAGACGTTGAGGGCTCAGATGTTAAAAAATTTCTTTTGAGGCTAAAAGGGTAAAAGTAATATAACCAGATGGGTCAAAATCGTAATTTACTCTAATAACAAATTAGATAACTAAGTTTGAATTTGAAGTAAATACATAAATACAAAAGTAATAATTAAACTAAATAATATTTAGCAGGAAGATTATCTATAATTAATTAAAAGAGATTAAACTAAAATAATAATTATCTATAAGACATGGGCTAATATGATGACACGTGTCCCAAAGTTGGTTTCTTTTATTATATAGTATAGATATAGATGCTATTGGATTATTAAACTTAATTATTTATGTTTATTATGAAATTATTGTAATTAGGATGATTATACTTATTATTTAGAACTTATATAATGTATTAAAACAGTGAAAGGTTGTGATGGTTGATGACGGTGTCGATGAACTGTCATTGACAGTTATTCCTGCCAAGAACCTCAACCACCACTAACTGTCACATATGTAAATGTATAAATGTATAGGGGAGGGTTCAAATGAGAAGAAATTCTTTGTAAGAAGAAAAAAGAAGAAACTTCAACCAATAGGAATGCTTCATTAGACTTCATTTAATATTTGTACTTAATGTAACTATAAGGGTATATTAGTAAATTTACATACATCATTAATTAATTGGTAGTTTCATCTTTAATAACTAACTATATTAAATTTGTAACTTATTTTTAATATATATATTTTTCACAAAAAATAAAAATAAAAATTCATTTATAGTGTAGGATAAATACGAGGCGTGTAGGATAAATTACGAGTTGTGTAGGATAAATTTCAATATGTGTAGGATAAATTTCGAAATGTGTAGGATAACTTTTGATGTGTGTAGGCAAAAATATTTAGTGTGGAGGATTGTAGTCTTAATGACTAATTAATTAGTCAAACATAATAATAAATGAGATGAGAAAAAAAAATATTTAATGTTTTACAATTGTACCCTTTTATTCTTTTTCTTCTCAATAAAAATTTTTTCTCAACACCTAAATGTATATACTAAAGGGGTTGTATACTTGTACTCTAGTGGTATCAAGATATGAAAAATAGTTTTTCTTCCCACGGAGTTAACGGTTGAAGTTCTATCGTGGCCAAAATGTTTATATTTATAAGTAGAATAGAACTAGTATTAAACACCCCCCGCGATGCGGCGGGGGCGAGCACTAATGCCACACTGCTGTCAGCGACCACCGACACTGAAGTTGCGGTGTTAATGCGAAGAAATTAAACCGAAACGTAAAACATAAAATAAAATAACTAAGTTGATCTAAGACTCGCGCGTTACGATGAACCCGCGTCTATTTTTTCCCATTTGACAGGTTAATCGTAATCTATATATAATATATATGATTACCACTATACAAACCATAATGCATACATTACAACAACCATTGTATCAATATGTTGCAAATTATATTTATACAAGATTTTGGCTAAATTAATTAGATTATTATAAATAATAATAATAATTTACAAATAAAACAAAACAACTTTGAATGGATCAAACCGATTGAATATGGTAAGATAATGAAACCATTATGTGATCAGGGTACAACCACTTAAGCACAATTAACAACCATACATGCATACAAAACATATTGAATTTGGTAAGGTAATGAAACCATTATTATTTAATTAAGGTACAACCACTTAAGCACAACTTACAACCTATATTTGATTAAGGTACAAGTATTTAAGCACAACTTACAACCAAACTTGCACACAAATGTTTCAAATTAATAGTATATAAATAAGAGGGCTTGTGAGTTAGCGGGCAAAAGGTAAAACTAAAATCATAGTAATTACAATTACAATATAATAACACAAGAAATGTAGGATATCCCAATAATCACACAACGATGTTGGATTAGGATAAAGTTAACACATACACTACTAGCTAGCCAATGAAACAAAACCTTGCAATGCCTTAAACATGCTTCTTTGTTGCACAATGCACATCAATGGCTATTTGAAACATGAATAGAACATGCATGAAGAAAAACACCTTTAGTATCTTGACAGATTTAGTTAATCAGACTAGTCACCATCAGTGCCAGGTGGATGCCATCTGTGTGAAGGGTAATGTGGGTAACGACTGTGAGGTGCAAATGGTCTCCACGTATGTGGTTTTGGTCTTGGCGGAAGATTTTCAGGTGGTTGCTTCTTAACAGGCGGTGGCATAAAGCTCGTATTGTCAGGTGGTTGATCCTTGATGGGTGGTGGCAAGCCGATGGGACTTTGTGGCGGTTGATCTTCCTTGGGTGGTGGCACATCGACCGAAGTTTGTGGTGGTTTATACTCCATGGGCGGTGGCACATTGACAGGAGTTTGTGGTGGTTGATTTTCAATTGGTGGTGGCATGACAGGAGTTTGTGGGGGTTGATTTTCAAATGGTAGTGGCATGTCGATTGGAGTTTGTGGTGGTTGATCGTGAATTGGGGGAATGGCAATTGGAGTATGTGGTGGTTGATCATCAATTGGTGGTGGTTGATCGTAACTAGGTGGTGGCAAACCGATGGGAGTTTGCGGCGGTTGATCATCACTTGGTGGTGGCAAGTGGATGGGAGTTTTCGGCGGTTGATTGTCACTTGGTGATGGCCTATCAATGGGAGCCTTTGGCAATGGTTGATTGTCACTTGGTGATGACATGTTCGTAGGAGGTTTTGGCGATTGATCGTCACTTGGTGATGGCATGCCAATGGGAGTTTGTGGCGGTTGATCGTCATTTGGTGGTGGCACACCTACGGGAGTTGGTGGTGGATGATCGTCATTTGGTGGTAGCACGCCAACGGGAAGTTGTGGCGGTTGATTGCCACTTGGTGGTGGCACGTTAACCGAAGTTTGTGGCGCTTGATCGTCACTTGGTGATGGCACGCCAATGGGAGTTTGTGGCTGTTGACCGTCATTTGGTGGTGGGACACCTACAGGAGTTGGTGGTGGATGATCGTCATTTGGTGGTAGCACGCCAACGGGAAGTTGTGGCGGTTGATTGCCACTTGGTGGTGACACGTTAACTAGAGCTTGTGGCGCTTGATCGTCACTTGGTGGTGGCACGTCAATAGAAGTTTCTGGCGCTTGATCGTCACTTGGTGGTGGCACGTCAATAGGAGTTTCTGGTGGTTGATCGTCACTTGGTGGTGGAACGTCAATAGGAATTTCTGGCGGTTGATCGTCACTTGGTGATGGCAAGTCAATAGGAGTTTCTAGCGGTTGATCTTCACTTAGTGGTGGCATGTCAATAGGAGTTTCTGGTGGTTGTTCATCACTTGGTGATGGCACATCTACAGGAGTTTCTGGCGGTTGATCGTCACCTGGTGATGGCAGGTCAATGGGAGTTTCTGGCGGTTGATCGTCACCTGGTGATGGAAGGTCAATGGGAGAATCTAGTGGTTGATCATCACCAGGAGATGGCACGTCAATGGAATTTTCTGGTGGTTGATCGTCACCTGATGATGGCACATCAATGGGTTTTTCTTGTGGTTGATCGTCACCAGATGATGGCACGTCAATGGGATTTTTTGACGGATGATCGTCACCTGGTGATGGCATGTCAATGGGAGCTTCTGGCGGTTGATCGTCACCTGGTGATGGCACGTCAATGGGAGTTTCTGGTGGTTGATCGTCATCTGGTGATGGCATGTCAATTGAAGCTTCTGGCGGTTGATCGTCACCTGTTGATGGCACGTCAATAGGAGCTTCTGACGGTTGATCATCACCTGGTGATGGCAGGTCAATATAAGTTTCTGGTGGTTGATCATCACCTGATGATGGCACGTCAATAGGAGTTTCTGGCGGTTCATCATCACCTGGTAATGGCACGTCAATAGAAGTTTCTGGTGGTTGATCGTCACTTGGTGATGGCATGTCAATAGGAGTTTGTGGCAATGGTTGATCGTCACTTGGCAATGGCATTTCAATAGGAGTTTCTGGCGGTTGATCGTCACTTGGTGATGGCATGTCAATGGGAGTTTGTGGTGGTTGATCGTCACTTGGTGGCGACACATCATTGGGAGTTTTTGGTGGTTGATCATCATTTGTGGGTGGTGGTGGCATGTCAGTTGTAGTTTGTGATGGCTCATCCTCTATAGGTGGATAGTCAATAGGATCCAATAGAGGTGGTTGTTGATCAATTGAGGGTGGCGTGTCTATTGGAGTTTGTGGTGGTTGGTCATCGATAGGTGGATCATCAATAGGCTCAAGTGAAGGTGGTAGTTCTCTAATTGGTGCTTGATTGCCATAAGATGGCGGTGATGGAATTTCATTTGTTGGAGGTGATGTGAAGATAAGAGTTGGTGGTGGACTTTTTTCTAATACAGGGGGTGGTGTGTAGACATATGATGGTGGTGGTTGGTAGTTGGATGGCACCATGCGAGTAGGTCTTGTTGGTGGTGGCCTAACCTCAAAATCTGGTGGTAGTGTATAGGCATGTGATGGGGGTGGTTGCGAGTTGATGGGTGTTACCATGTAGGTTGGTGGTGCCACGTGACCATGTCTTGTCGGTGGTGGACTAAGCTCAAAATTTGGTGTAGATGTGTAAACATGTGGTGGTGGTGGTGGTGGTAATTGAGAGTTGATAGGTGGTACTATGTACATTGGTGGTGTTATGGGAGCATCTCGTGATGGTGATGGACTAACCTGAAAATTTGGTGGTGATGTATAATCATGCGACGATGGTGGTTGTGAGTTGATAAGTGGTGACATGCGAATGTCTCTTGATGGTGGTGGACTAGCCTCAAAATCTGGTGGTGACGTGTAGACTCGTGATGGTGGTGATTGCGAGTCGATAGGTGGTACCATATACATTGGTGGTGCCATGGGAACATGTCTCTTTGGTGTTGTCCAATGGATTGGTTTAGGAGGAGGTAACATTGACACCACTGGAAATATTGGTTGTTTGTGTCGAAGGTGCGACGGTTTTGGCTTCCGATGGATTGTTGGCCAGTGGTTGGCCAAGGAAGGGGTAGAGGATGATATAGCTACACTAAGAAGTATCAATAGAGAGTGTATGTGAACCATTTTGTATGTTTTTTGTTTTGTTTTGTGATGAAACTTGCTTGTCAAGATTGCATTTTATAGTGTAGATTATCCACTAAACTAGGCTACCTTAATTCAAGCCCATGTGAGAATTATTGTACCAAACATTTGACCAATGGTTTAGCCGAAGGTCCACAAAATGCACTTGTAATGAATGTTCCATATCTATGTGTAATAAACCCAAAAGTAACGTAACATACAATTTTAATAAATGATGAATAAGTTTAATTGTATAATTAATTCGTTAGAAAATACGTGTACTGATTATACACACACACACGTTTGTTTCAGAATTAAAATATGTTACGAGCCAGACAATCATTTGTATTTATTTGATTTTTATTTATGTGATGCATACGATTGTTTGGTAATCTTCTTTGTATCTCTCTCTTTTATGCACCATGTCTAAACATATTATTAATTTTATTAATTTTGAAACGAACATGTCCATGCACACATGTAACAAAAGTTAGAAACCAACAATTTATAGCAATCATATAGTAACCATAATAAATAAAAAGAAAATTTGAATTATTCTTAGGCTACCCGGTGTGATTTAGTTGGGAATAACGGCCCCTCCAAATGTGGGGTTTTAATTGACTTCCTAACCTGTAATGGGCTCTACAAGAGCCTCCCCATTGACACCCGCCATTACACTCTCAAGAGCCCCTTTGGCGCTTAAGAGGTGGAGGTGGGGCGCCATCATATCATTATTGGCTGATGTGGAGGTGGGGCGTCACTCCACACCACCCGCCTTAGATTATGTGTGTCCATACACACATATAACAACAAACGTTATAGATACTGTGTAATTAAAAAATCAAATAAAACGAAAATACGGATTATTCTTAAACTATGTGTTGTGTGGGGAGCTAAGCCCCGCTACGTCTAAATCCTGGGAGTGACACACTACAAAAGAAGGGGCGCAGAATGGCGTGGGGGACTTGACGGGGATGATCATCGTGGGCGTGGGATCAAATAATATATAACCAAATTATTTAGAGTCACCTCATCCCACCTCCACATTTCATAATTGACATCTCCATATCACATATCGATGGGCGTGTTGGTGGGAGTGAGAGGTGAAATCCACACCGTCTACATAACGCGAAGTTTTTACATTTCACATTAATCACAACAAATGGTCTAATTTCGAAATTATAAGTATAGGTAATTATATCATGATTAATTATCATTTTCTATATATACCAACTTTGCATCACAAAAATGTGAAAAATACAAATTATGAACGTCATTGATCTTTGCATGTAAGATTAAAGAGAAGGGTATTGGTAGAATCTTGGTTGAAAACATATCATGGATGAGTCGAAAAATCATAAATGGAGCAAAGATCGGCTCTACCTCTACCCACATCCTAAACCTCGAACAATTCGATACCGTCTTAGCCAATGCAGACAAGGCCAACCGAAGCCGATCTTGTTGGAACATGCATGTTATTAAGTGGTGCTCATCTAATTATCCGAAGCAGATTCCATACCCTTTTACCTGTATCAATACCGAATATATTAAACAATATTAAATTAAAAATATATAAATACTATTTAAAAGTTGTTGAAAACTTGATATTATTAAAAATTTAGAATTGTTAGAAAGTGTAGTCGACTATTTTGTGTATTAAAAATTTGTGATAATCAAATTGATTTTTTTTTTTTTAAAAAACGGCCCGTTCTTACATGTACATATTGTATACAATCTTAAAAGACAAAGTCGGTGGATTTTCCACCGGCTTTGCCTTCTAGCCTCTGTACTTTAACGATATTGCAATTTTAGCCCTTTGATTTTGCTACTTTTAAATTTTCATAAAATGACAAATTTAGTACCTAAACCTTCTACTTTGAATTTCCAAAACCACAACCTATCTTTCAAACTTTGCCAGCACCAACCCTCTACTTTGGTTTTCCACCATCACCCTCTTAGCTCTTACACAGTTACGCCACCAACCCTCTTCTTTTATATTTCCACTAACACCCTCTCATCTTTTACACATTTCGCCACCACCCCTATACTTTTACACTGTCTTTTTTAGACTTTGATTTTTTACCCCTTGTACTATTACTCCATTTTTACACCCGGCCAACTTTAAAAAAATTGCAATGCATTGTGTTTTATGAAATGTCTTAGGCGTTGTATTTTACACTTTGTGTCTACCTTTGTATTTTACACTTTTTTTGTAATTGTCTTTTACGCACTGCGTTTTACGAAAACGTGTTTCCACCCATCACGCACCGCCGCAACGCGAGGCGGGCAAAATACTAGTTTCTATCGAAACCAGTCATGAACCAAAATGACCGTTTTTATAACGGCACAATTTTGACCCGAACCAAATCCATTTTACCACGTACCTGGTCATCATGTTTATGTGCATTCTCCTTTAAAGAACACGTGTTCCAAATTAATTGTTCATTCACTCTCTTTTTGAATGAAAACGTTTTTTTTTTCCTACTATATTACTACATCAATAATTCTAAATAAATATCTTATAAATTTAAACATGTAACCTCACCTTTAAAAAGCAATAAGCCTCTAACAAATGAGTTAGCCCCACATTATACCTTAACTCATCAATTAAAATCATGTTCCCCTTTTTGGCTTTTATTTTCTATGACTAAGGTGGTGTTTGTTTTTACATAAAGGATCTGCGTAGCCTGTTCTGTCTGCGCCGTGCAGACAATGTACAGATATTGTCATCTGCAGACTATTTATTTTTCCGAAAACGTTTCATTAAAAAACGCCGAGCTCTTCTTGATGCATACTTGGCCCAACCATTTCTAAGATCTTCTACAGTCTGCAAGCAAAGGGTTAAGCACCACCACCGTCCATCACCTCCACCACCGTCCATCACCGCCACCACCCACCACCGTCCATCACCACCACCACCACAGTCCACCACTCACCACCACCGTCTACCACAACCGCCGTCCACCACCTACCACCACTACCGTCCACCACCACCACCACCATCCACCACTATCGTCCGTACACCACCACCAGTTTATTTTAGAAGTTTACATACGTTAAAAAACCAACAACCTTCTTCTTGTAGATTGCAAAGGTTTTGTCCACCTCTTCTTCTACAGATATGTCTGCATATATGATCCGCAGACTACAGACAATTACCTAAATCTTTCATCATACAAAGAGTTGGTCATTGAGCTATTGACTATTGTATTGATTAAGTCTATACCATGTAAAAGAATGTGGTGTGAAATAAAGATGGGTCTACAAAAGAAGAATGAATGGAACTCACTACCTCTTTTTTTCTTTTTATCATTGTTGCATGCATATTGAAGATGACATCTAGGGATTCAATCGGCCAACCAAATGGTCCCTAACCTGTGTATACAAATTTCACTCGTACATTGGCACGTGTAACGTGTTACTGATCATATCTCAACGGCCAGCAATGCAATGACATCAGCTGAATTGGCACAATCTATAACCAATAGCACATAAATTCACAAGACAAACAACAAACAAACCAAACTCATGAACCACAACCAAAAAAATGGCAAATACAGCAGAGCTTGTATTCATCCCAGCCCCTGGCCTTGGTCACATCATGTCAACCATCGAGGTCGCAAAGTTATTCGTGAACCGCGATCAACGTCTTTCCATAACCGTCCTTGTCATCAAGCCTCCTAGCTCGAGTTCTGGCTCGGCTATCACCGCCTACTTCGAATCATTAGCCAAAAACGCTATTAATCGCGTAACGTTTGTAGAACTCCCTCAAGACGACGCCCCGCCTATGCATGACCCGAAGTCTTTTGTGGCTTCTTTCAATGAATACATTGAAAGTCATTGTAAACATGTTAGAAAGGTTGTGGCTGAGTTGCTGAGTCAACCGGGTTCGGGCCGGCTCGCTGGGTTTGTGGTGGACATGTTTTGTACATGCATGGTAGATGTGGCTAATGAGTTTAATGTTCCTACCAATGTTTTCTTCACTTCTAGTGCTGCTTTTCTTGGATATGAATTATTTATGCAAACACTCAATGATGATGAGAAGCAAGACGTTGTTGAGCTCAGCAACGCGGATACCGAGGTGTCGGTTCCGAGTTTTGTCAAGCCGGTGCCAACTAAAGTCTTTTGGGATGTGCTCCGGACTAAAGACGGACTCGAGTTTGCTATGTTGGGTGCGCGGAAACTTAGAGAGGTTAACGCAATTATGGTTAATACATTTTTGGAACTCGAGACACATGCTGTCGAGTCGTTGTCTGCTGACATCAGCGTCCCAAAGGTTTACCCAGTGGGACCCCTACTCAACCTAGAGGGTTCTTCTGGGAAACCGTCGGACGATGATGTCATCAGATGGTTGGATAGTCAACCACCTGCGTCGGTTGTATTGTTGTGTTTTGGGAGTATGGGTAGTTTTGATGAGGTCCAAGTGAAGGAGATTGCACGTGCTTTAGAGCAGAGTGGTCACCGGTTCGTGTGGTCCCTACGTCGACCGCCATCTAACGGAACAACAAAAGTCCCTAGTGATTACGAGGATCCGGGAGTGGTATTGCCGGAGGGGTTTTTGGAGCGAACAAATGGAGTCGGGAAAGTTATCGGGTGGGCCCCACAGGTCGCGTTGCTGGCTCATAGTGCGGTTGGAGGGTTCGTGTCGCACTGTGGATGGAACTCGCTGTTGGAGAGTATTTGGTTTGGTGTACCAGTGGCTACATGGCCGGTGTACGCCGAGCAACAGATGAATGCGTTTGAAATGGTGGTGGAGTTGGGACTGTCGGTCGAGATAAAGTGTGATTATATAAAGAATTTGTTTGATCCTAAAGCTAAGACCCCCATCGTTAGCGCTGAGGTGATAGAAAATGGGATACGACGGGTGATGGAGGATAAAGAGGTTAGAAGAAAAGCGAAAGAGATGAGTGAGAAGAGTCAGGCAGCGGTGGCTGAGGGCGGTTCGTCGTATGCGGCTGTTGGCAATCTTATTCAGGACTTTATAAGTAACATTTCCTAAATACCTATTGCTTGAATAAAGATGATATTGTATTGTTATGAAGAAATAGAGGGGTTCTTTAGTTTGTTTAATAGAGGTGAGAACTCAACATTCCTATACTCTTTTAACGGACTAAAAATGAATTTTACCAAAACGTTCGTCTTCTCCAACCACACAGTTGGAATCCGGATGCACCGAACCCCCCTTTCTTTCTCCTTCAATCAGCGTAAGCACCATGATCACCAACTTCAATTGGCCCGTTGATGCTCAAATATGGTTATATGGTATTATGTGCTTGATATTGATAGAAAGGCATTGTATGCTATCACTATGTGATAAAACAATAAAACATACTGATGTCATAGTATTGTTGAGTAATTGTGTTTGAAACTTGATTTCCTTGAACAACATTCAGTTTATTGTGTGATACTGTTATTATAGTTGAATCTCTAATTACATATGAATGAATATCACTTACACAAGTGCTAGAATGACCCTTTTACCCTTGATTTATTTGCTCTTTTTACCCGTAATCGGCTGACCCCAATTGAACGCGCGACCTACGACTCGCGGGACCCGTAAACAAATCGAGTAACCCAACAATCCATTTTTGACCTCACCCAAAATGGCCAGTTTTATAACCACATCCATTTGCTAGGTAATTGAACAATCATGTTTTTGTGCATTCTGCTTTAATGGAAACATGTTCCAAATTATAAAACTGTTCCTTCACTTGATCTTTATTGTTGTGTGATCAATTTAAATCATCTCCTCATTTTTGGCTTTTATTCTCCGTGATTGAATCTTTCATGATAAAAAGAGTTGGCCATTGACTGATTGTATGGGTCAAGTCTACCATAGGAAAAAAAAATGTGATGCGAGATAAAGATGAGTCTGTAAAAGAAAATTAATTGACGTTTAAAGATTCAATTGGCCAACCAAATGGTTCCTAAGACTGGTGGGTGTGGGCGTGACTAGCTTTGCGTTTTGGCCCTTTAACGCCGGCTGCTCTACCCCGGGTTGGCGTTTTGATCAGTGTTGCCCACTTGGCGTGGCAATCTAGCTTGGCGTGCAGTGGCGGACCCAGGATTTTTTTCCAATGGGGTCCATTTTTTTCGGTGTTCAAAATTTTCATAACAAAACGTTAAAATTTTCGGATCGGTCCTCGTTTGGATCGGGTAAAAGCGAGATTTGAACTAGATTTAAAAAAAATAACATGAAAAATAGGCTATACGAGGATTGAACACATGACCTCTTGTTGGTAAAAAGAAGGATTTACCACTACACCAACTTTCCTTTTAATTATATGGTGTCCACCTAATTGTATTTATAGGGTCCTTTTACAATTTAATATACCGAATCTACTAAATTTTTTTAAAACATTGGGGTCCGAGGACCCCGACCCACTCTATGTGGGTCCGCCCCTGTTGGCGTGGGGCGCTGGCCTGGGGTGACGTGGTTGGCAATGTATAGTTGGTTGTTGATGACCGTTTGGCTAGCCGTTAGGCATAGCTGTTGGCCAACGGCTATTTAAAAAAAAAATTCTTTAAATTGTTTCGTTTATAAACCTTTCATTTCTTACTCATTTTTACCATTCAAAAATTGAAAAACCACTATCAAACTCTATATATATATAGAGGACAAAGATCCGTTAGAAACCACCATTTATTGCGAGAACCGCGAGAACCAATGTGAACACAATAAAAAATGCCTAAAAATTGCTAAAAAAACGCAAAAAGAAATTTATAAAATAATCGCTACTTTTAGTAGCCAAAAAAAAAATTTGGCTACTAAAAGTAGCGATTTTAACATAAAAAATATTAAAAAAAACAAATTTTAGATTTTTTTAGGTTTTTTAGGTTTTTTTGGGGGTGGGGGAGGGGGGTTTAGGTTTTGGGGGGGGGTTATGTTTTTTTTTTAGGTTTTTTGGGGGTTTTAGTTTTTAGCATTTAGCTTGGGGGGGGGGGTTAGTTTTTTTTTGGTGGGGGGGGGGGTGGGGGTTAGGTTTTTTTTTTAGGTTTTTTAGGTTTTTTAGGTTGTGTTCACATTGGTTCTCGCGATTATCGCAATAAAGGTGGTTCTCGCATGAACCTTACCATTTATATATATATATATATATATATAATGGCTTATTCAAGCTCAAACGATTCGTATGAGAGACGATGGGGCGGAATTATTATTATGAGCAGTGTCGATGGTGGTGAAAGTATTGTTGAGATGCAAATGAAGGGACTTCCCAACCCAAACGGAGGAAGTCCGTGAACGCGAAACCGCAAACGATTTGTTGGTAAGTGATTATTTCTCACCTGAACCAACGTATGATGAAAGAATGTTTAGGCGTCATTTTCGTATGAGTAAAAATTTATTTTTAAGAATATCAAAGGATTTAGAGGAGAATTATCCTTTTTTTCCGACAAAGACCCGATGCACGTGGTAATTTAGGATTTACCAAGTGGCAAAACGTCACGACCACCCTAAGACAAGTGGCTTACGGCAATAGTTCTGACATAATGGACGACTATTTAAAAATGTCGGCTATAACACCCCGTGTTTTCCAAATGTCAAAGTCAAAGTCAAATGTTGACTGTTATTGGAATTAATCTATTTTAATTTTTGTATTATGTGGAGTAAGTGTTGTATAATCAAAATGAATCGAATGTTAAGCGAATGCGAATCGATAATCGACTTTGAATAATAGGAAGTAACAATGCGATAAAGTTAATCAATCAATAATCAAGCTAATCGAATCAATCATCGAACTCGAATCTCGAATTATGCGAATTTTGGTGCTTTATTACGTGTGTGTGTGCCTTATGTGTTAATTGTGCATGTTTACTTTACGTTATTATGTGTGGTGCATCAATCGAATCAAATCGAAACCCGAAAGGTAATCGAACTCAATCGAAATTGAACCCGAAATGGAAGTAAGGATGCTTATATGTTAGATATAGCAGTTGGGATTAAAAGTAATTTAATTAGGAACTCTATCATACTCAAATCATCGTTCGTCGAGATCGAAATATCAAAAATCGTCGCGAAACACTCAAAGGGGTTGTGGCAATCGAACAGGGAAACCTGATCGAACAGGCCAACCGATCGAACAGTCCTGTTCGATCGGCCAGCCCATTCGATCAGTGCAGCCTGGCCGATCAGTTACACCTTTCCTCTTTTGGAAGCCTATAAATAGGGTTGTCATTGTCATCTTTACCACTTTTGGAAAGCTCTAACCGACCAACTCCTATTCTCCACCTTTTCTCAGATTTCTCCCCAGTTCGGTAAGTTTCCACTCTAAATCTTGTACGATCTTGTTCATTTAATGATTCTACACCTTTCTATCTTTCAAAACTTGGATTCTAACCATGAAATCACCAAGATCTAGGTGTTCTTGGGTGATGTCACAATGGTGTTCTTCAAGAACATCATGTTTTGGCATCATTCAACCATGATTAGCTTAGATCTAACCGATTTCCACATAAACAAACTAAAATCTATCAAAGATCTTAACATTTCACGGTGGAAAAGATTGAAAGACGGATTTTCCAACTATCTTTCAACTCCTTTACACTGAACACACTAAAAACGGTAGAAACGGAGCTTGAACCAACTCACAAATCATTCTAAACTATCACATGGTTCAAGGTTCGGATTCTAACTACGAGGTTCACCGATTTCGGGTCAAACGTTGAACTACCATTCCGAACAGTTTACTGGCCGGACTTGGGTGATTCCTACCCGAACCAGTAAGACAAATAAGAACCTAAGTTCTATGGTTTAACTCGTTGTCAAAAATACCTTAAAATCATACCAAGGTAACCAAAACAGTCAAGTGTTAGACGATAGGCTAACCACGTCAGGAAGGCTGGCCGAACGGTTAGGCTGCTCGAACGAACAGCCCAACCGAACGGACTTCCCAGCCGATCGACCGGGTCAACCGATCGGCTGACACATGGCCCACAACTATTCACATATTCATGAAGTATGGTATTGACGAGGTGATGTTCGATCGAACCTACCACTCGATTTGTAACATTACTCTTCGGATCATGAGATACTATGCTTCAACACTTAACCATTTTTCAAAGCATTGGAGTGCCACCCGATCGAGCATGCCACCCGATCGAGTGACACCTTGCCAAGGGACTATATTGAGTAACTAACCGATCGGTTGGGCTAACCGATCGAACGGACCGTTCGATCGACCGACCTGAAAGGTAAGGATACTTCAATGAGTCCTGATAATGCTGCAAAAACTTCAAAAGTTCAAACCATCATACATAAACACATCCTTTCCTAAAGGAAGAAACAATCCACTCGAAAGGACCAGCCGATCGAGCCTACCGGCCGATCGAATGGGATAGTTCAAACGGACTTTCAAGCCGAACGAACAGCCCGTCCGATCGAACCTGTTGTCCGATCGACCGGACCAATCGATCCAATATCACTTGTTTTGTATTTCCGCGTTACTCATCGTTATGCTATCGAACTATTCAGGCTAACCTACTCTCAGCGCTCCCTTCAATCCATAACCAAATCACTGTGAGTATACTCGATCCCTTTTTGCTTTTAGCACTTTTGGGTGTTACATACGTTATCTATCAAACCACAATCAAACACAAACTATTTGAACGCTAACCGAATTGCATGTGCTATTTGACTAAATGATTGATGTTTATTATGTTTACACGTGGAGTGCTATCTACCTGCCTTAGCAACATAGTACTATAGTTTGGACTCAACACCTGTTCACACGGGGGTTGTTAAGGACAATCTACTTGCATGGATTACGGTGGTACTCATGTATTGCGAACTGTCTCGGACAGTCAACCCGCAGTCGTTGGTACCGATGGTCCCATGTCGATAATTAACATGCATCGTTTTCCTCTGTGTACGTGCCTGGTTATGCGTAAACTATTCGAACTCTATATGCTATTATCAAACTTGTGTGCTCACCTTTACATTATATGTATTGACTTTATTTTAACGTATGTGACAGGTGTTTAAGGTGTTAGCTTGCTAGGAAAGCGAGGCAATAATAAAGCTTTAGAGCCCATCTAGCAGTTGTAGGTCGTAGCCTACCTAGGGGTCTCTAGAAGCGAATAAACTATAGCCATGGAGCCATTGGAGTTGTCTGATCAAGCATCTATGGCATTAGTTGTCTGTAGATCTTGTCCGGATGAGTCTTAATGACTCTGGGCAGTACTATTAAACATTTGGTTTGTAATAAATTGAATCTGAGTTGTCGAAACAGTACTATTTGTTTAGTTGTATTCTATGATAACTTGTTTATTTATTTGGGATACGGTATGGGACGTATCACTTAACTGAATTTGTAATAATAGTTGTTGTGGAAACTTCTGGACAATCTGTTTCACTCAGTGCCGCGCCCCGATGATTCCGCCATCGGTTGGGGTGTGACAGATTGGTATCAGAGCCATAACTATAGGGAATTAGGTTAGACACGACCTAGTCCGGGTCGCTGTCTTAGAAACGTAGACTATAGCTAGGAACCAGTAGACCAAGTTTATGTGCTTATTCATGTTATCCTTCGCTATCACTGAACTCAAAGTTCCAATACAAGCCAGCAATCTAGTCAGGATTAGGTGTGAAAACCGCAAACTCCTAGCTAAATTGCCTGACTTATGCTGATTTTATCATGTTTATCCTAATATTTTGCCAACAAACGAGGAAAATTATACCAAATCAGGCGTGAAACCCACATTTTGATGATAATTTTCCCCGAATTTTCTTAAAAACAAGGAAGAAATTGCTAAGCTAGGGTGAAACCCTAACCTTGGCAGTTCATTCCGAACTTTATTTCATCTCACCAAGGCATTCGATGGACTCCAACGACCTGAACTCACAAGTATGACCTAGGATACGCGTGCGTAATGCCCGAGAATCGAGGCAGAAACACGACTCTTAGAGTCGAAAGTGACGACAAGTCCACTGTGAATAGTCGAACTGCCTTGGCTAGTCTATGTCTAGTAGCCGCAGACAATCTATCCCTCGATTTTATGTGTTGACTCGTTGATTTTATGTGTTTATCTGTTTGCGTGTTATATTTTCGGTGGTTATTCGATTTTGCTATCATTTCACGCGACTGGTATTGCTATCCTATCTCGATTTCCAGTTAACGCAACCTAGACGATATTATTATGCTATGCTATACGACTAAGTTAGACTATACTATACTATGCTATGGCTATATTCAGAACTTAGAGGTGGTCAGGAACTGTATGTGCCAATAGGGGGATTACGTGAGGATATGTACCTCTGTGTTAAAAGTGTTTACGTGCCTCTGTGCTTCTGTGCCCTGCTTGCTTAGGTGCTTCTGTGGTTATGTGGATTCTGTGCTTTTGTGCTTATGTGTTAAGTGATATGTGATTCGGTGTATCCCTGATCTTTAGTAATTTAGACGTGTGAGGTGAGATTCGATTTCGTTGTGTTGAGTCCTGTGGCGATGTCTATTGCAGACCATGTCGTCATCTGGATCACGCCAACGTCTTACCCGTCAGGAGAAGAGAGACCGACGTCTCGCTGCTATCATCTCTAAGTCTGTAGCGAAAGCTGTGAGCGAAGTATATGAAAACGCTAGCAAGTCGTCTGAAGTGTCTCATGCTGATCCTCCGAAAGATTCCAACAAGACTGCTTTTAGCTTCAAGCAGTTCAAAGCGTGTGGACCGAAGGAGTTCACCGGTGAGGATGGCCCTACTGCCATGTTTCATTGGTTTGACTCGGTTGAAGTCACCCTCCGACAAAGCGGATGCCCTGAAAATCTCCGCACTCTCAACGCTACTGGCGTCTTCCAGTCTCGTGCTTTAGACTGGGTGGACTGCAGAGCGAAACAAGCGTGGGAATGATGCAGCTTACGAGCTGACATGGGAGGAACTGAAGGCAATTATGATCGATGAGTTCTGTCCTCCTCATGAACGCCAAAAGCTAGAGGATGAATTTTGGGTCATTAAGCAGAAGGAAGGAGACAACGCTGGTCTCACTGCTCGCTTCAAGCAGTTAAGCATCATCTGTCCCGATCAGGTCAAGACTCCGGATATGACCATCAAGAAGTACATCCGAGCTCTGCCAGACTGTGTAGCAGATTTCGTTCACGCCTCCAAGCCAGCAACGATCGAGGAAACCTACCTGCTAGCCGCTGAGATTAACGACAAGCGGGTAAAGGCTGGTTTCTGGGATAAGCAAACCAAGTCTCTACATCAAGCCACAACAGCATCCACCGACAACACCACTGCTCAAACCTCCAAGTCTTCAAGAAGAAGGAAGAAGAACAACAGCTCCAGCAACAAGAGCTATGCTGCCGCAACCACTGCTGCTCCTCTTCAGGCTGTACCAATTCAGCAGCAGCAGCCACAGCGCTCAGCTCCAGTGATCAATGCACCGCCAGCGAAGCGTGCATACACAGGTCCTCACCCACTCTGCCCGACATGCTCTTATCATCATCCAGTGGGTTTGGCTTGTCGATTCTGCGCTCACTGCAACCTCTACGGGCATTTCACTGCGAACTGTCGCTATGGTCCCCGTCAAGCCCAACTTAAGCCGTTGTCAACCAAGCTCTACTCCCTGCCCCTCAAGGCCAACCAGCAGCTCAAGCACCAGCAGTCAATGCTCGAGTCTGCTTTGCATGTGGTGACCCTAACCACTTTGCAAACCGGTGCCCGAACAGGGTAGTCAAGCAAGAGCCCCAGCAGCAACAACAACAGCAGCCTCAGCAACAACAGCAAGCAGCCTATGCCAGAACCTTCAACATCAACGCCCGTCAGGCTCAAGCTGACAACAATGTGGTTAATGGTACGTTCCTTGTGAATGGCATATATGCATCATGTTTGTTTGATACTGGAGCCGATAACTGCTTTGTGTCGTTTGAATTCGAGAAGCTCCTTGGTCGTAAGCGCTCTTATCTTTCGTCGTCATTCGAAGTCGAGGTCGCTACTGGAAGAACCGTCGCCGTCAATTCTGTGCTCCGTGATTGTACTCTCGAGCTCAACAATCACATCTTCCCAATCGACCTTATTCCGATGCAACTCGGAAGTTTCGATGTCATAGTAGGCATGGACTTTCTTCGCGAAAACCATGCTGAAGTTGTGTGCTTCGACAAGATGATACGATTCCTGCTCGCCAATGGTGATCTTTTATGCGTGTATGGTGAAACTTCTTCGAAAGGTCTCAAGCTTATGTCATGTATTCAAGCCAGTAAGTATCTCCGCAAGGAATATCGAGCCTTCTTGGCCAACATTGTAGTAGCGGAGAAGGAAAAGAAAAAGAAAGTTGAAGTCAAAGACGTCCCAGTGGTCCGTGAGTTTCCTCAGGTGTTCCCTGATGATCTTCCAGGATTACCTCCAAGTCGTGATATCGACTTTCGCATCAACCTCATTCCTGGAGCTAACCCTGTTGCTAAAGCCCCTTATCGACTCGCTCCATCCGAAATGCGGGAACTCTCAAACCAACTCCAGGAATTACTTGAAAAAGGCTTTATTCGCCCGAGCACTTCTCCTTGGGGCGCGCCAGTCCTTTTCGTTAAAAAGAAGGATGGGTCGTTCCGAATGTGCATCGACTACCGGGAGTTGAATAAGCTGACCATCAAGAACCGATACCCCTTGCCCCGAATCGACGGCCTATTTGACCAACTGCAAGGTGCCCAGTGTTTCTCGAAGATCGATCTACGTTCAGGCTATCATCAGTTGCGGATCCAAGAGGAAGACATCCCTAAAACCGCTTTTCGAACCCGTTACGGCCATTACGAATTCGTTGTTATGCCTTTTGGTTTAACTAACGCACCCGCGGTTTTCATGGATCTAATGAATCGTGTGTGTAAGCCCTTCTTAGACCGTTTCATCATCGTGTTCATTGACGATGTCTTGATCTTTTCCAAGTCGAAGACCGAACATGCGCAACATCTACGTTTGGTTCTCGAATTACTTCAGGGGAATCAACTCTACGCCAAGTTCTCCAAGTGTGAATTTTGGCTAGAGGAGGTTCAATTTCTGGGTCACATCGTGAATGGTCAGGGTATACACGTCGATCCCGTGAAGATTGAAGCAGTTAAAAGTTGGATTACGCCTAAGAACCCGTCTGAAGTTCGTTCTTTTCTCGGACTAGCGGGCTATTATCGACGATTTATCGAAAGATTCTCCAAAATCACTGTGCCGCTTACCGCTCTTACTCATAAAGACAAGCCTTTTGTGTGGGGAAACGCGCAAGAGACTGCCTTTCGAACCCTTAAACAGATGCTATGCAATGCACCAATTCTTACGCTACCCGACGGAAGCGACGACTTCGTTGTCTATTGTGATGCTTCAAACCTTGGTCTTGGCTGTGTCCTCATGCAACGAGACAAGGTTATAGCTTACGCATCTCGACAGCTCAAGATCCACGAGAAGAACTATACAACCCATGACCTCGAGCTAGGCGCGGTTGTCTTTGCATTAAAGATTTGGCGACACTACCTGTATGGTACCAAGTGTACGATCTTCACCGATCACAGGAGTTTACAACATATCTTCGATCAGAGAGAACTCAATATGCGTCAACGCCGATGGGTAGAACTCCTCAACGATTTTGACTGTGAGATCCGTTATCACCCAGGCAAGGCGAATGTAGTTGCCGACGCGCTCAACAGAAAGAATTATGTGTTTAGTGTCTGAAATGTTCAAGCGCAGCATAACCTCGAAGCCCTCATCCGTGAAGCTCAACATGCTTGCTTTAACGAGCGCACATTGAAGAAAGAGAGGATTCATCACGATGGAGCTCAGCTCGTAAGCAAATCCGATGGGATATTCTACTATCTGGACCGAATCTGGATCCCGAGGAGGACCGATTTGCGAAAGATTATCATGAATGAAGCCCATAAATCCCGATACTCCATCCATCCCGGAGCTGACAAAATGTACCACGATCTTCGTTACAAGTACTGGTGGCCGGGAATGAAACGGGATATCGCTCTCTATGTTGGTAGTTGTTTAACCTGTGCAAGAGTTAAGGCTGAACATCAAAGACCTTCCGGCTTACTCGAACAACCGACGATACCTATATGGAAGTGGGAGAGCATAGCTATGGACTTCGTAACTAAGCTCCCGACCACGCCATCAGGTCACGACAGTATTTGGGTTATAGTCGATCGTCTAACCAAATCGGCCCACTTTTTGCCAATACGAGAAGACTATAAGGTGGCCAAACTAGCCCAAATCTACACCGACGAGATCATTCGTAATCATGGTATGCCTCGCGACATCATCTCTGACCGTGATGCTCGGTTTACCTCAAGGTTGTGGGAAACATTTCAAGCGGCCCTTGGTACGTCGCTGAACTTGAGTACTGCATTCCATCCCCAAACCGACGGACAGACTGAAAGAACGATCCGTACTCTTGAAGACATGCTCCGTGCGTGTGTTATTGATTTTGGTGGTAGTTGGAGCAAACACCTGCCATTAGTCGAATTTTCGTACAATAATAGCTATCATGCCAGCATCCAAATGGCACCATTCGAGGCCTTATATGGTAGGAGATGTCGTTCGCCTATTGTGTGGCACGAGATCGGTCATTCCCAATTAACCGGTCCCGAGATTCTACAAGAAACGACTGACAAAATCCACCAGATAAGAGACAACTTGGTGAAAGCTCGGAACAGACAGAAAAGTTACGCCGATATAAGACGCAAGCCCCTTGAATTTGAAGTTGGCGACTACGTACTCCTAAAGGTATCACCTTGGAAGGGTGTAGTCCGATTCAGCAAGAAAGGGAAACTCGCACCTCGATATGTTGGACCTTTTAGAATTCTGGAAAGGATCGGAAAAGTCGCCTACAGACTCGATTTACCGGAGGAACTTAGTAACGTCCACCCGACTTTCCATGTGTCAAACCTCCGAAAGTGCTTAGCTGATCATGATGCGATCATACCGCTTGACGATCTTCAGGTCAACGAAACTTTACACTTCGTGGAAAAGCCTGTCGAAATCATGGACCGCCAGAACAAGCAACTCAGACGCTCTCGAATTCCGATCGTGAAAGTCCGATGGGAAGGCAAACGAGGCGCGGAGTTCACTTGGGAACTCGAAAGCGACATGAAGGCCAAGTACCCGCAGCTGTTCAGATAGATCTGAAGCATCAAATTGGTAAAATCGCGGTGATGTACGGCTCTCAGCCTAATTTCGGGACGAAATTCCCTAAACATGGGGAGGCTGTAACACCCCGTGTTTTCCAAATGTAAAAGTCAAAGTCAAATGTTGACTGTTATTGGAATTAATCTATTTTAATTTTTGTATTATGTGGAGTAAGTGTTGTATAATCAAAATGAATCGAATGTTAAGCGAATGCGAATCGATAATCGACTTTGAATAATAGGAAGTAACAATGCGATAAAGTTAATCAATCAATAATCAAGCTAATCGAATCAATCATCGAACTCGAATCTCGAATTATGCGAATTTTGGTGCTTTATTACGTGTGTGTGTGCCTTATGTGTTAATTGTGCATGTTTACTTTACGTTATTATGTGTGGTGCATCAATCGAATCAAATCGAAACTCGAAAGGTAATTGACCTCAATCGAAATCGAACCCGAAATGGAAGTAAGGATGCTTATATGTTAGATATAGCAGTTGGGATTAAAAGTAATTTAATTAGGAACTCTATCATACTCAAATCATCGTTCGTCGAGATCGAAATATCAAAAATCGTCGCGAAACACTCAAAGGGGTTGTGCCAATCGAACAGGGAAACCTGATCGAACAGGCCAACCGATCGAACAGTCCTGTTCGATCGGCCAGCACATTCGATCAGTGCAGCCTGGCCGATCAGTTACACCTTTCCTCTTTTGGAAGCCTATAAATAGGGCTGTCATTGTCATCTTTACCACTTTTGGAAAGCTCTAACCGACCAACTCCTATTCTCCACCTTTTCTCAGATTTCTCCCCAGTTCGGTAAGTTTCCACTCTAAATCTTGTACGATCTTGTTCATTTAATGATTCTACACCTTTCTATCTTTCAAAACTTGGATTCTAACCATGAAATCACCAAGATCTAGGTGTTCTTGGGTGATGTCACAATGGTGTTCTTCAAGAACATCATGTTTTGGCATCATTCAACCATGATTAGCTTAGATCTAACCGATTTCCACATAAACAAACTAAAATCTATCAAAGATCTTAACATTTCACGGTGGAAAAGATTGAAAGACGGATTTTCCAACTATCTTTCAACTCATTTACACTCAACACACTAAAAACGGTAGAAACGGAGCTTGAACCAACTCACAAATCATTCTAAACTATCACATGGTTCAAGGTTCGGATTCTAACTACGAGGTTCACCGATTTCGGGTCAAACGTTGAACTACCGTTCCGAACAGTTTACTGGCCGGACTTGGGTGATTCCTGCCCGAACCAGTAAGACAAATAAGAACCTAAGTTCTATGGTTTAACTCGTTGTCAAAAATACCTTAAAATCATACCAAGGTAACCAAAACAGTCAAGTGTTAGACGATAGGCTAACCACGTCAGGAAGGCTGGCCGAACGGTTAGGCTGCTCGAACGAACAGCCCAACCGAACGGATTTCCCAGCCGATCGACCGGGTCAACCGATCGGCTGACACATGGCCCACAACTATTCACATATTCATGAAGTATGGTATTGACGAGGTGATGTTCGATCGAACCTACCACTCGATTTGTAACATTACTCTTCGGATCATGAGATACTATGCTTCAACACTTAACCATTTTTCAAAGCATTGGAGTGCCACCCGATCGAGCATGCCACCCGATCGAGTGACACCTTGCCAAGGGACTATATTGAGTAACTAACCGATCGGTTGGGCTAACCGATCGAACGGACTGTTCGATCGACCGACCTGAAAGGTAAGGATACTTCAATGAGTCCTGATAATGCTGCAAAAACTTCAAAAGTTCAAACCATCATACATAAACACATCCTTTCCTAAAGGAAGAAACAATCCACTCGAAAGTACCAGCCGATCGAGCCTACCGGCCGATCGAATGGGATAGTTCAAACGGACTTTCAAGCCGAACGAACAGCCCGTCCGATCGAACCTGTTGTCCGATCGACCAGACCAATCGATATGCTATCGAACTATTCAGGCTAACCTACTCTCAGCGCTCCCTTCAATCCATAACCAAATCACTGTGAGTATACTCGATCCCTTTTTGCTTTTAGCACTTTTGGGTGTTACATACGTTATCTATCAAACCACAATCAAACACAAACTATTTGAACGCTAACCGAATTGCATGTGCTATTTGACTAAATGATTGATGTTTATTATGTTTACACGTGGAGTGCTATCTACCTGCCTTAGCAACATAGTACTATAGTTTGGACTCAGCACCTGTTCACACGGGGGTTGTTAAGGACAATCTACTTGCATGGATTACGGTGGTACTCATGTATTGCGAACTGTCTCGGACAGTCAACCCGCAGTCGTTGGTACCGATGGTCCCATGTCGATAATTAACATGCATCGTTTTCCTCTGTGTACGTGCCTGGTTATGCGTAAACTATTCGAACTCTATATGCTATTATCAAACTTGTGTGCTCACCTTTACATTATATGTATTGACTTTATTTTAACGTATGTGACAGGTGTTTAAGGTGTTAGCTTGCTAGGAAAGCGAGGCAATAATAAAGCTTTAGAGCCCATCTAGCAGTTGTAGGTCGTAGCCTACCTAGGGGTCTCTAGAAGCGAATAAACTATAGCCATGGAGCCATTGGAGTTGTCTGATCAAGCATCTATGGCATTAGTTGTCTGTAGATCTTGTCCGGATGAGTCTTAATGACTCTGGGCAGTACTATTAAACATTTGGTTTGTAATAAATTGAATCTGAGTTGTCGAAACAGTACTATTTGTTTAGTTGTATTCTATGATAACTTGTTTATTTATTTGGGATATGGTATGGGACGTATCACTTAACTGAATTTGTAATAATAGTTGTTGTGGAAACTTCTGGACAATCTGTTTCGCTCAGTGCCGCGCCCCGATGATTCCGCCATCGGTTGGGGTGTGACATCGGCACGAGTGGCTAGGGAAAGTCTTCACAATGTTTGTGCGTGTATCATTGAACTATATATAAAAAGATACTTGAGAAAACCGACGTTTAGTGATATGCAACAAATTATGGAATATCACGCTGAATATCATGGTCTCCCCGAGAAGATCGGTAGTTTAGATTGTATGAAATGGGAGTGGGAACTTTGTCCAACTGCATGGCAAGGCTCTCACACAAGTGGATATCATGTGTAACACCCCGTGTTTTCGAATGTCAAAGTCAAAGTCAAAGTCCAAGTCAAGTTTGACTTCTTTGACTGAAATTACTCTATTTTATTTTTTATTATTTGTAGTAAGTGTTGTTAATCAAAGTAATCGAACGAATCGAATGTTTAATCGACGCGAAACGCTTTACGACTATGAATAGTAGGAAGTAACAATGCGATAAAGTCAATCAAACAATAATCAAGCTAATCGAATCATCACTCAACTCGAAACTCAATTATGCGACTTTGGTGTTATTATACGTGTGTGTGTTCCTTACGTGTTACCTGTGCGTGTTTACTTTATGTTATGTGTGATGATCAATCGAATCGAAACTCAAAACTCAATCGAACTCAATCGAAATCGAATTATGATAATTGGTGGAGAAGAGACAATGCAAGATATAGATGCTGGTATGTAGATATAGTGGTTGGGATTAAAAGTAATTTGAATAGGAAACTCTATCGTATTCGTATCGTCTTCAATCGAAACCGAAATATCAGAAATCGTCGCACCAAACGCTCAAAACAGGCTGTTGATCGATCAGGATCCTAGCCTATCGAACAGCCCAGCCGATCGGACGGACTGTCCGATCGAGCAGGCTGTCCGATCGGGATGCCTGGCCGATCGGCCAGCCCTTTCCTCTTTGGGAAGCCTATAAATAGCCCTGTCATTGTCATTCTTTCCACTTTTGGAAACTCTCTGACCGACCAGCTCATGCTCCTCTTCTTTTCTCAGATTTCTCTCGATTCCGGTAAGATTTCATCCTAAATCTTGTACTTTCTTGATCAATACACACTCCTACACCTTTCTATCTTTCAAATCTTAACTTTTAACCGTGAAATCATCAAGATCTAAGTGTTCTAGGATGATGTCATCATGGGTTGTTGAAGAACTTCATGTTTAGGCTTCAATCCACCAAGAATCACTTGGATCCAGCCGATTTCCACATAAATAAACAAAGATCTGTTATAGATCTACACATTACACAGTGTAAATGATTGAAAGAAGGATCTTCCAACTTTCTTTCAACTCTTTTACACTCAATGCCTCCAAACCGGTAGAAACGGAGCTTGAGCCAACTCACTAATCATTCAAATAGTTGTGTGGTTCAAGATTCGGATTCTATCTACGAGGTTCACCGATTTCGGGTTAAACTATAAACTCTGTTCCGAACCGTTCACCGGCCGGACATGGGTGGTTCCTGTCCGAGCAGGAGAAACAAGTAGGAACGAAGGTTCCATGGTTCAGCTCGTTGTCAAAATACCTCGATATAACGTCAAACAATCAGAACAACCAAGTGTTAGACGAACAGGCCGACCAGGTCAGGATGCTGACCGATCGGACAGGCTGTTCGAACGAACAGCCCAACCGATCGGACATGTCAGCCGATCGACCAGGCCAGCCGATCGGCTAGCACATGGCCCCACACTTTGACCATTTCATGGAGTCTAGTATTGAACGAAGAGCTGTTCGATCGAACTACGGTTTGGGTTGAATTACTCTTCGGATCATGAGATATTATGCTTCAACACTTAATCGATTTTCAACTCGTTCGACGTATTGGAGTTCCACCCGATCGAACATACCGTTCGATCAGGTGACATCCTGCTGAGGACTCACTACTGAAGCACCTAACCGATCGGTTAAGCCAGCCGATCGAACGGCCCGTTCGATCGATCGACCTAAAAGGTAAGAACACTTCAATGTTCTCAAATACTACAACGAAAACTTCAAAAGGACAAGACATCATACTCAAACACATCCTACTCAAAGGAAGGAACAATCCACTCGAACAGTCCAACCGATCGAGCCGACCGGCCGATCGAACAGGCTGTCCGAACGGACTGTCCAACCGAACGAATAACCCGTTCGATCGAACCTACAGTTCGATCGACCAGGCTGTTCGACTCACCAACACTTGTTTTCTTTTTACGCGTTACTCATCGTCATGCTATCGAACTATTCAGGCTAACCCTTACTTTCAAGTGCTCCCTTCAATCCATCAATCAACCACTGTGAGTATACTCGAACCATTTTTTCTTTAGCACTTTTGGGTGTTACATACGTTACTTATCTAAATCACAATCGAACACATTACTCAAGTACTTTAAACGCTAACCGTTCTGCATGTATTACGTGACTAAATGAATGCTTGTTGTTATGTTTACACATGGAATGTTGTCTACCTGCCTTAACGACATAGTACTATAGTTTGGACTCAACACCCGTTCACCCGGGGGTTGTTAAGGACAATTACTTGCATGGATTACGGTGGTAATCATGTATTGCGAACTGCCTCGGGCAGTCAACCCGCAGTCATTGGTATCGATAGTTCCATGTCGATAATTAACATGCTTCGTTTTCCTCTGTGTGCTTGCTGGTTATGCGTAAACTATTTCGAACTCTATATGCTATTATCAAACTTGTATGCTCACCTTTACATTTTATGTATTGACTTTATTTTAACGTATGTGGCAGGCAATTAGGATGCTTATCTGCTAGGAGGCGAGCTTAGAATAAGCGTCTAGAGCATAGTTGTCTGTAGATCTTGCAGATCGAGTCTCTAGAGGCAATTGAACAACTTTTATATTTAAATTTGAATCTGAGTTGTCGGAACAGAATATTTGACTGATTGTTATCTGTAATAATTTATTTTACTATTTGGGATACGGTATGGGACGTATTATTTAAACTGAATAGTAATGATAGTTGTTGTGGAAACTTCTGAACAATCTGTTTCGCTCAGTGCCATGCCCCGATGATTCCGCCATCGGTTGGGGTGTGACACCCGGAATGTCGACTATGATGCTTGAAGCGGTTGCATCACAAGATCTTTGAATCTGACATGCATTCTTTGGTATGCCCGGTTCACATAACGATATAAACATTATACACCACTCACCCATTTTCAATGATCAAATAAATGGTATTGGACCGAAAGGAACATTTTTTTTGTAAATGGGGTTGAATACAAGTATAGGTACTATCTTGTTGATGGAATTTACCCATCATTTTCAAGAGATGGAACCCTAGATCCTAAAAAAAATGAAGTTTAACAAAGTTCAGATGGTGGCACGCAAATACATCGAGCGAGCATTTGGTGTTTGAAGAAAAGGTGGCACATTTTGAGCATGCCTTGTCGATTGTATGAAAAAGATCAAATAAGAAATGTGATGTACGCGCGCATCATTCTACACATCATGATTTTAGAGGATGAAGGGCGTGCAATCGTTGAATATTATGGCGAGGAGCCCGAATCAAATAACGAAGACATTAGTGACGAAGAGAGAACGCAAAACCAATATCTAATCGAGTCAAGAAAAATAAATTCAAACATTTGAGCTAATTTGGTAAAACGTGTTTCAACACTTCCTATATTCGACTCCAATGAAGATGCAGATGAAGATGATTGATTTTTATTTTTTTTGGTAATGTAATGTATTTTTTTATTGTAGTTATTTAATATAAATAAAACTAGTGGGAATATTTTCCAACCAATTTTCGTTAAAAAATTCAAACTAAATTTAGACCAATTTCCCACTGAAAAATTATTTTTCGACCCACTTTGAGAAAAAGTTGGTTATTTTTTCCGACCAAATGCATTTTTATTAATAAAATAACACGATGAATGTTCGAAGAAACTTTAATGTCGATGTTTTTATTTTTGTCGGAAAATGTTCGAAATTTACGACCAAATTTTCTTCTTAGGAAAGTCCTACAAAAAAATGGCAATTTCTAACCGATCATGCAATATCTTTTATTTAACTTATTAGGCTATAGGGTGTGGTCATGATCCTCATAACCACCATGACCCTCCATGTTAGTGCCATGTAACTCACCTCTAATTCACCATCCAAAACCACTACCCTAAGGGTGTGGTCATGACCCAAACCAGTAGCCCTTTATTTATTATCTTTGTCTAAAGAAAAAGGAATGATTTGTTGAAAAATGGAAAGGATGACCATGGTTGCCATGGTTTAATCCATACAAACCATGGTGGATCAATCATTATGGTGTAGCGTAGCCTTCCATTCATAATCTTAGGTGGCAAATCATGTCCCAATCATGATCCTCACACCCTATAGCCTTACTAATGCATTATGGTGATCTGGTTTTCATTTAATGCAGATACATGGGAGTTACTATACTGTCCCAAAGAATCGCAGGGGAGAGGGTTTGAGGACATCCGGAGCTACAAAGGACACGTGGGTAGAGTAGGGAAAAGTAAAAGGACACTGCGTGTAACATGTTACTGATCATATCTTAAGGGCCAGCAATGCAATGACATCAGCTGAATTGGTACAATCTATAACCAATATCACATAAATTCACAAGACAAAACATCAAACAAACCAAACTCATGAACCAAAACAAAACAAAAAAATGGCAAATACAGCAGAGCTTGTATTCATCCCAGCCCCTGGCCTTGGTCACATCATGTCAACCATCGAGGTCGCAAAGTTATTCGTGAACCGCGATCAACGTTTTTCCATAACCATCCTTGTTATTAAGCCTCCTAGCTCGACTTCTGGCTCGGCTATCACCGCCTACTTCGAGTCATTAGCTAAAACCGCTATTAATCACGTATCGTTTGTAGAACGACTTCAAGACGACGCCCCGCCTGTGCATGACTTCAAGTCTTTTGTGACTTCTTTAAATGAATACATTAAAAGTCATTGTAAATATGTTAGAAAGGTTGTGGCTGAGTTGCTGAGTCAACCGGGTTCGGGCCGGCTCGCTGGGTTTGTGGTGGACATGTTTTGTACATGCATGGTAGATGTGGCTAATGAGTTTAATGTTCCTACTAATGTTTTCTTCACTTGTAGTGCTGCTTTTTTAGGATATGAATTGTTTATGCAAACACTCAATGATGATGAGAAGCAAGACGTTGTTGAGCTCAGCAACGCGGATACCGAGGTGTCGGTTCCGAGTTTTGTCAAACCGGTACCGACTAAAGTCTTTTGGGATGTGCTCCGGACTAAAGACGGACTCGAGTTTGCTATGTTGGGTGCGCGGAAACTTAGAGAGGTTAACGCAATTATGGTTAATACATTTTTGGAACTCGAGACACATGCTGTCGAGTCGTTGTCTGCTGACATCAGCGTCCCAAAGGTTTACCCAGTGGGACCCCTACTCAACCTAGAGGGTTCTTCTGGGAAACCGTCGGACGATGATGTCATCAGATGGTTGGATAGTCAACCACCTGCATCGGTTGTATTGTTGTGTTTTGGGAGTATGGGTAGTTTTGATGAGGTCCAAGTGAAGGAGATTGCATGTGCTTTAGAGCAGAGTGGCCACCGGTTCGTGTGGTCCCTACGTCGACCGCCATCTAACGGAACAACAAAAGTCCCTAGTGATTACGAGGATCCGGAAGCGGTATTGCCGGAGGGATTTTTGGAGCGAACAAATGGAGTCGGGAAAGTTATCGGGTGGGCCCCACAGGTCGCGTTGCTGGCTCATAGTGCGGTTGGAGGGTTCGTGTCGCACTGTGGATGGAACTCGCTGTTGGAGAGTATTTGGTTTGGTGTACCAGTGGCTACATGGCCGGTGTACGCCGAGCAACAGATGAATGCGTTTGAAATGGTGGTGGAGTTGGGACTGTCGGTCGAGATAAAGTGCGATTATATAAAGAAATTGTTTGATCCTAAAGCTAAGACCCCCATCGTTAGCGCTGAGGTGATAGAAAATGGGATACGACGGGTGATGGAGGATAAAGAGGTTAGAAGAAAAGCGAAAGAGATGAGTGAGAAGAGTCGGGCAGCGGTGGCTGAGGGCGGTTCGTCGTATGCGGCTGTTGGCAATCTTATTCAGGACTTTATAACTAACATTTCCTAAATACATATTGCTTGAATAAAGATGATATTGTACTGTTATGA
Source organism: Helianthus annuus (assembly GCF_002127325.2). NCBI lineage: Eukaryota > Viridiplantae > Streptophyta > Magnoliopsida > Asterales > Asteraceae > Helianthus > Helianthus annuus. The sequence continues at coordinate 172,924,873 of NC_035435.2, read as the reverse complement.
TGAAATTGTGGGGTTCTTTAGTTTGTTTAAAAGAGTTGAAAACTCAACATTCCTATAGATTTTTAGGGAGTGAGGGTGGTCACTAGTGATAGAATTCAATCACTCACAAACATCCAATCAAGTTCCGTCATGTCATCAACTACTATTCTATCTCTCACAAGCCTTTTTTAGTGGCGGTGGTCATCACTAGTGATGGAATTCCATCACTCACAGCTTTTTATTTTTATTTTTTAAATTAGAAATTAACAATAAAACACTAAATTATAAATTTCATTAAAATTAAAAAATAAATTACATAGCAAAATAAAAAACAACTAAACACTAGAAAAAAAACTTAAATTAAACGGGTGGCATCTCTCAACCCCATCTTTCACAAATCTCGCGCTTTTGTTGAATTATAACCGACTTAAACGGTTCGTCGAGATGGGAATTAAAATTTATATAAAGATGAGGGACCTGAATTGCAATTAAAGGGAAGCTATTTAAAAATAGCTAACAAAAGTTGAGGGGCTAATTTGCACTTTTCATCAAAGTTGCTATTAATTCAATTTCATAAAACGACAAAACAATCTAAAAGTGAATTGTTTTCAACGCCTGATGATTTTAACGCGTTGAATAATTCACGCGTTATACTTGTGGCGGCGGCGGTGTGCTATTTTGTTCCACGCGTGATGGGGTGGCCATCACGGACCACCCCCACTCCCCTTAACGGACTAAAAATGAATTTTACACCACACAGTCGGAATCCGGATGCACCAAACCCCCTTGCTTTCTCCTTCAATCAGCGTAAGCACCGCGATCACCAACTTCAATCGGCCCGTTGACGCTCAAATATGGTTATATGGTATTATGTGCTTGATATTGATAGAAAGGCATTGTATGCTATCACTATGTGATAAAACAATAAAACCTACTGATGTCATAGTATTGAGTAATTGTGTTTGAAACTTGATTTACTTGAACAACATTCAGTTTATTGTGTGATACCGTTATTATAGTTGAATCTCTACTTACACAGTGACGGAACTAGAACTTTTTAACTGGGGGTCATAATGGAGAGGATATATACATTTGTTGAATCTATGAGTTTCACCAAAGTCAGTTTGTAACTTGATCCATATTGTTGAGATCACAGGATTTATGCTAAACTCAAAACGGGTTAAGATTTAAACTAGCTTATGGTCTAAAACTCGCTACAAGAAAACGAAAACAAAGTTGCTCCAAAAGGACTCCAATATTTTCACTTACACAAGTGCTAGAATGACCCTTTTACCCTTGATTTATTTGCTCTTTTTACCCCTAACCGGCTGACCCGAATTGAACGCACGACCTACGACTCGCGGGACCCGTAAACAAATCGAATAACCCAACAATCCATTTTTGACATCACCCAAAATGGCCAGTTTTATAACCACATCCATTTGCTAGGTAATTGGACAAACATGTTTTTGTGCATTCTGCTTTAATATGTCGGTGTTTTTATTTTTGTCGGAAAATGGTCGAAATTTACGACCAAATTTTCTTCTTAGGAGAGTCCTACAAAAAATGGCAATTTCTAGTAGTGTACCGATCATGCAATATCTTTTATTTAACTTATTACTAATGCATTATGGTGATCTGGTTTTCATTATAGTAACTTACTATACTGTCCCAAAGGATCGGAAGGGAGAAGCGATTTGCCAAATGATCGGACTATGTGTTTCTAAGATATGGTGTTTAGTTTTTAGAGCTATGTACGAAAATAGCCATTGACCAATATCATTTTCCAAAATAGCCAGCTCATACCTCATTGGAACAGGGCATCAGCTCTCTTATGCGTCCTTCTTTCTTAAATGGACACGTGTATGGATTCAGCCAAATTTATGTAAAACATGTGGGACCCTACTATTTAAATTATATCTTGGAAAGGAACATGAGGACCCACCATCTACCACCCCACCCTAGCCCCTACACCCCCAAATCCCAACCTCTAGATCCTGACGTGCATAATTATCAGAATAGGATACTGATGACCATGAAAGCTTCTGGATCAAGCACTTGTATTTGCATGCACAGAACTTATGATTTGTAGTACAGAATTCACGATTTCTTTGGCTGAAAACCTGGCTTCACTAGCAACCTACACTAATGGAAAAAAGTTTAGATGTGAAAACGATCCACATATCTCCACCCCAAAATCCCAACCGCCGCCATGGTTGCCGGAGACGGAGCTGTAGGCGTCTGCAACTCGCCGGAGATGGAGCTGGAGGCGTCTGCAACTTGCCGGAGATGGAGCCGGAGATGACTGCAACTTTCAGACGCATCCCGGTACTTTCAGACGCATCCCGACACTTCCAGACGCATCCCGGTACGAGACACGGACGCATGGGATGAGTCACGGACGCATGGGATGAGTCGGCAACGCATGGAATGAGTCACGGACGCATGGGATGATGGGATGAGTCACAGACGCATGGGATGAGTCAGGGACGCATGGGATGATGGGATGCGTTACGGACGCATGGGATGATAGGATGAGACACGTGTCACTTCGGCATTGGCGGACGCATGAATGAGCCCTACAGACGCAAAAGGTGTCTCGTAATCGGTGAGGCGCTTCTTTAAAGACGCACGAGATCCCCATTTTCGTAAGTCGACAATATTCCTGTCCATTTTCGTAAATTTCTCAAGTTTTATATTTGTTTTGTCGGTTTAAATGGTGGTATGCTCATTTTGTTTTGGTGAGAATGATTTTTTGATTAATTTTAATCGGACTTTGTTTTGGTGCGATCTGCATTTCTGTTAATAGCAACCATGTTCAGCGATCGCCACTACCGCCTCAGCTAACGGCACACTGAATCCTGATTGTCATGAAGTTCTTTATATGATCGGAGCTTGATCTAATCTTGCGGTTGAGAACTCAAATTAGGCGGATACACTATGGCCATTGCGGTTGAGCTTTGTGTAATTAGGAGAGAGGTGTCTGAAAAAGATGAAGAAGAAAGCAGAAATTGTAAACGGTGGATGTACAGAAGGTTTGAGGACATCCGGAGCTACAAAGGACACGTGGGTAGAGTAGGGAAACGTAAAAGGACACTGCGTGGAGACGACTCTGCGTGTAACATGTTACTGATCATATCTTAAGGGCCAGCAATGCAATGACATCAGCTGAATTGGTACAATCTATAACCTATATCACATAAATTCACAAGACAAAACATCAAACAAACCAAACTCATGAACCAAAACAAAAAAAAATGTCAAATACAGCAGAGCTTGTGTTCATCCCAGCCCCTGGCCTTGGTCACATCATGTCAACCATCGAGGTCGCAAAGTTATTCGTGAACCGCGATCAACGTTTTTCCATAACCGTCCTTGTTATTAAGCCTCCTAGCTCGACTTCTGGCTCGGCTATCACCGCCTACTTTGAGTCATTAGCTAAAACCGCTATTAATCGCGTATCGTTTGTAGAACTCCCTCAAGAGGACGCCCCGCCTGTGCATGACTTCAAGTCTTTTGTGACTTCTTTAAATGAATACATTAAAAGTCATTGTAAATATGTTAGAAACGTTGTGGCTGAGTTGCTGAGTCAACCGGGTTCGGGTCGGCTCGCTGGGTTTGTGGTGGACATGTTTTGTACATGCATGGTAGATGTGGCTAATGAGTTTAATGTTCCTACTAATGTTTTCTTCACTTGTAGTGCTGCTTTTTTAGGATATGAGTTGTTTATGCAAACGCTCAATGATGATGAGAAGCAAGACGTTGTTGAGCTCAGCAACGCGGATACCGAGGTGTCGGTTCCGAGTTTTGTCAAACCGGTGCCGACTAAAGTCTTTTGGGATGTGCTCCGGACTAAAGACGGGCTCGAGTTTGCTATGTCGGGAGCGCGGAAACTTAGAGAGGTTAATGCAATTATGGTTAATACATTCTTGGAACTCGAAACACATGCTGTCGAGTCGTTGTCTGGTGACATCAGTGTCCCAACGGTTTACCCAGTGGGACCCATACTCAACCTAGAGGGTTCTTCTAGAAAACCGTCGGATGATGATGTCATCAGATGGTTGGACAGTCAACCACCTTCTTCGGTTGTCTTATTGTGTTTTGGGAGCATGGGTAGTTTTGATGAGGTCCAAGTGAAAGAGATTGCACGTGCTTTAGAGCAGAGTGGCCACCGGTTCGTGTGGTCCCTACGTCGACCGGCATCTAACGAAACAACAAAAGTCCCTAGTGATTACGAGGATCCGGGAGCGGTATTGCCAGAGGGATTTTTGGAGCGAACGGATGGAGTCGGGAAAGTTATCGGGTGGGCCCCACAAGTGGCGTTGTTGGCTCACGGTGCGGTTGGAGGGTTCGTGTCGCACTGCGGGTGGAACTCGTTGTTGGAGAGTGTGTGGTTTGGTGTGCCAGTGGCAACATGGCCGGTGTACGCTGAGCAGCAGATGAATGCGTTTGAAATGGTGGTGGAGTTGGGACTATCGGTCGAGATAAAGTGCGATTATATAAGGGATTTGTTTGATCCTAAAGCTAAGACCCCCATCGTTAGTGCTGAGGATATAGAAAATGGGATACGACGGGTGATGGAGGATAAAGAGGTTCGAAGAAAAGCGAAAGAGATGAGTGAGAAGAGTCGGGCAGCCGTGGCCAAGGGCGGTTCGTCGTATACGGCTGTTGGCAATCTTATTCAGGACTTTATAAGTAACATTTCCTAAATACCTATTGCATGAATAAAGATGTTATTTTGTAAACTTTTAGTTATGAAGAAATTGAAGGGTTCTTTAGTTTATTTAAAAGAGGTTATATGGACTCAACATTTCTATTCTCTTTTAACGGACTAAAAATGTTTTTTTTACCGAAACCTTCGTCTTCTCCAACCACACAGTCGGAATCCGGATGAACCAAACTCCTGCGATCACCAACTTCAATCGGCCCGTTGACGCTCAAATATGGTTATATGGTATTATCTGCTTGATATTGATAGAAAGGCATTGTATGCTATCACTATGTGATAAAACAATAAAACATTCTAATGTCATAGTATTGAGTAATTGTGTTTGAAACTTGATTTACTTGAACAACATTCAGTGTGTTATATGATGATAAGTAGAAAATGTTACTTCATTTGGAATTTCTCAATGTAAACTAACTTTATTTCAACATGATTTTAATCATTGGGTTTTGTAAATATGTTTTGATACTTTTAAGAGATAACTTTGTAAGATCATCCACAACTTAGAAGAGTCCACAAACCATCGGTCCGCAAACAAGGACTTGGGGGCTAGACCAAGCAAAGGTTCTTGGTTTCGGACCATCGTCAAATCACCTCATTGTGGGTGCTCTGAAAGGCTTAAAACTTAAACAACTTCCCGATCTTTATTAAAATTTCTAAAACTATTACTATCTTTTTTACCAGCTAACTAACACACTATCTAAACCGACCTCTAAATCTACAGTTAAGTCCATCGTTGAACTTTAATCACAATCTCATAGAGACACTTTTTCTTCACACCTTGACTTCGTTGGGCTACAAGCCATTTGGTATTATCTACTTCACATATTTTTTAATCTAACATTTTGTTTGAGTCATATTTTGGGAATGGGTTAGGGTGGGTCTAAATTGGGTGGCGGTTTTCAAACTCCAAAGGAAATCTTTAAAGGGCTTGATAAGTTTGCTATTGCTCAAGAAAGAGCTAGATGAAGATTTATTTCTCATGTTAAAAAGTTATAATTACGAGTGAAAAAAAGGCTCTTGTGATAGATAATTTACAAAGGCACCTTAGAGCATCTCGAGCGGTAGTCAAAGCCCATACTCCAGAGTGTCCAGTCTGTATGTCACATCATTTCAAACCACCACCATTCTACACCCCACTTTTACTCACAACAATTAACCAATCCAAACTTTCAAATCACACCCCACTTTTTACACTATATATATATATATATATATATATATATATATATATATATATATATATATATATATAGGTAAATGATCCTGTACAAAGTCCTACTTTTGTAAGAAGTGTGAGAAATAATTTGTGGATGACAAGTGTCCTTTATCTTAATTAATTCAAAAGGGTACATTAGTAATTTACCTTTCTTATCAATTAATTGTGTGTAACGGTTTTGGAGTTAATTTAGGAGATACATATCTTTTGGTTTATACATGATCTCCTATATACTATCGTAATTCTCATTATAAAATCGACGCCATTATTTAATTGATGAACGTAAGGATTTTGATCACTGCAATTCTGGTGTTTTAATATTTTTTGGATTCCAGATAAAACACTATGACTTGAATCATGGCGTGGTGTTTTATCTGGAGACATTGTTCATGGCGTGGTGTTTTAAACATCTGGAGACAAAACACCACGCCATGAACAATGTCTCCAGATGTTTAAAACACCACGCCATGAACAATGTCTACAGATAAAACACCACATCATGAACAATGTCTCCAGATAAAACACCACGCCATGAACAATGTCTCCAGATGTTTAAAATACCACGCCATGAACAGTGTATCCAGATAAAACACCACGCCATGAGCAGTGTCTCCAGATAAAACACCACGCCATGACCAGTGTCTCCAGATAAAACACCACGCCATGAACATTGTCTCCAGATAAAACACCACGCCATGAACAATGTCTCCAGATAAAACACCACACCATGAACAATGTCTCCAGATAAAACACCACGCCATGAACAATGTCTCCAGATAAAACAACACGCCATGAACAATGTCTCCAGATAAAACACCACGTCATGAATCTGATTCCAGTTATTCTAAACGTAAAACACCACGCATTGAATCTTATATAAAACAAAGAGGCTTCCGATTTAGATCTTGGTCATTAATTCTGATATTTAAGGAAAAAGGAGTGAATGTAGGTGTTTTTGGTTGTGTAGAATACGGTTACCATATTTGAAACATTGAAAAAGACATTATTGCCCTTCAATTTTACATAAGGTCCCTCTAATTAAAACACAATTTACATTTTTATACCCTATTGATCTCAACCATTAGATCAAATATCCAATGGTTTAAAACACTTCTTACCCTTCTCACATTTTAAACACTTTTTACCATATCCCTACCCTATATATATATATATATATATATATATATATATATGTAGGACAAAGATCCGTTAGAACCACCATTTATTGCGAGAACCGCGAGAACCAATGTGAACACAACCAAAAAATACCTAAAAATAGCTAAAAAAACACACAATTTTTTTAATATTTTCTATAAAAAAATCGCTACTTTTAGTAGCAAAAAAAATATTTTTAAATTTTTTTTTTGCTACTAAAAGTAACGATTTTAACTTAAAAAATATTTAAAAAAAATTGTGTGTTTTTTTATTTTTTTAGATTTTTTTAGGTTTTTTGGGGGTTTAGTTTTTAGCATTTTAGCTTGGGGTGGGGGGTGGGGGGTTAGGTTTTTTTAGCTATTTTAGATTGTGTTCACATTGGTTCTCGCAATAAAGGTGGTTCTCGCATGAACCTTACCCTATATATATATACATACATATATATATAGGGTCAGGATCCATTAAAAAGTGGATTTTGCCTAAGTAGTCTAAGAAGGATTGTGATGATAATATGTGACACTCATAATAAGTAAGAATGAATGGTATTTTCGTCCTTATAAATAGGAGTAAAAATTACATGTGGCAGCCTTTTTGTTTTTTAAAAATACAACAAAAAAATCTAGTATAAAAAAATTTAGCACAAAAAAGCTAGTACAAAAAAATATAGCACAAAAAATGTAGTACAAGAAAATATAGTACAAAAAAATCTAGTAAATAGCTCAAAAAAATCCAGTGCAAAAAAATATAGCACAAAAAAATTCAGCAAAAAATATAGTACAAAAAAATCCAGCACAAAAAATTGAGAAAAAAAAATTTAAGACATAAAAATTCAGCACAAAAAAATTAGCACAAAAATATAGTACAAAAATCCAGCACAAAAAAATGTTATACAACATAGAAATACATTGCATTTTAGTGGGGTTTTTTAGTCTTCATATTTTATATAGCAATATGGTACTCAAATTAAAGATAAAAAAATGCTCGATTTTACGGTGAAATTTTATGAAAAATAATTTCGTATAAAAAAGTTATGAACGTTTAAAAAACAGGGGTGGAATATGCATGTGCCTTGCATGTGGAGAGAGAAATTCCATAAATATGATTTTCTCAAGATACCCTTGCACTCCTTTCTCCTACACTTTTATCTTAACCATTGATTTAAAAAATGAATGGTTAAGATTCTTTCTCATCCTATTTAGGCAAAATAAACTTTTTATTTGATCTTACCCCTATATGTATAGGACAAAGATCCGTTAGGAACCACCCTTTATTGCGAGAACCGCGAGAACCAATGTGAACACAACCAAAAATGCCTAAAAATAGCTAAAAAAACACACAAAAAATATTTTTTAATATTTTTTATAAGCAAACTCGCTAGTAGCCAATTTTTTTTTTTTTAATTTAAAAAAAAAAAATTGGCTACTAAAAGTAGCCATTTTAACATAAAAAATATTAAAAAAAAAAATTTAGATTTTTTTAGGTTTTTTGGGGTTTAGTTTTTAGCATTTTAGCTTTTTTTGGGGGGGGGGGGGGTTAGGTTTTTGGGGGGTGGGGGAGGGGGTTTAGGTTTTTGGGGAGGTGGGGGGGTTAGGTTTTTTTTTTTTTTTTTTTTTTGGGGGGGGGGGGAGGTGGGGTGTCACACCCCAACCGATGGCGGAATCATCGGGGCCCGGCACTGAGCTAAACAAATTGTCCAGAAATTTCCATAACAATCGTCATTACTATTCAATTTAAATAATACGTCCCATACCGTATCTCAAACAGTAAACAAATTATTACAGACAAAATCCAGGCAGATGTTTCTGTTCCGACAACTCAGATTTTAAATACAGCAATTGTTTATCTGCTTCTAGAGACCCATAATTTGACCACTACAGACAACTATTTGTTGGGCTCTAGAGCTTTATTCTAGCCTCGCTTTCCTAGCAGATAAGCATCTTAAACACCTGTCACATACGTTAAAATAAAGTCAATACATGAAATGTAAAGGTGAGCATACAAGTTTGATAATAGCATATAGAGATCGAAATAGTTTACGCATAACCTGCACGTACACAGAGGAAAACGATGCATGTTAATTATCGACACGGATCTATCGATACAAATGACTGCGGGTTGACTGCCCGAGGCAGTTCGTAATACATGATCACCACTGTAATCCATGCAAATAATTGTCCTTAACAACCCCCGCATGAGCGGGTGCTGAGTCCAAACTATAGTACTATCGTCGTTAAGACAGGTAGACAGCATTCCATGTGTAAACATAACAAACAAGCATTAATTAAGTAACGTATAACATGCGGTAACGGTTAGCGTTTAAAAGTATTGAGTAGTGTGTTCGATGTGATTTCGTATATGTAACGTATGTAACACCCAAAAGTGCATAAAGCAAAAAGGGATCGAGTATACTCACAGCGGTTGATGGATTGAAGGGAGCGCTTGAGAGTAAGGTTACCCTGAACAGTTCGATAGTATAACGATAAGCAATGCGTAGAACGGAAACAAGTGTTGGAGGATCGGACAGCTGGTCGATCGGACGGTAGTCCGATCGGACGGCTGACCGTTCGGTTGACAGTCCGTTCGGACAGTTGTCCGGTCGGACGGGAGTCCGATCGGATGGCTGTTCGAGTGGATTGTTTCTTCCTTTGAGTAGGATGTGTTTGTGTATGATGGTTGACTTTTGAAGTTTTCGTTGTAGCATTTGAAAACCTTGAAGTATCTTTACCTTTCAGGTCGGTCGATCGGACGGTTGTTCGATCGGCCGGCAACCCGATCGGCTAGGTACTTCATCAAAACAAGTTCTCAGCAGGGTGTCACCTGGTCGGACGACTGTTCGATTGGGTGGCACTCCTAGTGCGTCGAACATGTGAAAAATCAATTAAGTGTTGAAGTCAAGTATCTCATGATCCGAAGAGTAATTCAATTGGACGGTAGTACGATCGGTTAGCCGTTCGTTCAATACCCAACTTCAAACAAGTTGATTAAGTGTGGGACCATGTGCTAGCCGATCGGCTGACTGTCCGATCGGCTGGCTATCCGTTCGGACAGCAGTCCGATCGGTCATCACCCTGACTTGGTCGGCCTGTTCGTCTAACACTTGGTTGTTTTGATTGTTTGTCATTTTATCGAATGTAACACCACGTAAAAACGTGTCCAATTATACATAGACACGTGTCCTAAACTCCGGTTATGCGAAAGATTGAGTTTAAGGGACTAAAGTTGACAACAAGTGAAAATATGCAAACGAAAGGACTAAAGGTGTCAATATGCCAAACTTGGGCCTCTGAATGACCACACGTGAAAGAAATATTCTTAAATGGGTGATTGATTGGGTATGCGAAGCCGTTTGTGAAAATAATCGGAAGATTATAAATTACATGGGTTAAAAGTGTCAATATGTCAATTCTGACCTCTGAGTGGCCTTTTAACAAAACCAAGGCTTCGTAATATTCAAATATACTCCCGAGAATGTGTGATAAAAATTTCACGTGATTCCGAGATCGTTATGCATGTTTTCTAAACTTTGGGCTAAAAGCGTCAGCTTGACGAAACTTGCATTATTGAAGGAATTTAACGAACCGGAACCTAACGAGGTTTGTTTGTCCATCCTTGGGCCCCAAGAAAGTAATTACAAGGGCCTTGATTGTCAAAAATGGAGTTAAAAAGGATTATAATCGAGCAGGGACTGAAATTGCCAACTTTTAAAACTTGTTGGGCTGGTAACATGGGTGGTCGCGTAGCGCGACCATCGGACCATTTGTCGTCGCGCTACGCGACGGTCTTCAGTTAACAGCAAAGGTTTGCCAGGTGCGGGTTTGGCCTGTTACACCGCCTTACTTCGTTTATAACGACCTAGGGAGCTGTAAGTCGGTTCAATTGAGTAGCTAGGACACCTGGGGTGATCCCAGGGCCTCCTAAAACACCTGGAAGCAATCAAGATCCATAGAAATCCCTATATAAGAGCACCTCCTCTTGTGTTCTTGACTCACACTTGCAACATTTCATTGTGGGACTTAATCTGGAGCTTCCAGCAGTAAGGAGAAGACTTTCAAGTGTAGAAAAGATTGCTAGGACCATTAGTAAGCCTCTAATTACTTGTTTAGTTATTTAATTTAGCTTATTTGCTTAAAAGTCAAACTTAGTGCTTAATCAGTTTGACTTTCTTTTTATTTACATGTGGCTTAACCACTGATCAAATTGAAAGTGGTTATGAAACCACATTAGTATAGGTGATTAACCCCTAAAAGGGTGTCTCCTAATTATCTCGTTTGACTGGTTAATTGTCGGGTCAAAGTAGTTTGACAAAAAGTCAAACTGGACAGAAATGACAAAAATGATTCTAATTAATAAACCAGAGGTTCTAAATTATATTATAACATTCTAATGACTTGGTAATGATTATATAAACATGTTTTATCAGTCCTAATCCGACAATTAATCATCTAAGGGCAGATTATAACCGAAAGTCGCAAAAGCTTGACTTTTGCTATGACTTTCAGTTCTGACCCATTCAAGCTTAATTCTTCCATGTTTTAAGCTTCCATTAGGACCACTTTACATTGTAGTATAACCCTCTGGAGTTATATTGCATGGTGCCTAATCGTTTGTAATTTATGCTCTTGGTCGTAATTATGCTCATTAATGCCTAAAACGCCCTTTTTGCATAAAATCGAGATTTTTAGCAATGTGAATGAACTAAAACCTTTGCTACTGATATTTAGTCATGTCCCGAAAATTTGACATCAGTTTGGGGTCTAGAATGGGAGTTATGCTCAATAGCGTAATTAAGGGACTTCTTAGTAATTAGAAAGCGTAATTAGCATAAGGCCCATCTAAACCCGATTTTTATTACCAAACTTTTTACCTACTGATGTTAAATAATATTTTGGGATTTTTAAATATTTTTATTTATTTTTAAGCTGAACTTAACATAGGATTATAGTCTAGTTTCGGTAATTACCAATTTTACCCTTTTCATGCATAAAATGAGTTTTACATAACTTTTTGAAACCAAACTTTTTGCTACTGATCCTAAATGATAAATGTATTATTTTGAACCCTATAAACTGACCAAAATATCAGATTTCCTATCTTTACCATATTAGCCCTTTAAATCGCATATTTAGCGTTTTTAGCACCTAGTATGGGTCAAAACTATATTTATCATATAAAACTCATAACCTACTGATGTTTTAAACTAATTTACATAATATTACAGTAAGCTAATGTTTTGAACTCAGAAACTTATTTTTAACCCCTAAAAGCCTATGTAAAATTACCAAAATGCCCCTACGGTGCATAATTGGTTATAAAAGGTATATTTTCCATATATTAAGTATCCTACTGATGTAACTTAATAAAATACATGTCTTTACTAATCTAATCAGACCTGGAACTCAGTTTTATAAATAAATTCTTTTATGAGCATCAAAATTGCCAAAATGCCCTTATAGGATTTATTTTGGTTTAAATTGCTTTTTGGGCATAAATGTTGGTATACTACTGATATATTGACATATTATGAGCATAATAATGATTACCTGTGTATAGTTTGTCCGGTTACCCGTTACGCATTTACGCGTTCGGATCGGTTTACGTGACTAGTTTACGTAAAATAGTCGAAACGGGCTTAACCTAGTTATTAAAACCTCATTTTCCAGAATGTATTTAGTTTACCCATATTATACAAGTATCCAAGCTTGTCGGGTCTAAATCACATTCTATCCCGGTCTCCGTTTAATCTACCGGTTAGGTCCGTAAGGTTTCTTTCTAGCTAGTTGGTCTAAGTCTCCGACTTAAGTAAAGACCCATTAGCATCCTAATAGATAATTAAACCTTCTATACAGATTTATAGCTTCCGGTAAAAAGTATCTTTCAAGAATCTTAGGAATTTACTGCTACATCAGGTAAATACTTTTAACTTATTTTCCCTATACGGGCTTGGGATACGGTATATTAATACCGCTTGGTCGGGTATGGGATTATTATGTCGGATTGTGATTTAATAAATCCGCATAACCCGTTTTAATCTGTATTGTTTGATAACATAAACATTTGGGGGTTAACGACCGTGTCCTGGATATCCTTGGCTCATTTAAGTTATTAATGGCCACGACTATGCACGGGGTGCAGGCATGCACCCGACAGATGCAAATGCTAAATATTAATTTACCCACAAGTTGGGGATAACTCCTTTGTGGGTTCTATAAATGGTGAGTCAGTTAATCATGTCCGGCTTACAAACCGGCCCCACATGTATGACAAGCATGTAAAACTGTATACAAGATTTTAATAAGATTGTCCCAAGTTATAAAAGATTTGTGCCTTGTGCATCTAAACCAATTTTCTTAAATGTTTTCAAAACGAGTCAGTTAAATTGTATTTACCAGTGTATACTGACGTATTTTCCTAAAGATTGATTTGACAGGTACTTATCGAAATAGGCTGGAGCTATAGGGTGTTGTAGAGGATCTTGCAAATCCCATAGATACCCTGAGTCTGTAGTTTTTGTTTCTTTGTACTTTATGATCCACCTGTGGATCTTATTACATTCCAGTCTGTATTTTCTTGTATTCGAACATCGACAGACAGTATGGTTTGTAATAGTTTATTTACCCAGCCTTCCGCTGTGCTATATTATTGTGTGTGTTGACAATGATGATATCAACTACGTCACGATACTCCCCACCGGTAATACGTGGAATATTGGGGTGTGACATCGAAGTATTTTGACAACGAGTCAAACAACAGAAGTCGCGTCGTTACTTAGTTCCCCTAATCAGACAGGAATCACCCAAATCTGATTAGTGAACGGTTCGGGACAATGTTTCATGTTTAACCCGAAATCGGTGAACCTCGTGGATAGATTCCGGATCTTGAGTCACACAACCACCGAAATGGTTAGTAAGTCGGCACAAGCTCCGTTTCTATCGGTTTTGGAGGTATTGAGTGTAAAAGAGTTGAAAGAAAGTTGGAAAACCATCTTTCAACCCCTTTTTACCGTGAATATGTTTAGATCCGTGAAGGATCTTTGTTTGTTTATGTGGAAATAGGTTAGATCCAAGTTATTCTTGGTGGATTGAGGCCAAAACATGAAGTTCTTCAAGAACCCATGATGACATCATCCTAGAACACTTGAATCTTGATGATTTCACGGTTAAAAGTTAAGATTTGAAAGATAGAAAGGTGTAGGAGTGTGTGTAGATCAAGAAAGTACAAGATTTAGGACGAAATCTTACCGGAATCGAGAGAAATCTGAGAAAAAGTGAGCTAAGCGTGCTGGTCAGACAGAGGTTTCCAAAAGTAGAAAGTTTGACAATGACAGGGGTATTTATAGGATGCCAAAAGGGGTAAAGGCTGGCCGATCGGCCAGGCAGCTCGATTGGACAGCCTGTCCGATCAGACAGCAGTCCGATCAGCTGCCTGATTCGAGTGTTCGGCGTGATGATTTTTGATATTTCGATTTCGATTGCGGCTGATGAGAATACGATAGAGTTTCCTAATCAAATTACTTTTAATCCCAACTACTATATTAACATACAATCATCCTTCGTTTGTATTCGGTTTGCGGTTGCGATTTGATTGCGATTAAGTTTTGATTGCGATTCGACTGATTACCACACATAACATAAATAAACACGCACAAGTAACACATAAGGCACACACACGTATAACAGTAACCCAAAATGCGTATATTCGAGTTTGCGAGCGCGATGATGATTAGATTAGTTCGATTTGCGTTTAATTAATTTTATCACATTGTTACTTCCTATTATTCACAGTCGTAAAGCGGTTCGCATTGAGAAATATACTTCGATTACTTCGATCGTAATTAATTACTCCACATAATACAACTAACGTAAAAACATAAAATAGACTAACTATAGTCAAAGAAGTCAAAACAGTAATTGAGCAAGGAGTGACAGATCGCAATTAGCGATATTTCTTCCTTTGACTTCAATCTTGACTTTGACTTTGACTTTAATCTTGACTTTGACTTTGACTTTCGAAAACACGGGGTGTTACAGCCTCCCCTTGTTTAGGGAATTTCGTCCCGAAATTAGGTCGAAGCCGTATCAAACAACTGCGGGTACTTCGCCTTCATATCACTTTCGAGTTCTCAAGTGAACTTTGCGCCTCGTTTTCCTTCCCATCGGACTTTCACGATAGGAATGCACGAGCGTCTGAGCTGCTTGGTTTGGCGATCCATGATTTCAACAGGCTTTTCCACGAAGTGCAGTGTTTCGTTTATTTGGAGATCATCGAGCGGAACAATTAAATCATGCTCATCCAGGCACTTTCGGAGGTTTGACACATGGAAAGTCGGGTGGACGTTACTAAGTTCCTCCGGTAGTTCGAGTCTGTAGGCGACTTTTCCGATCCTTTCCAGAATCTCAAAGGGTCCAACATATCGAGGCGCTAGTTTCCCTTTCTTGCCGAATCTGACCACACCCTTCCAAGGTGATACCTTTAGGAGTACGTAGTCGCTAACGTCAAATTCAAAGGGCTTGCGTCTTCTATCGGCATAACTTTTCTGTCTACTCCGAGCTTTCAAAAAGTTGTCTCGAATTTGGAGGACTTTGTCAGTCGTTTCTTGCAATAGCTTAGGACCGGTTAATTGCGAGTGACCGGTCTCGTGCCACACAATAGGCGATCGACATCTTCTTCCATTTAAAGCCTCGAATGGTGCCATTTGGATGCTGGTATAATAACTGTTGTTATACGAGAATTCGACTAACGGCAGGTATTTGTCCCAATTACCACCGAAGTCTATGACACACGAACGGAGCATATCTTCAAGAGTACGAATCGTTCTCTCAGTCTGGCCGTCGGTTTGAGGATGGAATGCGGTGCTCAGGTTAAGCGTAGTACCAAGAGCAGCTTGAAACGTTTCCCACAATCGCGAGGTAAACCGAGCATCACGGTCAGAGATGATGTCACGAGGCGTCCCATGATTACAAATGATCACGTCGGTGTAGATTTGGGCTAATCGTTCCACTTGTAGTCTTCTCGTATTAGCAGAAAGTGGGCTGATTTGGTTAAACGATCAACAACAACCCAAATGCTGTCGTGACCTGATGACGTGTGCGGAAGTTTTGTTATGAAGTCCATAGCTATACTCTCCCATTTCCATATAGGGATTGGGGGTTGCTCGAGTAAGCCAGAGGGCCTTTGATGTTCAGCCTTGACCCTTGCACAAGTCAGGCACTTCCCAACGTAGAGAGCGATATCCCTTTTCATTCCCGGCCACCAGTACTTGTAACGAAGATCCTGGTACATTTTATCGACACCGGGATGAATAGAATACCGAGATTTGTGGGCTTCGTCCATCAAAATCTTTCGCAGTTCGGTCTGCTTAGGGATCCAAATTCGGTCCAGAAAGTAGAAAATCCCATTCGATTTGCTTACAAGCTGAGCTCCATCGTGATAGATTCTTTCCCTCTTCAAGGTGTGTTCATTAAAACAGGCGTGCTGGGCTTCGCGGATGAGAGTCTCGAGATCGTATTGGGCTTGGGTATTACGAATGCTGAGCAAATAACTCCGTCTGCTGAGCGCGTCGGCAACGACATTTGCTTTGCCTGGGTGATAACGAATCTCACAGTCGTAATCATTGAGAAGTTCTACCCATCGGCGTTGACGCATATTAAGTTCTTTCTGATCAAAGATATGTTGTAGGCTCCTATGATCAGTGAAGATCGTACACTTGGTACCATACAGTTAGTGTCGCCAAATCTTTAACGCAAAAACAACTGCGCCTAGCTCGAGATCATGGGTTGTATAGTTCTTCTCGTGGATTTTGAGCTGTCGAGAAGTGTAAGCTATAACCTTGTCTCGTTGCATGAGAACACAACTGAGGCCGAGGTTGTAAGCATCACAATAGACAATGAAACCGTCGTTACCATCGGGCAATGTGAGAATAGGATTATTGCAAAGCTTATGCTTGAGGGTTTGGAAAGCAGACTCTTGTTCAGTTCCCCAAACAAAAGGCTTGTCTTTATGCGTAAGGGCGGTAAGCGGCACAACGATCTTTGAGAATCCTTCGATAAATCGTCGATAATAGCCCGCTAGTCCGAGAAAAGAACAGACTTCTGATGGGTTCTTTGGCGTAATCCAACTCTTAACTGCTTCAATCTTCGCGGGATCGACATGGATACCCTGACTATTAACTACGTGACCTAGAAACTGAACCTCCTCCAACCAGAACGTAGAGAACTTGGCATAGAGTTGATTCCCCTGGAGTAGTTCGAGAACCAAACGTAGATGTTGCACGAGTTCGGCTTTCGATTTGGAATAGATCAAGACATCGTCGATGAACACGATGGTGAAACGGTCAAGATACGGTTTACACACACGATTCATCAGATCCATGAAGACGACGGGTGCGTTGGTTAAGCCAAAAGGCATCACAACCAACTCGTAGTGGCCTTAGCGAGTGCGGAAAACGGTTTTGGGTATATCTTCCTCTTGAATACGTAGCTGGTGATAGCCTGAACGGAGATCAATCTTCGAGAAACACGTAGCACCTTGCAGCTGGTCAAACAAATCGTCGATGCGAGGTAGGGGATAGCGGTTCTTGATGGTTAGCTTATTCAATTCCCGATAGTCGACGCACATCCTGAACGACCCATCCTTCTTTTTAACGAAGAGGACTGGCGCACCCCAAGGAGAGGTGCTTGGGCGAATAAAGCCTTTCTCAAGTAATTCCTGGAGTTGATTTGAGAGTTCACGCATTTCGGACGGCGCGAGTCGGTAAGGAGCTTTGGCAACGGGGTTGGCTCCAGAAATGAGGTCGATACGGAAGTCGATATAACGACTTGGTGGTAGTCCAGGAAGATCATCAGGGAACACCTAAGGAAATTCACGGACCACTGGGACGTCTTTGACTTCTGTCTTCCTTTTCTTTTCCTTCTCCGCTACTACAATGTTGGCCAAGAAAGATCTGTATTCCTTGCGGAGATACTTGCTAGCTTAGACACAGGACATAAGTTTGAGACCTTTCGAAGCAGTTTCGCCAGAGACACACAGTAAATCCCCATTCACGAGCGAGAATCGAATCATCTTGTCGAAGCACACCACTTCGGCATGGTTCTCATGAAGAAAGTCCATGCCTATTATGACGTCGAAACTTCCGAGCTGCATCGGAATAAGGTTGATTGGGAAGATGTGATTGTTGAGCTCAAGAGTACAATCACGAAGAACAGAATTAACGGCGACGGTTCTCCCAGTAGTGACTTCAACATCGAATGACGAAGGCAGATAAGAGCGCTTACGACTAAGGAACTTTTCAAATTCGAACGACACAAAGCAGTTATCGGCTCCAGTATCAAATAAACACGATGCATAAATACCATTCACAAGGAACGTACCATTGACCATGTTGTTGTCGGTCTGAGCCTTACGCGTGTTGATGTTGAAAGTTCTGGCGCGTGCGGCTTGTTGTTGCTGCTGAGGCTGCTGGGCCGATACGGCCTGGAGAGGAGCAGCAGTGGTAGTGACTGCGCAGTTCTTGTTGCTGGAGCTGCTATTATTGTTCTTCTTCCTTCGGCGTGAGGACTTTGATGACTGAGATGCGGTGGCGGTGGAGTCAGCGGTTGGTGCGGCGGTAGCTTGATGCAGGTGCTTCAAGGTTTTATCCCAGACACCGGCCTTGACTCGCTTGTCGTTGATTTCAGCGGCCAGTAGGTAAGTTTCCTCGATCGTCTTAGTCTTAGTCGCTTGCACGAAATCTGCAACACAGTCAGGCAGGGCTCGGATATACTTCTTGATTGCCATGTCAGAAGTCTTCACCTGATCAGGGCAGATAATGCTGAGCTGCTTGAATCGAGCGGTTAGAGCGGCGTTTTCACCATCCTTCTGCTTAATGTGCCAGAATTCATCTTCCAACTTCTGGCGTTCATGAGGAGGACATAATTCTTGCAGCATGACCTCCTTGAGTTCGTCCCACGATAGACCGTAAGCTGCATCGTTTCCTCGCTTGTTTCTTTCGGCCGTCCACCAGTCTAGTGCGCGGGACTGGAAGACGCCAGTAGCGTTGAGAGTGCGAAGATCGTCGGGGCAACCGCTCTATCGTAGAGTAACCTCAATGGAATCAAATCATTGGAGCAATGCTGTAGGGCCTTCCTCGCCAGTGAATTCTTTTGGCCCACAAGCTTTAAACTGCTTGAAGCTGAAGGCAGTTTTAGGAGTAGCTTTAGGAGCTTCGGTTCTCGACTCCTCAGATGATTTGCTGACGTTTCCGTAGACATCACTGACAGCTTTTGCTACTTGTTTGGCGATAATAGCAGCAAGACGTTTGTCTCTCTTTTCTTGGCGAGTAAGTGGGTGGCGGGATCCAGATGACATTGTCTGCAACAGACATCGTCACCGGACTCAACCAATGTATTCGAATCTCACCTCACACGTCTACTACTTACTAAAGCTCAGGAACACATTCACCCAATCACATATCACAGATTCACTCGATCACAGAAACACGTAAACACATAAGCACATAAGCACGCAAGCACATAAGCACGTAGAGCACAGATACATAGAAGCACAGATGTACATATGCATTTAGTCACTAGATGCAGTCAGAATACAGAAACCTATCATTCAAAGTCTGCGATTGTTCGATTGCGATTGGCATAAGTTGAGCGTATAGCATAGCGAGCAACATAACGTATGGTGTTTCCTTATGGTAGCAACGATTTGTTAATGTTTTGAGATAGAGAAGCAACACGGGTTGTGTGTGTCGATCGAAGTGTGAGCAAAAATCGAGTAAATTTCAAAATTTTAAACACATAAACAGTTAAACACATATAAACAAATAAAATCAACGAGTCATCAGAGTCAGCAGTTGCGGGCTCAGAATCAAAACACGTAAAAATCGAGAGATAGATTGTCTGTGGCTATTAGACATTGACTACCCAAAGCGATTCGACTATTCTCAAGGATCTGTCGTACACATTTTGACTTTCAGGATAGAGCCTCTGCCTCGATTCTTGGGCATCCGGCGCACATCCCTCTTGTCATACTGTGAGTTCGGGTCGTTGGAGTCCGTCGAGACTTTGGTGAGAGTTTTGGTAAAACCATGGACAAGCCGTCAAGGTTAGGGTTTCACCCCTGGCTTGACAACTTCCCCTTGATTTTAGTAAAATAGAGGAGATTATTCATCAAAATATGGATTTCACTCCTGGTTTGGTATAATTCTCCATGTTAAACAAGCGTTCGTTATTGAAAAAGAATTTGATTCGCTTGCTTGCATGAAAGGTGAAACTGTTCCACAAATGATTGAAAGATTTTTCCACCTCAAACTTGAAATGGAGAGAGTTGGTGTGTCAAAAATAATAAAAAGATAATTGATAAGTTGATAAAAACAGCAATGATCAAGCAATTTACTCGAGAGTTTGCGGTTTTCACACCTAATCTTGACTAAATCGCTTTCTCATTATTGAAAGTTCGAGCGCGGTGATAGTGTGGTGTAGGCGAGAATGGCGAAAATTAGCAATAGGCTCATACAAAATCCCTAAATGGACATGCACGAGTCGGTCTATTGGGTCCTAACTATAGTCTAGGTCTCCAAGACATCGACCCGGACTAGGTCGAGTCTTGCGCAGTCACTACCACTTCTGACATGGCAATCAAGAAGTATATCTGAGCCTTATGCGTGTTGATGTTGAAAGTTCTTGACTTTGACTTTCGGAAACACGGGGTGTTACATGGGGGGTTTAGGTTTTTTTTTTTTTTTGGGGGGGGGGGGTGGGGGTTAGGTTTTTTTAGCTATTTTAGGTTGTGTTCACATTGGTTCTCGCGGTTCTCGCAATAAAGGTGGTTCTCGCATGAACTTTACCCTATATATATATATATACGTTTGTGAGTGGGTGGTCCCCACCATTTCAGACCAACCATGTTCGCTCAAGCAAAGTGGACCGCATAGGTCAAAGTCCTACAACAAGGGAAGTCTGGTTGGGGGGTGGCCCGCTCTGCGGACTTGGGCAACAGACAAACCGTTGATGTTGCTCTAAGTTATTTCCTTGGGCTTGAAGTCACTCATACGGACTCGGGCCTATTTTTAAGTCAAGCAAAGTATGCTTTTAATATCTTATCTTGGGGTGGTCTGTCGGATAAAGGCGTTCCATTTCATGACCCCACCCTTTACAGATCCTTGGTTGGTGCCCTTCAATATCTTATCATCACCCAATCGGATCTCTATTAAGCCGTTAATCAAGCTAGTCAATATCTTCAGTCACCCATTACGTCTCATTTTCAGTCTGTCAAACGCATTTTGCGATATGTTATAGGAACAATTTCCTTTGGCTTAACACTCGATAGACCCGTTACAACTAATCTCATTGGCTACTCTGATGCGGATTGGGCTCGGTGCATAGAACACGTCGTTCTACATATGGGTATTCCATTTACCTCGGAGGAAACCTTGTATTTTGGAGTGTTAAGAAACAACCCACGGTATCCAGATTAAGCTGTGAATAAAAAATATATGGCTATGACAAATACAATAGTTGAGATCATCTGGCTTACACACCTTCTTCACGAACATCATGCCCTTCCTCCTTATCGCCCTATACTTCTATGTGACAACAAAAGTGCAATCTTCTTAAGCCAGAATCTGGTGTCATATAAACGGGCCAAGCACATCGACACCGGCTATCATTTTGTTTGCGAGCTAGTGTCCTTTGGTCAGTTATACACAAAATTTGCTTCTACCGGTCTCCAGGTGGCCGATATCTTCACAAAAAAGTTTGACCATACCGCTCTTTGGACGGTTTCGTACCATGTTACGTGTCAGCTCCCCACCTGTTCGATTGGAGGGGGGGGGGGGTGTAATAGCCCAACGTAATCGATGCAATCACATTGTAAATATAGTATTTAATAGTGAGTCCATCTACTTGATTTTTGGTAAAAATCTTCTCCTTGATTTGTGGAGTATTCTACTTATTTATTCTTGTACATTGTATATTGTAATCAATCAGTGAGATATACACATTATCATAAACCATTTTTAACATTTTTCATAATTACAATTAAGGCCAACTGTAGTGGTATCGTGGAATGACAAAGCACAAGCAAACCACATGTTGAACATCACTCTTCTCCTATGTGCTTGCCAAAATTTGATTCCACATGTGGTTTAAACCATGAGATGTGGGTTACCAAAACTTGATTCCGTATGTGGTTTAAACCACGAGGTTGGTTTAAGAGATACGAGGAATTTGATTATTGGGGTAATTCTCCACCAATTAATTTTTTTTTCAATTTCAAACCCACTAATTTCACATACATTCCTATTACACCATTTTACCCCATTTTCATCACATGCTTACGCGTATACCATGTGTCAAAAAAAAAAAAAAAAAAAAAAAAAAAAAAAAAAAAAAACTACATAATCTCACCACTACACATGATCTAACTTAACCCTTTGGACTTTAGCCATTTAAGTTGGTGTGGGATGGCATTTAATTCAAATAATTAATGTAGCTAACCATCTACTTTTCATTGAGTTCTTATATTTATTTATTTTAGTTTTTTAGAACGTTGAATTTCTTTAATTCTATCATCTCTTAGACTTAAACTCAAGACTTTCAAGCCTAATTGTTCATAAACGTTTTGCCTTTGCCAAAGGGTTTACGCCAATGGGTTCATTAAGTGAGCACGTAGAAGCCAAAAATAGTTACACAGTTACACTACATGCCGAACACAACCGCAACCTGTGATCTAAAAAAAGCTATAGATTACCAACTTTGCAAAAAAAAAAAAAAAAAAATCTTTAATAAGTATATTTACTTTTTTTAACAACTTAAATCACACCAAATCCATTTTGACGAGGCTTGAACCCTTGACCTCAAGGAAAGTAACACCTTAACTTCAAGGGGAATTGGCCTGTAATAATCTCTCACCTAGACCTTATTGACCATTAATAATCCCACCTCAGAATATTCCCCCCACCAGTCTCACCTTTCACCTATTTTTCCTACAATGGTCCCTCGTTAAAAAAACTTAACGGAGTTAAGCATTTTTCCAAATTACAAACATATTTTTTAGGGCTTTTGATCAGAACGATGATACGAGTCCATTGATGTAAAACTTACTTCGAAATGGTGCTCCAAGTGACTTGATTTTGGTTATTTGGAAATTTAAACACCCGAATCGAAGCGCCGTTTTCATCGTTTGGAGCACCGTTTCGAGGCAAGTTTTACATCAATTGGTGAGATTATTACAGGTCTAGGTGAGATTATTACAGACCAAATCCATCTTTGACGAGGCTTGAACCCTTGACCTCAAGGAAAGTAACACCTTAACTTCAATGACTAATAACCGGAGATGATTAAAGTTTAAAACTAATGTCTTTTTTTTTTAACAAAATCCTGCTTTGCCGTACTATACCTCATCCAAGCCCCTTTAACCACTCAGACTGGAGGGTATGGAGAGCCTCATCCCCAAGAGAATGGGCCGTCACCTCACCGCCAAGTAAGCGGGGGCTTAAAGGGGATGGACCTAGAAGGTGGGGGATGAACCCCCTTTATATATATATGTATGTATGTATAGCTATGTGTGTGGGAGTGAGGGGCGTCGAGTCCGTCTTCCAGCGGCCGGAGATGACGGGCCTGGCCCGGCGCCGGAGCAGGGGGTGGGGAAGACGGGGCGGCGAGCACAAGCCGGGCATGGGGACGGCCCCCATCCCCTCCAGTCTCACAACAGTTGTCATGTGAAAACAGGTCCCAGTGTACTTAATAAGTTTGTCTTTGTTACACCGATGCTGACATCTGAGGATACAATCTTTGTACAACCTCTAGACGATAAGATTCTACAACAATCAACATGATCCACTAGATACAATGACATCAGGCATAACATCACCAAAACTTGTCTCAACTTTATAACCAATGCTAGATATCTAATATCTTCAAACATATCCTCCAACCAAACCAAACGAAACCAAACTCATTAACCACAACAAAAATGGCAAATATGGTTGCAACGCTAGTGTTCATCCCAGCCCCTGGCCTTGGTCATATCATGTCAACAATCGAGATCGCAAAGTTATTTGTGAATCGAGATCAACGTTTTTCCATAACCGTCCTAGTCATCAAGCCTCCTAGCTCCGATTCTGGCTCGACTATCACCACTTACATCGAATCGTTAGCTAAAAACAACACGGATCGAATATCTTTCGTTGAACTCCCTCAACAAGAAATTGCGCCACCGAGTGACTCAAAAGGTCCCTTGGCTTCTTTCAATGAGTTCATCAAAAGTCATTGCAAATATGTTAAAAACATCGTGGCTGACATGATAAGCCAAACGGGTTCGGGTCAGGTTGCAGGGTTTGTGATAGACATGTTTTGTACTTGCATGATAGATGTGGCTAACGAGTTTGATGTTCCAACCTATGTGTTCTTCACTTCTAATGCTGCTTTTCTTGGATTTAAATTCTTTATCCAGACACTCAACGATGAGCAAAACCAAGACGTTGTTGAGTTGAGCCACTCGGACACCGAAATAACCGTTCCAACGTTAGTCAAACCGATGCCCACGAAGGTCTTTCCGACCGTGTTCCAGACCAGAGAGACTGTAGAATTTGTTTTGTCAGCCGCGCGGAGAATGAGAGAGGTCAAAGCAATAATTGTTAATTCGTTTTTGGAAGTGGAAACACATGCAATTGAGTCGTTGTCTGCTGACAACACCATCCCACCGGTGTATCCAGTGGGACCCATACTCAACCTAGAAGGTGGTACAGGTGGTAGAAAACCATTGGAGGATGACGTCATCAAGTGGTTGGATAACCAACCGCCTTCGTCGGTTGTGTTCTTGTGTTTTGGGAGTATGGGTAGTTTTGATGAGGTTCAAGTGAAGGAGATAGCACGTGCTTTAGAGCAGAGTGGTGTGCGTTTCGTGTGGTCGTTACGCAAGCCTCCGCCAGATAAAACATCTCGTGTCACGATAGAGTACGAGGATTTTAGAGTGGTTTTGCCGGAAGGATTTTTAGAGCGAACAGTTGGAATAGGGAAAGTCATTGGTTGGGCCACACAGGTGGCGGTACTGGGTCACCGTGCAGTTGGAGGGTTCGTGTCCCACTGTGGGTGGAACTCATTGTTGGAGAGTTTGTGGTTCGGTGTGCCAGTGGCAACATGGCCTATGTATGCTGAGCAGCAGATCAATGCGTTTGAAATGGTAGTGGAGCTAGGATTGTCGGTGGAAATCAAATTGGATTATAAAAAGGATTCGTTTATCCCTATGGCAGAATCAGTTGTGGTACCGGCGGAGGAGATAGAAAGTGGGATAAGACGGCTGATGGAGGATGATTTGGTGAGGGCGAAAGTGAAAAAGATGAGTGAGAAGAGCAGATCGACGGTACTGGAGGGTGGTTCATCATATGCATATTTTGGTTCTCTTATTCAAGATTTGATAACAAACATCTCTTAATTAAGTTTTGTCTCTTTAATTCTACTACACTAAAAAGAAAGTTTGTTAGATTTCTTCTCTCGATCCTCATAGTTAATAAACACTTTCTTAAACACACACACAAAAAAAAAAAAAAAAAAAAATCCAAGTGTAGTCTCATTTGCATTTCTAAATCATGAGAATTTGTTTATCAGAATATTTATTGGACTTCTGAAAAAAAGCACTAAATTTAACGGTTAAAATATTGCAACTAAAAAGTATTAAACGTTTGATGTTTTGTGCCAATAGCAACTTTGCATCCAATAGGTTAGTAACACGTTACACATGTTTAATGAAAAGTTGACACGTTAATAGATGACGACGTGCGTTAATGTACATGAAACAATAAAGTTTTGACACGTTAGCAAATGACACAAACTTCTCCAAGTTTTGTAAGAGATGAATGACAACGTAAAGTTAAAAACATGTACATGTCACAAAAGTCTAAATGTCCAATTGTGAGTTTGATTTTTCATGCTATTGGAAAGGTATTTAACTATCAAATTGAGAAAGGTGTGAGAGGTGTTGGGGTGAGGAGGTAGTGCCGTCGAAGGTGGTGTTGCGGTGGTAGGCGTTACGATAGACAAACGACTAACACATTGGTGGTCGCAGTGGGTGTTAATGATTACGGTGGTGTGCAAGTGCAAAGGCGACTATTTATAACAACAAATGTTGGTGATGGAGGCCTCTTTGGATCCATTATAAATTATCTAGTTTCATATTATCAACTTATTTTAAGTCCTAAGATGTTGGTCAAATAGTCAAGAGGTCTGTCCTCTTTAGTGGAGATATAGATTCGATTCTCGCTTAGACCATTTTCGAGGGACATCTGGGTGAGGCGACAAACCGGGGCTTTAATTCCGGGTTCGAACCAAAGACTGGTCAAAGCAGAAAGTCAAACACTGTTTGACCTTCATGCTTGAAAAGCGATAAAAGAACGAAAGAAGCTTACAAAGGGTCCAAGCTAGGGAGAACTTGATCTATAACACTCAGGTATGAAGCAAAGGCTTCAACTTATAGCATTAATCAGATCAAGGGTGAGCAGAAATGAAAGGGGGCTTGGGTATTTATAGTTTTCGGTAAACCGTTAGGATCGTTTCTTCCTAAAGGGGCATTAATCTTGGCCATCCATGTGGGCACATGGTATTCAAATACAAGGGGACATGTAAAACTATCAAAATCGAGCAGATGGTATCCAAAAACCATGAACAAAACCATCAAAAACAAGCTGGAAGGCCAGATTCAATGTTTCTGATCTGTAAGTCTGTCGCGCCCCGCGTAGCTTTACTCCTCTGCTTACGCGGCCTGATGTGCTAAAAGTGGTCTAATTAAACTAACTAATTTTTACCCTAAACTAGACACTCTAAGTTTTAAATTTATAAACTAAGACTCTCTAAAACCTAGACCACACAACCGGCAAGTGTACCGATCAATGCAGTATAGCCTAAGTAAGTCCGAGTATCGAACCCACGAGACTCTCTAATTACGTTGACTAGACTCGACTAACTTAATTGACCTAACTGAATTACTTGTTTTTTATTGTTTTGGGGGGTTTTCTAACAATCCTAAAAAATGCAATTAAATTTAAACTAATTAATTAGACTAACTAGACGTGACTTTGGAACGAAGGTTTTGCTCAGCAGTGATGAAGAACTACCTAGGTTGGAATCCTATTTAACTAGGAATGGATTTCTGTTCGAAACTAGAGTGGTATGGATCCGGGATCTTCATGTGCTAAACCCTAAGAAATCCCTACTAAGACCTCCCGACCCTTCTCAGGAAGAAACCTGTGAGACTCTACAGGGCTGTTATGACTACCGGTTGGTTAGACTTTCTCTCAGTCCTCTAACTTCTTTAAAAGTGCCTTAACAGGCCCGGCCCATAGGGTGTGCAGGGTGTTCACCCGCGCAGGGCCCAAATAAAAAATATTCTCGTTAATATATGCATATATAATATATACATCCAATAAAAACAAGAATTTTGTAACAGCTCATTTGGTTCGGCGCTTCCATATCTTTGCAAGAAATCCAGGTTCGAGTCTGGACATTAAAAGTTTGCCAATTCTTTTTGTTCAGCAGCTGCAAGTTGTAACAGTGCTTATTTTAGGGCCTAACATTAAATTATTTTTGTTCAGCAGATGTAATTACTCTTGGGCCTAACATTTACTAAATTGGCACTTTTTAAGAAAAAATGATTGAAGCCCACTTGGAATATAATCTCAGTAACAACAGCCAAAAAATGAAATAGTTAGATTTTCAAACAACTAACCCACTTAGCTTACTGAATCAAATCTCTCGTGAGCCAAAAATAAGCTGAAAGAGAATAGTAAAACTCATAGTTTTGGCACATTTATATAAATAAGTAGCAGTGTGCAAATTGCAAGTGAATGTATGTAATATGTTTTACATTGGGTTTTGACAACCAAAAGAGTAGCTTACTTAACAGAATATTAACATATTTACATTCTATATTTATCTATATTCTGTTATTATTGAATTTATACACTTGAGAGACAAAGATACGAACACCTTCATCTGTAATGAAAGTAACTCGGGCCAAATTGAATAAACAAAACTAATTTAAAATCCAATTAATGAATTGAGGGGTGTTGCTTGGCAAAAAAAAAAAAAAAAAAAAAATTGCGAATAGGGCCCAATTTTTTTCTTGCACAGGGCCAAAATTTCTTTTGTGATTTTCGGAGACTGCCCTGTGCCTTAATCCGACAATCTACCTCTCAGCGCGAAAGTCTAAGGCAACTATGGATTTTAATTTAGTTTAATAGACACGAATAAGATTAGGGAACTAAGACCGATTTCTCTCAAAACCTAATCCTAGCTATATATATCAAACTGAGACCTATTAATAAACTCGAGCCTCTCAGCGACAAGATTAGCAGAATATCAAGTTCTAAAAATATTTTATTTACCGTTTCTAAGGTTATTGGCCAATTCACCCAAAGACTACCCGAACCCGCAAAGACTCGAACAATCAACACAAACCTATCCTATGAAAGACATTCACCAAGGTTCATGTGAAACGAATAAACAATCAATAATCAAAACTAGATACGCATATGCACTAAGTTAAAGATTCCAAAGTTCTTTAGTTTTTAAGAAAAATCCATACACATGACAATAAATGAATAGAAATCCAAACTTTATTAAATATTAATCTTAAGCTAGGTAGTATCAAAATGTTTAGCCAGAAAACATAGTCTTAAAAACAATCAAACAAGGTTTAAATTATAGAATTCATTGGATAAAACAAAGAAAATAAGAAAACTAGAAGAATCGGATAACTAAACCCGGTAATTCCTTGTTCTCCAAGCCTCCCGCCCGATCCCCGTGATTCTCTAGCTTCAACCCTTGTCAATATTCTCTAAAAATACGTCCGGGGCTGACTTCGTACGTCTCCCTCTGTATCTTCGTGCGTCTCTCCTGATGTCTCCGATCATCTGATGTCTTTTTTTCCTAATAGGGATCCCCCAAATTCCTTTTCATCGATCACATGATGTGCTCTCTAAATGGCTACAAGATCCAACAAGCAAGTGGCCTTCATCAAGAATTAGTGTATCACGATCCATTGGGTCTGTTGTCATGTGAGGCTCCAATTCAGCCCAAAACAATTCATTCATATTCATATCTGATAAAAATCAAACTAAATGAACAGTGAATTTATGGTATATTAGAATATGGGGTGTGGGGCGAGGTTGTGGCGTGAGTTGGGTACAAACGCCCAAGTCACCACTCCGGGTGGGCTTGGGTTTCGGCATGGCTCCTTGGGCGGGGGTTTCAACCCAGGCGTTGGACGGGGCTATCAAGATGACATGTCGGGATCTCATTGGCCAAGACAAGTAGCCGTTTGGGCTAGCCGTTGGCCAACGGCTATGTGTTTAAAAAAAATTATTCACTATAAATACTCACACTTCTATTATTTTTTTACAATATGGGGTATGGGGGCGGGGTATGGGGCGGGGGTTGTGGCGTGGGTTGGGTACAAACGCCCAAGTCACCACCCCGGGTGGGCTTGGGTTTCGGAGTGGCCCCTTGGGCGGGGGTTTCAGCCCAGGGGCGGGGGTTGTGGCGTGGGTTGGGTACAAACGCCCAAGTCACCATCCCAGGAGGGCTTGCATTTCGGTGTGGCCCCTTGGGCGGGGGTTTCAACCCGGGCGTTGGACGAGGCTATCAAGATGATATGGCGTGATCTCATTGGCCAAGACAAGTAGCCTTTTGGGCTAGCCGTTGGCCAACGGCTATGTGTTTAAAAAAATATTCACTATAAATACTCACATTTCTATTCATTTTTTACCACAACTACTCCACCTCTTCTATAATCATCTCTATCTTATTTTAAAAAAAATTCTCATCCAACCACAATACGAAAAATGAATCCTCATAATCGTGGTTTTGACCCGAACAATCCGTGGGCATTCCAAGAAACACCTAGCTCAGCATCCAATCGTCCAATTGCTCCCTTTTTAATACACTCCACGATGCCGGATATGGCTGGTTACGCATCGTTTATCTCGAATCGTTTGAGGAATGATGTCAGTCGAAAACACCAATGCCTTTCGCACAACGCGCGTCATTGAAAAACACTAGTTAATATGATATACAATGGTCAAAATCCTTTAAGCTCGGTCAACTGATGGCTTGTTTTTATTTCATGTCATGGATTTAATTTCCACTTTCATCTCTTGTGCACTTATAGCCCTTTTAGTTTATAAGATAGAGATAAGTGGCCTCGATCCAATCACGAAAAAATGGCTGCAATTTTTATTCACTCACTGGCGTCACCACTCTGCCCAACTGGCTGGTCATTTAAATGTTCCTCTTTTTCGCTCCATTTGCACCAGCACCTGCAAAACACAAAATAATATAATATAATGCTAAAAGCTAAAAAGAACAAATAAAAACTATACAAAAATTATACAATTTACACGGGATAAATATGTGTATTTTACCCATATCACCGCCCGCATAAGATCTTTGGCAGATTGTCAAAACTAGCCCCTACAAGTCCAAAACTTGTATTTTGATGCATATTTGACACGTTTAAGCCCCGTTAACCTCATTTCAATGCTCTAAAATGAAGTTAAAGTATAGAGAACTTAAAATATGCTCAAAAACATCTCGGATGTCGGTTCGTTTGGTCGTACGGTTGCGTTATTCGGTTAATTACGACGAAAGTCGTAACGAACACAAAAACGATCCAAATTAAGCGACAAATGGAATTTTATCATGCCAATCATTAAAATAAAATATTTTAATGACTACATAAATTTTTGGATGTCCGGATATATTCAGAACGTAAGATATTTGTGAAAATGCAAACTTATGCACTTTTTGACTCTTTTAGTCCCTATTGATCAAATAAGTTTATTTTAGCATACCGAACTCCTCAAAGCCTATTTCTAAGCTATGTAAAGGATATTTAGGGTATGTTTAACTTATGATAAAGTTCCAGAATGTTCGTTACAGTACGAATCGGCATACCTTCGCAGTTTGTCGAAATTAGTCCCTGTAAGCGAATAAACTTAATTTCGACACACCAAACCTTCCAAAACTTATTTCTAAGTTATGTAAAGGTTGTTTAAGGTATGTTAAGCCTATGTCACTATTCCGGAGTGTTTGTCGCGTTAAACTTATTATGTTTACGCATCAGTTCACGTATAACTATCCAGAAAGCGATTTAGAGCTTGAAATCGAACAAGAATTGATATGTGCAAATGATACACATATTTATACAAATCCCAAGTATGAAATACAATATTACATTGATTTGGTATTGGTTTGATGGCCGTGGAGGCACAAATGTCACACTAGACTTAATGAATGGATTGATATGAAGTTTTTACCTTTTTCGTCAATCGCATGAATGTTATGGATTGATTGTGTTTAGTAAAGAGTTTGTTTTATTGATTTGATGCACATGCGTACTTTAATTTGATTTATTATTGTCATTTGCTTCGTATGATTCTTAGTGACGGTCTTTATCACAACATAGAGTCAAGCTAGGGTTTTAGATTTTGGTGAGTGTCTATATTACGTAAGAAATCTTAACTCTTTAGGGTGGAATTGGCCAATAAACCCTAGAAGTAATTGTTAGTAATTTGCTAGGTTTTAGTGTTCTGCTAGTCCTTATAGCTGGAAGGTGCGGGGCTATTGATAGGTCTTACCCGTCGAATTGCTTTAGACAGTCCTTGGAAAAGGTCGTGCCTTAGTTGCCCCGTCGATTTATTAGTCAATCAAGTCAAGTTAAATAATCCAAACTACCCTAGATCTATGATGGGAAAAGAGTAGGTCAACATTAGGGTACTTACATAATAATTAGACAACTGGAAAGACTTCTAATAACCGGTAGGATTAACGGCCTAGGTAGCGCCATAAGTTTCACCTCGAGAAGGGTTGAGGGGCTTAGTTGGTGTCTTAATAGGTTTAGTACTTTAAGATCCCGGTTCCATAAATTGGTAATTCTTTAAAATCAATACAGGATTCTAGTCTAGGTGGTCTCGTTCGTCATATAAGAATCGTCTTTGTCTTCTTTAGTGTTAGTCTAGTTTTTAGTTAATTAATTAGTTTAAATAGATTTCCTTAGATTTTCCGTAACCCCCCCCCCCCCCCGCAAAAAAAAATACAATTAAACATTTTAAGTCGCGTCTGTCAGCGTCTATTAGAGTTTAGTTTACGTGATAGATAGAGTCTCGTGCTTCGATATCCGGACTTCCTAGGATTATACTACATTGATCGGTACACTTGTCGATTGTGTGGTTTTAGGTCGAGTCTAGAATTAAAGCTTTTTAGTGTCTAGCTTAGAGAGTATAATTTAGTTAATTTTTATAATATGTTTAGCACACATCAGAACTTTGAATTAAATATGCTATTTTGGTATACTTTTTTTTTTATCTATAAGCATTTAAATTTATTTATATACAAGAATAAAAATATATGTAAAATAATCTAATTGAAATAAGCATGTATCTCAACACCAAAATATATATTTCATCAAATATAACTTAAATATAATTGAGTTATTTTAACGCATAATATAACTATAAAGTATAAACCACAACGAAGTAGTAAAGTTTATAATATATATGAAACAATAAAATATATATATAAAACACAAAAGAAGTTTTTTTAACGGCAAAGAACAACATGCCAACCACCGTGACACCGGGCATTGTGGCCAAGGTCGACTACTCGACCACTGCCAGCCCCTTAACTCTCCCCAGATGCGCGGAAACCCGACCTCCACCGGCCGAAGACACAACAATGGAATAATCAGAAAAACATCGCGTCCCATCAAAGTCGAACCGGCGTCACCCGTATTTACTTATACAAACAGATAATAGTCGATGCGTAAAACTGGAGGCCCTTGAAATTATGGGGCCTAAAGCCCTAGCTTTACTTGGCTTATGCTTAAGCCGGTATACGGACTCCGGGCTATTTTTAAGTCAAGCAAAGTATGCTTTTGATATCTTATCTCGGGCTGGTCTGTTGGATAAAGGCGTTCCATTTAACGACCCCACCCTTTACAGATCCTTGGTTGGTACCCTTCAATATCTTATCATCACCCAATCGGATCTCTCTTAAGCCGTCAATCAAGCTAGTCAATATCTTCAGTCACCCACTACGTCTCATTTTCAGTCTGTCAAACGCATTTGCGATATGTTATAGGAACAATTTCATTTGGCTTAACACCCGATAGACCCACTACAACTAATCTCATTGGCTACTCTGATGCGGATTGGACTCGGTGCATAGAACACGTCGTTCTACATATGGGTATTCCATTTACACCTCGGAGGAAACCTTGTACCTTGGAGTGCCAAGTAACAACCCATGATATCCAGATCGAGCTGTGAATCAGAAATATATGGCTATGAGAAATAGAACAGCTGAGATCATTTGGCTTACACACCTTCACGAACATCATGCCCTCCCTCCTGATCGCCCTATACTTCTATGTGAAAACAAAAGTGCAATCTTCTAGTGGTCTCGTGGAATGACAAAGCACAAAGCAAACCACATGATGAACATCACCCTTCTCCCACGCCAAAATTTGATTCCACATGTGATTTAAACCATGAGATGTGGGTGCCAAAACTTGATTCCACATGTGGTTTAAAACCACAAGGTTGGTTTAAGAGATAGGAAGAATTTGATTGTTTGGGGTAATTCTCCACCAAACTTTTTTTTCAATTCCAAATCCACTAATTTCACATATCTCCCCATTACACCATTTACCTCGTTTTTATCACATGCTTATGCGTACGCCACGTGTCAAATAATTAATGTAGCTAACCGCTAGATTTAAGATGTGAGCCCACTTATAAAAAAATGATACCCATCAAAAAAAAGTATACCCATAACATCTATGTCAGCTTTTTGTTTGAAAACATTCAATTAAAAACGACATGCTTTCTAGATGATCATGCATATACATATTGTATACCACCGAATTACCCTATTTCCTTTATGGGGAAGAAAGAAAATTAAGGACCCTGCAAGTATTGGTAAAACTACAATTATTGTTAACCAATGAAAATTTGTTCGTGGTAAAGACAAGATACACTTGGACCAGAAAACTTGTGCCCAAAAATAAGATATTTTTGGGCATAGCTTTTTGTGGTTCTACTTTTCATTAAGTTTTTATATTTATTTATTTCAATTTTTTGGAACGTTGAATTTCTTTAATCCTATCATCGGTTAGACTTAAACTCAAGACTTTCAAACCTAATTGTTCCTAAACGTTTTGCCTTTATCAATGGGTTTATGCCAATGGGTTCATTACTTCATTTAGTGAGCACGTAGGAGCCACAAATAGTTACACATTTACACTACATGCTGAACACAACCAACTTTGTAAAAAAAAGATCTTTAATAAGTATATTTACTTTCTTTAACAACGTAAATAACATCAAATCCATTTTTTACGGGGCTCAAACCCTTGACAAAATCCTGCTTTGTGTGTTCACCCATTTTGCCGTACAAGCCCCTTTAACCACCCACAATTTAGTTGTTTATGAGTCCAACAGTTGTCATGTGGCTAAGTTTTTGTCTTTGTTTTACACCTCTAGACGATAAGATTCTACAACAATCAACATGATCCACTAGTTGCAATGACATCATGCATAACATCACCAAAACTTGTCTCAACTTTATAACCAATGCTAGATATCTAATATCTTCAAACAAACCAAACTCATTAACCAAAACAAAAATGGCAAATATGGTTGCAAAGCTCGTGTTCATCCCAGCCCCTGGCCTTGGTCATATCATGTCAACCATCGAGATCGCAAAGTTATTTGTGAATCGAGATCAACGTTTTTCCATAACGGTCCTAGTCATCAAGCCTCCTAGCTCCGGTTCTGGCTCGACTATCACCACTTACATTGAATCGTTAGCTAAAAACAACACGGATCGCATATCCTTCGTTGAACTCCCTCAACAGGAAATTGCGCCACCGAGTGACTCAAAAGGTCCCTTGGCTTCTTACAATGAGTTCATCAAAAGTCATTGCAAATATGTGAAAAACATTGTGGCTGACATGATAAGCCAAACGGGTTCGGGTC
Organism: Helianthus annuus; assembly: GCF_002127325.2. NCBI lineage: Eukaryota > Viridiplantae > Streptophyta > Magnoliopsida > Asterales > Asteraceae > Helianthus > Helianthus annuus. Next base: position 172,889,779 of record NC_035435.2, on the reverse strand, counting down.
AGGTTGCAGGGTTTGTGATAGACATGTTTTGTACTTGCATGATAGATGTGGCTAATGAGTTTGATGTTGCAACCTATGTGTTCTTCACTTCTAATGCTTCTTTTCTTGGATTTAAATTCTTTATCCAGACATTCAACGATGAGCAAAACCAAGACGTTGTTGAGTTGGGCCACTCGGACACCGAGATAACCGTTCCAACGTTTGTCAAACCGATGCCCACGAAGGTCTTTCCGACCGTGTTCCAGACCAGAGAGACTGTAGACATTGTTTTGTCAGCCGTGCGGAGAATGAGAGATGTCAAAGCAATAATTGTTAATTCGTTTTTGGAAGTGGAAACACACGCAATTGAGTCGTTGTCTGCTGACAACACCATCCCACCGGTGTATCCGGTGGGACCCATACTCAACCTAGAAGGTGGTACGGGTGGTGGTGGAAAACCATTGGATGATGACGTCATCAAGTGGTTGGATAACCAACCGCCTTCGTCGGTTATATTCTTGTGTTTTGGGAGTATGGGTAATTTTGATGAGGTTCAAGTGAAGGAGATAGCACGTGCTTTAGAGCAGAGTGGTGTGCGTTTCGTGTGGTCGTTACGCAAGCCTCCGCCAGATAAAACATCTCATGTCACGATAGAGTACGAGGATTTTAGAGTGGTTTTGCCGGAAGGGTTTTTAGAGCGAACGGTTGGAATAGGGAAAGTCATTGGTTGGGCCCCACAGGTGGCGGTACTGGGTCACCGTGCAGTTGGAGGGTTCGTGTCCCACTGTGGGTGGAACTCGTTGTTGGAGAGTTTGTGGTTCAGTGTGCCAGTGGCAACATGGCCTATGTATGCTGAGCAGCAGATCAATGCGTTTGAAATGGTAGTGGAGCTAGGATTGTCGGTGGAAATCAAATTGGATTATAAAAGGGATTCGTTTATCCCTATGGCAGAATCAGTTGTGGTACCGGCGGAGGAGATAGAAACTGGGATAGGACGGCTGATGGAGGATGATTTGGTGAGGGCGAAAGTGAAAAAGATGAGTGAGAAGAGCAGATCAACGGTGCTGGAGGGTGGTTCATCGTATGCGTATTTTGGTTCTCTTATTCAAGATTTGATAACAAACATCTCTTAAGTTTTGTCTCTTTAATTCTACTACACTAAAAAGTAAGTTTGATAGTTTTCTTTTTGTCGATCCTCATAGTTAATAAACCCTTTTTAAAGTATAGTCTCATTTGCATTTCATGTGAATAACTTGTTTATCAGAATATTTATTGGACTTCTGAAAAAAAGCACTAAATTTAACGGTTAAAATATCACAACTAAAAAGTATTAGAACATGGGGTATGGGGCTTGGGTTGGGGCGTGGGTTGGGGGAAAACGCCCAAGCCATCATCTCGGGTGGGCTGGGTTGAGGCGTGGCCCTTGGGGCTTGGTTTTCAAGCCGGGCGTGGAGCGGGGTGCAAACTGAAATAGCGGGCTGTGAATGGCCCATTCAAACTAGCCGTTGGGGGCTAATCTAAAAAAAATTCCTATATATACCTTAGCATATTTAACATTTTTCTCACACAATATCAAACACATAAAACACAATCTTGCCATGAGTTCTTCAAGTTATAGTGAATCGTCATCATCATCTGACGATGGTGCGGAAATATTTTTACAAAGATCGCGGCGGTGGTGAAAGCTATCGTGGAAGACGAAGACGATGAGGAAGAGACTCAACAACCTAAACGGAGGAGAAGGTACATCGCCAAAAAGGAGGCTCCAGTAAATTTCCTGACTGACCCCTTAGAGGGGAGGTCCACTTTACGCCCGGCGGACATCCTTGTGTTTGGATGGGAAGGGGGAAACACGCTTGTGTAGATTTAACTGGAGTCTCCCCCCTTGTCGGGCTCAAGGACAAGGGCTTTGTCGTAGGGCAAGCGGTGCTCAAGGCAGAGGCGAGCAAAGTGGCAAAACATGAGAAAGCCTGCCTGGAGAATCAACATGTGTTTGTCCCGTTTGCGTTTGATACCTTTGGTGGTCTCGCTCCTGACGCTGTGCGACTTTTGAACCGGGTTCAAAAAGTCGTTAATAGTAATTCTTCGTCGCTAAAGGTTTCAAACTTTGTATTTAGTAGAATTGGTTTTTCTATTCAAAAGGGGGTGGCGGCGCAACTTGTTGCCCGACTACCTGCCATTGCTTTGTAAAAAAAAAAAAAAAGACATTAAAAGAAAAAAAAAAAAAAGTACATCGCTCGTGAACGGCACACCGCTAACGATTTGTTGGTAAGCGATTACTTCTCAGCGGAACCTAAGTATGATGAAAAAATGTTTAGGCGTCGTTTTCGTATGAGTAGAAACTTATTTTTAAGGATATCTAGAGATCTTGAGGAGAAGTATGTTTATTTCCAACAAAAACCCGATGTAACCAGGCAATTAGGATTTAGTACGTGGCAAAAGGTCATGGCCGCACTTAGGCAGTTAGCGTACGACAATAGTTCGGACATTATGGATGACTATTTAAAAATGTCTGCACGTGTAGCTAGTGAAAGTCTTCACAACTTTTGTTCGTGTATTCTAGAACTTTATAGGAAAAGATATTTGAGAAAGCCCTCGTTTAGTGACATGCAACAAATATTGGAACATCACGCAGATTATCATGGGCTACCCGGATGCTAGGTAGTTAGATTGTATGAAATGGCCTTGTGAACTTTGTCCTACCCAATGGTAAGGCGCTCACACTAGTGGATTTCACGGGGTGCCAGCCATCATGCTTGAAGCAGTTGCGTCCCAAGATCTTTGGATATGGCATGCGTTCTTCGGTATGCCAGGTTCACATAATGATATTACCATCATAAACCACTCGCCTCTTTTCAATGATCGGGTAAATGGTATAGGACCCAAAGGAACTTTCTTTGTAAACGGGGTTGAGTACGTGTGTCACACCCCGAAATTATCAGAGCATGGCGTGACTGGACCGGTATCTTCATTGCACAGCGGAAGCAATTAGCTAAGACTTCTAGAAAATGAACGCCGCTAAGTACTCGACTTCCCATGGGTTCTCCTATTCCAACCGTTCCATAGTTTTGAAAATGCAACCTGAGAAAGAACATGCGAAAAAGTCAACATAAAGTTGAGCGAGTTCATAGTTTGTTTTGAAAAGATTTAAAATAAATCTTTTTGATAACCGGTTTTAAAGTTGCTGAGAAAATATAGTAAAATCATTTTCTTGGCATGATATATGAAAACTGTGAGTCTAGCCCACGAGAGTCTTTGTGCCTTGCACGAGAGAGAACGAGTCGAGCCCAAACGAACCTTTGTAAGCAGGATCAGCGCGTCCTCTTACTTAGGTATAATTTGAAAAACGTTACCAAAGTTTGTAAATCCATGTATTTGTGAGTTTCCATCCAATGATTCTTATGAATATATGAAAGTTTTAGTGTTGTAAATGGGTATGTAAAGCGTCTATGAACAGGTTGATCGTTAATGTTTCGCGAGGACATTAACGTATGCGGCGACATAGGAAGTACTCAACCTGTGTAGACGGTTTTTAGTGTCGAATCACCTCGACTGTGTCGAATCACCTCGACTGTGTGAATCACTTCCACTGTGTCGAATAACCTCGACTGTGTCAAATCACCTCGACTGTGTGAATCACCTCGACTGTGTCGAATAACCTCGACTGTGTCGAATCACCTCGACTGTGTCGAATAACCTCGACTGTGTCGAATCCCCTCGACTGTGTCGAATCACCTCGATTGTGTCGAATCACCTCGACTGTGTCGCCCGTACCCATTAGAAAATCATGCACGTTTCGTAATATGCAAATCAAATTTGTAAAACCGGTATGTTTGATCGAACTCATTCGTAAACCATTTAAGTTCCTTGAAATTCATTCGCAACACGGTTTATAAATATGAGTTTTCGTTCATCGAAAAGTTGTTTATTTTTGCAAAACTTGCATGTCTTTCCACCCCCGAAAACATTTATAAGAAATGTAAAACAGTAAAAAGTGGGGGTTATGAACTCACCTTGACATTCTTGTGCAAAGCTAGTTATCGTGATTCTGTGATGTCGTTTCCAAGACGTGACTCGCTAGCGTGCAACTAAAGCATTCCTAATCAAGGAATAATTATAAGTTTCTTATTTAAACGTAGTTAAACTACGTGTCCGAGCTCTACCGAGTCGTTAACTAAACGACCCTAAGGTAATGTTATCTTTACTTAAAATAACCAATCTATGGTTATTTGATTACGTTTATAGTCAGGGTAGAACTAAGTCTCGGAAACGACTTAGTTTTCCGTGTGATTTCAAATATATATTTTTATGTATATAATCAAATATATATACATACTAAGTTGTGTTAGTCGTTGTGATAGAAAGCGTAGAGGGATAGCGGTATGTCTCGTTGTGGTCTTCGTAAGATGAGAATAAATAAATATATTAATGGTGCGACAATCTATCGTTGACGCTTGTAAGATGAGAATAAAAAAACGTTATATTTATTTTATAAACTTACACCAGTTATCGACGTTTGAAATAAATATAAACGATTATATTTATTTTAAAAAAATATTTCCGAGTTTTGGGCATTTGAAATAAATATAGATAATTATATTTATTATATAAAAGTTTTTGAGTTTTCGCCGATCAGAATAAATATAATAACTAATAAATATGAACAATAGAATTTATTTTATATAACTTATCGGGTTTCGCTAATTTATAACTCGTTTTGTAAATCGTAGAACGTCATCAAATTAAATATATATTTATATTTATTTTAAAAGAAGAACTCGAAATTCGATAAATGTCATTTTTAGATCATAAATACGAGCTGTGTTTCGGGTTTTTACGAAAATCGGGCAGAGTTTCCTCTGTTTTTGGACAATCCCGACAATCGAGAGTCGATATATTTTTCAAAATTCAATCAACATATATGATTTTCCGCAAAGTTTGTTGAGCACTAAAATAAATAAAATATGATACGACGGTTCAAGCTCGGTTCGCGTAACTAAATAAATCTAAGAATAACGTAATAACGACTTGTAACGCCTAAACTTTACCGGGTCCTAAGTCGACCGCGTTTGACCTGTTTGACCGCTGTTGACCCGAGTTGACTCGGGTTTTGACCATGTGGACCGGGTGTTGACTGTGTTGACCCAGAGTACTTGACCCACAAGTTGTCCCGATTACCACTTTTCGATTTCACATAACAAAATCCAAATCAGTGGCTTGATTTAGACACCATTGAATCCAAATCAAATTCCACATGGCTCCCATTAACATCTTTAACTCCAGATCCATCAACGTACCAAGAGCTCGCCAGAATCCCCAAAAACCCATCGGAAAATAAGGAGAATTATGAGTGCACTTGATTACCGTTCAGCAATCGAAAAGAAAAATAAAACTAAAACAGTTGCTCTTACCGATGAAGCCACGGCTGCCGGAGTTCTGAGGCACCGCCATCGCCATCAGCCGTTCTCCAACCACCGACATTCCGGTGTCGCGGGTCTCTCTCCCCTCAAATCAGCTTTCTTAGTCTGATCACTCTACTTGAACCGTCATCTGGCACCACCGTACGCCACCACCAACCGGTGGTGGCCGTTTAATCGTCTGCAATAGGAGGGGGTGTATGGTGGATATAAAATGAAACGGGGTGGGGGTTCTGTGGGTGTCCCGTCAGAACGAGGAACGAAGGGGGTTGTGTGGGTGTGTCGCGTCGGTGGAGGGGCGTCGGCAACAGGTGCCGCCAGAGCCGGAATCATGATCTCCGGTGACATGTGTGAAGAGAGAGAAGGGAAAATCAAAGGGTGTCTGTTGTTGTGCGTGTATTTGTTTTGTGAAGGGAGGGTTTTCAAAGTTACATATGTTGTCTGTGTGTATATGTTTGCAAAAAGGAAAAAAAAGATTTTTGCAGTACATGTGATGCATGTATGCCATCAAATGAGGAATGGGGATAGTGATCATGGTGATATGATCTTTGACCAAGTTTTTAGAGAAAGTAGGAACATATAGGGTGTAGGTGTGAATAGAATATCTTGGGTTAATTATCTACCTACACATGTTTGCATCCATACAAATACATATGAACGTATACATGCACATATATGTGTATTTAATGAGTTTAAATTGTAAATAAATTATGTATTCAACATACGAATGACTATAAATGTCATTGATTACAATTTAACTAATTTTTTTCAAACTCTTTAGTTCGCAATATATTCATATTTTATATAAATTGTTTTGATAAAAAAATATATATATATATGAGCATCTATGGCCCAATCAGTAGAATAAAATATGGATGGCCCAATCGCGTCTACGAGGCCCGTTTTCAAGCTTGATCGTTGTAAAATGTCGTATAACATTATTTTAGAGCTGAAACACTAAAAAAAATCACGTCGGAAACTGCTGTTTGTCGCGTTCGTTCACATTTGCGTTTTGTGTTGTTCGAAAGCGTGATAATTTCGCAAAACGAAATCTATATGTTTAAATTATACGTATACAGTTCGTGTTTGTCGGCGTTGTCAGTATTTTATACGGCATCAGTTCGTTATCGTTTACTGTTCGCCGTTTTTCCGCAAATCATCATTTGCGCAATGTAAAATCAGGTAGGTGTTCCTAGGCATTACAAATGCCTAATTAAGTTAATTCGTGCCTTAAACAATACTTACTATCGTCTTAAATGCTTGTTAATCGCGTAGTTAGAAGCCGTTAATTACCGGTTGTCACAATCTCCCCCTGTTGCAGAAATTTCGTCCTCGAAATTTAGACTATGTTATCTCCTCAAAGTTGTGTTGTTTCGCAGGTAAGTCCGAATAATACCAAAGTGAATGAGCATGTAATCGAACCAAAATTTATTCCGATTACGTGATTGCAAGGACATTTTGCATCAATAGGAATCTAATGGTTCAACTGAGTTTGTTCCAGAAATCGATGTCAAGTGAATGAGATGTTGTGATATTATCACCAATGTTACTAAGCTTACATGGTTCAAACAAAAGAGATTATGACCAATAGATGTCCAAACAAATGTTAACGAACTACAATTGACTTTTAGAAACAATCGAATACGTTGTCAAATGAAACTTGCTTTGGTCATAAAAATGAACCTAGAGATCAACAATCTCAAATGATATAGAAACGTGAAAATAATTTGTCAACTATCGAACCATTAAATGGAATAAAATCAACGTGTTGACATTGTTGAGTTGCAAGGATACACCGAAATGAAATACAACCGAACCTGGTGTATCATCGTCTTAATACATAGTTGCATTAAGACTATTTAAATGATGTGTGAAACGAAAAGCATATTTAGCTCGCATGAGGCGGATGATCGTGATTAGCACAAGCTACAAGTTTATACCGACACCACAAGGTACCGTAGTGATCGAAATAATTCAATAATAGTGGTGATTGAACAAGTATCACCGTGTTTTGCATGAAACGCTCGTTTCTAGATTAGCCTCAAGCTACAAGTTCATACCGACACCACAAGGTGTCGTAGTGATTGAAACAATTCAATAATAGCGGTGATCAAACAAATATCACCATGTTTGAAATCAAATGAAGGCTCAACGAAGTGAATCTGAATGTTTGTTTCAAACAAATCTCATAGGGTTTTCAATTGAAAATAAAGCAAGGAAATAATGTTTTCGATCGAAAATGAAAAAGCAATGAATATCACAAGATGTTCGATCGATGCTGAAAGAACCGTTAAGAGGTACACCGAAATACGAAATGAATTCGTGTACCATTATCTCAACACACGATTGTATTAAGATTGCTTTAATATGATAAATCAACAAAGCGGATTTAATATCAATAAACAAATAGATAAATAATTAAATCCATACATGATGCGTGTAACCGAGATTAGCGCAAGCTTCAAATTTGTGAAAACGTCACCACAAGGTGATCGTGATCAAAGAAACGATTCAATGAAGTCGAAGACCAAACAAGCATGTTATGGTTCAAGGCAAATGAAGTGCTTGTTGGGATTATTTCGAATATGATGGCCTCAATCCATCATATGGAATCTTGAATAGAATATATATTATGAGCAAGTTCAACAATTGACCTTGGTTTAGTCACATTCCAACGATGAATGCCTGTGTTAACAAGAGATTTCGACATGGTTACAATGAACAAACCATGTAATGTATTCAAAAGAAAAGAGTTTCAACTAGTTCGTTGACTCGATATCAAAAAGTCAACACTTTGCAACAATGCGGGTCATCTAGATCACAATGCAAAGATCAAGTATAGCGAACGATATTTGAGCTTTGATAAAACGACAATTTGGAGTGAAGCCCTCCAATGGTCTTCACGGATCAACAAACCACATGCGCGACAAACAATGCATGCGTACATATGAATTCGTCAAAAATAAAACAATTGAGTGTTTGCTATCATGGAAGAAAATCTTTGTGGTGCAACGATGATTAGGGGGGAGTAGAAATGCAAAAATCTACTCACTATATGCAAGAAGTTGAAATTTCAACAAAAGAAATTTAAGGACTTTACCTGGAAGTTCACCTGATGATTGGTTGTTATGTGACCTTACCATAGAATGTCGAACATAGCATAATCGCCATTAATGAAGAAGGGGAAATGCGGAGACATGTGACTTCTTTTGCAACGCCAATAATTAGACTAAGTAGTGACTGTTGTGAAATCTTGTTCTAACATACCTCAGCGTGATTCATGTCGTTTGGAGGATCACGTGGCGAAGGGCCGCATCGCAGTCGGTAGTTCTCCCGCTGCTGGGATTAGCATCGTTGTTATCGTGCTCAATCATGTTTTCCAAAGTCATTGCCTTGAAAGTGTGTGTGATGTACTTCGACGTCCGCTGACGTATAGTTTAAGTTTCATGTATAGTTGTGCAATAGCGTTTCGTTCCACGTAGGTTTCCTGTTCGGGTAACTAAAAAGCATAGACAGTATAGATAATGGCGTTTTGCCCGAGTTGTTAGTCATTGTTTCTATGTGAGGACCCTTAATGAATTTCGACATATGTTTCTCATCAAGAGTTTTCCAAAGGTCCTATATACGTGTTATCAAAACTCTCAAGTTTTTGCTTAGTGTATGAATCTGTTTCGTGAATCGTGTATCAATACAACACTTGTGTTTGTTTAAAAATCAAAACTGTTGACTCGCTGTTCTCAGCAACGGTTGGAACCCATATTCGAGTCTTAGGCGTTCTGTATGCGTTTAAGCCTTAATAATCTAACTCCCCAGAGTATAGCAAGGTTAAAGCCTAGGTATCTCTACAGAAACCTAATTCGCTGAAAGCTATAGCTCTGATACCAATCTGTCACACCCCGAAATTATCAGAGCATGGCGTGACTGGACCGGTATCTTCATTGCACAGCGGAAGCAATTAGCTAAGACTTCTAGAAAATGAACGCCGCTAAGTACTCGACTTCCCATGGGTTCTCCTATTCCAACCGTTCCATAGTTTTGAAAATGCAACCTGAGAAAGAACATGCGAAAAAGTCAACATAAAGTTGAGCGAGTTCATAGTTTGTTTTGAAAAGATTTAAAATAAATCTTTTTGATAACCGGTTTTAAAGTTGCTGAGAAAATATAGTAAAATCATTTTCTTGGCATGATATATGAAAACTGTGAGTCTAGCCCACGAGAGTCTTTGTGCCTTGCACGAGAGAGAACGAGTCGAGCCCAAACGAACCTTTGTAAGCAGGATCAGCGCGTCCTCTTACTTAGGTATAATTTGAAAAACGTTACCAAAGTTTGTAAATCCATGTATTTGTGAGTTTCCATCCAATGATTCTTATGAATATATGAAAGTTTTAGTGTTGTAAATGGGTATGTAAAGCGTCTATGAACAGGTTGATCGTTAATGTTTCGCGAGGACATTAACGTATGCGGCGACATAGGAAGTACTCAACCTGTGTAGACGGTTTTTAGTGTCGAATCACCTCGACTGTGTCGAATCACCTCGACTGTGTGAATCACTTCCACTGTGTCGAATAACCTCGACTGTGTCAAATCACCTCGACTGTGTGAATCACCTCGACTGTGTCGAATAACCTCGACTGTGTCGAATCACCTCGACTGTGTCGAATAACCTCGACTGTGTCGAATCCCCTCGACTGTGTCGAATCACCTCGATTGTGTCGAATCACCTCGACTGTGTCGCCCGTACCCATTAGAAAATCATGCACGTTTCGTAATATGCAAATCAAATTTGTAAAACCGGTATGTTTGATCGAACTCATTCGTAAACCATTTAAGTTCCTTGAAATTCATTCGCAACACGGTTTATAAATATGAGTTTTCGTTCATCGAAAAGTTGTTTATTTTTGCAAAACTTGCATGTCTTTCCACCCCCGAAAACATTTATAAGAAATGTAAAACAGTAAAAAGTGGGGGTTATGAACTCACCTTGACATTCTTGTGCAAAGCTAGTTATCGTGATTCTGTGATGTCGTTTCCAAGACGTGACTCGCTAGCGTGCAACTAAAGCATTCCTAATCAAGGAATAATTATAAGTTTCTTATTTAAACGTAGTTAAACTACGTGTCCGAGATCTACCGAGTCGTTAACTAAACGACCCTAAGGTAATGTTATCTTTACTTAAAATAACCAATCTATGGTTATTTGATTACGTTTATAGTCAGGGTAGAACTAAGTCTCGGAAACGACTTAGTTTTCCGTGTGATTTCAAATATATATTTTTATGTATATAATCAAATATATATACATACTAAGTTGTGTTAGTCGTTGTGATAGAAAGCGTAGAGGGATAGCGGTATGTCTCGTTGTGGTCTTCGTAAGATGAGAATAAATAAATATATTAATGGTGCGACAATCTATCGTTGACGCTTGTAAGATGAGAATAAAAAAACGTTATATTTATTTTATAAACTTACACCAGTTATCGACGTTTGAAATAAATATAAACGATTATATTTATTTTAAAAAAATATTTCCGAGTTTTGGGCATTTGAAATAAATATAGATAATTATATTTATTATATAAAAGTTTTTGAGTTTTCGCCGATCAGAATAAATATAATAACTAATAAATATGAACAATAGAATTTATTTTATATAACTTATCGGGTTTCGCTAACTTATAACTCGTTTTGTAAATCGTAGAACGTCATCAAATTAAATATATATTTATATTTATTTTAAAAGAAGAACTCGAAATTCGATAAATGTCACTTTTAGATCAAAAATACGAGCTGTGTTTCGGGTTTTTACGAAAATCGGGCAGAGTTTCCTCTGTTTTTGGACAATCCCGACAATCGAGAGTCGATATATTTTTCAAAATTCAATCAACATATATGATTTTCCGCAAAGTTTGTTGAGCACTAAAATAAATAAAATATGATACGACGGTTCAAGCTCGGTTCGCGTAACTAAATAAATCTAAGAATAACGTAATAACGACTTGTAACGCCTAAACTTTACCGGGTCCTAAGTCGACCGCGTTTGACCTGTTTGACCGCTGTTGACCCGAGTTGACTCGGGTTTTGACCATGTGGACCGGGTGTTGACTGTGTTGACCCAGAGTACTTGACCCACAAGTTGTCCCGATTACCACTTTTCGATTTCACATAACAAAATCCAAATCAGTGGCTTGATTTAGACACCATTGAATCCAAATCAAATTCCACATGGCTCCCATTAACATCTTTAACTCCAGATCCATCAACGTACCAAGAGCTCGCCAGAATCCCCAAAAACCCATCGGAAAATAAGGAGAATTATGAGTGCACTTGATTACCGTTCAGCAATCGAAAAGAAAAATAAAACTAAAACAGTTGCTCTTACCGATGAAGCCACGGCTGCCGGAGTTCTGAGGCACCGCCATCGCCATCAGCCGTTCTCCAACCACCGACATTCCGGTGTCGCGGGTCTCTCTCCCCTCAAATCAGCTTTCTTAGTCTGATCACTCTACTTGAACCGTCATCTGGCACCACCGTACGCCACCACCAACCGGTGGTGGCCGTTTAATCGTCTGCAATAGGAGGGGGTGTATGGTGGATATAAAATGAAACGGGGTGGGGGTTCTGTGGGTGTCCCGTCAGAACGAGGAACGAAGGGGGTTGTGTGGGTGTGTCGCGTCGGTGGAGGGGCGTCGGCAACAGGTGCCGCCAGAGCCGGAATCATGATCTCCGGTGACATGTGTGAAGAGAGAGAAGGGAAAATCAAAGGGTGTCTGTTGTTGTGCGTGTATTTGTTTTGTGAAGGGAGGGTTTTCAAAGTTACATATGTTGTCTGTGTGTATATGTTTTGTAACAACCCTCACAAAAAATTAATATTTAGTATGATAATTATGCAATAAGGAAACCCTAATTAAGTTTAGTATGATTAATTAATCAGTTAATCAATATTAATTAAGCTAACAAGATTAATTAAGCTAAGTAAGGTCTATTAAAAATAGATATATATGAGGTCGTATAAGAACGTTTAAAATTAATAATAAAATATATTATTTTTTTTTCCTTACTCCGTTTTTAATGAAACTTAGGTTAAAACGTAGATAAAAATATGCTCGTTCTAAAGACATATTCATCGTTTTATAAAACGTTATATTTTAAAAGTTATACAAGAAAAACAAGTTAAGCAGCTGAAATAAAATAACTAAGCTAGCTAGCAAGCACGTCAAGCTAGCTAGCAAGCACGTCACTTGAATCCCACATCGAACAGAAAAGGAATTGAGCTGCCTGCTTGCTTGCTATAAATAAGAAGCTTAGGATTCATTTTTCTTTGCTCATTTCTCTTCTTCTTCTCTCTATACGTTGGTGTTCTAACCAATAATCACTCAATCGCTATTGCGATTCATTTTCCGAGTGATCAATATATCCAAGGAATGCCTAAGTGCCGCCCACATTGGGTTATGCTTTGTCGTTTGTCGGTAATCCGATAAATGAGTTGAAGCATTGTACTTTGTCGTTGTCGATAATTCGATAATGAGTTGAAGTACTATACTTTGTCGTTTGTCATTTTGATAAATGAGTTGAAGTATTGCACTTGGTCATTCATTGTGAGAATTTGATCTCGGGAAATTATCGTAACTGCTGTATTTGATCATTAACCCGGTTTTTGTGAAATTCGTTAAGGTTCGAATCTCATGACTACCGTTAAGGTTTGATTTGGGTTTTACACCAATACGTATTCTATTCTGTTAAACCACCAAAAACACTCCCAACTACACCCTTACAATCAAACAAACTATTAAATCATCAGAAGATCCAGAATAATAAATGCCTAATTATCGAAAGAAGTAGAATCAAGAAGTTTGTTAATTCAATCCTGCATGCTGAATTGTGAGTCATTCTCTTTTTATTAACTGTTTTACAATACTCCAAATCATTTTCCAAAAGTTATAATTACAGTGATTAAGTTTATGTAATCACCAAATTACAGCCGGTATGTGGGGTATTGTGCACAGTATTGTTATTATTGTTTCCTTCACATTAGGTGGGCGAGCCTAATTGTGACATACGTCACTCATTGGGCCAGCCAATGGTGATATGACCACAGTCACAGAGCTGGTCTGTGACAAATACCTATTCTTGAAATGTTGGTTGATAATAAACATATGTAAAAACTCTTAATACTGTAAATTATAACAAATGTGTCGTTTTCAGTAAAATGAATGAACTCACTCAGTATTTCCCGCTGACAAAACCTTTTTAAAACGCGTTTCAGGTAATTACAGTAGATTGGAGTAAGGATTGGATCCGGCACTAAAAGACTTCAAGAAGTGGCTTATTTTATTAATTAAATCAACTTAAGAAATATTGTTTTCATTAAAAGCTACCTTTGTAAAACATGGAATTTATTCCATCTATTTCAATAAAAATCCGGTGTTTCTAAACTCTGATATTTTCCTAACTCACGGTCCTGATGAAATTTCCGCTGCAATGTTTTTAAAATAATCACCGGTACCACTGGACTGCTCACGGCACCGATTCCGGCTAGATGGGGTCGGGGGTCGTGACAGTAAAGGTGGTATCAGAGCTAAGCCACTGCTTTAAGCCTATAAGTGTTGTGATAACAATACTTAAGCTCAAATAAAAGAGTTAGGAGATTGCTATTAACTTAACTGGTAGCACATCTGATAGCATTTAGACTTGAACATAAGAAAAGATGCCTTAGTATAAACTAAGCCACTTGTTTAGAGCAAGTAGGTGTTATAATAATAATACCTAAGCTTAAACGGAAAGTTAGAAACTTAATATTATCTGATAACATTCTGAATGATATTTAGACTTGAACTTAAGAATTTTGCCTTAAAATAAACTTTAAGGTAAATTACTTATATAAGGATAATGTAATGAATACTGGTATGTCATAAGAATAACGGTTAGCAGACAATAGCACTTAATTGCTATTTATTCTTGCTTATTGATATTATTTGGTCTAGAATAAGATATGTTATGGGAATACAAATTTCCTTGATTCTGGATAAAAGTCCTAATAAAAGAGACACTTTTAAAATCTTGAAAAGATACTATTTATGGGAAATAGAAAATTTTCTCCGGCAAAACTGGGTATAGAGTAGCAGACTCTCCAGCTTGTCCGGATATACTGAGGTTACCTCTCCGGCGCGAACCGGGTAAGATGGGGTATATAAAATGTCAAACAAGTGACAAGATTTCCCTAAATAAGTATCATGGCCTAATATCAGACTTGTTTTTGAAAATAAAGAATCTGTTACATACATTAACCTTATAAAGGATATGTATATTACAGCATGTGAAATATATGATTATATAGATATGTGTATCTATAAGAAATTTCAAAAGCCATAACAATTGATAATTAAGAATAAAGCACAAGTATATGTGTCAATGATAAGAATCTCTATATGGATATCAAACATTATTTCGTTTGATCATCTACCTCGTAAATGAGAACTCTTTAAAATTAGGATACCATAAAAAATATAAGAATTACCAATACATTACCATAAATTATTAACGCCATAAATTATGAACGCAAGTAAAGTTGTGCTAATACACAAGAAAACACATGAACCTTAAATTATACGTCCACAAAGGTCAAAGTATATCACATACAAAGACCTTTGGAAAATATAAATTAGGCACGATGACACCAATACTAATTCTGTTAGTAGAAAACTACTAATCCAAAAAGAAGCACTTTGCCATATGATCCTACAACCGACATAAATCTCGCTGAGGTACGTTGTAACAAGATTTCACAATTATCGGTGCACAGTATAATCAGAGTCATAATTATCATCACTACAAAAGGAGTCATATACCTTTGCAAATTCCCTATTTTATTTTATTCAACATTCCCTGGTAATGTCACTTAACACGAAATTCCAGCTAAAGTTTTTATATTTCTTTTCGTTGAAATTCTGACTTTTACATATAAAAAGTTGACTTTCGCATTTCTACTTCCTCTAATAATCGTCATATCATGAAGATTTCTTTCATAATAGCAAATATTGATCCATTTCGTTTCTTGGTAAATCCACACGATACACATGCACTATTTGTTGCATGTGGTTCATTTGAGTTATAAGACCCTAGGAAGGCATCCTTTCAATTTGTTTTATCAAAAGTTCAAATATCGTTCCGCTATACTTGATCTTTGCATTGTAAACCGCGTTTTTACAAAGCAATGACTCTTTTCAATGAATTTATGGAAAAACTCGATTTTCTTTTGAAAGGGATACATGGTTTCTTTGTGATCATGTTTGAACTTTCTTATTAAAACTCGTTTTATCCAAACCTAGTTAACTTGCTCGCAATACGTACTCAATTCAAAGTCCCATATGATGGATTGAAACCATCATATTCAAAATAGTCCTAACAAGCACTTCAATTCTCTTAAACCATAACATGCTTGTTTAGTCTTCGAATTCATCAAATCATCTCTTTGATCACGAGCACTTTGTAACGACATTTTTACAAAAAAATTGAAGATTGCGCTAATCTAGGATTTAATTATTTAGTTATCTATATTGAATCCGCTTTGTTAATTTATTTTATAAAAGCAATCTTAACACAACTATGTGCTAAAATAATGATCCACCATTTCATGTCCTAAATTCCGTAGTCCTTACAACCAATCGAGCCTTTCGTGATATTTCTTACCTTATCATCATTAATCGAAAAACATTGTATAAACTTAATTGATTATATATAGAAACTTACAATATAGTATTTCTGTAATTAAAAATTTTGTTAAAACCATTAAGGTAAAGAAATTATATTTTTACGTATAAAATTTTGTTTAAAGTATATTCTCATTTAAGTTTATGCATTTATTATTGGTAATTAATATTAGTTTTATTATTAGTAATAATATATTAATAATAATAGTGTTAGTATTATTTTCAAATACTAAAGTTATTATCAGGGGCATGTATTGAATAGCCTAGCCTTAGTTAGGCATGGACTGGCCACCTATGCTTAAACAAGGCAGCACTAACCAATATCCGCCGTGATAATGACTAGTTAATTAAGTCATCATACTTATTTAGTAAATTTTAATTATATATAAAAATATTTTACTTTGTACTAAAAAAGAGAAGACATATTTTTATACCAGAATTAGAGGGACGAATAAAATTATACAAATAATTATGTATCACATATTTTGTGATAACTATGTACTATAACACTCTAGCAAGAAAATAACCATATAAGAATAATATAGTAGTCAGCGACTACATTGGGTTAGAAGAACATTGTAATACATAAAGAATAGTCACCACAACATTTGTAACTACATTTTACAACGCTATATGGTTTCAAAATAAAAGTAAGTAATCACATAGAATTGACCCAGTGTTATATAAAATATTTTACAAATACTTTTACCCCTTTTATTCACAACTTTCATTTAAAAGTTATAAATAATAGTGATTCTTTTACAAAATCATAATACTAAAATATTTTGTAAATGTAATAACTTCACTACAGTATTTTGTAATCTATATTACATAATAAATATAAGTTATTTTACATAGTATAATAAATACTAAAATAATATTTATTTGAAAGTAATAACCATTTACATATAATAAAAATGCGAAACAAATAATATATATTACATTGGCTTTACAAATATAATATAATGGTTAGTCATGTCAAAACAACTTATTTTTTTTATTATATTTTCATCTCTAGGACATAGCATATAGTCACTAATAGTGTACTATCACATTATTTCACCATTTAAAACAATTTGGAACTCTAATACACTAACTCTATTGTCCTTTGGTGTATCTTTGCAATTAACTCATCTCAACACATAGAATTTCTCATATCATAATTTACTGTTTGACAAATCATTTTTCATGCTTTTGAACCCGTCAATTCTAAGTCTTCCTTAGGTACCAATCAAGGTAAGTTTTCTTCTGACAAAGAATTTTACTAAATTCCAAAAAGTCCTTCACATTCATTTTAAGAATCTATAGATGATATATCTTTTGGCTTGAACCCAATCACCTTGAAAAACTATACCATTTCATCTCATTCGTTTAAACATTTCATCTTTTGAAATATCCAAATTCGCTTCCTTGAAACTCTCGATTTCGAACAACGGTGAATTTGTTCGATCATCATTGAATTCTTTCAATCATTACAAACACTTTGTAGCATCCGAATAGAGCTGTAGCCTGTGTTAAATCCTATTCATAAGTCATTCGTTTGATTTGTCATATTCTTGGTACAATTATATACTCAGATTACGATACACTAAATTCTATCACCATTTAAGTAAACGATATTGATTTTTTTTAATCATTAACAAATTATTTTCCATATTTCCATTCACAAATAAATATTTATCAATTCAGAATCTCCCTCAAATTGATTAAAGTAAGTTCATTTCGGATATTAAATCCAATTGTTTCTATAAATCATTTTTATTTTTAAAAATGTTCATACCCCTCAAAATATATTTTGATTCCATTCCACGCTACATTATTCCTCTTAATTAAAAGAAGAAACATAACCCCAAGAAAATATCATAGTTCAAATCTCGAGGACGAGATTTTTATTAAGGTGGGGAGGATGTAACAACCCTCACAAAAAATTAATATTTAGTATGATAATTATGCAATAAGGAAACCCTAATTAAGTTTAGTATGATTAATTAATCAGTTAATCAATATTAATTAAGCTAACAAGATTAATTAAGCTAAGTAAGGTCTATTAAAAATAGATATATATGAGGTCGTATAAGAACGGTTAAAATTAATAATAAAATATATTATTTTTTTTTCCTTACTCCGTTTTTAATGAAACTTAGGTTAAAACGTAGATAAAAATATGCTCGTTCTAAAGACATATTCATCGTTTTATAAAACGTTATATTTTAAAAGTTATACAAGAAAAACGAGTTAAGCAGCTGAAATAAAATAACTAAGCTAGCTAGCAAGCACGTCAAGCTAGCTAGCAAGCACGTCACTTGAATCCCACATCGAACAGAAAAGGAATTGAGCTGCCTGCTTGCTTGCTATAAATAAGAAGCTTAGGATTCATTTTTCTTTGCTCATTTCTCTTCTTCTTCTCTCTATACGTTGGTGTTCTAACCAATAATCACTCAATCGCTATTGCGATTCATTTTCCGAGTGATCAATATATCCAAGGAATGCCTAAGTGCCGCCCACATTGGGTTATGCTTTGTCGTTTGTCGGTAATCCGATAAATGAGTTGAAGCATTGTACTTTGTCGTTGTCGATAATTCGATAATGAGTTGAAGTACTATACTTTGTCGTTTGTCATTTTGATAAATGAGTTGAAGTATTGCACTTGGTCATTCATTGTGAGAATTTGATCTCGGGAAATTATCGTAACTGCTGTATTTGATCATTAACCCGGTTTTTGTGAAATTCGTTAAGGTTCGAATCTCATGACTACCGTTAAGGTTTGATTTGGGTTTTACACCAATACGTATTCTATTCTGTTAAACCACCAAAAACACTCCCAACTACACCCTTACAATCAAACAAACTATTAAATCATCAGAAGATCCAGAATAATAAATGCCTAATTATCGAAAGAAGTAGAATCAAGAAGTTTGTTAATTCAATCCTGCATGCTGAATTGTGAGTCATTCTCTTTTTATTAACTGTTTTACAATACTCCAAATCATTTTCCAAAAGTTATAATTACAGTGATTAAGTTTATGTAATCACCAAATTACAGCCGGTATGTGGGGTATTGTGCACAGTATTGTTATTATTGTTTCCTTCACATTAGGTGGGCGAGCCTAATTGTGACATACGTCACTCATTGGGCCAGCCAATGGTGATATGACCACAGTCACAGAGCTGGTCTGTGACAAATACCTATTCTTGAAATGTTGGTTGATAATAAACATATGTAAAAACTCTTAATACTGTAAATTATAACAAATGTGTCGTTTTCAGTAAAATGAATGAACTCACTCAGTATTTCCCGCTGACAAAACCTTTTTAAAACGCGTTTCAGGTAATTACAGTAGATTGGAGTAAGGATTGGATCCGGCACTAAAAGACTTCAAGAAGTGGCTTATTTTATTAATTAAATCAACTTAAGAAATATTGTTTTCATTAAAAGCTACCTTTGTAAAACATGGAATTTATTCCATCTATTTCAATAAAAATCCGGTGTTTCTAAACTCTGATATTTTCCTAACTCACGGTCCTGATGAAATTTCCGCTGCAATGTTTTTAAAATAATCACCGGTACCACTGGACTGCTCACGGCACCGATTCCGGCTAGATGGGGTCGGGGGTCGTGACATGTTTGCAAAAAGGAAAAAAAAGATTTTTGCAGTACATGTAATCATGGATGCATGTATGCCATCAAATGAGGAATGGGGATAGTGATCATGGTGATATGATCTTTGACCAAGTTTTTAGAGAAAGTAGGAACATATAGGGTGTAGGTGTGAATAGAATATCTTGGGTTAATTATCTAACTACACATGTTTGCATCCATACAAATACATATGAACGTATACATGCACATATATGTGTATTTAATGAGTTTAAATTGTAAATAAATTATGTATTCAACATACGAATGACTATAAATGTCATTGATTACAATTTAACTAATTTTTTTCAAACTCTTTAGTTCGCAATATATTCATATTTTATATAAATTGTTTTGATAAAAAAAATATATATATATGAGCATCTATGGCCCAATCAGTAGAATAAAATATGGATGGCCCAATCGCGTCTACGAGGCCCGTTTTCAAGCTTGATCGTTGTAAAATGTCGTATAACATTATTTTAGAGCTGAAATACTAAAAAAAATCACGTCGGAAACTGCTGTTTGTCGCGTTCGTTCACATTTGCGTTTTGTGTTGTTCGAAAGCGTGATAATTTCGCAAAACGAAATCTATATGTTTAAATTATACGTATACAGTTCGTGTTTGTCGGCGTTGTCAGTATTTTATACGGCATCAGTTCGTTATCGTTTACTGTTCGCCGTTTTTTCCGCAAATCATCATTTGCGCAATGTAAAATCAGGTAGGTGTTCCTAGGCATTACAAATGCCTAATTAAGTTAATTCGTGCCTTAAACAATACTTACTATCGTCTTAAATGCTTGTTAATCGCGTAGTTAGAAGCCGTTAATTACCGGTTGTCACAACGTGTACGGGTACTACCTAGTTGATGGGATTTACCTAGAGTGGGGGGTTTTCGTAAAATCATTCACAAGACACGGTACCGCAGATCCAAAGAGATTAAAGTTTAACAAGGTCCAGATGGCTGCACGTAAAGACGTCGAGAGCATTCGGTGTTTTGAAGAAAAGGTGGCGAATATTGGGAATGCCTTGTCGACTATGGGACAAGGATCAGATTGGAAACGTGATGTACACATGTGTCACTCTTCACAACATGATTTTGGAGGATGAAGGTAGAGCGGTCGTAACCTACTATGATGATGATGATGACCTCCAACCAGGTAACGTAACAGACGAAGATAAAGCGGCAAATGATTTTTTTTATAAAGTCAAGGGATATACATCACAACCTTCGATCTGATTTGGTGGAACATGTTTCAACGATTCCTGGGTTCGACGAAGACGACGAAGAATGATAGTTTTTTATTTTGATAATTATTTTATATGTTTATTTTAATAATTATTTTGTATGTTTATGTAGGTTTTGGTTATAAATATAATATATATATATATATATATATATATATATATATATATATATATATATATATATTATAAAGAAAAGCTGATGTGGCTTGGCCACGCCAGCCAAGCCACGCCCACCATACCCCCTTCAAAGTGGGTTTGAAACTTGAGTTTTGAAATTACACGTGTCAACCGATGCCCCAACCCAAGCCCCACTATACCCCACGGTCTTAAATATTTGATGTTTTGTGCCAATAGCAACGTTACACATGTTTAATGAAAAGTTGACACGGTAAGGGTGGAGGGTGTGGTTGGAGCCCCCTAGAGGCTTTATCAGGCCATGTCAGGGCCACCTATGATCCACCTTAGCCATAGAGCCCCCTTTAATTTGCATGGTGTGGATGAAGCCCCCTATTAAACAAAATTAAAAAAAAAAAAGATTTTATTGGTTTAAATCAAGTGAGTCCCACCTGATAAAGCCCTCTCCCTCGTTACCATGATGGAGCCCCTCCTATAGCGCCCCCCTTTAAATCCAAGGGTGTGGAGGTATAGCGCCCTGGGACGCTATAGATGATGAGTTGGCGGGGGTGACACCCCCACACCCTCCAGCCTAATAAATGACGACGTGCGTTCATGTCCATGAAACAATAAAGTTTTGACACGTTAGCAAATGACACAAACTTCTCCAAGTTTTGTAACAGATGCATGACAACGTAAAGTTAAAAACATGTACATGTCACAAAAGTCTAAATGTCAAATTGTGATTTTGATTTTTCATGCTATTGGAAACGTATTTAACTATCAAATTGAGAAAGGTGTGAGAGGTGTTGGGGTGAGGAGGTAGTGCCGCCGACCAGTAGTGAAGCTTGAGATCTTTGACCGGGGACCGAAGTTACCGGACCTAAAAATTTCTATAAAACTGGGGGTTGAAAATGTATATACCAAAAATTTTTATACGAAAATAAATACTCTCCGCTACTGAGCAAAAGGTTCGGGGGGTCGGCCGCCCCTTAAAAGTTTCGCCATGCCGTCCACAGTGGTAGGCGTGACGATAGACGGATGACTAACACATTGGTGGTTGCAGTGGGTGTTAATGATGACGGTGGTGTACTATTTATAACGACAAATGTTAGTCATGGAGGCCTCTTTGGATCCATTATAAAAATATCTAGTTTCATATTATAACTTATTGTCCTGAGATGTTGGTTCAATGATCATGAGGTGTGTCCTCTCTAGTGGAGACATAGGTTCGATTCTCGCTTATACCATTTTCGAGAGGCATCTGGGTGAAGCGACGAACCGGAGCTTTAATTCTGGGTTCGAACCTAACGGGGGCACGGTCTCATGACAGTCGAGGAGTCGACATTGAACATAACCACTAGCAGGATGTGTTTACACGTGTCACTTTTTGTGGTTCAATAAAAAACCTTATTTTAACATCTAGATTAACTTGAGTGACAAGTGAGACTTTTTTTCGTTCTATAAAAAAAAACTTATTTTAACCTCTAGATTAACTTGAGTGACAAAATTAACCATTCAGCTAAACAAGCTATCAATCAAATCAAGTCAGGCCCATTTATTAAAAACGTGGGCCATGCTTTAAATTTTAAAATGTAGTGCTCACACATCTTGTACAAACATTAAATAGGATGGGCAAATGCAAATATATCGTTGAATTCGTTACGCGTATTCATAAAGAACACATGTATCCAAACTTGACATATGAAAACATTGATGTCACAATCTAAATCAACTTAATATCTACATATGAAAACATTGATGTCACAATCTAAATCAACTTAATATCTTCTAGTATAACTAGTTTAATACCCGTCCGGTGGACGGGTTACACTAACAACGTAACAAACAAAGAGAATCCATATTGAGGGTGTTTGGGGTTGCTTTCTCCTTTTGTAAAAAGTCACAACCATTTAACTTTTTAATGACTTGCGCTTTGTGGCAAATGAAAAGATCCACCAGCGTTAAACAATATCATGAATTTAGTAGATACAGGGTAAACCCCTTACACAAATTTAAAAGATACAAAGTTATGAGAATCATATGTTTAAATTTCATACATCATCATGTAAATTTAATATTTTTTCATACAATATTTAGAAAGTAGCAGCAATAGCTATATTAGCAAATTAATGAATAGAAAAAAGAGCTAAAACTAACCTTCTTATCAACCATTCTTCAAACTGACCTGCACAACAACAAATTTGATGTTCCACTCCAACAATTCCAGAAGCTGGTGCAGCCCCTTTGAAAAAAAAACTTGAATGGTGAAAGGAAGCTTATTTTTTTCTAACTTGTACTAAGGCCATGCGTAGTAGTAACCTCTCATAACCCCTTGCGATGTGGGGTTATACAACACGTGGCAAATGCATAAGAAAGGAGGGTTATATAACATGAGTGTGCAGTGGTTAACCCCTTCACTTATATATATATATATATATATATATATATATATATATATATATATATATATATATATATAGGGGACCGCTAGAATGAGAACCACCTCCAGTTGTAAGAACTGAGAGAACCACTTTCTAGCCTTTAGATTAAAGAGATGGATGGATGAGATTTAAAGTAACTAAAATTAATATTAAATAGATTTTGTCTTATTATGTCTTTAATATTTTAATCCAAAAGGGTAGTATAGTAAAATTACACTATTTTGTCTTTATATATATATTATATTTAATTGTCTATTTGTCTTATTCATTAATTACTTTATATTAAAAAAACAGAATTTTATGTTAAACAATATTTTTAAATTCAGATTTGTATAATAATTTTTTATTAAAATCATTTTTTTTAATTCAGATTTTGTGATAATTTTTTATTAAAAAATATTTTTATTAAGATCTTTTTTTAAATTAACATTTTTTTAACAAACCGAATTTTTTTGCGCGCTGGTTTTTGGCGTCCCGTTTTACCGTGACGTTTTTTACGTCCCGTTTTTTGCGCGCCGTTTTTTATGCTCCGTCTCTGCCCAAATTTTTTTCACCCCGTTTTGCCCCAATTTTTTTACGCCCCATTTAGCCCCGTTTTTTTGCGCGCGGTTTTTACGCGCCGTTTTTCCACGCCGTTTTTTAAAGGCGCCGTTTTTCTCAATCGGCGTTTTTTTAACGCGCCGTTTTTTTCGACGTTTTTTAATGTAAAACTTTTTACGTTTTACTAAAAAAACTTTATGTTTTACGTTTTACTAAAAAAATTACGTTTTACGTTTTACGTAAAACTTTTTACGGTTTACGTAAAACTTTTTACGTTTTACGTAAAACTTTTTATGTTTTACGAAAAAAAATTTACATTTTACGTAAAACTTTTTAAGTTTTACGTTTTACGTAAAACTTACGAAAAAATTTACGTAACACTTTTTACGCTTCACGTTTTTACGTTTTTACGATAAAAAGTTTACGGTTTACGTTAACAAAGTTTACGGTTTAACTTTTTTTTTTCCAAAAACGTTTCTACGCAAAACCGAACGCAACAGAAAATCGCACACTCGGGGGTGTCTCAGATAGTTTGCTATCATCATCGACGCCTCAAAAAAAAACCAACAAACAAAAATCAAAAGAACGAGTGGATTTTTGAAAAAAAAACGAAGTTTTGGCGAAAAACTTTTTACGTTTTACGAAAAACTTTTTACGTTTTACGTAAAACTTTTTTACGTTTTACGTTAAAAATTTTACGGTATAACTTTTTTTTACAAAAACGTTTTAAGTTTAACGTAAAACTTTTTACGTTTTACTAAAAAAAATTTACGATTTACGTTTTACCTAAAACTTTTTACGCTTTACGAAAAACTTTTTACGTTTTCCGTTTTACGTAAAAAATTTTAAGTTTTACATTTTACGTTTTACGTAAAAGTTTACGGTTTAACTTTTTTTTTTACAAAACCGTTTTTACGCAAAACCGAACGCACCCAGAAAATCGCACACTCGGTGAAGCGTCTCAGATATATTGTTATCATCATCGACGCCTAAAATTAAAAAAATAAAAACCCAACAAACAAAAATCAAAAGAACGAGTGGATTTTTGAAAAAAAAAACGAAGTTTTGGCTCAGATTTTCCGATAATCAGAGGCTGCAAAAGTGGGGTTGCAGGTTCAAAAACCTACCCTCCGCCGTTCTTGCCGCGCCATCGTCATCAAAATATGCGGGTTTTTTTTTCATCATCATCGCCCCCAAACTAAAACCGGATCACAACCTACATAGTTCACTGTTCGAAAAAATACCAACAACGCACCAGCAAAAACCCAGCAACACCCACAGATTCAAACATTCAAAAATAAGGCACCATATTCAACCGATTTAAAGATTCAAAAGGAACAAAGAACATGATTCAAACATATTCAACACAGATTCATAAAAAAATCCAACAGATTCAACAGAATCAAACCCCAGTTTCAACATAATCAAACCCAGTTTCAACATAAAAAAATCCAACAGATTCAACAGAATCAAACCCATATTCAAACCCATATTCAAAGCCACAAGACAAACCCACAAAGATTCAAACCCATATTCAAACCCACAAGAACATCATTCAAACATCAAACAAAAAAGTCCAGAACTTAACCAAAAACATCAAACAACATACCAAATCATTCAAGTCAGACAAAGCATCAACTCGTCGGGAGGAGTCCAGGACCTCCGCCGCTCACGGTGGCGCTGCCGCCGGCCTCCGTCCTCTTTCCCTCTCCGACTAGTGGTGAACATACGTGATTTGGTTGAACATCTGGCTGCCATTAATTACCCCCAAAATCAAAACCCCCAAAACTCAAACACCCAATAATCAGCCAAAAAAGGTGTGGTGTTTAGGGGTCACCGACAACAGGGTGGTCGCCGGAAAAAACAGGGGTCAAAACCCACAACTGGGGATCAGAAAGCACCAGATTCACCCAGCCCCCCTCACCGCCATCGTTCGCCGCCGCCACCGTCGTCGACACACCGCCACCACCGCCGTCGACACATTAACCAGAGACACCAAAAGGGGGTGTCTGGCCTCCTCTTTCTCCTCGTCTCTCTGATCTATTGCTTCGTAGCACCACCACCAGACGGTGGTGGTGGTGGTGGTGGTCGGTGGTTTTATTGGTGGACTTTTGAAGATGAAGAAATAAATGAGAGATGAGAAAGAAGTCTGCAACTTTAAATAGAAAAGAGAGGAGAGAGGAGAGAGGAGAGAGGAGAGTGCATTAAAGAGAGGAGAGAGGAGAGAGGATGGATGTGACATATGGGGTAAATGACTAAATTACCCTTTTTGTTGGCTGAATGTGATTGGTGGAGAGTGGTTCTTACGGTTCTTACAACTGGGAGTGGTTCTTATTTTAGCGGTCCCCTATATATATATATATATATATATATATAGGGTAGGGATATGGTAAAAAGTGTCTAAAATGTAAGAAGGGTAAGAAGTGTTTTAAACCATTGGATATTTGATCTAATGGTTGAGATCAATAGGGTATAAAATGTAAATTGTGTTTTAATTAGAAGGACCTTATGTAAAAATTGAAGGGCAATAGTGACTTTTCCAACATTTCAAATATGGTAACCGTTTCAAAACCACCCATCAAACTCCTAAAAATCAGCGAATTATATGTAACCGCCATCAATCTCCAAAAAAAATCAGCGAATTTCTTCATACTTTAAAACATTCCCAGATTTTTAAAACGTAAACGCAGATTCAAGTCATGGTGTTTTAACTGGAGACATTGTTGATGGCGTGGTGTTTTATCTGGAGACATTGTTCATGGCGTAGTGTTTTATAAATACAAAACATTCCCAGATTTTAAAACACCATGACTAGGATTCAAGTCATGGTGTTTTATCTGGATACCTTGTTCATAGTGTGGTGTTTTATCAGGAGACATTATTCATGGCGTGGTGTTTTATCTGGAGACATTGTTCATAGCGTGGTGTTTTATCTGAAGACATTGTTCATGGTGTGGTGTTTTATCTGGAGACATTATTCATGCCGTGGTGTTTTATCTGGAGCCATTGTTCATGGCGTGGTGTTTTGTCTCCAGATGTTTAAAACACTATGCCATGAACAATGTCACCAGATAAAACACCACGCCATGATTCAAGTCATGGTGTTTTATCTGGAATCCTCAGCAACCTTCTATGAATATAACACCATACAACTTAATAGAACACCAGAATAAAACACTATGATACACATTAACCTGCATCGCTGGACTCCATTGAAATTGATATAAAACACCAGAATCGAAAAAAGGCGCAGACGTTAAACAACTGGAATGGGGATATCGATTTGATAATCCTTTATGTATTTACAATTAATGATGATTGAAAGATACGTATAACACAATCGTATGGAAATTACAAAATTCGTTCAAATCCCTAAACAATCTCATGGACGGTTATTTTTGGATCAGTTATGTTGAATTTGAATTAAATGACAAAAATGTACAATTACAAAACTACCCTTTTGAATTAATTAAGAGGATGGACACTTGTCATTCCAGGAATATTTCTTACACTTCTTACAAATTAAGCACTTTGTACAGGATCCTAAACCTATATATATATATATATATATATATATATATATACAGACACACACATAAAATAAAAATGAAAACAAAACTGCTCTACTACCCACCAACCAATCAACCATCTCCAACCTTCACCATTTACAACCCATTATAAAATTATCATATACTGACCTTAAACTTTTCAGCCCCATTCAACAGTGAATTGACAAAATGATATTGAATAATTGATAGCATCATCCAAGCTACCAACTGTCACATGCCTAATAAATTAGTGTAAATATATTCACCTACAAGGAACCCCAAACATTATCCATTGTAGTGAAATATTTCTCTTCCAATGCACTACAATCCAACAGTTTACACAATCCGATATCTAATAATCTCAGATGCCCATATCTATCGAGTAGCAAATTATTAGGCTCGATACCTCTGTTACAATCCAACATAACAAAATAAGTACTACATGATTAAACTTCAATGAAGTACATTAATTATAGCATGCATATTCACATAATAATGTTTTTGGATGGATTCGAATGCTAAACTGTTTCATCATCATAAAATCTGGCTTCATCATCAATCAAGTATCTTTTCTCATAAGTAATGTCATCATGCCTCCAACATGTAGATATTCCGTTACGACATATTATACGTTATCTTGAAAAGATCAATAAAGCTTAACAATAAACTCATCGATTAGGTAAAAAAAACATAGATAAATGTTCGCGAGTCAGACTAACCCAACACGCTTTGAACAGTACTAAAATGACCCTGTTTCAACCCTCAACTGTTACATAAACTGCTCTTGTTGCCACCTCTATTAGTTTGTTGCAAACTTACATTAAAAAAACATCATCTTTAAAAAAATATAAGAACCATTCTTGGAAAAAGAGACTCCATATGTTTTCTACCAAAACCAAAATTCTACTAAATTAGTAAGTACATTAAAATCAAGTGAGATTCATCTATAAACACAATCATACTCACAAACTATATAGGATTTTACTTACAAATTACAATCAAGCTCTGAAGAAGATGGGATCTCATGCTCAAAATTCATGATCATTCCAAACTGATCATTTCGATTTTGTCATTAAGACATTTCATCGAATACTTGGTCTCCATGTAACATTAACTTCAAAACACTATCATTCGAATCATTATTCACCTGCGAAATAATTTAATAAGAGTTGGATATTGCTAGATAGAAAGAAAAATGAGGAAATATATAATCACATACTATAAAATAAAATAACGGACTCAAATTCAAATCAATATGAGCAAGGAATAATGTATAGATAACACTTGCAACAATATAGCTACATGATTTTACAATAAAACCAAAACAATTATCTCTCCACCATTGTTACGCCCTAATTCGTATTTGTCAAAAGTCGCAGCGGAAATTCGTACCATAAAATTTCTTTCATTACAAACGTCTTGACTTACTTGAAAGTTCGTTTTAAAAATGTATCTTTTACAAAGATAAAATATAAGTCATGTTTACTAATAGTACATACTTAATTATTCCCGTACAATCTATCTCGTGACTCGGTCTTCGATCTCTAATTCTTGTGATAATCCGCCCGTTATCCGTATAACCTGCACTCACCACATACATTCATAACATTAGTACACATTATATAAACAAGATTCATTCGCGTACACTTCACATTTCGTCATCTTTCAAACTTTAAGCATTTCATATGCGTATCCATTTCCTGGTGAGGCTTCAATAATGTACCTGCATTACTTTTCATTCTCAAGGTGCACCATTAATAACGTTAGCCCTCAACGTGACTAAATTATACATACATGCGTAATTACATACATACATACATACACATCTACGCACGTACATATCTTCCCTACAATTTTACATATGTGTATACTCTCATACATGTCTTATTACATACATACATATACTTCTACATACGTACGTACCTTTCCTACATCTTTACATACATGCATACGCTCGTGCATATCTTTATACATACATAAATGCACATCTATATACGTACAAACCTTTCCTACATCATTACATACATGCATACACTCGTACATATCTTTATACATACATACATGCACATCTATATACGTACAAACCTTTCCTACATCATTACATACATGCATACACTCGTACATATCTTTATACATACATACATGCACATCTATATACGTACAAACCTTTCCTACATCATTACATACATGCATACACTCGTACATATCTTTATACATACATACATGCACATCTATATACATACAAACCTTTCCTACATCATTACATACATGCATACACTCGTACATATCTTTATACATACATACATACACATCTACATTTGTTCATACCCTTCCTACGTCATTACCTACATGCATACCTTTATGTACACGTGCTAGATCACGCGTACCTCTTACATAATCATACATTATTTACATGGGTCTTAGACTTAGCTTTATAGCTCATAAACATCTAAGGAACCATCAAAATCATGTTTGGAAGGTCCGCCGTAGACCACGGATGACAAACCGAAGCCTACGATACATAAAATAACTTAAATAACAAGATTTCAGCTTTTGGAACTTGGGGAGGCCGTCGCCGACGCCCCTAGGGCCGTCGGCGACGGGCCTTGCATTTACCCGTAGCCCAAAAACCCGTAGACAGGAGATTAACCCGTCAGCACAAAAATTCACTTTCTGGAGCCCGTCGGCGACGCCCCCATACCCGTCGGCGACGCCCTCTAGAAACTGCAGTTTTCTGCAGTTCCGTTTCGTCGTCCGTACGCACTAAAACGCGCATAACTTTTGAACCGTTTACCCGTTTAACCTCCCGTTTCTTCCTACATGCTTGTAAATTCACATTCTATCATATCAACTTAAAATCCTACCTCCGGAATAAGGAATTTCTTAACTTACGTGCATTCGACATATTACCCTTTTCTAACTATTTGACCCGTTCGTGCATTTATCAACATAATCTGATTACTTAACCTCGACTCCTCATGAACCTTTTAATATCAACGTCATTTATCATAGAGGATTAAATTCTTGGATGTCTTACCTATTTTTAACATATTTTTGGTCAGAAGCTTACCTTGACCCGTTATGGGTATTTATGCATTAAGTAGTTTATGACATACAAAAACATACTCCACATTTTCATGCTTGACCAAAATATTATACTAATCGAATATCTTGATTCCAAACAACTTCTAAGGTCGTTTGCCCGATACACCTATCAAGGGCATTTTAGTCAATTATGCTATATCCTTAATAACAAAGGAATTTCTTGCATGAGTAACCAATCTCACTACTTAGCTACAATTTCTTAATCACACCTGCCTAGCTTGGATCAAACTAAGATCCGTTTAATACTTTATTGACATCATACAACTCATTCCTATTTGACCTCAATTATCACATATAATTAGATTGCATATAACATTACATAACAACTAAGAAGTGATTGCGGAATCACTTACCTTAAGCGTCCGTGTTCAAGCTTGCTTCCTCACCTCCTCATGACCCGTTAGCGTTCCGTTCTTGAGTCCATGCTAATGTGATCCCTCTCCTTTCATGTCATTACAATCATATTATGGTTAGCACAAATGCTCATTCATACTAACATTCATTTCCTTCCATTCATATATTACTTGCATTTTTATTAACCAAATACCACATACATAAGGCATAGACTAAAAGTCACCCTGTTCCACATTCACGCATCTCAATTATCATCGTACACGACATGTAGATCATCTAGTACATAACACATTACTTCTCTACTATTATAATTGTGTCCGAAAGGCTAACCATGTTATTCATTCATTGTTGACTTTCAAAAAGTCAACTGTCTTACTTACACACTTTCAACTTATGAACATGTATCCATCTTAATATGGTAGAGCATAGTATTATACGCATTTCATGATCGTATTATATGACATATTAAACTACATGATCACCTAATTATATACACATGTACATACATAATCCATTTCTTCCACACCAACATTTTCATATCTTCACAACTAACACCTTAACTCATACTTAGCTAACCCAACATCCTTTCAACATAGCCTCCGCATGAACTATATCTAAAACGCACTTCTCATGTTAGTTTACTATCAAATACATTATTATCACGTTCTATATATAATTACCTATTACTTGCATACAATTTCACACATCATTTCCATTTAGACATTTCATCAAACACTTGGTGTGCGTACAACTTTCTAAGCCTAATGTACAAGTATTTTATGCATAATATTACATGTTCATATCAAGATCATCAAGATCCACTAGAATCATAAAATTCTCATAATATACCCAAATTAACTAACAATTACTCATTACATACAACATCATACATGAATTTTACACAACAATTAAACATGTATAATTATCCATATCATCATCTTCACTACTACAAGTGGGTTTCATCCAAAATCATCAAATTACTTAGAATCTTGCATAGTTCATGTTCTATATAGTGATTCTAACACATGTACATGATCAATTTCGTACAATTTCATGGATTGTTCATAACCCACTTCATAGCAAGATCATTAAATCGTAAATTACAACTTACCACATGTTTAATAGGGCTAGATCATCAAGAAAACGTGTTCATGCATTAGTTTAGGCTGAAATCCTTCTTCAATTTGATGGTTTCTTGAGGGTTAGGGTTTACACCCCTCACTCCCTTCTCCTGATCGTTCTCACGCACACACACACCTTGTGTGTGTGAGATTTTTGTTTTAATTAAATTCACTTTCAACTTTGGCAATCCTAGTCCCTCAAGTTTATTACCCATCATAGTTACCACAAGTTTCAATCCTTTACTTAATTTGCTAGACAATTAACTAGGTTTACTAACCTAGTTATTATACCCCCTTTTGTTAAACATAATAACAAACTAGCAAATTAATAATTCAGTTTTGGGGCGTTACAAGTCTACCCCCCTTAAATGAGGTTTCGTCCCCGAAACCTTTCTCACTTCCATTTATACATACACCTATCATGTTTGACTTCTTCTTAACAAATCTATACTTCCCATGCCATACTTCCACGTAACCTTCTCATTTCCTTGACCGGTTAGTAATAGTTCATCGTCCCTATATATTCAAACCTATATTAATGCTTACTTATAAAGGCATTCATTACATCCTTTTATGTTTTAAATCCGTCCCACGGATTTAAACGTAACATCCATACCCTTCATTCCTTCTATGTTTGAATCCATCTAGCGGTTTCAAACATGTCATTCTTACCTTTTCTTTCTTACATGTGTTTAACAAAAACTTAAAGTTTTACCTACCTTCAGCAACAAGGTTTTAAGGTTAGTCATCTTAGTTGTCGAATCATAATTACTTCATTTTAGTTCTATTCATATAGGAGCTTTCTTCTTTCTTACACATTCAACTACCCAAGTAAATGGGGTTCGGCATAAACGCTCTCAATGAGAGTTAAGCATACACATTCGACTACCCAAATAATTGGGTTTCGGCATAAACACTCTCAACGAGAGTTAAGCATACACATTCCACTACCCAAATAACTGGGTTTGGCATAAACACTCTCAACGAGAGTTAAGCATACACATTCCACTACCCAAATAACTTGGTTTGGCATAAACACTCTCAACGAGAGTTAAGCATACATATTCCACTACCCAAATAACTGGGTTTGGCATAAACACTCTCAACGAGAGTTAAGCATACATATTCCACTACCCAAATAACTGGGTCTTTCGCTTTTAATCATAACTTCTTCTTTCAATCTGTATAACGGATTAAGCTTCTAGCATTCATTAGAGCATTCAAAATCACCCGTTCAAAACGGATGGTAGCTTATTCTTATTCGACTTGTTCGCTAGAACCGGTCGACTCGCATAACTTTTCATAACCTTCGTTAGCATAACCAAATCCGCAATGGATTTGCTTTTTCGCATTCGCTACAACATAGCGCCCACCTGCTACCCAGTTCTACCGGACATACCTGCAATAATTGCTACGGTCTCACGAACGTCATATGCTTCTTGCGTACTGGCCAGGTGCGCAATTCACACACTAGTTTCGTGCCTTCGTGTAATCATCGCCTTATGCCAGAGAAATGGGTTTCAGTTTCGTGCATATTTCTAAAACTTCCCCAAGACCACATCATTGTCTTTCGTTTAATAATTACCCTCCCAAGGAGACCCCTTCCTTTTTCTTTTGACATCGGTACTCATACATGTTAGTAGTGTGTACCTGGGGTTAATTTGCCTATTTGCACCTTTGCCCGCCTTAGCGTTCATCCTATTCTGCATTCACGGATCATCCTCTTCAAACTCTTAAGCTTACCTTGCACATAACATACTATTAGTTTCCTTCAAATACATAATCTAATACATACTTACATTTGCTTTTGCATTTAGGCCTCGATCGAGTCTTGGATTGTACGGGTTCTTGATTACGAGAGCACACCGGTTTGAGTTCAAGCATTTACTTTCTATTACTTGATTCTCTCAAACCAGGGCTCTGATACCAACTTGTTACGCCCTAATTCGTATTTGTTAAAAGTCGCAGCGGAAATTCGTACCATAAAATTTCTTTCATTACAAACGTCTTGACTTACTTGAAAGTTCGTTTTAAAAATGTATCTTTTACAAAGATAAAATATAAGTCATGTTTACTAATAGTACATACTTAATTATTCCCGTACAATCTATCTCGTGACTCGGTCTTCGATCTCTAATTCTTGTGATAATCCGCCCGTTATCCGTATAACCTGCACTCACCACATACATTCATAACATTAGTACACATTATATAAACAAGATTCATTCGCGTACACTTCACATTTCGTCATCTTTCAAACTTTAAGCATTTCATATGCGTATCCATTTCCTGGTGAGGCTTCAATAATGTACCTGCATTACTTTTCATTCTCAAGGTGCACCATTAATAACGTTAGCCCTCAACGTGACTAAATTATACATACATGCGTAATTACATACATACATACACATCTACGCACGTACATATCTTCCCTACAATTTTACATATGTGTATACTCTCATACATGTCTTATTACATACATACATATACTTCTACATACGTACGTACCTTTCCTACATCTTTACATACATGCATACGCTCGTGCATATCTTTATACATACATAAATGCACATCTATATACGTACAAACCTTTCCTACATCATTACATACATGCATACACTCGTACATATCTTTATACATACATACATGCACATCTATATACGTACAAACCTTTCCTACATCATTACATACATGCATACACTCGTACATATCTTTATACATACATACATGCACATCTATATACGTACAAACCTTTCCTACATCATTACATACATGCATACACTCGTACATATCTTTATACATACATACATGCACATCTATATACATACAAACCTTTCCTACATCATTACATACATGCATACACTCGTACATATCTTTATACATACATACATACACATCTACATTTGTTCATACCCTTCCTACGTCATTACCTACATGCATACCTTTATGTACACATGCTAGATCACGCGTACCTCTTACATAATCATACATTATTTACATGGGTCTTAGACTTAGCTTTATAGCTCATAAACATCTAAGGAACCATCAAAATCATGTTTGGAAGGTCCGCCGTAGACCACGGATGACAAACCGAAGCCTACGATACATAAAATAACTTAAATAACAAGATTTCAGCTTTTGGAACTTGGGGAGGCCGTCGCCGACGCCCCTAGGGCCGTCGGCGACGGGCCTTGCATTTACCCGTAGCCCAAAAACCCGTAGACAGGAGATTAACCCGTCAGCACAAAAATTCACTTTCTGGAGCCCGTCGGCGACGCCCCCATACCCGTCGGCGACGCCCTCTAGAAACTGCAGTTTTCTGCAGTTCCGTTTCGTCGTCCGTACGCACTAAAACGCGCATAACTTTTGAACCGTTTACCCGTTTAACCTCCCGTTTCTTCCTACATGCTTGTAAATTCACATTCTATCATATCAACTTAAAATCCTACCTCCGGAATAAGGAATTTCTTAACTTACGTGCATTCGACATATTACCCTTTTCTAACTATTTGACCCGTTCGTGCATTTATCAACATAATCTGATTACTTAACCTCGACTCCTCATGAACCTTTTAATATCAACGTCATTTATCATAGAGGATTAAATTCTTGGATGTCTTACCTATTTTTAACATATTTTTGGTCAGAAGCTTACCTTGACCCGTTATGGGTATTTATGCATTAAGTAGTTTATGACATACAAAAACATACTCCACATTTTCATGCTTGACCAAAATATTATACTAATCGAATATCTTGATTCCAAACAACTTCTAAGGTCGTTTGCCCGATACACCTATCAAGGGCATTTTAGTCAATTATGCTATATCCTTAATAACAAAGGAATTTCTTGCATGAGTAACCAATCTCACTACTTAGCTACAATTTCTTAATCACACCTGCCTAGCTTGGATCAAACTAAGATCCGTTTAATACTTTATTGACATCATACAACTCATTCCTATTTGACCTCAATTATCACATATAATTAGATTGCATATAACATTACATAACAACTAAGAAGTGATTGCGGAATCACTTACCTTAAGCGTCCGTGTTCAAGCTTGCTTCCTCACCTCCTCATGACCCGTTAGCGTTCCGTTCTTGAGTCCATGCTAATGTGATCCCTCTCCTTTCATGTCATTACAATCATATTATGGTTAGCACAAATGCTCATTCATACTAACATTCATTTCCTTCCATTCATATATTACTTGCATTTTTATTAACCAAATACCACATACATAAGGCATAGACTAAAAGTCACCCTGTTCCACATTCACGCATCTCAATTATCATCGTACACGACATGTAGATCATCTAGTACATAACACATTACTTCTCTACTATTATAATTGTGTCCGAAAGGCTAACCATGTTATTCATTCATTGTTGACTTTCAAAAAGTCAACTGTCTTACTTACACACTTTCAACTTATGAACATGTATCCATCTTAATATGGTAGAGCATAGTATTATACGCATTTCATGATCGTATTATATGACATATTAAACTACATGATCACCTAATTATATACACATGTACATACATAATCCATTTCTTCCACACCAACATTTTCATATCTTCACAACTAACACCTTAACTCATACTTAGCTAACCCAACATCCTTTCAACATAGCCTCCGCATGAACTATATCTAAAACGCACTTCTCATGTTAGTTTACTATCAAATACATTATTATCACGTTCTATATATAATTACCTATTACTTGCATACAATTTCACACATCATTTCCATTTAGACATTTCATCAAACACTTGGTGTGCGTACAACTTTCTAAGCCTAATGTACAAGTATTTTATGCATAATATTACATGTTCATATCAAGATCATCAAGATCCACTAGAATCATAAAATTCTCATAATATACCCAAATTAACTAACAATTACTCATTACATACAACATCATACATGAATTTTACACAACAATTAAACATGTATAATTATCCATATCATCATCTTCACTACTACAAGTGGGTTTCATCCAAAATCATCAAATTACTTAGAATCTTGCATAGTTCATGTTCTATATAGTGATTCTAACACATGTACATGATCAATTTCGTACAATTTCATGGATTGTTCATAACCCACTTCATAGCAAGATCATTAAATCGTAAATTACAACTTACCACATGTTTAATAGGGCTAGATCATCAAGAAAACGTGTTCATGCATTAGTTTAGGCTGAAATCCTTCTTCAATTTGATGGTTTCTTGAGGGTTAGGGTTTACACCCCTCACTCCCTTCTCCTGATCGTTCTCACGCACACACACACACCTTGTGTGTGTGAGATTTTTGTTTTAATTAAATTCACTTTCAACTTTGGCAATCCTAGTCCCTCAAGTTTATTACCCATCATAGTTACCACAAGTTTCAATCCTTTACTTAATTTGCTAGACAATTAACTAGGTTTACTAACCTAGTTATTATACCCCCTTTTGTTAAACATAATAACAAACTAGCAAATTAATAATTCAGTTTTGGGGCGTTACAACCATCATTGCCTGTGTTTGTTTAACAGCCTTAAAAACCTCAAAAAGAACATTAGCAGTGCAGATATTGTGGGTGGGGCATTTGTAAGCAATTTTCCCTTTAATTTAGCATATGGTCAGAAATGAGAAACCTTTCAAAGACAAGCAACCCTAGGGTTACCAGGCTGTACATTATTGAGGCAATCGGCCAATTTCCCGTATATGTCAGCTTGATCCGCACCTACGTTGTTTTCTGTTGACCCGGCGAACCAAAATTAAGAAATTTAAACTCACCTTGATAAGATCTGAGGAAGAAGTAAAGATTATTGGTTCACACCCTAGATCAAACAACACCAAAATTCGATGATGCCTTTGATAAAATACAAATCCAATCGGAGAAAAACAAAAAGAAAGAGCAAAATAGTAGCTATGATACCTTATTAACAAACGGCAACCTGCGATGGTTTCCTGTGACCGGAGGCTAAATGGTGGTGATTGTATGCTTCAACCGTGAAGCGAACACTGATTTCGGTGATGAACGATTGGAAGTGAAGAAACAAATGAAGTGTTGTTGCTGTGATTAAAGAAAGAAAGGAGGGATGGTTGCCTTCTTTAATACCACGTAAACTGGAGAAAAAAGAGGAGTGGGGTAAATAGCGTGCGAACGTGGATAGGGTAAAACCACCGGAAACCTCCTAACTGCATCAGAATAGGAAAGAGAATGTGAAACCGCCGTGAACTGCCACTCTTTCAGTTACTTTTTTGAGTTAACACGGCTAGGATTTAATCCTGAAAGGATCCAACGGTCATC
The DNA here is from genome assembly GCF_002127325.2 of Helianthus annuus. NCBI lineage: Eukaryota > Viridiplantae > Streptophyta > Magnoliopsida > Asterales > Asteraceae > Helianthus > Helianthus annuus. Next base: position 172,851,259 of record NC_035435.2, on the reverse strand, counting down.
AATGATTTTCAAGTTGGTTAGACTTAATGGGATCCATATATATATATAATATATATATATATATAATTAACTTTTAAACCAAAGTTAAAGAAAAAACAATTACATATTAACAAACTAACCGGATACATTAGAAAAATAAGATCGAAAAATAAAGATTAAAATTCATAATTTATAAAGGTGGACATTGTGGTTACATGATGGTTTGGGCCGGGATCCTTTTAGGACAGTTCCGTTAAAGGGGTTGCCCCCCTCCATCACATTTTTCTCTCCCACTCTTCGGCTCTTCCAATGACTACGCCCCCCTTCACTCCCATAAAAAAACTACATATTGATGTGGGTTCACTTCCACTTTCTACTATCACGACAGGAAGGATACCGTGTACCCTACTAGTTTTAGTCGTGGGCAGACACTAAGGCAATGGGGTATGGTGTGGCTTGGGTTGGGGCATTTGTTAACACGTGGAATGGGAGCCTCCCCACCACTCAAACCCACGCCCATGGGGTATGGTGGGGCTTGGGTTTGGTTTGGCCATTGAGAGCCTGCCATGTCAATTACTAGCTCACCCCACGCCCGGCTTCAAACCCACGCCAATGGGGCCACGCCCAAACCCACGCCCCAACCCAAGCCCCCGGGGTGGTGGCTTGGGCGTTTTCAGCCAACCCACGCCCCAACCTATACCCCATGGTCTAAATAAAAAATTTGGGGGAGGGGGGTGACGATATCATATTTGTTTCTTCAACGGAACCAACCAAAATCTAAATATGCTAAAACATGTCGTAAATATAACTTGATTAGAAGCTTATGAAAAACATCTTCTGAACGACGCCACACACGTTCGTTACTTCGTCATCTTAAACATGACCACATGGGCTTTTACAGTAAACATAAAGGGCCCAAACTCTAGCTTTTATCTTTTTAAACTACTGGGCCGGCCTAGAGTAAACATAAAAAGCCCACTTCAAACATAACTTTTCCTCACCTGGAATCCAATGTAACCCTAATTATCATGGCGGCTGAAACCCTCTTTTCTTCCTTCCTATAATAAGACGCCCCTGAAGCTACATAACTCACAACCAAATTACTAGATCTAGATCAGAAAACAACTACTCTCGGTTTAACCGGTCTGTTGGGAGGGAGTCTGTTGAGCCGGTGCCCATATTTGGTACGAGTGGGATAGGTAAAACATCATTATTTCAACTCATGGTGTGTGTTTGTGTTTCTGTTTCCATACTTTGAAAAATGATTTTTACTAATTTTTTTTATCACTTATGGAGTGAAATCTTTTAGTGGTAAAATTATTTACTTGATAGATCTACTAGATGTAGAATTTTTATAGTGTAAAAATGTTATTGTTTATGTTTATGTTTTGGTTTAATAGTGTTTTAGAAGGCTATTGAGTACCAAAGCGAATGAGGAATAATGGGAAATGGATGATATTGGAGCATATATCTTACACTAAGCTATTATTATTCTTTATTTGTTTTTGTTCTCAATAGCCTTCCAACGCTTTCAAAGTCATATGCATACAATTACGTTTTTACACTATGCTTTTGATTATATAAACCCAATTTATCTTGAAAAAAATTAAGATGGAACATTGGCATCCAAAGCCGGCTGCGACCGCTGCCCCAGTATGAAGGTTATGGTCGTACCGACCCGGACGACCATATATATTGCGGGAATTCGCATGACACCAGCAACAGACTGGGAGGACGCAACTATATTCCTCCCACTCATCCCCGCAACACATACCTCAGGGCTGCAAAGCGCCCTGAGAACCAACCCTACAGGCCGAAAGTTGCGGCCGAAAACTCCAAATTCGCCTCGCGAATTACCCACGCCCATGTCACCACAACAAAATTCCCATTTAATGTTGGAAAATACAACGGTTCGTCCGACCCGGATGACCACATGAACGTTTTCATGGGTGCGGGATGCAACGGCCAGTGGTATGAACCCACTTGGTGTAATTTTTTCCCCCAGACCCTCACAGGTCTGGCCAGGGCTTGGTTCAATTCTTTGCCAGTGGGATCACTGGCCTCATTCGAGGACTTGCATGCAAAGTTCCTCGCTCATTTCAGCCAGCAACGACGTCACGAACGTGATTCGATGAACGTCATAAATATCTGGCGCAGGGACGACGAATCTCTCAAAGCATTCGTCGTCCGATACAATAAAGAGTGCCTGGAGATAGGTGACGTGGCAGACCAAATGGCACCGAACCACTTCATCAAGGCCGTTAGGGACAAGCAGATGGTTATGACCATCTCTGGCAAGGAGTGCTTGCCTAAAAAATGGGAAGATGTCATGGCCGCAGTCAAGACATACGCCCAAACGCAGCGGTCCCTTGAACCGTATATGGCAAAGGCACAGCCCCAAGCCGAAACCTCCCACCAGGGGTCCAAGCGTAACAATAAAAGCAACCGTTACGTTGGAAATCGCGACAACATTTCCAAACCATACTTCCCGCGGACCAACCTGTTTGACCCAAGGAACCATAACGCCCAACGGGACAACCGGGCGTCAAAGAAAGATTCTCGAGACCGCAACTGGACCGAGATCACTGTGTCGCCAAGCGAAGTCCTTATTACAGACGCACAGCTCTTGCGACCGGCCCAACCAATGAAGTTCAAGAAAAATCAAGATCTCACTCTCTATTGTGAGTATCACAAGGACTCGGGCCATACAACAAACAACTGCATCAGTCTATGGCTGGAGATTGAGCGAGCCTTAAAAGAGGGCAAACTGCAACATCTTTTGCCAGGTGGGCAAAAACCCACCAAGCGCATCACCCCTCATGGCGAAGGCACCTCCTCAAGAAAGAGGACCATGTATGTGGCCTCGACCCACATGATTAACGGAGGCAAAGGAAGGCCGCACAAAGCGGCGAGAAGACCGGACAATGACTGGAAAGACGAGCAAGTCGTCTTTCCAAAAATCCGAGGCGGACCGCGTGACAGGCGCGCCGTCGTTATTACAGGCCAACTGGCTCATTACTGCACCGAGCGTCTATTCATCGACCCGGGCAGTACTTCTGATATAATCTATGAGCAATGCTTCAGCAGTTCGATCAGGAGGACAAGGATCGGTTGCAAGCAGTGGATTACCTGTTGGCCGGGTTCGCAGGGGAAACTGTCTTTCCCATAGGCCAGATCACTAAGTCAATCTAGGACTCGCACATTATGTTAAACCTGTCAAATGCGAAAAAAATAGACATGTAAAAACGTTCACCTACACACGCACGTTGCGTCGTGTTAACTCGCAAAACTTAGAACGAAACGTAAAAAACGTTAAACCAAAGACGCACGTTGCGATGGGTTAAGTCACAAAATTTAGAACCAAGCATAAAGCGGAAAATTTGCGGAAAATGAAAACTACAAAAGAACCAAAGTTGAAAGTAAAAATAGTTATGAGGATAGATTGCAAAAGATAAAAACTTTTGTGTTAAAAGTAAAAGAAAAACAAATAGTTTTGACTTAAAAATAATTTATGAAATACTTTTGGTGAAAAGTAAAAAAAAAATCAATTTTTTTTGGAAAACCCTCAAAGCCAACGTTACGACAACCATATGCATAACCATTTTTCTTTGAAAACCTCCCAAAGCACACCCCGCGTTCCGGCGGGGCGTAAAACGGTGTCAAATAGTACTAATGTCACACAACCGTCATCGACCATCAACACTGACTCGACCTAGGATATGCGTGTTGCGACGAACCTATCAAACATGGAAAAATAATGGTTAAAACGTTCAACCACACATGCACATTGCGTCGTATTAACTCGAAATTAGAACTATACGTAAAACGAAAATTTGCGAAAGTTCAAGTATAAGTGAGAAAAGTTGTGAAGTTCAATTGCAAATAATGAAAAGTTTTTGGTTAAAGTTAATAAAACAAATTATGTAGGGTTAAAATTGTAAAAGATAAAAATATTTGGGTAAAAAGTAAAAAATCAACTTTTTTTTTTGAAAACACCCAAAGCAAAATGTATAAGTGATGATGCACAACAAAGTTGTAAACTTATATATGGAATAATAAGCGAGATGAATAATATAATGTCTACATAAAAATATGCAATTGGAGTAATCTCTTTTCTAAACCCTAGACACTAGATATTTTTATATGAATTTTGGGCTTTTGAGCTTCTTCATGACGGGTAGGATCCAAAAACATAGTAATTTTGAGAGGACAATAATTAAACCCTAGTAACCACAACAAAGAAATGGAGGGCCCAAACTCTAACTTTTATCTTTTTAAACTATTGGGCCGGCCTAGAGTAAACATAAAAAGCCCACTTCAAACATAACTTTTCCTCACCTGGAATCCAATGTAACCCTAATTAACCATGGCGGCTGAAACCCTCTTTTCTTCCTTCCTATAATAAGACGCCCCTGAAGCTACATAACTCACAACCAAATCACTAGATCTAGATCAGAAAACAACTACTCTCGGTTTAACCGGTCTGTTGGGAGTCTGTTGAGCCGGTGCCCATATTTGGTACGAGTGGGATAGGTAAAACATCATTATTTCAAGTCATGGTGTGTGTTTCTGTTTTTGTTTCTGTTTCCATACTTAACATTTAACAACTTGTTGAAAAATGATTTTTACTAATTTTTTTTATCATTCATGGAGTGAAATCTTTGAATTGTAAAATTATTTACTTGATAGATCTACGAGATGTAGAATTAATATAGTGTAAAAATGTTATTGTTTATGTTTTGGTTTTGGTTAAATAGTGTTTTAGAAGGCTATTGAGTACCAAAGCAAATGAGGAATAATGGAAAATGAATGATAATGGAGGAAGCTATTGTTATTCTTTATTTGTTTTTGTTCTCAATAGCCTTCCAACGCTTCCAAAGTCATATGCATACAATTACGTTTTTACACTATGCTTTTGATTATATAAACCCAATTTATCTTGAAAAAAATTAAGATGGAACATTGGCATGAGTTATAACCAGTGTTTTAAAATCTGGTTTTTATACCATACCGGATTTGGTTCAGAAACGGTTCTTCCAGTTCTACGGACGGTTTGAACAAGTTTTTAAAATATTGGTTATAACTAGAAAACACACACATGATACGAGGTGATCTTTTACCTACTCCACCCATACCAATTATTGGCATGATGCTAAATTTTTGATATGCATGAATCAAACAATTTGTTTGGGTTTCTTTTTTTAATAATAGTTTTTTTTTGTCACAGGTTTTAAAAAGTTAGTTTGTTGTTGCTAACATGGATGTGAATATTGACTTTTTTTTTGGAATTTTTGTTTATTTTTTGTTTATGAGCTTGATTGAATTGACAACATGGAAAATCACCATTGATTGCAAATTCGTTAACCAAGTCAATTTCTAGCAAAATAGTTGTTAGTATGGACATGCTCATTACTAGTGTTGTAAACTAACCGAATGTTAAGCGAACAAGCTGTGAACCATTCGACAGGAAGTTCGTCTATGTTCGTTCGTTTAGTAAATGAACAAACATGAACAATAAATTCCGTTCGATAAGTTAAACAAACGAACATGAATAGAGGTTCGTTTGTTTGTTTATGTTCGTGAAAGTTTGATAAGTTATTAATTTATGTTCACTCGTTTATGTTATTTGTGTTCGTTCATTTAAAGGTTATTTTTTATGTTATATTTTTTTTTATTTTGGTTTTAGTTTTTAAAAATTTGAAACCATAGTTAATACACTATTTACACTATAAGCCTCTACCAACATCTTCTATTTGACCATTTTAATTTCAATTTGTGTTGAAGCTTGACAAGCTTCTTAATTTTTGTGTTCATTATGTTTATGATAATTATGTTGACTATGTTCGGATAGTTATGTTAAGTAATATTATATTTTTGGTGGTTTCTCCTCTGATAAAAAATGTAAATTTTATATTAATTTAAATGAATATAACGTCTGTTTGTTAATTGATTATTTATGTTCATCAACATTTATTTGTGTTCGTTTGCATTCAGTCAGTGTTTGTGAACATGTTCATTTCCTTAATGAACGAACACGAACAAGAAATCTTGTTTGGGAAGCATTCGTGAACCTTATTTGGACATAATTATTCCTTAGTGAACAAACACGAACAAAGCCTTGTCCGTATTAGTTCGGTTCGTTTACAACCCCTACTCATTACCTTTATTGTTTTATATCTCTCAAAAATGGAAGGGCTGAATAGGTAGAGGATTTTTATATGGAAATTAATATAATACTAATTTACATGAAATTTTAACTAATGTATTTATTTCCTAATAACACCTATGGTGGTACTCATCTTACAATGCCAATTAATATGCTGCATGACTCATTTTGCTTAAATTCTTTTGATGGGATATTATTTTGGGTTTCAGTTTCTTGAGCCAATTTGAATTTATGTGTGTATTTGTACCATGTTGGTTTTGTGGTTTGATAAACTCACATATTAACAACAGAGGTTCAGCTTCTTTAGTCACTCTTCATCATAGCAAAGGTATAGAAAACTTGGAGCTACATCAGCATATGTTTATTAGCTATAAAGCTATTAAGTTGTTTAAAGCATAGTTATCAATAGCGTCTATGGCGGCCGTTATAGCGAATAGTGTGGCGTGGCGGTCATATGCCGCCACAAGGTAGTTTGTGTATTTAAACATTTAACCCCCTCTATCTTTAGTAGTTTACATTTGGTCCTTAAACTTTCTAATTAAACATAAAAAGTATTAAATTAACATTATATACACATATATAAATTATGGATAGCTATATTTTATTTTTTAAATTATCTACTACCTTATCGCTAACGATAACTATGGTTTAAAGTTACAAAGAACCAAGCGTAAAGCCCTAACGCTCACCTTACACTTGATATTGGAAAAAACTAATGTTTGGACTCGTAGTTTATACAGTCAAACAGCTCTTATTTAGAACATCCTAAAATCAATCGAGAAAAACTACTACATGTGTATGCACTTCTTTAAAAAAAGATACAAGAGTGACCCGCTGTGCTTAACCGAGTATTTGTTAATCTCGTCAAATTAATTGCTAAAGTTTTGTGCAAAGCATGTTTCTCTATGTGCTCATTGTAGGTTAAAGATCTATTATGTGGCTTCAAACAAACCAGTGAACAGTCTTTTTGTAAGCTGACTACAGCTTTGACCTTGTTTTAGCTATTAGCTATTATAACACGACGGTGTGGGATGTTCGGGTGAGGGATGTTGTTGAGATGGGTGTGGCATTAGAGGAGTACACATTGGTGGTTCTGCTGGGTGATACCAGTAATAGATTTGATCGATCAGTTGGTAAATACCATGGTTCTGGCAGGGGTCCAACTTATAGTCGCCAAGGAGATAGAAAGCAGGATAAGCGGCATATGTTTACAAAAGATTCTTTATATATAATGTACTCCCTAACTTCACAAAGAATTTGTAATTAGAGGAAAATTTTGAAATGGGATCCCCAAATGATGAATATAGGGCTATAGGCCTCATAGTGAACCTTTATATGGTGCGGTTAGAATCATTTTGGCCCGTTTTGACTAACCTATACCCATTTTAACCGACTCTTTTTGCCCCAGTTGATTAAAAATCCAGGATCCACCACCGTGGGGGGTCACCGCTATCAAATAGTAGAAAACCAAACTACACAAACTTAATGGTGATAAAGTTTGAATCGAGTTGACCTTTTAGAAAGTCAAATTCTGGTTTCAGTATGTGATGGCTAGCAAGGTGTTTTTTTTTTTAATCTCAGTCTAAAGGTGATTACTTGTATGTTATGACTTATGATCAAAGTAAGTTCAAGAAAAAAACCTTATGTTGTAGGTATTTTAACAAGTGTTGTTAATAAACTTTGCTAGTTATATTTATAACTTTTTTCCAACGAAATAGTTAAATAAATATAAATATATTGGGAAATAGCAAAAATTTCCCACTAAATATCATGTTGCCATGTTATTGCAATATTGTTGTAAAGTAAAGTTTTCTAGTTGTGTTGCAAGTTATCTGGTTTTAGTCACGCATGCCTAAAGTAGTTAACAACTACGACCTTAAAATAATTAAAATTATAAGTTAACTGGTTTTAGTCAAGGTATGCGTATGCCTAAAGTAGTTAACAACTACGACCTTAAAATAATTAAAATTGTAAGTTAACTGGTTTTAGTCAAGGTATGCTCATGCCTAAAGTAGTGTTACTTGTCATACATTACCTGCCCGGCCGCCCCCCTATTATATAATCCGAACTAAATGTCTTTAAATAAGTTCATTAGTCCAACAGTATAAAAGATGTAATATATATAGAAGAAAATTAAGTTAAGAAGAAAATGAACAAAAGGTACAAATGTAAAACATTAAATAATTTTTCTCTCAACTCATTTATTATTATCTTTGACTAATTAAGAAGAAAATGAACAACGGGTACAAATGTAAAACATTAAATAGTTTTTCTCCCAACTCATTTATTATTATCTTGAACTAATTAATTAGTAATAAACACTATCATTCTCCACACTTAAATTTTTGCTTATACACATCAAAGTTTATCCTACACGTTCTGAAATTTATCCTACACATATTCAAATTTATCCTACACGGCTCGTAATTCATCTTACACATCTCGTAATTTATGCTACACTTTAAATTATATATTTTTTCCTTTTTTGAAAAATATGTTTTTTTTTTTTAAATAAGTTACAAATTTAATGTAGTTAGTTATTAAAAAGGAAAACTACCAATTAATGATCCATCTAAGTTTACCAATATATCTTTACACTAATATTAAATGAAAAAATAAATGAAGTAAATAAAGTTTTTTTATTGGTTGAATTTTTTTTTTATTTTAATATGTTACATTGTTTTGTCTTTGTTGTGGACGATAATGGAAATACCAAATGGTCCCACTAATCACAACATTCTATGTGCCAAGTGTTCTTGCCGGCAATGGCATTAAATTTTACCAAAAGAAATGGTACATAAACACAAGATAACTTCAAAGTTCAAACAAACCAAACTCATTAACCAAAACAAAAATGGCAAAAACAGTTGCAAAGCTAGTGTTCATACCTGCCCCTGGCCTTGGTCATATCATGTCAACCATAGAGATTGCAAAGGTATTGGCAAATCGAGATCAACGTCTCTCGGTAACAGTCCTTATCATCAAGCCTCCTAACTCAAGTTCTAACTCGCCAGTCACCACCTACATCGGATCACTAGCTAAACGCAGTATGGATCGCATATCCTTCATTGAACTACCACAACATGAGACCCCAACAACGCGTGACTCAAAAGGTCCCTTGGCTTCATTTGCTGAATACATGAACAATCACCGAGAATATGTAAGAAACATCGTGGGGGGTATGATAAGTCAACCGGGTCAAAGTAGGATCGTAGGGTTTGTGATTGACATGTTTTGTTTATGTATGATAGATGTGGCTAATGAGTTTGATATTCCAACCTATGTGTTCTTCACTTCTAGTGCTGCTTTTCTCGGGTTAAAATTATATATCCAGACACTGTGTGATGATCACAACCAAGACGTTGTCGAGTTGAGTCACTCGAACACCGAGATAGCAGTTCCAACGTTTGTCAAACTGGTGCCAACGAAGGTCTTTCCGAACATGGCCCAAACCAGAGAGACTCTAGAGTTTCTTTTGTCATCGGCAAGGAGACTAAGAGAGGTCAAAGCAATCATTGTTAATTCGTTTTCAGAATTGGAAACCCACGCAATCGAGTCGTTGTCTTCTGACAACAGCATCCCGACGTTGTATCCAGTGGGGCCCATACTCAACCTAGAAAGTGGTTCCGGTGCCGAAAAACCATTGGACGATGACCTCATCAGGTGGTTGGATAATCAACCGCCTTCCTCGGTCGTGTTCTTATGTTTTGGGAGTATGGGTAGTTTTGAGGAGGTTCAAGTGAAGGAGATAGCACGTGCTTTAGAGCATAGTGGCCACCGTTTTGTGTGGTCCCTACGTCAACCTCCGGTAGATAAAAGATCTCGACTCACGAGAGACTACGAGGATCCCGGGGTGGTTTTGCCAGAAGGGTTTTTAGAAAGAATGGCTGCAATAGGGAAAGTTATCGGTTGGGCCCCACAAGTGGCAGTGCTAGGTCATTGTGCAGTTGGAGGGTTCGTATCCCACTGCGGGTGGAACTCATTGTTGGAGAGTTTGTGGTTCGGTGTACCAGTGGCAACATGGCCTATGTATGCCGAGCAACATATGAATGCGTTTGAATTGGTGGTGGAGCTAGGATTAGCTGTGGAGATCACTATGGATTATAAAAAGAATTTATCTAAGCCTATGGCAGAAGCGGTTGTAGTCAAAGCGGAGGAGATAGAAAACGGGATAAGGCGACTGATGGAGGATGATTTGGTGAGAACGAAAGTGAAAAAGATAAGTGAGAAGAGCAGATCGACGGTGGTGGAGGGTGGTTCATCGTACTCGGCTTTTGGTTATCTTATTCAAGATTTTATAAAAAATGTTTCTTAGATTTGGGATTTCTTTTGCTAGAGTTTTAAGAAGGTGATTTTACTAACACCAAAAAATTAAGAAAACTTTGTTAGATTTTGTTTTTGCGAGTTTCCTCCTTTTAGTGGTTTGAACAAAACTTGTCTAACTTGAAGGGTGTGTAACGTTGGTTAAGGGGGCGTTCATGATGATGATGGAGGAGGTGGCGGGTGGGGTGGGTCGTGGGCGTGTGTCGTGTAATGTAGGTATTGGTCGGGTATTGACGACGCCGGTGTAGGTGGTGGCAATGATGATGGTGCCAATGATAATGGTGGTCCCGATGGTGTCCAATAGGTAATAGCGTAGACAGCGGCGGTGAGTATTGTTGGTGTGTTAGGTGGCGAACTCAGAAAATTTTTCCATTGGTGTCGTTAATTTTGGATGTTCAAGTGAGTGTTTATCATTCGATGATATGTTTTCCTATCATAGTCGGTTGCATAATATATATAAAAGCAGTGCAGTTATTAGAATTTTCGAGGCCCAAAGCGAATTAAAAATTCGAGGCCCTCATACTTTCCGTTTGTATCTGACATAAAATATATTAGGAAGAAACTTATAAAGCACTTAACCATTATATAAACTAGATGATTTCCCTAATTAAATAATGTTGGGATCTAATACATAAATCAAATCTAAGTTAGTAAAAAAAGTTTAACCTAATAAATAACAACTTACATTATGTGTGAAAGGAATTAAAACGTGCTACTTATTTTAAGTATACTACTGTTATTAGTTAGAAACGATTTTTTTTTAAATAAAATTTTACATGGACGTATCAGGTTAAAAATTGTGTGGACAAAATATTTTAGCTTATTAAATTAAGAGAGGTGATTAAAAAAGATGCATTTATAACCCTTTATTAAAAGAGTGAGTGAGGTGATTAATAATTTTGAAAATGGGTAAAAGGTGGGATTCGAACCCAGCCCTCTACAAAAACCAAATCTTATTCTTACCACCAGACTGCACTTGGTTTAATGTTAACAAATATCACCGTAAATATAATATTCTTTTGAGTAAACTGCCATTTTGGTCTCTGTGGTTTGGACACTTTTGCCATTTTAGTCCAAATCTCAAACTTTTTAAATCTGGGTCCCTGTGGTTTGCATTTTGTTGCCATTTTAGTCCAATATTCAAAAACCCCATTTTTAACTGTTGAAAACTAGTTGTTTTGTCTTTTTGTGCAGGGGCATTTTTGTCCAAAATGGTAGTTTTTATTATAACTAATTAATAAAATAAAATAAAAACTCAAACCATCTCTCTCTCCCCCCCCCCTCTCTCTCTCTAAACTCTCTGCACCACCACCCCCACCCCCACCACCGCATCATCCCCACCACCACCATCCCACTGCCGCCAACACCACCATCCGACTGCCGCCAACCGTCCCAAACCCTAAGATTTTTCATTTGCTCAATTTTCTTTCTCTCTCTAGAAACCCTCTCTACGGTTCTCCCACCCTCATCTCCGAAATCTCTTCACTGATTGGCCAAAATCAGCCGCCAATCCCTCCAAAACCGCCAATTCCTCCAAATTTACCCCCTTATCGTCTGCTAGTTGCAAAAGTTTCAATTTTTCTCCAACTGAGGAGTGTGCGGCGCTTGAAACTTCGCTTGAAGGGTCTGGTTTGCTGAAGGAGGCGGTCTCTTTGGAAGTGAAATCGACTTCTACACCCTGCTTAAATCCTACTGAAGTTGAAATCAGGGCTAATTTGTGTCCGATTGTGAATCCTCTTGCTCAGCCGCCTCCCCCAAGTTTTGTTTGAAAGCCTCAATTGGAGCAGAATCAAAGGAACAAGTTGGGGGTTCTGGAAAGTCTGCCTCACCTAAGCCTAAGAATGGTTCTCCGATGAGCACCAGCAGAATTTTGCGAAGCAGAAGACAAAAGGTAAGCTCAGGTGATGCTGAGCTAGATGCCATTCGTGCTCTGCTAGTTGCACAAGATGCCATTCCTGGTGTTGGCGGCGGTGGGATGGTGGTGGGGATGATGCGATGGTGGGGGTGGTGGTATTTTAGAGAGAGAGCAGAGTTGTATGTTGAGAGAGAGAGAGAGATGTCTGTATGTTGAGAGAGAGAGGGGGATTTATTATAATTGAGTTATAATAAAGAGATAATAAATCTAAAATGACCAAAATGCCCCTGAGGGTAAAGACAAAATAGCAGGTATTAATGGGAAATCTGGTCAAATTTGAAATTTGGACCAAAATGGCAACAAAAACCAAACCACAGGGCCCTGGATGTAAAAAGTTTGAAATTTGGACTAAAGTGGCAAAACTAGCCAAACCACAGGGACCAAAATGGCAGTTTACTCTATTCTTTTTTTTTTTTTATAAATATAGATTTATTTTTATTTTTGGAGGCCCTAAGCCGTCGCCTAGCCCAATTACACTAACGGGCCGGCCCTGTATAAAAGATAACGTCATACCATTAAAAATACGTAATTAAAATATGTTTAAAAAAATTCAAGATACAAAATTTTTTCTCAGCGGATTTTAAAATTTTTAAACGGTCTATTATAAGCATGATCGTAAAAGTCGTTAAACGCTTCCTAGTCGAAGTGTTAAACTTATTGAATAAAATTTCTTGTTCGTGTTTATTCATTTACTAAACAAACGAACATAAACAAACTGTTCAAAAAATCGACCCTTTATTTTATTTTATTCTCTTTAGCACCCACGACATCCAAATTCACCCTAATCATGTCGGCTGAAACCCTTGTTTCTTTTCAAGAGTGGATTCTTGTGCAGCCTCCATCGGAATTGATTCCGATCTGCAGAAACTAACGGCATTACCATCGTAGGCAGTTATAACGGTTGGCGATTTATCTTCATATTTGACAAAGCCTGTGTCCATAGTTGGTATGAGCGGGATAGGTAAAGCAACTTCATTATTTGAAATCAGTTTGTGGGTTTGTGTTTATGACAATTTTGATGCTTTAAAGTGAGCAAATTTATCTTTTATTGGGTGAGGACTACTAACTAGTTACTAAGGAATCTTTAGGTTTCAATTCATAGTATAAATAAATCTATAGATTTTTGTGGATAAATAATAATTTCTACTAATTTTAGATGATGCTGGAAGTGAAATCTTTGAGGAATAGGACAGGATAACTTGGAAGTTTGGATCTTTTGAAATATAGGTTAATGCGGTAAACATCAGATATCGGTCAAGGACCGATATTTGAAATATAGGCTATCTCGGTGAGATATCGGTGGGATATCGGTAATTTAATATAATGCAGAATTTATATATAGCAATTTAACACCAATAATTCAGTGATATATCGGTTATATCGGTCAATATCGCCGATAATATCAGTACCGATATTTTGACCGATGTTGACACCGATATTTTACTAAGGGACCGATATAACCGATATATCACCGATATTAACTGCATAGTATATGACTCCTACATGCTTTGTTTTGTGAGGTGTTTATATACGACTTGTATATTTGTATAAGAGTCGTATGGTTCACCGTTCATGTAAAAAGGGATATACAAATTGTATATTTGTATATGAGTCGTATATTTCTTGTACAAAAGGATGTACAACTCGTATATTTGTATACGAGTTGCATAGTTCATGTAAAAGAAGGATATACGAGTCGAATACTTGTCAGGGTGTTAAAAGATTCATCAGGGGTGTGACATGCAAGGTTTAAAAGAACGGAAACGAGTTTCGAGGCGTTTTCCCTTCGCCTCACTAGGCGTAAGCTTCGAGGCGAAACGAGGCGTAAGGCTGAAGCGGTACTAATAAATAAATATAAAAATTATATATATATTATAAAAATAATAATACTAACTAATTTCATCATCAGATTCATCGAAAACAAACTTAAAAAAGACATGAAATGCTTGAAATTGATACAAAAAGTCAAAAACATCAAAAACAACTATCAAAATCCCCTGAGGCGCAGCTTTCTTAGCGCCTCAGCCCCTCTGAGGCGCATATACATTAAAAACCCCATGAGGCGCGCCTCAGACTCGTTTTTTGGTCGTTTCGCCTCGAGGCGCGCCTGGAGGCGCACACCTCAAACGTTTTTTAAAACCATGGTGACATGTTGAAAAATTGGCGTACTAAGGTTTTACATTACTCGAAGCTTTAATTATACACATCATTACAACTAGTGGAAATTGATTCTCTAGTAGTTTGCATTGAAGCATAGTTAATTCTACAAATTTCTTAGTAGCATTTTCATAAGCGATTAGAATTTAAGTTTGCTTATATTGGAAGACATCAAACTCGGTTGAATAAAAAACCCACACTTTGGTTACAAAGTGATCTTTTACCTACTCCACCCATACCAATTATTGGCACGAGGCAAAACGTTTGATGACGGATTCATCGGCAAATACTTGGAGGCAACTTGTTGATCGACTAAGCTCTTAGACATTACAATTATAATATAATGGTACGTTTTTATGTCTTCCTTTTATTTAGAGTTAAATGCCATTTTAGTCCATGTGGTTTGGGCCATTTTGCCAGTTTAGTCCAAAGGTTTGAAATGTTGCCATTTTAGTCCAAATAGTTTTAAGCGTTGCCATTTTACTCCACTGGGTTAACTCCGTTCATTTTTTATGTTAGCTAGAAGCGTAATCCGATCATTTTACATGGTCGAATTGCCCTTCTAGTTAACAGAATTACTTATAAAATGACCGAAATGCCCTTCTAGTTAACAAAATAAAGGGATGGAGTTAACCCAGTGGACTAAAATAGTAACGTTTAAAACTATTTGGACTAAAATGGCAACGTTTCAAACCTTTGGACTAAACTGGCAAAATGGCCCAAACTACAGGGACTAAAATGGCATTTAACTCTTTTATTTATTTTGATTTTGATATGTATGAATGAAACATTTCTTTTCTGGTTGTTTCAAATAAGGATTTTGATATGTATGAATGAAACATTTCTTTTCTAGTTGTTTCAAATAAGAAATCTGTAATATGTTTCAATAAAAGTATACTCACCATAAAAAAAAAAAAAAAAAAAAAAAAAAAAAACCGTTTACTTGTTCATTAGTTGTAACGTGTCTAGTGTCAACTCACTCTTATTCATAAATTTTTAAAACCGCTTGGATAATTGTTCTACAAGTGTATTTTTTGAAAAGATACAAGAGTGGCACTCTGTGTTGGTTTTACCGACTACTTGAAGGTATTTGCTAATCTTGTTGTCAAATTAATTACTTAAGTTATGCACAAAGCAAGTTGAAAAAAAACACTTATGCTTTTTGTAGGATGAATCCTTATGAACATTGACATTACATTGATTTATTGACCAACATATTGAATGAAGTTGCCAATTAGACCACTTTTCTATAGGAATGATTAGTAACCAGCTGAGGTTTTAGTCACTCAAATCTTATTGATATTTAGCTATGTTATAATATTGCAATAATTCAAACAAAGGTGAAAATCAGAACATGTAGTTCTTTTGGGCTAGTCTTCTTAGTATCGCCCTCAGCCACCGTTGCTCTGCTCAGTTTTGCTCATGTCTTTTACTTTTGCTTTAACCTTGTTATCTCCCATGAGTCTTCTTATCCCCCTCTCGATCTCCTCTGCAGTGACAATGACTATATTCGCGCCGGGATTAAACGTGTCGATCTTTATAATCCGATTTCAAGTAGCCAACCCCAACTCTACCACCATTTCAAAAGCGTTTAACGGTTGCTCAGAATACATCGGCCACGCAGCCGTTGGTACACCGAACCACAAGCTCTCTAATATCGAGTTCCACCCGCAGTGGGACACGAATCCCCCGACTGCTTCATGTGCCAACAACGCCACCTGTGGGCCCCACCCAATCACTTTCCCTATTCCCGAAGTGCGCTCCGGGAACCCGTCTGGCAGCACCGCTCTCGGGTCATCATAATCATCTGGGAACCTCTCTGACGATTGCTCTAGTGGAGGTGGCCGGCGTAACAACCACATAAATCGTTGACCACTTTGTTCTAAACCGCATGCTATCTCCTTCACTTGGACCTCATTAAAACTTCCCCCACTCCCTAAACACAACACCACCACCGACGATGGCGGTTGACCGTCCAACTAGCTAATCACATCCACGTCTTCGGCTTTTCCGGCTACACCGTCTAGATTGAGTACGGGTCCCATGGGATACACCGGCGGGAAGTTGGTACCGGAAAACGAATTAATCGGGTGTGTTTCCAACTCCAATAACGTATTAACCATGATCCCTTTAGCCTCTCTCGTTTTACTGAAAGCGTAAAATACATACTCCAACTCGTGTTGTAGATGTACATCAATTCGTGAGGGAATGGCCTAAAGCCCCTAATGTAGATGTATATAATGACGCCCTTACCCTTTGGAATATGAACAAATTTGAAAGAACTGACAAAATTACTTAACTGATAAACAAATTGTTTACAATATCGTGAGTGTCGTTTTCTTAATTTGGGGCTTACGAAACAATATTTTTCTTTAATTAAGTTGTAACAATTTGAACTAAATAACCAACTGCAAAATCTAATAAGTTATAATTATGATAAGATTTTGAAAATATTAAAACGAAACAAAAAAGATTATGTTTTTTAAAGTGACAAGATTCATACTTTCTATTTTACTTTAGTCGTGTACACCTGTTATTTAGTGTTATTATTTCAACATCTATTTTACATAATATATTAGTTCAGCCCGTATATCTTACACTATCTAACCTAGTTAAACATTAGCCGTATAAAACTAATTAATACAACTATTCCTGAGAATTCCCTCAAAGGGTGTACATATTCAGACACCTTTTTCCCTAAATCCACACCCTTCTATACGCTTCGTATAGGGCTATACGAAGCGTATAGGGTTGCTTTTCCCGACCAACTTCTGCACCTCGTACAACGTCACATCAGTCAACTTATACGGGGAGTCTAGGCCTGTACGAGGGGCCAATACGAAGGCCCTTAGACGCCTCGTATAGACCTATACGAGGCGTCTTGGACTGACCGATTTGACTATGAAGGGACTATGTCTGACATGACTTAAAGGCATACGGGGAGTAAAGACCTATACGAGGCGTCTTTAGCTCCCATAAAATGCAACCTACAGTGCGTTCTTGGTCCACATCCGAGGTTTCAACAAAAAAACACTCACATTCTGTTTGTTTTTTTATTTGTGTTTGCGTTATTATCATCCCGGAGTGTTGAAATGTCATCATATTGGAACGGCAACTATATCTTCGGGCAATATTCTAGCGAAAACTGGGGGCACGAAAGCGTTCCGGTAACAGTTATTAGCGTAAATGTTATAATTACTTGTTGTTTTCGTTTATTATTTACTAATGATGATACGGTTGTCTATTTTGGAGGAGTCTGGCATTCCCGATTCTAATGAGCAAGAGGAGGTTGTGTCTAGTATACAAGGAAAACAAAACAGCCCGTTTCTAGATTTGAACAAGCATCCTCCTGTTGATGAAACAGCCCCTGTAGATGACTCATACCCTGCTAGTGGATACGGAGGAGACGGTGGATACGGAGGAGACGGTGGATACGGAGGACACGGTGGATACGGAGGAGACGGTGGATACGGAGGAGACGGTGGATACGGAGGAGACCGTGGATACGGAGGAGACGGTGGATACGGAGGAGACGGTGGATACGGAGGAGACCGTGGATACGGAGGAGACGGTGGATACGGAGGAGACGGTGGATACGGAGGGGACGGTGGATATGGTGGATACGGTGGATACGGGGGATACGGTGGATACGGAGGAGACGGTGATCATCAGCAATTCATTTCCCCGGGCACTCCTTATGTTCATCAAAACAATTCGGACGTTGGAGGATATGGTGGTTATGGTGGATATGGTAGATATGGTAGTGAAGCACCTCCCATTCTGGACAGTCTGTACTTAAAAAAGACGGTATAAATTACTATTTTATTATTAATATTTTATTATTATTAATTTTATTATTATTATTTTTATTATATTATTATTATATTATTATTATTATTATTATTATTATTATTATTATTATTATTATTATTATTATTATTATTATTATTATTATTATTGTCGATGTTACAGGTTTTCAACTCCTTAGATGAACTAAAGAAACGGATACAAGAAATAGCAAATGCGGATGGTTTCGTTATTGTCACCCGTCGATCAAAGAAAATCGGGGGAAGAACCGGGAGGGTATGGCTTGAATGTGATCGTGGTGGTGAGCACCAGAGTACAGCAACACTTAGAAAAGCTGGAAGCAAAAAAACCGGTTGCCCGTTTTACCTGCTGGCTGTCCGAAACCACCCGTATGAAACCTGGGAGATAAAAGACGGAACAATTGAACATAACCACGAACTTTGTGAGGACCTGTCGGCCCACGCGTTTGTGCGAAGGTTTACTCCAAGCGAAATGAAACTGATCGAGCAGCTGACAGCTCAAAACATGGAGCGGCGCAAAATATTTCAAACGATAAGGAAGCAGGACCCCGACAGGTTTCATGTTCAGAAAGACGTTCAAAACGTTGTAGCGAAGATTAGAGCCGAACAAAGACAAGGATTGACTCCCATGCAGTCACTAGAAAATGTGCTGATGAAGAACGACTTTATTTACGAGATCCGGGAAGAACCCGGAACAGAGATCGTAACAGAGATCTTCTTTCTTCATCGGGACTCGAGAGTCTTGTGGCGTGCATTCCCCCACGTCATGATGATCGATGCAACGTACAAGACAAACATATACAATATGCCCTTTATCCAGATTGTTGGTATGACGCCTACCAACAAATCGTTTATTATCGCGCATGCCGTTGTTAGTAAAGAACGGGGTGATAACTTTGTGTGGGTGCTTGAGAGGGTTAAGGCAA
This sequence comes from Helianthus annuus, assembly GCF_002127325.2. NCBI lineage: Eukaryota > Viridiplantae > Streptophyta > Magnoliopsida > Asterales > Asteraceae > Helianthus > Helianthus annuus. Next base: position 172,831,966 of record NC_035435.2, on the reverse strand, counting down.
TGTTGGATGAATGTATGGAGCCACGTGTGATTTTAACGGATAGAGACCTAGCCCTTATGGGCGCGTGTGCTAAAGTATTTCCAGACGCCTCCAGGCTTCTTTGCAGGTGGCACATACAACAGAATGTTATGAAGCACTGCAAGGGTGCCTTCACAGACGACGACTGGAAGAAATTTTTGTCATTCTGGGGTTCATTTATTGAGTCTCCATCCATACCCATCTACGACTACCACTTGCGCAACATGCGAAAGCGACTTGTGGAGTGCAAACGTTCTAGTAAGTTTTTCTAATAACATACGACTCACCTATGCAAATTTTATTAAATTATTTTTACTTTTTAGGAGTCTTCAAATACGTGTACGATAACTGGCTAAAAGACTATAAGGAGATGTTTGTCTTTGCGTGGACTGATAAGAGGCGCAACTTTGGTAATCGTACTACAAACAGAGTTGAGAGCCAACATGCCAACTTAAAGAGATACGTCGAAGATAGGAGCTCGCTGGACCGTATAGTTGGTTGTGTCCGGGATATAGTTGAGACACAGTTCGGTGAAATAAGGAAGACTTTTCGAGAAAGCATCGAAAAAACAATGAAACACCACAAACACCCGATGTTTCAACACCTACTTGGAAAAGTATCCCACAAAGCCCTTGACTTGTTGCATGGAGAGGCAATTAGGAGGCTAGATGTCTTGGAGCGCTTTAATTCATCATGTGGTTGCCAAATGTGGCACAGCTGTGGGTTGCCCTGTGCTTGTAGGATAGAAAAGTACATGCGTGAAGGTAATAATTATTGAACGTCGTACAACACTTGTGTGATATATTTCCTTTCCTTCATTTTACCTAAACAATATTGTTTTTAACCGTGCAGAGCGTCCGATTCAACTCGAAGACATAGACGTCTTCTGGCGGAAACTTAACTTCCAAAGTTGTAAATTGATAGACGACTCCCTTGACGTGGTCGAAGAGCTAGATGTTGTTAGACAACAATTACAGTCGCACCCTCCAGCTCAGCAAAAAAGCCTGCTTTCAAAGATTAAAGCGGTGTTGACTCCAACGAAATCTACCAAGAAACCACCGGTTGTCCAACAAAATACTCGTGGCCGACCAACAACAAAGCAGGTACAAGAAAGGTTGGACGAGGCCTCTCGTATAGATGAAGAATTGAGGAGAAGCTCCTTCGGTGATGCAAACACGTGCTTTGAAGGTTCACGACAAAGTAAGTACGATAAACCTCGCCACAGCTCGTACGTTCCGTCTCAAGCCTCACAACAGTCGGTTATAAGGTCCCAAAAACCCAAAGCGACCCTAAGCCGTTCAAAGAGTTCTAAGAAGAAAGAGACACGAGATGATCACGGTTTTCCTTTAATCATTGGGGACGAGTACGTGGGAATCATCGAACGGTTTAAGTCTGACATTCCGCCAGTGTTCCATCCGTACGTCTCGTGCATACGAGATGTGATGCCGGACGGTCATTGTGGGTTTCGGTCTGTGGCTGTGGGCTTAGGGATGGATCAGAGTTCATGGGGGCGTATTAGAAGGGACCTTGTCCAAGAAATGGATCAGAACGAATCGATCTGGTTCCCAATATTTGAAGCATGGGCTGCAGGTTATTTTTACACGCATCGTCAGGGCCTAATTTGGGATTCAGTGGCCGGTTGTGGGGAGAATCACTGGATGGACTTCCCCTTTGCAGGACTTCTTATTGCACAAACGTACGGTATCGGGGTGCACCTGTTAACGACAACCATGGGTGCGAGTTCCACTTACTTCCCAATACTAAGTCCTCCGGCTAATCAACAACCATTATTCATAACGCTTACACATGTTAACGAGAACCACTTCATACATGTTAAGCTGGAAGGGGATTATCCTATGCCACCAGCACACGGGCTATGGTTGACCCACCGAAGACCCCACACAGAACAATGGGAAGATATGTACTTGCCACGTCTAGAATGGTATACATCGATAATGAATCCTCGACCAAGATCAAACCCCAGTCTTAATTACATAGATAGTTACACGGAAGAATGATTTTTGTAATTAATAGTATTTTTTTGGAATTAATAGAATTTTTTTGTAATTATTAGTATTTTTTTGTAATTAATAGAATTTTTTTGTAATTATTAGTATTTTTTTGTAATTATTAGTATTTTTTTTGTAATTAATAGTATTTTTTTTGGAATTAATAGTGTAACTTTGTAATTAATAGTATTTTTTTTGTAATTAATAATATTTTTTTGGAATTAATAGTATTTTTTTAAATTTTTCTACAAAAAAAAAACTATACGCTTCGTATAGGACTAGACCCCTCGTATAATATTGCACAAAAGACCATTTAGCCCCTGAGAGGCCCCCAATATAGGCTTATTCCAGGGGCTCAAAGGTAATTTTACACCAACCAGACGCCTCGTACAGACCTGTACGGGGCGTCTATTTGAGCGGGATTTTGAAAATTCAATTTTTGAATTTCTGAAATTCAAAATTTGAATTTTTTGAAAGTAGACGCTTCGTACAGACCTGTACGGGGCGTCTCTTTGAGCGGTTTAAATTTGAATTTTGAATTTGAATTTTGAAAATCTTTTTAGTTAATTACTATTTTACCCCTGATATGCCCCCAGTATAGCCACTTAGCAGGGGCTAAAAGGTAATTTCAAAATTGTACGACTCGTACAGACCTGTACGAGGAGTACAGTTGAGGCGGTTACTTTTTGCCATTTCTTTTTTTAATTAATAAAATGTATTATTAAATTACCATTATGCCCCTGTTTACCCCTTAGTATAGCCTTTTTTCAGGGGCAAAATGGTAATTAACCATTCCAGAAATATCTTTTTGGAATGGTTAATTACCATTTTGCCCCTGATAAAAGGCTATACTAAGGGTAAAACAGGGGCAAAAATGTCATTTAGCAAAAAGCATAGACGCCTCGTATAGGTCTATACGAGGCGTCTAGGCTTCGTATAACACAGGGGGGGGGGGGCTAGACGACACAGATCACACACACAAACAAAAACACACACATATACGGTGCATTCGGATCTATACGCCTCGTACGTATTTCAACCGTATTTTTGAAGAATCGAAGCATCACCGGTACGTATTTCATCCCGTAGTTAAGTATTTTTGTCTCGTTTATGCCTTTAGACCGTAGGTTTGCCCTAAAAGTTGAATTTGGTTGGGTTTTGGGGGTTTGATGTTGATGATGATGAAGAACTTGTGGAACAGGACGCTGAGTATAGCCCTATACGAGGGCTATACGAGGGTCTGTTTTTTTTTTTTTTTTTATTAATTATATTATTATTATTCTTTATTAATTATTATTAAATATTATTATTATTTATTAATTATATTATTAAATATTATTATTATTATTATTATTTATTAATTATTATTATTAAAAACATTATTATTAATATTATTATTATTTATTTATTTATTTATTTATTTATTTATTTATATTATTATTATTATTAATTATTGTTATTGTTATTAATATTATTATTTATTATTTATTATTTATTTATTTATATTATTATTATTATTAATTATTGTTATTGTTATTAATATTATTATTTATTATTTATTATTTATTATTATTAATTATTGTTATTGTTATTAATATTATTATTTATTATTTATTATTTATTATTATTAATTATTGTTAGTGTTATTAATATTATTATTTATTATTTATTATTTATTATTTATTAATATTATTATTATTGTATACGTATACAGTATTTATTATGGAGGACGATCTGATGCCGGGCGATGACATTCACATAGAGCCGGTTCAGCAGGGTCCACGACGGAGACAGCGACCGCCTGTGGATACGTTGCAGGGGCATCCCTATCTAGAGTTTCCCGACGGCACTGACGCCGTCCGTCATTGCCAGAAGCTTAGGAGGATGCACGTTGGATCGCATGCATCGATCGACTGGGATGCGATGGAGGAGATTGCTGAGACGCCGAGAGTGCGTCGGTTTATACCTATCGATTCGCCGTGGCATCGTCTTTTTGATTTGGCGCACACGCCGACCTACAGGGAGCTGCTGGTCGAGTTCATTTCGTCATTCACATTTCACCCTCCTGGGGAGCCAGTGCCGATTCCGTACCCAGGTGAATGTTATTGATATTTATTTATTTATTTATTAATATTATTTATTTATTTATTTATTTATTTATTTATTTATTTATTTCTTTATATTATTATTATTATTAATTATTGTTATTGTTATTAATATTATTATTATTATTTATTATTTATTATTTATTATTATATTGTTTTATTTATGATTCCGTACCCAGGTGCTCCCCCTCCGCCTGAGGTTTCTTTCAGGCTTGCTGGCGTTCAGCGTTCGATGACGCTAGCAGAGTTTGCGGTGCGCTGTGGTTTATACATGCAGGAGGAGATCGAGACTGAGATCTACACAGCGGGGCTAGTGGTGGTTGAAAAACCCACTCTTGTTGGGTTTTGGCAGGTGATTGCGGGGGCGGATCATTGGGAGCATGACAAGTCGAAGGGGAGGGTGTCGTTTGTTAGCGACCCACTATACAGGTATGTACGTTTATTATTGCAATTATTGTGATTATATGCACTGTTTATTAATCTCTGTTTTTGTATTTCGCTAACACTATCTGCAGGTATCTGCACCATTTGCTCGCCACTTCTATATCAGCGCGCGGCTACAGCCGTGAGTGGTGTACGACCACAGATCTTTTTTTCCTATATTGTTTGTTGTATAGGAGGCCGTGCGCGCTAGCACACGGTCTAGCCCAGTACTTCGCCTCCGGCCATCACCGGCAGGAGCGCGGATTTTTGTATGGCGGGGCGTACGTGACCGTCATTGCCCGTTCTTTTGGCCTCGTACCACATCAGGACCCACATCTACGGACGCCGGCCATCATGCCGACGCGGATGGGTATGCAGTCGCTATGGGGGATGAGGGTTATCAAGAGGTTCCCGGTTGGCCCGCGGTTTAAAAACCGCGAGGGGGGCGTATGGAGAGAGGAGGACCTACCAGAGCATTTCGAGGACGTTCATCCTCCTGCAGATCCTGCTGATGTAGTGCCCGTGGAAGACCCTCCGGAGGATCTAGACGGTGCAGCGGCGCCACAGCCACCGCCACCTGCCGGGGCACCTCAGTTTCCACGTCACGCTATTCGAGGTGGTGCCCCAGGAGCTGCACTACATCCGGATGTACGAGCCAGGCTTGACAGGCTCGACGATTTGGTAGGTTGGTTGGTACGGGCGGAGCAGGATAGACGAGAGAGAGAGGGATTACCCCCGATACCGCTTCCACCGGTTCGAGCACCACATCAGCAGCAGCAGCCGCAGCAGCAGCACCAGCCGCAGCAGCAGCATCAGGATTCAGATTCGGATTTGGATGCATAGACCTGTTGTTGTTTTTATTGTTATTGTGGATGTACAAACTTATCTTCTATATTTTTGTTATGGATGTAAACAGTTATCTTATATATGTCATATTTATGTTTGTTTTCAGTTATTCGGTTACTCAATGATTGTTCTCTTAAATTTAGATAATACGGAAACAATATAACCCCTGAATATAATACGGAAACAATATTTGAAAGAAATAAAATTTTAATCGAAAGAATAATATTTAAAAAAGTAAAATGTTAAAAACAATATAATATATTTAAAGAGCCGATTTTTAAAATAGTTGATTTAATCGACGCTGAAACAAAAAAATTTTTTAAACTTTTTATAGTGTAAAAAACAAAAAAAAAAAAAACAAAACTTTTTTAAAAATAAAAAAAAACGATTTTTAAAGGCAAATAGTTAATTTTTAAAAAACAACAACTTTTTATAGTGTAAAAAAGAAAAAAAAAACTTTTTTTAAAACCTAAAAAAATTTCATCAAAAAAACACATCTTCAAAAACCATCCAAAAAACCAACCCAAAACCCACCAAAACACCCCTCATTTCAGCCAATATAGGCTTATTCCAGGGGCTCAAAGGTAATTTTACACCAACCAGACGCCTCGTACAGACCTGTACGGGGCGTCTATTTGAGCGGGATTTTGAAAATTCAATTTTTGAATTTCTGAAATTCAAAATTTGAATTTTTTGAAAGTAGACGCTTCGTACAGACCTGTACGGGGCGTCTCTTTGAGCGGTTTAAATTTGAATTTTGAATTTGAATTTTGAAAATCTTTTTAGTTAATTACTATTTTACCCCTGATATGCCCCCAGTATAGCCACTTAGCAGGGGCTAAAAGGTAATTTCAAAATTGTACGACTCGTACAGACCTGTACGAGGAGTACAGTTGAGGTGGTTACTTTTTGCCATTTCTTTTTTTAATTAATAAAATGTATTATTAAATTACCATTATGCCCCTGTTTACCCCTTAGTATAGCCTTTTTTCAGGGGCAAAATGGTAATTAACCATTCCAGAAATATCTTTTTGGAATGGTTAATTACCATTTTGCCCCTGATAAAAGGCTATACTAAGGGTAAAACAGGGGCAAAAATGTCATTTAGCAAAAAGCATAGACGCCTCGTATAGGTCTATACGAGGCGTCTAGGCTTCGTATAACACAGGGGGGGGGGCCTAGACGACACAGATCACACACACAAACAAAAACACACACATATACGGTGCATTCGGATCTATACGCCTCGTACGTATTTCAACCGTATTTTTGAAGAATCGAAGCATCACCGGTACGTATTTCATCCCGTAGTTAAGTATTTTTGTCTCGTTTATGCCTTTAGACCGTAGGTTTGCCCTAAAAGTTGAATTTGGTTGGGTTTTGGGGGTTTGATGTTGATGATGATGAAGAACTTGTGGAACAGGACGCTGAGTATAGCCCTATACGAGGGCTATACGAGGGTCTGTTTTTTTTTTTTTTTTTTTATTAATTATATTATTATTATTCTTTATTAATTATTATTAAATATTATTATTATTTATTAATTATATTATTAAATATTATTATTATTATTATTTATTAATTATTATTATTAAAAACATTATTATTAATATTATTATTATTTATTTATTTATTTATTTATTTATTTATTTATATTATTATTATTATTAATTATTGTTATTGTTATTAATATTATTATTTATTATTTATTATTTATTTATTTATATTATTATTATTATTAATTATTGTTATTGTTATTAATATTATTATTTATTATTTATTATTTATTATTATTAATTATTGTTATTGTTATTAATATTATTATTTATTATTTATTATTTATTATTATTAATTATTGTTATTGTTATTAATATTATTATTTATTATTTATTATTTATTATTTATTAATATTATTATTATTGTATACGTATACAGTATTTATTATGGAGGACGATCTGATGCCGGGCGATGACATTCACATAGAGCCGGTTCAGCAGGGTCCACGACGGAGACAGCGACCGCCTGTGGATACGTTGCAGGGGCATCCCTATCTAGAGTTTCCCGACGGCACTGACGCCGCCCGTCATTGCCAGAAGCTTAGGAGGATGCACGTTGGATCGCATGCATCGATCGACTGGGATGCGATGGAGGAGATTGCTGAGACGCCGAGAGTGCGTCGGTTTATACCTATCGATTCGCCGTGGCATCGTCTTTTTGATTTGGCGCACACGCCGACCTACAGGGAGTTGCTGGTCGAGTTCATTTCGTCATTCACATTTCACCCTCCTGGGGAGCCAGTGCCGATTCCGTACCCAGGTGAATGTTATTGATATTTATTTATTTATTTATTAATATTATTTATTTATTTATTTATTTATTTATTTATTTATTTATTTATTTATATTATTATTATTATTATTAATTATTGTTATTGTTATTAATATTATTATTATTATTTATTATTTATTATTTATTATTATATTGTTTTATTTATGATTCCGTACCCAGGTGCTCCCCCTCCGCCTGAGGTTTCTTTCAGGCTTGCTGGCGTTCAGCGTTCGATGACGCTAGCAGAGTTTGCGGTGCGCTGTGGTTTATACATGCAGGAGGAGATCGAGACTGAGATCTACACAGCGGGGCTAGTGGTGGTTGAAAAACCCACTCTTGTTGGGTTTTGGCAGGTGATTGCGGGGGCGGATCATTGGGAGCATGACAAGTCGAAGGGGAGGGTGTCGTTTGTTAGCGACCCACTATACAGGTATGTACGTTTATTATTGCAATTATTGTGATTATATGCACTGTTTATTAATCTCTGTTTTTGTATTTCGCTAACACTATCTGCAGGTATCTGCACCATTTGCTCGCCACTTCTATATCAGCGCGCGGCTACAGCCGTGAGTGGTGTACGACCACAGATCTTTTTTTCCTATATTGTTTGTTGTATAGGAGGCCGTGCGCGCTAGCACACGGTCTAGCCCAGTACTTCGCCTCCGGCCATCACCGGCAGGAGCGCGGATTTTTGTATGGCGGGGCGTACGTGACCGTCATTGCCCGTTCTTTTGGCCTCGTACCACATCAGGACCCACATCTACGGACGCCGGCCATCATGCCGACGCGGATGGGTATGCAGTCGCTATGGGGGATGAGGGTTATCAAGAGGTTCCCGGTTGGCCCGCGGTTTAAAAACCGCGAGGGGGGCGTATGGAGAGAGGAGGACCTACCAGAGCATTTCGAGGACGTTCATCCTCCTGCAGATCCTGCTGATGTAGTGCCCGTGGAGGACCCTCCGGAGGATCTAGACGGTGCAGCGGCGCCACAGCCACCGCCACCTGCCGGGGCACCTCAGTTTCCACGTCACGCTATTCGAGGTGGTGCCCCAGGAGCTGCACTACATCCGGATGTACGAGCCAGGCTTGACAGGCTCGACGATTTGGTAGGTTGGTTGGTACGGGCGGAGCAGGATAGACGAGAGAGAGAGGGATTACCCCCGATACCGCTTCCACCGGTTCGAGCACCACATCAGCAGCAGCAGCCGCAGCAGCAGCAGCACCAGCCGCAGCAGCAGCATCAGGATTCAGATTCGGATTTGGATGCATAGACCTGTTGTTGTTTTTATTGTTATTGTGGATGTACAAACTTATCTTCTATATTTTTGTTATGGATGTAAACAGTTATCTTATATATGTCATATTTATGTTTGTTTTCAGTTATTCGGTTACTCAATGATTGTTCTCTTAAATTTAGATAATACGGAAACAATATAACCCCTGAATATAATACGGAAACAATATTTGAAAGAAATAAAATTTTAATCGAAAGAATAATATTTAAAAAAGTAAAATGTTAAAAACAATATAATATATTTAAAGAGCCGATTTTTAAAATAGTTGATTTAATCGACGCTGAAACAAAAAATTTTTTTAAACTTTTTATAGTGTAAAAAACAAAAAAAAAAACAAAACTTTTTTAAAAATAAAAAAAAACGATTTTTAAAGGCAAATAGTTAATTTTTAAAAAACAACAACTTTTTATAGTGTAAAAAAGAAAAAAAAAACTTTTTTTAAAACCTAAAAAAATTTCATCAAAAAAACACATCTTCAAAAACCATCCAAAAAACCAACCCAAAACCCACCAAAACACCCCTCATTTCAGCCAAAAAAAAATACCAAACAGAGACGCCTCGTATAGCCCCATACCCTGCGTATAGGGTTCCTTAAACAACGTGCCTGACACCCTCTGTACACCCATCGAATTCAGTGCATGGACGCCTCGTATAGGTCTATACGAGGCGTCTAGGTTTGCAAAAGTGTGGATTTAGGCGCAGTAGGTGTCCGGATAGGCGGAGCCCCCTCAAATTCAAGAGGCCAGGCGAGTAAAAGATATGAACCCCCAAAATATGTATATTAAAAATAAATATAAAAAAAGTCAAAGAAACAATTTTTTTTTAAATTATACTTTTTTTTTTAATTTTCGGGTTCCCAGAGTGAGCGGGCCATTGACTGTCGCCAACGCTGCCCCTCATCCAACGACAATAGTGTTTAAAAGGAGTTAATTTTGCTATTCAAAAAGGGGTAACGGCATAACTTGTTGTCCGTTTACCATCTATCTCGATACAAATTCATAACACGATAATTTACAAGGAGTTATATTAATCACTTGGGTCCATGTTGGGAAAAAAACTAGTGGTCTTCAATAATAGATTACAAAATACATTAATACAAATAGTGATTACAAAATACATTAATACTAGTTGTCTTTTTCATAGTCACTAAACCAATTTAATTGAATTGAATTGTGAAATATAGCACTGATTAGTTGACCAACACAGTGAAACAAGATCAATAATTAGCTACTTTTCTTAAACATGAGAGACTGAGAATATAACTTATACAAATCAATAATCATACAAAATCCGAAGTCATATGATGTTACTCATGATTTCCTGAACAAGGTATCCAACCGAAGCATACGACGAACCGCCCTCAACCAGAGTCGCCCTACTTAATTTGCTCATCTCTTTCACTTTTGCTCTGACCTTATTATCCTCCATTACACGCCTTATCCCCCTCTCTACCTCCTCTGTTGTGACAATGGTTGTATTGACGTTGGGATTAAACAAGTCCATCTTATAATCCAATTTCAAGTCAACCGCCAATCTGAGCTCCACCACCATTTCAAATGCGTTAAGTTGTTGCTCAGCATACACTGGCCATGCAGTCATCGGTACACCAAACCACAAGCTCTCTAGTATCGAGTTCCACCCGCAGTGGGTCACGAACCCACCCACTGCTTCATGGGCCAACAACGAGACCTGTGGGGCCCACCCAATCACTTTTCCTATTCCCACGGTGCGCTCGAGGAACCCATCTGGCAATAGCACTTTTGGGTCTTCAAACGATTGTGCTAGATGCGGACTTAGGGTAGGGACCACACAAAACGATGACCACTTTGTTCTAATCCGCGTGCTATCTCCTTCACTTGAACCTCACTAAAACTTCCCGCACTCCCAAAACACAATAACACCACTGACGACTGCGGTTGACCGTCCAACCACCTAATCACATCCATGTCATGAGCTTTTTTTACTACCACGTCTAGATTGAGTACGGGTCCCACAGGATACACAGGCGGGAAGTTGGTGTCAGTAAACGACTTCATCACGTGTGTTTCCAACTCCAAGAACGTATTAACCATTATCCCTTTCGCCTTTCTCAAATCCCGAATAGAACATATCACAAAGTCCAACCCCTCTTGTGTCCAGTAATCCGCCGGAAAAGCCTTCTTCGGCACTGGATTAACGAAACTCGGAACAACTATCTCACCTTTCGAGTTACTCAGCTCAATAACATGATCTTGGTTATGATCCACACATAGCGTCTCGATATACAAGTTAAAGCCAAGAAAGGCAGAACTAGAAGTGAAAAACACATATGTGGGAAGATTAAATTCATTAGCCACATCTATCATGCCAGTGCAGAACACGTCAACGACAAACCCAACGACCCTAGAGGAACCAGTTTGATTTATCATGTCAGCCACAATATTTCTGACATGTTCGCAATAACTGTTGATGATTTCATGCAAGGAAGTCAAGAAGTTTTTGGGGTCGAGCTTCGGCTGTGTTTGATCTTGAGGGAGTTGGATGAATCGAATGCGTTCGATAGGGGTTTTAGCAACGATTCGATGTAGGTGCCAGCAGATGAGCCAGGAGGGTTTATGAGAAGTGTGGTTACTGAGAGGCTTTGATGGCGGTTGACGAGTGCTTTAGCCATGTGATGGTGGATATTATATGACCAACCCCTGGTGCAGGGATGAATACAAGCTCTGCAAGTGTGTTAGCCATTGATGGTTTGTTTAAAGCTTGCTTTTTGTTTGTGTTTAGTTGTCTATAAGTAAGAATAGGGTGTTGTTGGTTGTGGTCACATTTTTGTTTGTTTAGTTTTCTGAAGTTGGATGATCTTTATTATAAAAGTAATTTAAGTTAATAATTGGACATGAAGTTTTTTATTTTATTTATTTATTTTATTTTAAGACTAAAATACGTACCTGGTTGACAACATTGAATTTTTTTTCCAAGTATTTACACTACTAGTAGAGTAATTAAGTAATTTTGTAACCACTCGTTGTAATTTCACGTAATTACTCCCACTCTTTTAGAGTAATTACATAAAAAAAAACTTTTTTTTACATTTTTTTAGTAAATACACGGAAAAAAAAACTTTTTTTTAACATTGTTCAGCTATGCATCATGTTTAAGTAGATAGGAAAAAAAAATTAAAAAAAAAAAGAAAATCTTTCTTCACTTCTCATGTCAGTATATATATTAATTTTTTTTTCCTGATGAATGATTTTTTTTTCTTCAGACAAAATCACAAACTATTATATATATGAACTGGCCGAGTTACATCAATAACGCAGGTAAGCGAGCAACAAGCTGCGCCGCTACCCCCTTCTGAATAGCAAACCCTAGCCTATTAAAGACAAACCCCTGCCCCCCTGTTGATGAGCAACTGCTGTGGACAACCTTTTGGACCCTAGTCAACAAACGGATAGCTTCTGGAGCTAGGGAGCCAAAGGTGTCAAAGGCGAAGGGGACAAATGCATGTTGGTTATCAGCACAGGCTTTAGCGTGTTTATCCACCTTTTTTGATTCCGCTTTCCTTATAGCTTGTCCTGCTACAAACCCGCTATCCCTTAAACCAGCTAAGGGGGAGACTCCTGTGAGATCCACACAAGCATGTTTCCCTCCCGCCCAGCCAAAGACGAGCAGATCTGCTGGTCTCAATGTAGATCTCCCTTCCATGGGATCCGTAAGGAAATTCACAGGGGCCTCCTTCTTGGCAGAAATCCCCGCTCTCCTCAAGATGTCCCCTAAAACATCCCTCACCCAGTCATGCCGATATTTGAACCCAGGGAGCTCCTTACAATGAACAGCATGCTCCCCGTATTTATCCATGCAGGCTTTATGGCAGATTGGGCAGGTTTCGTCTTCTGGATACATAGGGATCATCAGCCGGTATTTGAGGATAGCCCTATACTCAACAGCCGACATGCATTGCCCCAGCCCCTCGATCGGGATAACAGTCAAAAAGTCTTGCGCGTGGGGGCCTTTCAAGCACTCAATCACCGCCTTCTGGCGGGGAGACAAATCAAATGCTTCTCCCAGACTCCGAGCGATTTTGTCAAATAGGGCATTCGCCAAAGTTTTTTGTGGCTTTGAGGGGGCGGTGTCCATATTAGAGAAACCGCCAATATCAAAGTCTGGAAGAGAGTGACTTAAGTACTCAAGGGCTTGTTGGTAGTCTACGTCAAGCTTAACAACCCCACTATTCCGAAGGATATGGTCTTGCAATACACACGACTGAGCTCTAGACGCCACAAAAGCATAAACTCCAACATCCCGAGCAGAGAGGAGGCCCAAACCACCCAGACGCATCGGCAAAGATGCCAGACGCCACTGAAGGTCACCGAAGTAGGACCCCCCACAAACAACAATGTCTTCAATAGCCTCTCGAAGACCATCGTCAAAACAGGATACCGCATTTGCCATCAAGTGGGGTTGGCAGGTCCGCAACCCAAACAGTAACTTAGCTACCCCCATGCATGACCTTAAAAGAAGAAACTCGCACTGGGGGTCCTGAAGGCAGGGCAAGAGTTTCATAAGGTCAACCGCTGTCAATGCCCGTCGCCCTGCTAATTCCCCGATAAAAACAGAATCTCGGCTAACCGCCCCCCCAAGGAGCTTAACCCCCCTCTCAGGTCTACCTATCCCTCTCGGGAAAAGGTCGTCCTGAACCTTGAGACCGTCACACGATGGCCAATACACTTCCGTTTTCTTAATATTGAGGTGGAGCCCTAGGGATGGTCCCTCCGTGTTGATGATGTCCAAGGCCTTAGCGACTTCCACTGCATTACCTATAATCGTACCATCATCCAAATACCAAGCATGAAAGGGGAGGTTACAGTGCTCTTGGACACGGAGAATAAGGGGGTGTAAGGCTAGGGCAAAGAGAAGGGGCCCCAAGGGATCACCTTGTTGCACTCCAGTGGTAGCCCCAAAACACTCGCTGCCAACATATAACCTAGCGGGTTGGGCGTACAGGAACTGGACCCACCGATAGATAGATGGGCAATGCTGGTGGACCTGTTGGAGGAACGTTGAGCGGTCAACCATGTTGAAAGCATTGGTGAAGTCTACCGTAAGCAAGGCCATGGACCCATCCTCATGAAAAGAGCTCAGGAACCTGTTCGCACTATGAAGCACCGCCTCCGCCCCATTTGGTGTACCAACCCCGAATTGAAAATCCCCCAAATACTGGGCCATTTCCTTCCCAACCTTCTTCATAGCCACCTTAGAGACCAACCTACGCCATATGCCCCCCACGGCGATAGGCCTAATACCATTATCAGGTTTCAATAAGGGGGTGAGGGGGGCTGAGGCCACAAACTCGGCCAACACCTTAGGGCAAAGCCCCTCAAGCCATAGGTTGACGACTCTAGTAATAGCTGTGAGAAGACCCGAGGAACTTACCGAACCCTCACAACCAATAGCGTCCAACAAGTGTTGGGCCCGCATCCCATCTCTGCCACAAGATGTCCCTCTAGGGAAGGATTGGATACATTTAAGCACGCAATCCTCTGTTGCAATAATAGTGGGTTGGACAATAGGGTTGGAAGGCAGTGATGGGGGTGGCACCATAGGATGTTTATCAATAAGAGCTTTCATGGTCGATTCTCCAAAGGGGGCAACCCCACTGGAACATAAAACTTTGACCGCCGCTGTAAAATGCCCATCCCTGACCTTCCGCAGGCATTGCTTGATATTGGGGTCCTTTTTATTGTCTTCGCCCCTTCCGGAATCCCTCCTAGGAACCCAGCGTCCCCCTCACTATTCAGGAGAGAAGAGACCAGATCTGGGAAACCAGACCCATCTTTCCACAATGCAAGCGCCTGCAAGATGCTGTTGCACTGCAGGGATTTTCTATTTCCTGATCTTCGTTCTTGCCTTGAAGAAGGCCTGACAACCCTTAGTGTACAGCACGGCAACAAAAGCAACTGAACCCAGTTTTCAACCGAGCCTGGAGACGCCACCACTTTACGTAGGGCACCCGTTAAAACCTGAGCGAACGCCAGTCGACAACTGGGGGGATGCATTTAACAGTTTGAAAACGGAGAGAACGCCAGTCGACAACTGGGGGGATGCATTTAAATCACATTTGTATTTGATTTTACCCCATTTAAATAATAATAACAATCAGTGGGTTGTTGTTAACTTACACGAATGATTTGTATTATTATATGCTTTGTATGGATTATTCCTAAAGTTAATTAAATGTAACTTCACCAAATTTTATAAAAAGTAATATAACTAATAAGGACAAGGACTCGATCTAAAAAGAAATCACAACCAACCAACCATATGTTGAATTTTGTTGTTACTGCCTAAAAATCAACGGGTTCACATGAATGGTGGGTACTAGCATCTTGAGTCCTTGACATTGATATTCATTTCTTGTAAAGGTAATGATGACGCCAATGATGAAATACAGCTTAACACCAAGGTTAATCTGTGGGGTTATTCCTTCTGTGGGTTCAATCTCCTTTCTTACTCGCTGAAATGACCTAGATCCTGCAAAACAGCAACACCGTCAGTCTCGTTAAGAGGGGAATATGGGGGTTTCCCTCTTAACCAGGCTCCGGCGTGAGAATAAGTACTGTTCTGAGGGAGAATAAACAGTGTGTGTTTAGTGCGTGAGAATAGAGAGCGAAAAGATCCTGAACCTGAATGATGAAGGGTCCTATTTATAGCCGGATGGTGTAGGAGGGAAGAGCAGCTGTGCCAGCTGGGGATGCGCGCCATGAATTGGGACCATACCTCTTCAGGTAATTAAATCATGTCAGAATTTTTTTTTTCTTTCTAGAAGTAGGTGGCAGGCCGGCTTTTGGGCCGGTCAACCCGTGCTGTTGCTCGAGGCCCAAACTTTTAAAGGGCCCGAAAGGTTTTTAAAAGCTTTTATAAATATAGTAGGTGGTTTGGCCATGAAATAAGTGAAACTAGGTGGTTTCCAAAATGTTAATTGAAAGTAGGACTTTTTCCAAGTCCGCTATATGGTTGTTTGAGCTTTAAAAAAAACACAAGCTATCTATTTGGATGTTATTACTTCAAACAGGTTCGCTAAATAGATTTAAGGACTTCAAAAAGGAGTACACCGGTGCGCGGGAAGCCGTTCAAGTCCGCGATATGGATTCTATTACTTCCTTGAAGCTCACCAAAACAATCGGTGGACTTATTTTTAGAGCAGCAACAACGGTGGTCAAAGTCCATCCAACAACATTCCACACTACTAGAAAAGTGACTATGTTTAACACACTTTTCCGTCACAAATGCATCACAAATTGAGATTTGCTACGGATTTGCAACAAAACCTTGATGTTGGAAAAAGCCCATTGGAAACTATTTACTACGCATTTACTATGCAAATTTTAACGTATTTCCGACAAAAACATGGTGTCGGAAATTTGTGACGCATTTACTACGCATTTTCAACATCATTTCCTTAAAAGTTTGCACCGCATTTGTGTCGGAATATCAAAAAAATTGCAACGTATTTGTGACAGAATATAAAAAAATGTACCGCATTTGTGACGAAATATTAAAAAACAAATTAAAAAAACAATAAAAAAACCGAAAATCATGTTTTTTTTTTGCTAAAAGTTGCAGAAAAATCAGCAAAAAAAAAAAAATACTAGTAAACAAATGATACATCAGTCTTCGGTCGACACGTTATATGACCCGTACTAGAAGACACCTCCAATTTCAGGTTTTGAGTCGCTTTGTTTGACATGTTTGATGTGTATGTTCAGGCTTTTTCGCTACAAATGACCCGTTAAAATGAAATATCTTGTTCAATCTCTATTAGTTTGTGGTGATGCCGCGATGGTTAGCTTTAATGCCCTGCATGTGCTTTTGTCTTAAACGAGATCCCCACAACATGAAACAACATAAACGTGACCAGTGGCGGACTTGATGTATAACCAGCCGTAGCACGGGCTACGTCTCAACTTTGTTCAACTAGCTTATATAGCCCAACCAATTGTTATTAAAGCCCAGTTATAAAGTGCTTACATTCAATAATGAAGATTGTAAATAATAAGCCCAACCAATTGTTATTAAAGCCCAGTTATAATGTTATATGTTAGCCCAAACCAATTATAATGTTATATGTTAGCCCCAGATCAAAGGACAGAACGTCGCGCCACTGAAGGATACCTCATAGTTCTTGTCCGTCGGTTTATAGGGTAGTGAAGCTAGCTTTGCTTTTACCGGTTGCAAACGTAACCATTGAAAGATGTTTTTAAAAATTGAAGCTTGTCAAGACGGATTTACGCAATCGAATGGGCCCGGAATTTTTGAACAATGATATGGTTTGTGCGGTCGAAAAGGATTTTTTACATGAAGTTTAAGATGATGATGTGATGGAACGATTTCAAGCTATGAAAAAAAGAAGAAGACAAATCTATTAGGTATTTGTTTTACTTTATTTATTTATTGTCGTTTTTTTATATTATATGATTGCATGATGAAATTTTTTTTTTGGGATAATGTTCTAGTTCCACCACTGAACGTGACTGAGTCATTTCTTCATGTTGATATTGATTAACATGTGTGGTTGTTTTGATTCTCCCTAAGTTCATGCATTTAGCTAGTTTACATGAACTAGAGTGTAGATAAGAGTCTGCTTATAATTAACAGGATGATCCTGATCATGTTTATGTTTTGTCTCAAACAAAATGAAACGGGTCAAACCTATAATCTTTTTAAATGCATTTAGCCACCCTTTCCCCTTCCATCAGACAAGTTAATATGATACATCACTGAAACTGGTGATTATTCAGTGCAGATCAAAACAGGTTTCGGCCTAGTTGAGTCTACTCACAGATAGAGGATCCTGTACATTAATCCAGAAGTGTGAGAAGTGTATTATAACACTATATATAACACTATATAACACCGTATAAACACCGTATAAACACTATGTAACACCATATAACACTATATTTTGTCTGATATCATGTCTATGATAGATGTATAGTGTTATATATATTGTTATATAGTGTTATATAGTATTACATAGTGTTATATGGTGTTACGTAGTGTTATACCGTGTTTATATGGTGTTATATAGTGTTATATATAGTGTTATAATACACTTCTCACACTTCTGGATTAATGTACAGGATCCCTACCCTCTACTCACAAACACTTTTTATCCATTTCATATTTCCTCTAAATTTAAATCTTTTTGTAAATCATTTGACCCGTTGACCCGTTATTGATAAAACATAACCCAAATTGACCCATTTCTTTCAATGCGGAAAGAGAACACACAAAAAGCACACAAGGCATTTGCGCAAGGGCAACCATATAGCCTTGCATGCATCAAGGCACAAGGGCGCAAATTCCGGCCAGATTTGGCACAAGAAAACCCGGTCTGACAGGTCTGAAAGGAGCCTAGACTAGCTTAAAACATGTCTAAAACCACGATAAATGGTCTCTCTGTACTCTAAATAAATTTCTAAAATCACTTGAAAAACTGCACAACGGATGCGTTCTATAAATTCAAATAAAGGTGAAAATACAACAAATAATCATGCTTTTTGACTCGTATTCCCCAAACAACCTGATAATATAATCAGTAGTAACTCATACAGAAATTTGAAGTCATATGATGTTACTCATAATTTCTTGAACTAGATAGTCAACTAATGCATATGATGAACCACCCTCAGCCACTGTTACCCTGCTCAGTTTGCTAATCTCTTTCACTTTCGCTCTAACATTGTTATCCTCCATGAGTCGCGTTATCCCATTCTCTATTTCCTCTGCCGTGACAACGACTATGGCAGCGGGATTAAACATATCGATCTTATAATCCATTTTCAAGTCAATCGCCAATCCCAACTCCACCACCATTTCAAATGCATTAAGTTGTTGCTCAGCGTACATTGGCCATGTGGCCGTTGGTACACCAAACCACAAGCTCTCTAGCATCGAGTTCCACCCGCAATGGGACACGAACCCCCCAACTGCTTCATGGGACAGCAACGACACTTGTGGTGCCCATCCAATCACTTTCCCTATGCCCACCGTTCGCTCAAGGAACCCATCCGGCAATAGTTCTCTTGGGTCATCAAGTAATTGCTCTTTAGAAGGAGTTAGGCATAGGGACCACACAAAACGATGACCACTTTGTTCTAAACCGAGTGCTATCTCCTTCACTTGGACCTCACTAAAACTTCCCATACTCCCGAAACACAACACCACCACTGACAATGGTGGTTGACTATCCAACCACTTAATCACATCCATGTCGTCAGCTTTTCCAGCTACCCCGTCTAGATTGAGTAGGGGTCCCACGGGATATACAGGCGGGAAGTTGGTGTCAGTAAACGACTTCATCGCGTGTGTTTCCAACTCCAAGAACGTATTAACCATTATCCCTTTAGCCTTTCTTAATTCGCGAAAAGAGTTGATCAGCATGTCCAACCCATCTTGTATCTCGTACATTGCTGGAAAAGCCTTCTTCGGCACTGGATTAACAAAACTCGGAACAACCATCTCACCTCCCGAGTTACTCAGCTCCATAACATGATCTTGGTTATGATCCACACATAGCGTCTCGATATACAAGTTAAAGCCAAGAAAGGCAGAACTAGAAGTGAAAAACACATACGTCGGAAGATTAAATTCATTAGCCACATCTATCATGCCGGTGCAGAACACGTCAACGACAAACCCAACGACCCTACCCGAACCAGTTTGATTTATCATGTCCGCCACAATATTTCTGACATGTTTGCAATGACTGCTGTAGAACTCATACAAGGAAGTCAGGAAGGCTTTGGGGTCGAGCTTTGGCGGTGTTTGATCTTTAGGGAGTTCAATGAACTGTATGCGTTCGATAGTGTTTTTAGCCAATGATTCGATGTAGGTGGTAAGAGCAGGGACGGGGTAAGGAGGGCTTATGAGAAGAACGTTTATTGAGAGCCTTTGATCACGGTTCAAGAGTACTTTTGCCATCTCGATTGTGGACATTATATGACCAACTGCGGGTGCAGGGATGAACACAAGCTCTGCAACTGTGTTCGCCATTGATAAATGGTTTAAAGTTCTGCGAAATGAGTATTACCTCTAAGTGTAATAAATAAGATGTTGGAGGGAAACAGGGAGCACGAGTAAACAAAAATTCATTGTAAACTCGATTATTTATATAAAAAACTTAATGAAAATAAAAAATACAACGTAACCTGTAGTAAAATGAGACCGATTCATCTATACGTGATAAAATGAATTCCAGCCAACCTATTTTATCGTTTCTTTCACCATCTTCTATTTGGAACACATTACATGAGACGGTGTGCCGGCCAAAAAAACTTTTAAAATTGTGTTGGTTATTTTCTCTATAACAGGTCTTAGATCACACGGAGTGGGTGTGGTTTGGAGGCGTGGAAGTCTCTCCACGCCGGACACATCAGGCCGTCAGTGGCGTGGAGCGCGGCGTGAAGGTTTGGGCGCTGGATTCTTCACCGGTGTGGTGAAGAAGATGGTGATGATGTGTGTTGTTTTGATTGGTGGTGAGTTTTTTTATTTGATTTTCTTTTTTTTTTAAAACATAAAAAGTGTATGTCACGTGTCACACCACGTCACCCTTTCACGCCTCATCTCACCCCGCCCTTTTTAGCACCATGTCACTTTTCTGACAAGTGTTGACGTGGCTGCCACATGGCGCTTCACCCCCCCCCCCCCCCCTCAAGTCCTCCCACTTTGTCTAGGCTTAAGGCAATGTCACTTTAACACCCCTAAGGCTTGAATTGTGTAATAAAAACATGCCACGTAAGGAATGGGTGTTTTCACACTAACTAGACATGTGTTATGGTCATGTGAAATGTGATGGGATGAGTAATAATAATAGCAATGTGTTATGGTCATGTGAATTGTGAAAAAAACATGTGATGAGTAGTAGGTGCTCACTAGACATATGTCATGGTCATATGAATATGATGGGATGAGCAATATATAATAATAACTCTAAGGCAATATGTTATGTCATGTGAATTTGGTGGGATAAGTCACTACTAGAAAACAGCCAGATTACTAGTAATAATAATAGCTTTAAGGCAATGTGTTATGATCATGTGAATTATGAAAAAAAAAAAAAACATATGTGACGTAAGTAGTGGGTGTGTTTCCATACTGATACTCACTAGACATATGTTATGGTCATGTGAAATATGTGAAATATGATGGAATGAACAATATATAATAATAACTCTAAGGCAATGTGTTATTGGCATGTGAATTGTGAAAAAAAAACATGTGACATAAGTCGTAGTGTTTCCACATTCATATTCACTAGACACGTGTTATGGTATGTGAAATATGATGTGATGAGTAATAATAATAACTCTAAGATAATGTGTTACGGTCATCTGAATTGTGACAAAAAAACATGTGAATTGTAAGTAGGGGGTGTTTCGACACCCATACTCATTAGATATGCATTATGGTCATGTAAAATATAGTGAGATATTTAATATTAAAGTAGGAAAAAAAATTGTGAAGTGGACCTACATTATTGGCTGGTATAAAAGTGAATAGTTAGAAAAGAAATTGAAACAAGATTTTGCCCCAATGTCGTGGCCTCCAACACGAAACCACCAAGATTTTGTAGATATCGCTTCTTCTCTTTATACTTTTCCATCAACTTTTCTTAGGATATGTATCACATCATTAGTTGACCATCCTGGCATGAAATCAAACTAGTTTATTGGAGTTTCTTTTCTAATTCTCGTCTCAATTACTCTTTCCCGTAATTTCATAGTATGACCTAAAAACTTAATCCATCTATAGTTCCCACTAGGGATGAGCATGGTAACCGTTTAGTACCAAACCGATACCGAAAAACGGGGAAAAGTGGTACCGGTACCGAATATACCGGTTCGATACGGTACCGGTATTAACGGTGTTTTACCCGTAAGTACCGGTACCAAAAAACGGTGAAAATGGGTACCGGGATGAATATACCCGGTACCAAATGCTCATCCTTAGTTCCCACAACATTGGGTGTATCCTTTGTTCTTATATAACGACATCACAACACTAGTACTCCCTTGATCTAGCATTTTCCAGATTTGAATATAATTTAGTTAACCATTGAATTCCTTCCTCTCCTAAACACTTCCACACTTCAATCAGTCTGTTGTTCGGGCCAACTGCCTTAGCCATTCCTATCCTCCTAAGTGCCGCACTCACCTCTCCATGTGAGATACACCGATAGTAGCAGTTATTCTTTTGTCTTCCTTGAGTAGTGTGGTTGTCGTATTGTTGTTGCTAAGCCCTCACGCTGTTGAAAAGATTTCTAAAATAGGTTTGTCATCTCAACTTAATGTCATGCTCCTTGAAAAAAAAAACCCTTCCATCCTCCCCCTTTATGAACTTCACTACCCCTAGATCTTGCCTCCTTGTTGGCCTTTTTGTATTTCTCCCTTAGTTTCTCTTTCTCTCATCATCTGTGCATCTCAAAAGATCTCTAAAACACCCTTACTTATCCCTTATTTTGGTTTGCACATCCTCACTCCACCACCATGACTCCTTATGTCCCCTTTCCATACCTGTTGTGACCCCGATGGTCTCCTTTGCCACCTAAATAATGTTGTTCGCCATACCCCCCCACATTCAGTTTGTATCTCCACCTAGTGGAACGGTTGTCATCAGGATGACCTTATCTCTAAACTCAGTGATCCTATCGTCCTTCAAATTTCCCCATTAAATCCTAGGTCGCATCTTCCTCCCCCCCTCAGACACCTTTACTCTCATGGCTATATCTGCTACTAACAAACGGTGTTGTGTCACTGGTGTCTCTCTTGGGATAACATTGCAGTCCCTCCACCATCTTTGATTCCCTGTCCTCATCAAAAGGTAATTGATTTGTGTATGACGTCCCTCACTGCTAAACGTAATCAACTGCGATTCTCTATTCTTAAAGAACGAGTTTATAATACCTAAGTCGTGGGCCACTGCAAAGTCTAGAAGATCCTTACCAAGGTTATTCCTATCACCAAAACCAAAATCCCCCATGTACCACCAGAAAGCCATCGCTATCCTTACCAATATGGCCATTAAAATCGCCTCCTACACAAATTGTTTCCCCTAGGTATGGTCCTCACTACTACGTCTAGACAATCCCAAAAATCCTTCCTCTCATGCTCCCTTAGACCTACGTGTGGAGCGTTAGCACAAACCAGTGTCACTACCTCGCCATCTAGTACTAACCTCATCACCATAATCCTATCTCTGCGTCTTATCACCTCCACCACATTATTTTGCATTTCTTTAGCCACTAAAAAATCCACCCCATTTTTTGCTCCATCTAACCCCGAATACCAAAACTTGTACCCATTACACACAGTCGCTTTATGCCTCTTCCACCTAGTCTCTTGTAGGAACGCTATTTGTATCCTACACCTTTTAAGTACATCTACCACCTCCAACCACCTACCATTTATTGTTCCTACATTCCAAGAAGCTAGACGTAAACTTAACCCCCTTTCTTTCCCTATGTTCGCACCCCTCGTCCCCGAACACGGTCTCATGGATAAAACATGACTCCTACCGTCTATGGTAGCACGCAGTCACACAATCACACAAAGCACAAATACGGTAAACTAATGGACAACCAAACACACCAAGCTTGACAAATAAACACAAACAATCACACTAAACAAATAAGCATGCTAAACGTGACAAGGCATAATAAGCACGCTAGGTGTTGTTTAATGAAGAAATATACCTACAGTGCGAATGGTAGAACACAAACACCACTTAGAAAAATTACAATGCTATTGTCAAAATGCCGGCAATAGTTGTGGCTGGCAACAGTACCTGATCTAAAGACCTACTGGATCTGGAAACACCTGCAAGTTGGATCTTTCCCTTTGCCCCACAACACAGTGCGGAAAGCAGAACCAAACAACCGTAAGCATCACCCAAAGTGAAAAGACAGAGACACCCACTAGCTGTCACGATGACGTTGCGTGATCGGAAAATGCAAACAACATCATCATCATACTCAGTAAATCCCACCAATAACAAAGCTAACGTAAGGTCTCAGGAGGGTAAGATGTAGACAACCTTACCTTTACCCCATAGAAATAGAGAGGCTGCTTCCAGTGAGACCCCCCGGCTCGATAGTAGTTTTGCATCAAGCCTTGGACATAAGGCACAAATCACTCAGCAATCAAGACAAAAACCGATTAGTGCATGTACTCCCTTGTCTTTCGGCTATCAACGCCACCACATGATGCATGATTAACCATCTCCCTCTTTTAATGTTATTTTCACGAAATTAGTAAAAGAACGTTAAAATTAGTGCATTTTCACTTTTGCCCCCTGAGCGCCCACACATATATACATTATATGCGCATACCGCAAGCGAGGCGTAATCAGAAAATGCAAACAACAACCCCCACTCGTTGCCGGCAAATGACCCCAAAAGTCAAGTATTATTAAGTATTCAAAGTACTTTATTTTTAGCCCATCAAAACCCAAACCCATTCTGGCCCTTTTTTAATAGGGCCATCCTGATCCAACCCAAACACATTTTAACCCATGACCCAAAACCACCCGACCTGCCTACTTTGCCAGGCCTAGTTGAGTTCATAGAAGCCTAGCTGCTGAACTATCAAAAATACGTCTCAGAGAGATTAAGATGAGGTTTAGAAGCATATAAGCTTGTTAACGGATTGAGGTCAGGTGCATAATTCCTGTTTTACGAACTTGATTTTTCATTTTCTTTGTTCCTTTTGTTAATATGGAAGAAATACTAAAATAACTTACAAATTCAAGATAAAAATAAGTAGATGTAATGAATTTTGACATAAATGCAAACTAATTATTTTTTGTAGTCATGGACCCTCTTGTTAATTTTTTGTTTATGATGTTGAAAAAGAATACTAGGACATAGGGGTGTAAACGAGCCGGGCCGAGCCTGAGCTCGACTGGGCTCGAGCTCGGCTCGTCATGTTTTTATTAAGCTCGAGTTCGGGCTCGGCTCGGTTCGAGCCTACTTATTTGAGCTCGAACTCGGCTCGCGAGTAAACCCAAAGCTCGAGCTCGGCTCGGCTCGACTCGATCTATTTTGGGAACAATCTCAAACAAGCTAAAAGCTTGGCTCAATCTCGCTCCAATACCGCTTGAATGAGCCAAAGCTCGGCTGAAACTCGGCTCGCCAATGTTATTATCATTATTATTATTATATTATATTATAACAAATAAAATGGTGTTTGGGCTCGTTTAGGCTCGCGAGCATAAACGAGCTTTGTATTTCAGGCTCGAGCTCGGGCTCCATAAAGAAACGAGCTCTATTTCAGGCTCGGGCTCGGGCTCGTTAAAGCTTGACTCATTCGAGCTTTTAGCCGAGCCAATAACGAGTAGCTCTCGAGCCTCTAGGCTTGTTTACACCCCTAATAGGACTCCATTTATGACCTATATAATGGTTATGCTTTAGTGTCTAGCTCATTAATATTATGCTTATGCTTTAAATGAAAACTTTTTTTTTTCATATATCATTGTCTTGATCAACTAATGTATAAAAGGTATATAAGCTAGTGACTTGTTGTAGCGTCAGTGTCTGGTCATTTTTCAATATATGATACCAACACGTAAATATATAAGCTTTTCTTGTTCTTAAAGATAGTTATTATTGTTAATTATAGTTACTAGCATAAGTTTAGTCCCTAAATCTTAGACTAACATATTGATGGAATTAGCTATATCTTTGTATATTTTTTAATTTTTATGCATTTTAAGAAAAGGAGAACAAACAACATATACAAGTTATAATTGTATAATAATTCAAATAAAGGTGAAAATAAACATGTAAGTGTTTTTTTGACCCATTATTCTAAAGGAACCAGAGAATATAACTAGTAGTAACTCGTACAGGATTTGAAGTCATATGATGTTACTCATGATTTCATGAACAAGGTAGTCAACCGACGCATATGATGAACCGCCTTGAGCCACCGTTGCTCTACTCAGTTTGCTCATCTCTTTCACTTTTGCTCTAACCTCGTTATCCTCCATTACTTGTCTTATCCCTCTCTCTATCTCCTCTGCCGTGACAGTGACTGTATTCGCGTCAGGATTAAACATGTCCATCTTATAATCCAATTTCATGTCAACCGCCAATCCCAGCTCCACCACCATTTCAAATGCATTAAGTTGTTGCTCAGCATACATTGGCCATGCGGCCGTTGGTACACCAAACCACAGGCTCTCAAGCATCGAGTTCCACCCGCAGTGGGACACGAACCCCCCAACTGCTTCATGTGCTAGCAACGACACCTGTGGGGCCCATCCAATTACTTTCCCTATTCTCGAGGTGCGCTCCAGGAACCCATCTGGCAGTACCCAGTCATAATTATCAGGGAGCCCTTCAGATGTTTGTTCTTGCGGAGGTCGGCGTAGTGACCACACAAATCGATGACCACTTTGTTCTAAACCGCGTGCTATCTCCTTCACTTGGACCTCATCAAAAGTTCCCATGCTCCCAAAACACAACAACACCACTGAAGATGGCGGTTGATCGTCCAACCAGCTAATTACATCCATGTCATCGGCTTTTCCAGCTACACCGTCTAGATTGAGTATGGGTCCCACGGGATACACGGGCGGGAAGTTGGTGTCAGAAAACGAATTGATTGCATGTGTTTCCAACTCCAAGAACGTATTGACCATGATTCCTTTAGCCTTTCTTAGTTTCCGAAAAGAATTGCCTAGTATGTCCGGATCTTCGTCTATCTGGGACACAGCCCGAACAACCTTCATCGGCACTGGGGTAACAAAACACGGAACAACTATCTCACCTTCTTGTTTACTCAGCCCAATAATATCTTGCTTCTTATCAACCCACAATGTGTCAAAATACAAGCTAAAGCCAAGAAATGTACAAGTAGAAGGGAAGAAAACATACGTCGGAAGATCAAATTCATTAGCCACATCTATCATGCCTGTGCATACTATGTCAACGACAAAACCAACCAGCATACGGAACCAGCTTCATTTATAATGTCAGCCACGATATTTCTAACGTATTTGCAATGACTGTTTATGAAATCATAGAAGGAAGTAACGAAAGCTTTGGGGTCGAGCTTTGGTGGTGGTTGATCTTGAGGGACTTCAATGAATTGTATGCGTTCGATAGTGTTTTTAGCTAGTGATTCGATGTAGGCGTTGAGAGCGAAGATGGGGAAAGGAGGGCTTATGAGAAGAACGCTTATTGAGAGCCTTGGATCACGGTTCACGAGTAGTTTTGCTAACTCGATGATTGACATTATATGACCAACCCCTGGTCCAGGGATGAACACAAGCTCTGCAACTGTGTTCGCCATTGAGGGTTGGTTTGAAGCTTGCATTTTTGGTGATGTCTGACTCCCTATAAATAAGATTTTTTGCCATTTGAGGTCATGCATTGCTGGTTTTGACACAATGTGAAATAAGGATATCTATTTCCATAGTTATTTAAAATATTAAAATCTATTCGTATAGAATTAGTTAATGTTGATAACAATTGAACGGCTAAAAATATATATCAAATGTAGAACAAGGTAATTTAAAGGAAAAGAAATCTTGCACGAGTCAACCTTCACTCTTTTACAATTTTTTGGAAATTCAACATCCACATACAAAAAGGGGTTTTGATTCGAAGCAAGTTATAATACAAAGCAAAGAATCCAAGCCCGGTTTTATATCATATGAAAAGAAGAAAATGACATTCAACGGTCCAGGGAATATGTGGTCTTGAATAGTACAATAGTTTCCAACATTATAAAAAGGGGCAACATTATACTATTTTTGAAGTGTTCCTCTATTATAAGTTGAATATATTGTGATTTAAAGTAGTATTTATGATAACTATGTTATACTGATAATGGAGTTTTGAATTGGTCAATGAATGAACGTACGTATGATATTATATTGGAGTAGACTCATCATCATCATACTCATCAGTAGATCCCACCAAGGTAGTGTTTGAAGAGGGTAAGATGTAGATAGTCTTACCTCTACCCGTAGGAATAGATTGCATGTACCCTTTTGTGTTTTGGCTATCAACGCCACCACATGATACAGGATTAACCGCCCGACACTTTTAACGTTATTTTCATGAAATTAGTAAAATAACGTTAAAATTAGTGCAACCGTATTGATTTGATGATATACGTCTATATAGTATAGGGGTGTACGATTTGCTCGTATACACGCGTATAGGACATGTATCGTCCGTATAAGGCAGGCATCGTATACGCCCTTATAGGGCAACCAACGTAATGATACACACCCGTATAGAGGTAGCTATATGGCTGGTTAAATATGTTAGTATGACCGATGGGTTAATGTTATGTCTAGAGGGGGGGGGGGGTGTGATGCAGGCCCAAGTGTAGAAGATCAAGACATGACATTTCTGGAGGCCTATGATCGCGCTACCAAGTGTGATTTACGAAAACAACCATAACTTTGGCTACGGGTCTTTGTTTTAGGCTATGGTCCAAAAACGCATTCTAGTGGGAGTTACGAGCCATTTTATGTTTTTTTTTTCCATGTTTTATGTATTTTGTTTTTGGGCTTGTGTTTTGCCCATGGCCTTTTATGGCCCGTTTCGAATTTCGCTTCTTATTTATGTTCTTCTCATGTAATTCGGATGACCATTCATCAATTTTGGCAATAATCACTTTTCACTTCGAATTCCCTGCCTTTTGGGTAGAATTTGGGGGTTTGGGGAAGATTATCACGGGTATTCACAGAATCAACGTGATCAATCCATCATTATCGTTTCACATGCTACATCAGTGTGCATCTGGCATATGTGATGGGTTAATTTACAGGAATTGAAATCATTTATTGATCGGTACATGATTTGTATTTTCGAAAGGCATTAAATTTGTGTAAATTATTGCTAAATTATCCTTAAACACACACTAGAGTAATAGAATAATTTGTGACAGGTGAGATGGACAAGTAGGATGAATAATTCAAGCCTGGCATTTTGGAACATCTGTGGGGAATTTTGAAACGCCGACTTCTTATGGCGTTTGATCCATGTTGCTTAAACATTGCGCGTCACACAATCCTAAACAATGTGGTGTTTTGGAACGCCACGACGTGTAAAAAAGGTTTCTATGCAGTTTTAAGGAAGTATTCACAACTTTTGGAGCGGTTTAGACGACTTGGAGAAATGCAGATTCAAGAAGGATTTCAAAGGATTTGATGTTTGTTTACATTATTGGCTTTGTATGCTATCCCAGAAACACCACAACAGACACGCTACCAGGATGCGTTACCTCCCAAAACAAGAAAACCGATTATTTAAAAATGACAAACTAACCAACGGTTAGTTCATTTATCATACCCTATAAGAATGTAACTATTAATAGCTCATACAAAATTCGAACTCATGCGACGTTACTCATGATTTCCTGAACAAGGTAGTCAACTGAAGCATATGATGAACCGCCCTTGGCCACCGTTTCCCTGCTCAGTTTACTCGTCTCTTTCACTTTTGCTCTAACCTCGGCATCCTCCATTACTCCCTTTATTCCCCTCTCTATCTCCTCTGCCGTGACAATGACTATATTGGCGCTGGGATTAAACATGTCAATCTTATAATCCATTTTCAAGTCAACTGCCAATCCAAGCTCCACCACCATTTCAAACGCATTCATTTGCTGCTCAGCATACATTGGCCACGTAGCAGTTGGCACACCGAACCACAAGCTCTCTAGTATCGAGTTCCACCCGCAGTGGGAAACGAACCCTCCCACTGCTTTATGGGCCAACAACGACACCTGTGGGGCCCATCCAATCACTTTCCCTGTTCCCAAGGTGCGCTCCATGAACCCATCTGGTAGTACCCCATCATAATTATCAGCGTTCCCTTCCGATGATTGTTCTAGATGAGGAGGCCGGCGTAGCGACCACACAAATCGACGACCACTTTGTTCTAAACCACGTGCTATCTCTTTCACTTGGACCTCATTAAAACTTCCCATGCTCCCAAAACACAACACCACCACCGACGATGGAGGTTGATCGTCCAACCATCTAATTACATCCATGTCTTCGGCTTTTCCAGCTACACCGTCTAGATTGAGTACGGGTCCCACGGGATACACATGCGGGAAGTTGGTGTCAGGAAACGACTTCATTGCGTGTGTTTCCAACTCTAAGAACGTATTAATCATGATCCCTTTAGCCTTTCTCAATTGCCGGAAAGAATAGATCAGAAAGTCCAACCCCTCGTCTATCTGGGACACCGCACGAACAACCTTCGTTGGCACCGGATTAACAAAAGACGGAAGAACTATCTCACCTTCCGAGTTAATCAGCTCAATAACATCTTGGTTCTGATTCACACATGTTGTCTCGATATACAAGTTAAATCCAAGATAGGCAGCAGTAGACGTGAAGAATACATATGTCGGAAGATCGAATTCATTAGCCACATCTATCATACCTCCACATGTTATGTCAACAACAAACCCAACGACTCTACCGGAACCAGTTTGATTTATCATATCAGCCACGATATTTCTGACGTGTTTGCAATGACTGTTGATGAAATCAATGAAGGAATTCACACGAGCTTTGGTGTCGAGTTTTGTTTGATCCTGAGGAAGTTCAATGAATCGTATGCGTTCAATAGTGTTTTGAAACAGCGATTCGGTGTAGGTGGTGAGAGTGGGGACGGGGTAAGGAGAGCTCATGAGAAGAACGGTTATTGAGAGCCTTTGGTCATGGTTCACAAGTACTTTCGCCATCTCGACGGTGGACATTATATGACCAACCGCTGGTGCAGGGATGAACACGAGCTCTACAACTGTGTTTGCCATTGATGGTTAGTTTAAAGCGTGCATTTGTTTGTCTTATGGTCTATCTATATATAAATAAGATAATATATTTATGACTGTTGAGATCATTGCATTGCTGGCAAGACTCAATCTTATGGTCATCAGTCAGATTTTGTGCACCATAAACTATTAAATTAAGTTACCCTCATCAGCCAGATATTTGTTTTTTAAGAAATATATTTGATTAGTTTGTACTTGATTTTTGAGATCACTTTTAAACACATGTTCGCACAAGCACTTACGTATAATCTATAAAAGGATAAGTACTTGGTCCTAGTCAAGCTACATAATTAATTATCAAATTATGTTGAAGTCATAGACATAAATTAGAAGGTCATGTAAGGCGGCAGTAACGCGTAAATTAATACGATAACTAAGTAAAAGACCATGCGAAGGGAAATGGGTCTACATACATCATGTATTTAATTAGTTGATGTAGTTTATCAGATATCGAATACTTTAAAAAAAAAAATTTACAATAAAAAGAGGAGTAAACTGCCAAAATGGTCCCTGAGGTTTGGTCACTTTTACCACATTAGTCCAAAACTCAAAACTTTTGAATCTGGGTCCATGTGCTTTCAAATTTGTTGCCATTTTCATCCAAAATCAAAATTTGGTCAGATTTTTCAATTAACATACAGCTTTTCTGTCTTTTTTCTCCCTTTTAATGAAGGGCAAAATGGTATTTTAACATTTTATTATAACAAATTAAAAAATCTGAAAATTTTGCCCTTCGTTAAAAAGGAGGAAAAAGACAAAAAAAAAAACTGGATGTTAACTGAAAAATCTGACCAGATTTTGCTTTTGAATGAAAATGGCAACAAAATTGAAACCACAAGGACCCACATTCAAAAATTTTGAGTTTTGGACTAAAGTGGCAAAAGTGACCAAATCTCAGGGACCATTTTGGCAGTTTACTCTAAAAAAAGAGAAGGAAAGAGAAGAAAAATGGTAGTTTACTTGTTTAATATTTGTGCGCAAAGGAAAAAAAGATGGAAAAAGTCGAAACTTTCGAAACCGCACTTACTCTTCTCAAAATCTCTCATCTTAAGAGAAGTAAGATCTACACTATGAGAAAAAGCAAGCGGTGACAGCATAAAGAACTTATTTGTAAGGTAATCCGTTTTTTAGTGTTATTTATACGCTAAAATCCCAATCACACCATAAAATTTTGGTTAAACTACCCGGTTGCTATCCATAAAAAAATATCTTAAGTCCGCCACTTACATTAGTGACCAAATCTTTGAATTTTTTATTGGCCCGGCTTCTTACCGTTATTATAAACATTGATCCCCCCAATTCAGCCATTCTCAAACATCGACACCTGCAATCTCCATAACAAGGAAATCAAACATTGACCCCTACAGCACCAGAAATCTTCAAGTAGTTATTGAATTCCCCCGTTTTCGGTTTCGGTCAGTGAGGCTACATGGGGAGGACCTTCACCAACAACTTCTTGCTCTTAATTAGTATGAAAATGAGGTAGGTTGTAATGAGTTCTTCTGTTTTTCTTTATTGTTGAAGCTGGTAAAGATTTATGACTTCAATTTAGTAGTCCCATTTTTTTTTTTTTTGTCAATTCTTGTTAATAAGAGTCCTTTTTTTTGTTGCCATTTTGACCCTTACGTGACCTTGACCCAACTAGTGTCTAGTCCCAGATTTAAGCATATGTGGTTTGTTCTGTTGCATAAGGTGTGACACTCTAGACAACTCCTACATCTTCACATACGGGAGAGGTATTGAGTCATAAAGAATTGTTTGGCTTTAAATATCATTGACACATGGCAACCCCATAACTAAACATGTTTGGTCGAAAGGAATTAGGATTTATGACCTCTAATTTTTTCACTCGTGTAACTATAGATATTATAGGTGGGCAAAATGTTGATGCATATTTGTGTGGATGCAGCTCAGTTCAGTTCGGCTCGTCTCGGCTCGAGACCGAAGTCAACGACGTTCCTCCGTCGTGCGAACCGACGTTTACGAAGTGAAGACCGAAGTCAAGATATCCTCCTATCTTGACCTGGTATGACGTTTACTTTGTACTTATTGTAAAACAACTGCAAGTGTGCAGACTGTTAGTTGATAGTGTTTTGTTTCTTGTTGTATGTAAGCGTCTGTTAGTTCTGTCTGTTTGCAACCTTCCCACGAAGAACCCACTTCTTCGTGGGAGTCACCCCTTCACGAAAGATAGGTTGTTCGTCATAATGGAGTGTCACGAAGAACCCATTCTCCGTGACCATAGTTCTTCGTTGGAAAGGTCCACGAAGAACCCCTTGCTTCGTGGGCCTTGCAGTCTTTCGTGGCACAGTAACATTCTTCGTGATGTTACTAGGTGTTGGCCTATAAATAGACACTATGGTTTCCAGTTTAAGTGAGCACAGTGAGAGAAGAGAGCACTGTATAAGAGAGCACCCTGAGTCTATATGAACATTATGTGTATGTGTTTGTACTAGTTCTCTTCAGTAAATCAATATAATGAATCTTTGAAATTATATCTTTTGTTATATTGGTTGTGCTCTTGCTTTATTTGCATATACACTTGGATTCCGCACTCGTGTGTGTGTTACACAACAAGGAAGAGATGTTTATCTTGATCCTCCGAGAGGGACCTACACAAAAGAACTGGTTTGCAAAGTGAAACCGATTCCAAACTCGATCTAAAACCTATTTTGATACCAGTTTAAAACCAAACAAAATGGATCCTTTATCACTTAACAAACCGGTTTCACAAGAACTGGTTTTTTGTGCACCTCTAATAGGTATTAATGTATTTAGTTGTTATATATGAAGTGTATGGGTCGGTTTGGGTCAGTTTTGGCCTAAAACCTTAACCATAACCGCGATGTCGGTTATTGGAAAACCGTAACCATAACCGATCGGTTATGGTGGTTATGGTTAATCGGTTTTGATGGTTATAGCGGGTCGGTTGTGGGTAGTTAACCGTGTATTTAGCCTAGCTAAAATAGCTTAATTTTTTTAACATGGAATAAATTGCTATTGCCTATAGTATTAAAAAATACATATAATCTATAATATTAATATTATTTATTATCGAATATTCAAATAAAGTGATATAATATATTCCATAAATTCAAATAAACATTCAATTAAAACCACAAAACGGTATGAAAAACCCATAAATACTAAAAATCTTCAGTCAAAAACATCAAATATAAAAAATACGGTGAATAGTCCTAAATCCTACAAAGATTTATTACATGTCGGTTCGGTTCGGTTATGGTGGGTATGGAAACACTGATAACCATAACCGACCCGCTACTTTCGGTTTTCGGAAAAACCATTAACCGACCCATCGGTTTTTGATTTGGTTCGGTTTTTTCGGTTTGGTTTTGTCGGTTAATTCGGTTATGGTTCGGTTAATTCGGTTTTTTGCACACCCCTAGAAGCAAGTATAGTAACACAACAATATTGGAATGCATAATTTCATTAAACCACTAAAGGCTTTAAATAGCCAAAACAAATACAACGTGCAGAAACTAATTGAAACAGAAAAACCAGGAAACTAGCGACTAAACGGGAAGACTCAATAACTTTCTAAGCCTTACCCTACCCATGACTCCATAACTTAAACTTAACCAAATAACTGCACAAGTCCCTAAAGACCCGGCTTATTCACAAACAACTTCTAAACAAAATAACATAAAGACTCACATCATGATTCATGCATGTCTATGCATGACCACTTTCACTATGCAGATCTAATAATATAGCAGCCAAACCCAACCTATTGCCGAAGGCATCCACCCTCAAATAAGTTCTCCTGGTGTAATAATTCATATAAAAGTGAAAATAAAACATGTAATTATGCTTCTTGGCTCATCTTTGGAGCACAAAGAGAACCTTCCCAGACTATAATTAATAATAGCTTGTACAAACTATCAAACATGTAAAGTCATATGATGTTACTCATGATTTCCTGAAGAAGGTAGCCGATGGAAGCATATGATGAACCGCCCTCAGACACCGTTGCCCTGCTCAGTTTGCTCATCTCTTTCACTTTTGCTCTGACCTCCTTATCCTCCATGAGTCGCCTTATCCCCGTCTCTATCTCCTCTGCCGTAACAATAACTAAATTGGTGCCGGGATTCAAGAAGTTGATTTTATAATCCATTTTCAAATCAATTGCCAATCCAAGCTCCACCACCATTTCAAATGCATTAAATTGTTGCTCAGAATACATTGGCCATGCGGCCGTTGGTACACTGAACCACAAGCTCTCTAGAATTGAGTTCCACCCACAGTGGGACACGAACCCCCCCTACTGCTTCATGGGCTAACAACGATGCCTGTGGGGCCCATCCAATTACTTTCCCCTTTCCCAAGGTGCGTTCCAGGAACCCATCTGGCAATACCATTCTTGGGTCACTAAATGATTGTTCTAGATCAGG
The DNA here is from genome assembly GCF_002127325.2 of Helianthus annuus. Classification (NCBI taxonomy): domain Eukaryota; kingdom Viridiplantae; phylum Streptophyta; class Magnoliopsida; order Asterales; family Asteraceae; genus Helianthus; species Helianthus annuus. The sequence continues at coordinate 172,796,689 of NC_035435.2, read as the reverse complement.
AGTTAGGCGTAGGGACCATACAAAACGATGACCACTTCGTTCTAAACCGAGTGCTATCTCCTTCACTTGAACCTCATTAAAACTTCCCGAACTCCCAAAACACAATACCACCACTGACAATGGCGGTTGACCGTCCAACCAGCTAATTACGTTTACATCCCTGTTGTCAATTTCTCCAACTATCCCATCTAGATTGAGTACGGGTCCCACAGGATACACAGGTGGGGCATTGGTGTCACTAAACGACTTCATCGCGTGTGTTTCCAACTCCAAGAACGTATTAACCATTATTCCTTTAGCCTTTCTCAATTCCGGAAAAGAACACATCAGAAAGTCAAACCCATCTTGTATCTGGTAATCCGCCGGAAAAGCCTTCATCGGTACCGGATTAACAAAACTCGAAACAACCATCTCACCTTCCGAGTCACTCAGCAGCTTAATGACATCTTGCTTCTGATCCTGATCCACACATAGTGTCTCCATATAAAAGTTAAAGCCAAGCAAAGAAGCATTAGAAGTGTAAAACACGTATGTAGGAACATTAAATTCATTAGCCACATCTATCATGCCGGTGCAAAATACGTCAACGACAAATCCAACGACCCTAGTGGAACCAGGTTGATTTATCATGTCAACCAAAAGATTTCTGATATATTTGCAATGACTGTTGATGCATTCATACATGGAAACTAGGAAGGCTTTGAGGTCAAGCTTTGGTGGAGTTTGATCTTGTGGGACTTTAATAAATCGTATGCGTTCGATGGTATTTTTTGCCAACGATTCGATGTAGGTGATGAGAGTGGGGACTGGGAGAGGAGGGTTTATGAGAAGAACGCTTACTGAGAGCCTTTGATCCCGGTTCATGAGTACTTTAGCCATCTCGATTGTGGACATTATATGACCAACCCCTGGTGCAGGGATGAACACAAGCTCTGCAACTGTGTTAGCCATTGATGGCTGGTTTTAAGCTTGCTTTTTGTCTGTCTCAGACTCTATAAATAAGAGTGGGTGTTTCTGGGGTTCACACATGTAATATTTGTCACTAACCTAGTGTCTTTACGCGAATTCTGTATACATTTTGTAAGAAACTCATGAAAAGAAATTTCTCTCTTATTTAATTCGCAATTGATTTGATCAACTTTGCAATAATATAGGTATTATTATATGCTATCCTGATCAAATTATTATAAAAGTAATTTAAAATTAATAATTGGACAGGATATTTAATAAGAAGACAACAAACCGATCATACAAAATTGCTTTGTATTATTATATGCTTTGTATGATGTCACATGTGACTTCAATTAAATTTTTACAAAATTGCATAAGAAACCTTTATGTTTGTCTCAAACTGTACTTTATATCTTTCACTATAAAATGGACAAAAATCAACCTTTATGTTCATGTTCTATTACACCCTATAACCTTTAGCACTAACCACATTAAAAAATTCAGTTAAATGGACTCACATGCTTTGCACATAAGGGCATTTAAGTCTTTTACTTTTAAATTAAAACAGTATTTTTTTTCAACAAAACTCATTATGTTCAATGTTGGGTAACTGGCTTTTTTGACATTATGTTCTCTTTCTAGAAGTGAATTATATATTTTAATATTTATATAATCTTAAAGAAAAAGGTCGGTGAAAAATCTTTGTCTTTAAGTCCTCAACTTTTACAAAAATATACACTTAGCCCCTATATATTTATCTTCTTTCAATTTTCATATATTACAATTCTGATCCCTATACTTTTACTTTTTAACCCCTATTCTTTTACTTCTTTCAATTCACACTCTTAAACTAGGTAACTTAAGCATTCACTTTTAACTTTTGGTAATTGACAACTTTGATCTGCCAACTTTTTTCTACTTAATAACTTAACATCTCATTTTATTTGAATTGCTTTTACGACTTAAGACCATAGCGTCATATATTAATATATATTTTTTTATCTATGTCAAACCATATTAATGTCTAAATTACTTTTACGATTTTACACTGTTGTCTAAAATATTGTTACAACTTTACACTGCAATGAGCGAGCCATATATATATATATATATATATATATATATATATATATATATATATATATATATATATATATATATATATATATATATATAGGATAACGATCATGTGAGAAGTAGTAGGCTAATTGAGAAACTTGAGAAGCATTCTGAACCACACATTTTCCCTAAGCAAAAAAATGCAAAAAATAAAAATTAAAAAAATGCAAATTTTTTATTTTGAAAAATCAGAGCTTTTTCTTTAAGATTTTGTTTTTTTTAAATCTTTTTTGGGGATTTATACACATGTGTATATTGTTAATTTTTGAACTATACATATGTGTATATTGTCAAATATACATATATGTATGTACATGTTTAAAATTGAAAAATAAGTGTTATTAGAAAAACATTAAACACCTTAAAAAAATAAAAAAATAAAAAAGATACAGAAAAGAAAAACTAAAAAAAAAAATCAAATCTAGTCGATAGTGCTTTTATCTTTTTTTTCCTAGTTCCTTTATGATACGCTCCTCCTCTTTTTCAAGTATCACCGGCGACTTGGTGATAGGTTGTTGAAGTCCTTGTTAAGAAAGTCCAAGTTCCTCGTCCTTTGTTTCGCAATTTTTACTTGCACTGTCACCGAGATACCACTTGATAATTTCTAAATCTCAAAGCAAAATTTTGTATCGGCTTCAAAAGTTGTTTTTTCCTCGGTCCCTTCCAGTTGGTCGACGTGCAGGTGCCTCTTTTCCCGCTTCATACCCGTCCGCGTTTAGGTTAATCCCTACATAAACATCCAATCCAAGCTACTAGAGCAGACGAATGCTCCGGACGAATTAGTTTTCGTACGCGTTGACTCTGAATCGCCCATTTCATCTATGCTAACTAACTCGGTCGATTTCGAACAATTCATAATAATCTTCCACAAATAGTCCTCATCAAACGTTTTCGTAACCTTGTACTTACGAAACACCTCTTGCTTCCATTCTTCGCAAGTGAATTTGTAAACTTGAAGATCATCACTCCCACTTGGTCGCATTCGATTACTGTTTCTGTTATGCAGATTCGTAAATAGCCTGATGTATTTGCGAATTTCGGCCCATCCTCCCGATATCATATCAGGATTACGTGCCTCACTTCCCACCTACTTGTAGAGCAACTCCCATATTTTAGTCCAAAATGTTCTCGCTTTTCGGTAGTCCGCTATATAAAAAAAGTTAACAAAGGTTAAAAAAATTATAAAAATGTGTATGAAACCAAAAAATTACTGAAATAATATACCAGCTTTTCGATCCTCCGATATTTCAATCCAAGCACGACACAATGCAATTTTCTCTTCTTTCATCAAAGGACTTGTTATTCGTTTCGGCCCCGACGTTTCCACCGTCTTTTTTGAACTTCCACCTCTTTCGGTTTTCTTGAAACCTCTATGAGATCTTCTAACAAAGTCGAGACGGTGGACCGAAACAAAATCATAGGATTTCATTACAATCATACTTGATCCGTTCGGTTCTAGAGTTCACAAGGAACTGAAATTAAGTATGTCCAAAAACATGATTGTTCAATAAAATGGAATTAGTCCCATGATTTTTAAAGTTTTCTAGTGGATTGTGTAACTTTCGATTGAAATATATGTAGTCACTACCAAATTTGAGCTCATTAAACGAGCCTGACCTCGAGCTTCACATATTGAGCTTGACTAGCTAGTCACGTAATTTATGGTATTAGTATGAAGATGAGGTTGGCTGTAACTTCCATTTTTATTTGTAAAGATTTACGACTTCAATTCAGTAGTATATATGTGTCTACTCTTGTTATTAGAGTCCACCTTTTTGGTCATTTTTGAGTTTTGACCATCATGTGATCATACGCTATTTAGTATTTAGGATGTGTGTAACTATATAAGTGACCAGCCACCACTCTGTTACTAATGGCTGTTGAAGATTACCTTGACCCAGCTAGTAGTTATATTCTCACAAGGTTTGCTCTCTGCTCAGAAGATGAGCCAAAAACCATAATCACTACACCACTAGAACTTATTTGAGGGTGGGATGCCTTGGCAAAAAGTTGTAGTGTGCAGTGCCGAAGCTTGAGATTTCCTACCGGGAGGTTGAAAACGATATACCAAAAAATTTCTATAAAACCGGGGGGTCGAAAACGTGTACACCCAAAAATTTCTATACGAAAACTACATACTCTCCACTACTGAACGAAAAGTTCGGGGGGTCGGCCGCCCCCTCCCGCCCCTAGAATCTGCGCCCCTGGTAGCGTGTAATATTTCAAATTCAGGTGAAATGAAACATGTAACTATACTTTTTTGGCTTCAAATCCAAACAGAAAACATCATATAAATAATAGTAGATTAGTAATTCATACAAATTTGAAAATGTTGATCAGTTCTATTTAAACATAATGGAAAACATGAATAACATACCTGTTACAGCAGACAGGGCAGTAGAGAATCCAGTCAGAGATGCAGCCATTGAGTTCGACATTCTTATCAGGATGATCTGGTTCCTCCTTAGGGTGTAAAGTGATGATGGTGATGAACCGAAACAAGGGAGGTTTCGATTAGGGAAAGAGAGATGATAATGAAGTTATGGTTATTAGGTTTGTGTAATTGTGTAACCTTTTATTTCTCTAGTAATTTCCTTACATATACACCCAAGAGGAATCTCAATTAGTTAATAAGGGTAATATGGTCCATCAACAATTACCAACTAAATATTTAATAGGTTATTAATATATTTTAATCTATATAATATAGATGATTATAATGGCTACAAAATTAAATACTACAATAATATATTTAATCTTATAGAAAACTCATATGATATTAGTCATGATTTCTTTAAGAATGTAACCAACGGAAGAATATGATGAACCGCCCTTAGCCACCGTTGCCCTGCTCATTTTGCTCATCTCTTTAACTTTTGCCCTGACCTCTTTATTCTCCATTAGTTGACTTATTCCTCTCTCGATCTCCTCTGCTGTCACAATGACCACGTTGCCCTCCGAATTGAGCACATTCATCTTGTAATCAAGTTTCAAGTCAATTGCCAATCCCAACTCCACTACCATTTCAAATGCATTCATCTGTTGCTCCCAATACATAGGCAATGTAGCCGTAGGTACACCGAACCACAAGCTTTCTAACATCGAGTTCCACCCGCAGTGGGACACAAATCCTCCCACTGCTTCATGTGCCAACAACGACACCTGTGGGGCCCATCCGATCACCCTCCCTATTCGCGAGGTGCGCTCCAGGAACCCATCTGGCAACACCACTCGTGGGTCATCATAATCGTCAGGGAGCACTTGGAATGATTGCTCGGGTGGAGGCAGTCGGCGTAGTGACCACACAAATCGATGACCACTTTGTTCCAAACCACGTGCTATCTCCTTCACTTGGGCCTCGTCAAAACCACCCGTACTCCCAAAACATAACAACACTACCGAGGATGGCGGTTGACTATCCAACCAACTAAATACATCACTCTCATTCGCTATTCCGGTTAGACCGTCTAGATTGAGTACGGGTCCTACCGGATACACTGGAGGGAAATTTATGCCAGAAAACGACTTCACTGCGTGTGTTTCCAACTCCAAGAACGTGTTAACCATGATCCCTTTAGCCTTTCTCATTCTCCCAATAGCACATATCAGAAAATCCAACCCATCTTGTTTCTGATACGAATCTGGAAAAACCTTCATAGGTATCGGATTAACAAAACTCGGAATAACTATCTCAGCTTCCGAGTTAGCCAGCTCAATAAGATCTTGGTTCTGATCCACATATAGTGTCTCAAAATGCAACTTAAAGCCAAGAAAAGCAGCATTAGAAGTGAAGTACACATATGTGGGAAGATTAAATTCATTAGCCACATCTATCATGCCTGTGCATGATATGTCAACAACCAACCCAACCACCATACTGGAACCAGTTTGGTCTATCATGTCCTTCAATATATTTCTAACGGATTTGCAATGACTGTTGATGAATTCAGTGAAGGAAGTAAACGGGGCTTTGGGGTCGAGCTTTGATGGTGTTTGCTGTTGAGGGACTTGAACAAATCGTATGCGTTCTCGAGTGTTTTTAGCCAATGATTCGATGTAGGTGGTGAGAGCCAAGATGGAGAAAGGAGGGTTCATAAGAAGAACGGTTACTAAGAGTCTTTGATCACATTTCACGAGTACCTTTGCCATCTCGACGGTTGACATTATATGACCAACCGCGGGTGCAGGGATGAACACAAGCTCTGCAACTGTGTTCTCCATTAGTGATGGTTAGTTTAGAGCCTGTTTTGTTGTTTATGTCTCATCTCTTCTATAAGATATGATAGATTTCTAACTGGTGAGGTCATTGCGTTGCTGGCATAAGATATTAAATTATGATACCCTTATCAATTATTGTGTTTTTGAATATTATATTAATATGCTTTCAACTTTCGATATGAATTTTTACTTGATTTATTTTAATTGGAAAATCACTGGTCAATTGTTTCGAATTTTTTATAACTGGATATCAGTATGAAGATGAGGTAGGTTGTAATAAGTTCTTCTGGTTTTATATCTCATTTACCTGGCACACCGCACGGACAACCTTTTTCGGCACCGGATTAACAAAACTTGGAACAACTATTTTACCCGTTAATTTAGTCAGCTCAATAACATGATCTTGTCTGAGTTAGTCAGCTCAATAACATGATCTTGGTTCTGATCAACACATAGTTTCGGGACATACAAGTTAAAGCCAAGATAAGCAGCAGTAGACATGAAGAACACATACGTCGGAAGATCAAATTCACTAGCCACATCTATCATGCCCGCACATATTACATCAATGACAAATCCTACTACCCTACCCGAACCAGTTTGATTCATCATGTGAGCCACGATATTTCTAACATGTTTGCAATGACTGTTGACGAAATCAAAGAACGAACTGGAGCTTTGGCATTGATCTTTGGAGATGTTTGATCTCGCGGGAGTTCAATGAAGCGTATGCGATGACCGATTAGTGTTTTTAGCAGCGATTCGGTATAGATTGTGAGAGTGGGGACAGGGTCAGGGGAGCTCATTAGAAGAACGCTTACTAAGAACCTTTGATTCCTGGTTCACGAGTACTTTAGCCATCTCGATTGCGGACATTATATGACCAACTGCTGGTGCAGGGATGAACACAAGCTCTGCAACTGTGTTTGCCATTGATGGTTACTAACCACACCCCAACGAAGCGACCACGTCACACACAATGGCAACCAATTGTTGTATATCTTTTTATTGGTTTTTAAAAGATGGTTTATGCAAAACTAAGATCCCAATATAAGTCACAAGCATGTAATAATTTAAAAACACGTAAAAATAAAACTTGCAATTTTACGTTTTCGGTCTTGCATCCTACCAGAAAACATTAGGATATAACTAATAGTAGATTAGTAAACCTTACAATACTCAAACTTATATGATATTTCTCATCATATCTTTAATGAGGTAGCCAACCGAAGTATATGATGAACCACCCTCAACCACCGTTGCCCTGCTCATTTTGCTCATCTCTTTCACTTTTGCTCTCACCTCGTTATCCTCCATTACACTTCTTATCCCCCTCTCTATCTCCTCTGCCATCACAATGACCGTATCGCCCTCCGGATTTATCACATTGATCTTATAATCCAATTTCAAGTCAACTGCTAGTCCCAGATCCACCACCATTTCAAACGCATTCATCTGTTGCTCACAATATATCGGCAATGTAGCCGTTGGTACACCAAACCACAAGCTCTCTATCATCGAGTTCCACCCACAGTGGGACACGAATCCCCCCACTGCTTCATGTGCCAACAACGACACCTGTGGGGCCCATCCAATCACCTTCCCTACTCCCAAGGTGCGCTCGAGGAAACCATCTGGCAACACTACTCTCGGGTCATCATAATCATCTGGAAGCACTTCAAATGATTGCTCTAGTGGAGGGGGTCGGCGTACGGACCACACAAAATGATGACCACTTCGTTCTAAACCACGTGCAATCTCCTTCAATTGGGCCTCGTCAAAGCAACCCATACTCCCAAAACACAACAACACCACTGACGCCCGTGGTTGACTGTCCAACCACCTAAACACATCCGTGTCATCGGCTTTTCCTGCTACACTGTCTAAATTGAGTAATGGTCCCACCGGATACACGGGCGGGAAGTTAGTGCCCGAAAACCAATTAATCGCGTGTGATTCCAACTCCAAGAATGTATTAATCAAGATCCCTTTAGCTTTTCTCATGCTCCCAATAGTACAAATCAGAAAGTCCAACCCGTCTTGTTTCTGGTACAGCTCCGGAAAAACCCTCATGGGCACCGGATTAACAAAGCTCGGAATAACTATCTCACCTTCCGAGTTAGCCAACTCCAAAAGATCTTGCTTCTGATCCACATATAGTGTCTCAAAATGCACCATAAAGCCAAGAAAAGCAGCACTTGAGGTGAAGTACACATATGAGGGAAGATTAAATTCATTAGCCACATCTATCATGCCGGTGCAGAACCAGTCAGCGACCAACCCAACCACCCTACGGGAACCGGTTTGATTTATCATCTCCTCCAATATATTTTTGACATATTTGCAGTGACTGTTGATGAACTCATAGTAGGACATCAAGGGAGCTTTGGAGTCGAGTTTTGGTGGTGTTTGATCTTGAAGGAGTTTGATGAATCGAATGCGTTCGATAGCTTTTTTAGCCAACGATTCGATGTAGGTTGTGAGAGCCAACATGGATAAAGGAGGGTTCATGAGAAGAACGGTTACAGAGAGGCTTTGATGACGGTTCACGAGTACTTTTGCCATCTCCATGGCGGACATTATATGACCAACTGCTGGTGCAGGGATGAACACAAGCTCTACAAATGTGTTCTCCATTAATGGTGTATTTGGAGCTTGCTTGTTGTTTATCAGCTTATGTTTCATTCCCTATATATAAGAAATATTTTTATGACTGTTAAGGTCATTGCATGGCTGCCAGCATTCAATCTTTTGTCCATTGGGACCATTTTGTATATCATAAATTATTCAATTTTGCTGTCTTTATCGTTTTTTTGAACGATGATAGTATTTTAACTTAATTATTAAGCTAGTAAGTTTTTATGAAGTATAATACCCATGCTATATATCTTTCTAAATATAATTTAATATAAATAATTAAAGTAACATAATTTACATTCAAAAAAGGAATAGGATCAAATACAAATCATATTTCGTATAACTGTAAGAACTTTTTAAAAAGTGTCATGTGGCATCTAACCAATTATAGAAAATGGTAAAACAACTTATTGACTATTGGCTTTTTCAAAAGGTCAATAAATCAAAATAATGTTTAGATAAAGGAAAATAACTTTTTGCCTAAGGTGGAAAAATCATTTTAAAAAGCTAGAATATCCTGACTTTTCAAAACTTTTTGGCTTATTGGCTTTTCTCACCACATAAGCTAATCCAATCACTTTTTAAAAAACTATTTTTAAAAAATTCACAAGTCAATAAGTCTTTTTAACAAAAAGTTCTTTTTGAGTTAAATAAGCGTAGCCAAACATGCCCATAATATCAATTATATTGAATTCCCTATAATTATGCTAACAAACAATTAATTATTTATTTAGATCTTCCTTTTGTTTTCAATGTACTGATATAGTTCTTCATATAGAAAAGTGCTAATATCATTCCCATATATGTGTTAAAATCAATTATCTTGATTTATTTTCATGTGCTAATATAATTCAAAAATATTACTTTTATGTATGTATTGTTTTAGTATGTGCTAATTTAATTTTTTTTTAAGTGCTAGGATCTTTTCTCACGGTTTGTAGGATAAATATAGTTTGTACCGTAACCAACCCCTTCAAGAAAATGCTTAAAAACATAAAATTTCAATAAGTTTAACCAGTTACCAATTGATCCAGTTTGAACTTTTAACAAACATTGTTTTGGACAATCAGTAAGTTTTTTATTGATAAATGTTTGGTGAAAGTCAAGTTAGGTTATTAACTATGTTAAAATTACACATCTTAAAGTTTAAAACATTTTTAAAATGAACATATAATTTTTATACTATGAAGTTTAACGACTTTATTTCTTTGGTTTTTTCTTTCAGTTGTTATACAAAGTGTCATTACCGTAATGAACCAAACTGATATCGATCCAAATTGAATTCCCGCCGAATCGCACATGGGATTTCAATAATTATTACCTCAAAATTATATATTTGTTATTGTTACTAACTAAAGCAAATCAAATCTCTCTCATTAGTTTATTCTACTGATCAAATGTAAACCAAAGATGCAATATAAATATCCTCTACAATAATTAGAAATAACTTAATTAATATTGACCATAAATTAAAATATAAGTTAAGGATTATATAAAATTTAATTTAAATACTCATTTAAGTATTTATCAATTTTAATGTAAAAAAACAAAGACGAAATCTATGTAATCCTTAAAAAAAAAGTTTAATATAATGTTTCTTTTCTTTTATGTTTTTGTAATAAGAATATTAAAGTTTAAACATTTTTTAAATTGAGCACAAAAATCTTATATTCTGAAGTTTAACAGCTTTATTTGTTTTCCTCGTTTCACGTCAGTGTAACATCATCTTTTTTTTTGTTTTACTCAGATTTTCCTAGATTTCCCTGGATTGCGTGGTGTCGTCTAAGATTTCCCCAAAGCCAAATTATTTTGATTTAGAGTAAGTCATAAGTTTTGCCCTTTATGTATATACCAAATTGCAGGCGGTGTCATTTGACTTCAAAATTGACTGGATTTGTCCTTAACGTTTCAAAATATTGCACGCTATGTTCTTTAGGCCAAATCCAGTTAGATCTTTTTGTTAAAGTTGGTAATGTGTCTTGCACATGAGGGCACTTTTGTCAGTTTGCCTCCCTATTGACTATTGAGTAAATAACTTATAATAAGGGACTAGGGGAAGGTTCATTTAAGAAGAAATTTAATGTGAGAAGAAAAATAAGAAATGACATATTAGTAAAATAGTGTTTCTTTTATAACTTATATCATTAATTTTTCTCTCTTTAATTAATTAGTCAATTAATCATTAATTATCCTACATATAATCTAAAAAACCTACACATGTCAAAATTTCCCTACATATACCCTACATATTATAGAATTTTATCCTACACAGTCGAAAATTATCCTACACATTTCGAAATATATCCTACACAACTCATAATTTATCCTACACAACTAGTAATTTATTCTACACTTTAAATTAAGTTGTTGTTTTTTATTTGGAAAAACTATATATTTTGAAAGGAGTTACAAATTTAGTTTAGTTAGTTATTAAAGGGGAAGAATACAAATTAATGATTTATGTAAGTTTACCAATATACCCTTATATTAAAATTAAATGCAAATATTAAATGAAGTAAAATGAAGCATTCTTATTGGTTGAACCTTCTTCTTTTTTCTTCTTACAAAAAAATTCTTCTCATTTGAACTCTCCACTAAGGGACTAATCGTGTAAAACTAAAAAAATTAAAGATATAAACCTGCACTCTTTTTTTTTCTCTAATTCTCTCTCCTTCTCTCTTCTATCTATACAAAATGCTCCCCGCGCTCTCTCTCTCTCTCTCTACAAATGACGTAACAAGGGGCAACCATTACCAATAGCGCTCTCTCTCTCTCTCAACAAATGACGTAACAAGGGGCAACCATTACCAATAGCCACCAGAGCTTCATCCCCAACCCTTGTTAACATAAATAGCAAAGTTAATTATTAAAAACTAGAAAAAAATAAGAACATGGTAACTAACGACGGGCCAATGGGAAGTCCCATTTACCCACTTTGGGTTGTCATCATGCGGGCCCAACAGGAAAAGCCCAACAAGAGTTTACCTTGCCCACCAAGGTTATCGTTATGAGCGGGAAAAAGGACCAGAGAAGGCAGGCGACATTTAATGCTTGATTGGAAAAGGATCTCTTGCTGGAAATGTACTTCATCGCCGGAAACGTTAAATGAGACTATGATCTTACCGATGGGGGTCAGACACGTGTCTGAGCCCCCCGAAGACCCTCAGAACCCGTTGGATTATCTCATCAAAATATCTCACATGAAAGATAAGGCTAGGTGGTTATATAAGAGGGAGAAACGATGATCACAGGGACATCCAAGGTATCTCATTTACTACTCTCACATTAACTTCCGACCAATATTCCCACATATTTGTCACACATATCACATTTATTAGATTCACACCTTAGAGGAAGCATCCCGGTGATCATACTCATCGGGATAAAACTCCTCATCTCATCCGGCAAGTTTACTTATTCTCACGTCGGAGCTTGGTCACGGATCCCCCCTCCGGGGCCCTCCGTGGCGAGGCTAACGGTTTATTCTTTTGCAGCAGCGAGGACTAGGCCTCTTGACGTAAGCGAAGATCCATCTAACGTCATCCGAGATTTGGGTATTCGACAGTAACCTTGTTGAAAGTGTTTAAAAAAATTAGAAAAAAACATTGCAATTTCCAAATGGATGATATGACCTTAATTATGTACTTATGTATATTAATATTGTAAAAGTGAGACAAAAAATTATTACCTATCACAAAACCAAATGCTAAGGCCGTGGGGTATGGTGGGGCGGAGGTTGGGGCTTGGGTTGGGGCATTGGTTGACATGTGGAACCGGGTGGCAGACATGGGAAACCCACTACAACACGGTATGGTGAGCGGGGGTTTGGGGGCGTGGGTTTGGTGGGCTTGTGGGCTGACCGGCTGGGCTGACCCGCTGGGCAGACCCAATAACACAAATTTAAGTTTTTTTAATAATTTTAAATAAAGAAAATTACAAAAAAAAATTACAAAAAAAAATCCTAAATTTTATATTTGTTTTTTATCTCTTCTCTCAACGCCAAGACTATTTCTAACTCGTCACCCTGTAGGTGATCAATCGGCTGGGATAGAATTTTCAAATCATCTCGTCTTTGTTTCAGGGCATCTCTAGCGGCATCTCTAGCTTCTTTGCTCCTACGTATTTCGGCCCTTTGTTGTTGGAATACGTTGAATGTATCCAACTTGCATGAAATGTCATCCAACTGGTCGCTGTATATTCCCCTACGCGAGCCAGAACTCCCAGCTGAAGGCGACGCCGTTTGTTTTTTAGCACGCCTTCTTGAGGCATTTCTTCCATGCTCAGGCCGGTTTGGGCTTGGCGAATCATCCAAAAGGTCCTCAAACTCTTGATCTCGTGCATCAGATTGGGCTTGGGATGAGGCCCTTGACCTTTTGGAAGACGAGTTAGTTTCGCTACCAACGGGGACAGTCGACCACTTTGGATGGAATTTACAAATCTCCCAACAATGCATGAAACGGAAGTCGGCTTTCGTATTTGACTTGTATCCGACCAGTGCATTTGTCAAAATGTCGGCTTCGGTTTCACCACTTTTAGGGTTTTGCTTTGCTTTATTTAAACACCCACTAAATTTTGTAAGTTGGGTGCTTATTTCGGTCCACTTTGAGGATAAGCTATCGTTTTCACGATAAGTCTCCCTACCCATTTCTTCATGGAATTTCCTACTAACGCATTCCCACAAGGCGGTTCGATGTTGCGAATTTCCTATTTTAATAAAAAAATATTAATATATTACAAACTCATATAAAAAATAATCATTCCATTAATATAAACTAAGGTTAAGAATACCTAAAGTTGAATGTTGAGATTGTTCACACCAAGCCCTCGCCAATGCAAGTTCTTCAGCGGGGCTCCATTTTTTGTTGTTTTCGTTTGGCGGTTTCAACTACTTTATCCTCCTCGGTTTTTTTCTTATGACTTCTTTTTTTGATGGGTTTCGATGCGGAAGGACCCTCCTTGGGTGGTTGAGTTTCGGGAACGGACTCGTTTTGTGAAAGGTCGATGGAGGTTGGTGAAAGGTCGATGGGCGATTGTGAAAACGGGGTAGGTATTGAATCTTCGGTTTGTGGGAAGTTAGTATATATACGATTCCCGATATACGATGCATAACTTGCTAATTCGGGCGTAGGAAAGTGTATGAAAAACGGACGAGCTATTGGACGAGTGGGTGGTGGGCTAGGATTATTTTCTTGGAATCCATACGGGTTGCTAGGGTCAAAAGGACGGTTGTAAGGATACATTTTTTTCGTTTTGTAGAACGAGAAGGGTTAGGCTAAATGTACCCCCTCTTATTACTTTTTATACCCCCTTTTTATAAAATCACATTAAAACTTGTAATATTTACCCCCTATACAAATCATCATTTTAAAAATATTATTTTTGTTACAAAACAAATTCAAAAGTGTAAAAAAAAGATTACTGACGTTTTTTTTTTTAATTTTTAATTCTTATTTAAATCATATTTTTAAAAAGTTTTCATATATTGTTTCTAAAGACACTTTCTCTAATAGTATTTTGATTATGTTTTTTTATTGAACATCTTTACAAATAAATAATAACATTTTTTCTTATAAAATAATAAAAAAGGTTTTGAACTTTCTTTTTGAAAAAAGTCTATATTATGTTTTTTCCTCGTCTAGTTTGTATTTTAAAGGTCTTACTTTTATATTTTTTTAATACTTTAGACGTGTTTATAAAATAATTAACAATTTTTATTTATGAAAAAAGTAAAAATAAATCTTTTAAAATAGCGTTTACAGCCCTAGCACATATTAATCATTCAAACCATCTATGTAAGTGAACAAATAAACAATAGGTACTAAAATTATTTTATCAAACTATAAATTAACAATCTATATAAATTCAAATTTAATTAGTGTAAAGAGTATGTTAAAACCAAATATAAGACTTGGATCGAAGTGAACACTTTTCTAAAGCAAAACAAATGGATAGGGTTAATTCACAAATATTTTTCTCTTCTTCATTTAAAAAATATATTAAACTGGTTGATTTCGAAAGTATATGTGGATTTTTTTTAATCAAAGGTTAGTCATTCGAAACCAAAAGTCACGTAAAAGCAAAAACTTAATTACGAATAATCATCGGTTTTCGACGACGCATCAGATACCCACTTCAAGTCGTTCCAAAAAAAACATTTTAAAATATTAAAAATAATAAATATAAGACATTTAACATACAAACTAGACGAGGAAAAAATATAATGTAGACTTTTCTCAAAACCTTTTTATTATTATTTTTATATGAAAAACGTTATTAGTAATTTGTAAAAATGTTCAATAAAAGAAAACATAATCAAAATACTATTTGAGAAAGTGTAAAAAATATCTAAAAACTTTTTAAAAAATAAGTTTTTTAAATAAACATAAAAAATAAACAATTAAAAAAACGTCTATTGTATATTTTTACACTTTTGAATATGTTTTGTAACAAAACAGAATAGTTTTAAAAAAATATGACTTATTTACGGGGTAAATATGACAAGTTTAAATGTGATTTTATGAAAAGGAGGGTACATTTAGTAGCCCCCAAGGAGAATTGAAGATGTATAGAAGATGTGGTTGAATGTGGTAAAAATGGAAATAAAATGTGAGTTTTTTATAGTGAAAAAATGGAAGATTTTTTTTTTTTTTAATTATAGCCGTTGGCGAACGGCTAGCCCAACGGCTCTTTTCTTTGGGCCATTCACAAACCGCCATGTCAACTTGCTCCCCCGCCCCACGCCCGGCTTGAAACCCAAGCCCCAAGGGGCCACGCCAAAACTCCCGCCCACCCGGGGTGATGACTTGGGCGTTTTACCCCAACCCACGCCAAAACTCCAGCCCCATACCCCACGGCCTAAGATCCGTAAGGTATTTACAGTTGTCACCAATATGTAAAAGAGTTAAAGAAAAGGACGATTAACGTTTTTATCGGGACATGAGGTTTCCAACTGCAGGTTAAATGATTAACTTAAGACAAGCAAAAAATTATATTAGAATACAAATATGTTGGAAGTTGTCCATCGGAAAATGCAATCCTCTGTTTTTGTCCATCGGAAACTGCAATCCTCTGACACCGTCTCCCCGAGCTCAACTTCACATCCCGATTCAAATCCCATATCGCAATTTCCGATTCATCATCATCGTCTTCAAAATCTAACCCTAAACCAAAACTATCCCATAACTGTACAACACTTTTTCCGGCGAAAAAATCCGATCACGAGAACCGGTTGTGTAAAAAGATTAGAGACTATACTGGGGGAGTTTTGTCACAACCCCCGACCCCACCGTGGGAGCGGGAGCCGTGAACCAGTCAAGTGGTACCGGTGTTTATTAATTAGGAAAAAAATTTTATTAGGATCGTACTTAGGAAATAATTTTAGAGTTTATAAAACACCAACTTTTAATATTAAATAAATGGGCTAAAATCCATATTCAATGTAATTGTCTTTATAGGGATAAACTAGGGCTGTTCAAATTGTTCGGCGCTCGACGCTCGTTCGATGCTCGCTCGGAAAATGCTCGGAATTTGCTCGTTCGATTCAGATCGATTAAAAAAATGCTCGGTTCGAATCGGTTCGGTTCGGTTTGTAAACGAACTGGGCACGAGCAAAGGTCCGCTCAGTTCGGTTCGGCTCGATTTATTTTTTAATATATATATATATATATATATACACATATATATTTGTGTTTGTGTGTGTATCATTTTTAATGAAATGTCTAGATACCAACATTAAGAATGTTTGGTCCAAGATCCAAATAGAGCTTATTAAGTACTTAGAATTGAAATCCATTACCAATAGTCCATTATCCAATATTTAAATGTCCATTTGAGTAATTGAGTCAAAATTTCACATACTAAAATGTGAAGCGTCGATCAGTACTCAAGCCTCAACCCACCATTTGATTCAGAAGTGCAAGACCTTAATCAAACACCCCCCATTGGCCATCGTTATTTGATTTCTTCATCGCCACTCGCCAAGACGCCAATACGCCAGGGTTTTGCTCCAATCGTTTATTCAATTTCAAACTTCCGATAGAACAAGGGTATGTTTCAATCGGTCGACAATTTATCTTCCCGCTTAGTTAATCTCGATAGAACTAACTGAGTGTTTTTGTATTTCTTGTTATTTGTTAAATTTTTACTTGTGTTCCATTGGACGAAACATTAGGGACGGAAACTACATTTTATTCTAATAACTAGCACTTTCATCGTCATTTTCCTTGTTTATTCGGCGACGCTCGATACTCGCTCGACGTTCGTTCGAAAAATGCTCGGATCGAAACACGCTCGCTCGACTTTGGCTCGGTTGAAAAAATGCTCGATTCGGTTCGGATCGGTTTGTAAACGAACCGAGCACGAGGAAAGGTCTGATCGGTTCGGTTCGGCTCGTGAACAGCCCTAGGATAAACCCAACTAAATAAAACATAAATTTCTTCTTTTATTCAGGTATTTATAGCCACTTTATTTAAGCCTTCAGTGCTCCATAGCTGGCTTCTATTATCTTTACAGCAAATTACCTAAAACGCGTTTTGAAAATATTTTATCAGTAATAAATACTGGATGGTTCATAATTTTTATAAAAATATATTGTTATACTTTACAACATTAAGGGTTTTTATATATGTTTATATTTACCCAAAACTCAATCAGTATTTGTCACATAGTGGTAGTTCCGATGTGACGGTGGTCATATCACTCATTGGCTAACTTTCGTCCAATAGTGCAGTTTATCAATATATATAGTATATCTTACTATTATTCAAAGGTATCGGTCACTAGGCGATTCCCGTGACGGTGGTCAAATCACTGTTGATCATTCTTTCAACTAGTGACTGGGGTCGTATCACTGTTGATCGTTCTTTCAACTAGTGACTCTGATCATATCACTGTTGATCATTCTCTTAACTAGTGATTGTGGTCATGTCACTGTTGATCATTCTCTCAACTAGTGACGTGGGTCATATCACTGTTGATCATTCTCTCAACTAGTGACACTGAACTAGTATTGTATATAAAGTATATATACTATAAAACTCATGATATCACTTTGTCAAATATATTTTCTATAGCACAAAACAAATTAGCCCAGAATATGAAATATATCATTTTCTGTCAAACTAGTAGTTATAACTTTATTAAATATAATATACTAATTAAATAATTTTTTTATTATTTAATATATTAACGTGGCTAAAATAGTATAATAATATAAACTTATAACTGATATTTTAACATTATAATAGACAAATTGGAAAATAATAATCCCATCTTTCTGAAATTGGCCAATAATAATCCAAGTCACGAATTAACCGCCAATAATCCGACCTCGTCCAATTATTTTGTAAAATACTCCACCGTTAATTCTGGCTAACGTCGCTATGAAAAATGGTGACGTGGCTACCACATGTTAAATGGCTCAAATGACATGGATTTTTTTAAATGACATGGATTTTCTCTGCCTCCTAACCACATAAGGCAATATTTAACAGATTTTCTCTGCCTCCTAACCGCCCCAAACCCCATAATCTGAACCCCTCCTTGTTTGGCACGAGACCTGGATACTCGAGTAATGCCATTAGCCTTGTCAAAATCTTTTTGCAACTTTGCATCCTGGGCTACATACTGAGCTCGTAAAGCATCCCAATCTACATCCCCTGAACCAGAATTTAAGTTCCTGCTTCTTAGGTTTCTCAAGCAGCTCTTGGAATACTCGCTTATGGGTTTTGAAGGAGATCGATTTCCAGCAATGACACCATCATCAGCTATCGAGTGTGCATCAGGGGATTCTTGAGCCGCCCATTTTGGTTTTGCCGCCAAAACTTCTGCCGCTCCACTAAGAGTGGAATTCGCACCAGTAGGGGACTTTGATGCACTCACAGTAACCTCGATTGTAGTTGAATTTTCCCTATTTAGATTTTGTCCGGTGGAAAGCCCTGAAGATTGTAAGTTTTGTGATGGCGGGGTCGCAGAACCCTCAATTTGCTCTGGAATTGACCCGAATTAAGCACCAAACGGTAACACAGGATCATCAGAGGCTAGATTTGGGGGTGGATCATGAGGATGAGGGGGAATCAGAGGTGAATTTTGGATGATTGAAGAGATTTCGTTGGTGTGTTATGTTGGGGTCAATGCCCCTTTTTATACTCACTCAACAGTAAAGGATTGAAATAATCCATGTCATTTAAAAAATCCATGTCATTTGAGTCATTTAACATGTGGCAGCCACGTTACCATTTTTCATAACGACGTTAGCGAGAATTAACGGTGGAGTATTTTACAAAATAATTGGACAAGGTCGGATTATTGGCGGCTAATTCGTGACTTGGGATTATTATTAGCCAATTTCAGAAAGATGAGATTATTATTTTCCAATTTTCCCATTATAATATACTAAGTTATAACAACTGGATATTATAATTATGTTAAATATTAACATATAAAGTTAAATGCTTGGTTGGTCCCTGTGGTTTTTAAAAATTGCAGACTTGGTCTTAGTGGTTTACTAATTGCACGCTTGGTCCCAAAAGTTGTCAAAATGCACACGTTTGGTCCCTAGCCCTAACATCAGTTAAATTTATCAGTTAAGTCCATGTTAAATCACCAAAATACCCTTCACTTTTTCATCAGCCACTTACACCTCTTTATCCCTTCCTATATTCTTCTCTCTGAACATTATCTTCAACATATACACACAAACAAAAACCCAAAACTTTATCATCTTCCCCAAATTAAAGAAAACCCTAATCACTTGCTCATCCTCAACGGATTACCCCCTTTCTTCTTCACCATAACCCTAACTAACCACATGAAGAAACACTGAACTGATTAAGGTTGCTAATCAGTTTGGTTTATGTTCCTATCATAGTGGTTAATCTTCTAATGAGTATTTGAGCTCCGACTTGATGTATGATCCTGCAAAACAGAACACCGTTACTCGTTAAGAGGGGAATGTGGGGGTTTCCCTCTTAACCAGGCTCCGGCGTGAGAATAAGCGACTGTTTTGAGAGTAATTAAGTGCTAAGAGTGAGAATAGAGGGAATGGAATGTTTAACCTGTGGAATGAGGTCTCTATTTATAGCCGAAGAGGTGTAAGAGGATATGGGCTGATGGGCCTTGGGCCGGAAATGGACAGCATAGCGGATATGCTCCTTGCCTTGCTGGTGTCGACCGTTTAGTGGCTTCTAGAAGTTCTTTGGTGCTGGCGCACCTTGATTGGAGCCACGTGTCATTGTTGTCGGCCCTGCTGTCTTTCTGCCATCAGCAGACAAGTGGAGATCGTGGGACAGTTGTCTCCGTCCCCTGATTGGTGCCACGTAGGTGTCCTTGGGTACTTCTCGTCAGACGATCGTGGCGCATGATTGACCAGAGCCTGCTGGACGCTCATTGGCTCCTTTTACTGCCACTTGCACCTTGTGTACCACCGGAGGTGGACTTGCGCTCCCCTCCTGTGTGGTTCTTGTTGGGCATCTAACTAGCCCGCGCGGGGGTAGCATGTCCATGTGTTCCATTATTTTATGCTAAGTGCTGATATCTTAGCTTCTTGTGGTCTATGCCTTGCGCGATACAAATCGGAAAGTGGTGTAGGTCGCGCGAGGCTCTCGGTAGGAAGTTTATTAAAATAAGGAGTATGGTCTCACGCGCAACTTCAGAAGAGGTTTGCGCGGCTTTTTGGGACCATACCCCTTCAAGTCCCCCCAGTCCAGTGCTGCACCATGCGCGACGCAAGTGGTTGGAGCTCTGGACTTAGAAAAATAAAAGTAGTAGGGGAATGCTCTCTTGATTTTGGTTGGTGTGGCGCGTTGTAAAATTGTTGTTTTCAACTGCGCAGCTTATCCAGGCAGGTTCCAAGTGGTTCATTGGGTATCTGATCGGGCGCGAGGTGTTGCTAAGGCGGTGTTAGCTTGCGCGGCCCTGGTAACTTTTGCCTGAAGTTACTTGTAATTTTTTGGCGGGAAACCTCGAAATTTGAACTCTGGCAAGTTGGTAGGATAAGTCGTTGAGTGCGATTTGAGTTGACCCCTGGCACGGGTGTCATCATGCCAACTGCGGCGGTTGCACTTCGTGTCAGGAGAGTGAAGCCCACGCGCGCGTGGTAACCGTCACCCCTGCTTTTCCGCTTAACGTGGCAGCCTCTCGTTGGCTAGCCTAGCGGCGAATATGGCACGCTTACCCATCGCATTAAATGCGATGGGTATATATATCTGAAGGGATGTGAGAAGGCTCTCACTTCTCTCTTCTTTGCTTTCTACTTTCCTCTCGTCTCTTTGAATCTTCAAGATTTTTCTTCAAATCTTCAAGAGTTCTTCCGATCTTCAAGAGAGTTCTTCAGATCTTCAAGTTTTCTTCAAAAACCTTTTCTTGTTACGATGACTGAAGAACACCATGAGGCTGTTTCTACCGAGGAGGGTCCGGTTCCTGTCCTCAAGTGGGATCTCGGCCTATTTGAACAATTTGTTCGAGGCTTCCGGTTCCCACCGGAGTGGGATGCTCGGTACCCGGCTCAGGGCCAGACCGCCGCCGACGCCCCACCGGGTTACATTACCCTATATGAAGACTTTTTCCTTCAGGGTAACTTTAGGTTACCGGCGGCTAACTTTCTGGGAAACATCTTGCACTTTTACAATTTTCACCTTTCCCAGATGAGCCCTCCTGGGATGGTTCGGGTTCGTCACTTCGAATTTCTATGCCGATCTCATGGTATTGAGCCGACTGTCGAGAAGTCCCGGGCTTTTTATCAGTTATAAAGAACGATGGGTTTCTTCTCTTTTGCCAGCCGTGGTGCTGCAAAGAAGATCTTACTAAATCCTCCTAAGAGTTTTCACGATTGGAAACCCAAGTTTTTCTTCATTAGGGAGGAGGTGCTTCCGATTGCCATGCCGTTCAGGGACTGGACTGAGGCTGTTTTGAAGGAGGATCTTCCAATCCCCAAGCAAGCACTGTGGTACCAACAATTAACCCCTACCCCTAATCGGGTGTTTGGGGAGAATGTGTTGGTTGCTGCGCAGATGAGTGACCGGTGGTCACCTGACAGCAAAGAGGTCCCTGTCTTGAAGATTGGCGATCAGGGTTAGTGACTTTCTTCCTCTCCTATGATTCAAGTTTGTTTTTATCTTACATAGTATATCTTGACATGTAGATGCGCAACTATATCAAGCTGCATTCGCAACTTTTGCTGGATCAATGGGCGTGCGCCCGCTGCGCGAGGATGAAGAGAGCTGGTATGAGCAGATCAGGGGCAACTTCATGTACCCTGTTGCTGATGCATTTGCCGCGTCACCAATTGCAACAGAAGGTGCACAATTCCCTAAACCTCGTCCTTTGCGCTCTGTGACTCCTGCTGGAAAAGAGGTTCTTTATCTTTCCAGCGAGGAGTCTGTAGGGTCTTCAAACGGAGAGCTAAGTTCGTGGTCTAATATATTTGCAGGTGTGTTGCGCGACCTGGGGGGATTGACCCAGAAGAGAAGAAGAAAAAACCCGTGAAGAAAAAGAAAACAATTAAAGCGGGTCCGGAGGTGACCAGCAAGGGGGCTGGTAGTAGTCGCGCAACCGCTGCCGCTGTTAAAGGTACCCTTCGCCTTCGACAGAGTGACTTAAACGATTATGTGATAATAAGTGACTCACTTGAAGGCTTATCACGCGCAGCTGATGTAAAGGCTGGAGCGGGTAGCTCAAAGAGTTCTGGAAGCGCGGGTTCTCGTAACCCTGATGCTGGCGCGACCCCTTCGGTGCATGAAGAGGAAACTGAAGAAGAAGAAGATGCTACTGCCCAGTTGGTTGGCAGAAAAAGAGTTAGGAGTGAGACCACAGCTGGTGTGGGCTCTGCGCCGATTGTTGACGTGCTTCCCTTGGTTGGGAAGATGAGCAAACTGCGCTCTTTGTACAAGTTCTCTCCTGGTAAGCTCCTGATTTCTCTCCCTTTATTTATCTTCCTTGCTTAATTATTTGTTTTCTTTCCTACAGAGATCAAGAAGAAGACCCCTGAGAAGGGGGTCACGTTTACTGAGCCAGAGTCGAAGAGGCCGAAAATTACGATCAAGTCTTCTCAGACTGCTGGTGATGAGTCTGCTAAAGAGAAGCATATTGCTGAACAAGACTTGGCGAAGGCTGTTGACGCGCAGCGAAAAGCTGAGGAACGTCGTAAGGAGGAAGAGAAAAAGAAGAAAGCTGAAGAGGATAAGAAGAAAAAAAACTGAGGAAGAGAAAAAGAAAGTTGAAGAGGAGAAGAGGAAGAATGCTGAGGAGGAGAAGAGAAAAAAGGCTGAGGAGAAGAGAGCCTTCGAGTTGGAGAGGGAGCGAGAACAAAAGAAGGCTGTGGACAAACCTGTCAATGTTCAAGGGTTTGAAGTCGTCAAACATGCCCACCTCGCGCATGCTGAGGCCCATGACCGTTCAAAGATACATACTTCCAAGGGGTCGAGTCGGTATACCTCTAGTGGTGCGAGCTCTGGTGGAGCTGGGGGCTATAACCCAAACGTCATTGGGGTGAGGGACACCGTTGGTGATATATATTATAAGAGTTATACCGAGGAAGAACGCGGTGATGCCCCTCACCAAGCTCCCTGGAGTTTGAAGCAGAAGGACACATTTCAGGAATTCGGGCCCTGCCGTGATTGGTTTTTGAACTCGTTTACTCCTGGAGAGGTTAACCGGCAGAGGGCGAAGACCCATGAAATGTTGTATCGAACCTTCGTGCTTGGAGAAGCTAATGCTCGCGCCGCCAACCATCAGATTGTTCGCGAGTGGCGAACGATGGTTAGGGAGCGGGCCGACTGGGAGGGTTATCGCGAGCGGATGCTAAAGCGTATCACTGAGTTTGAGAAGTCCAAGGCCATCTTTGATGAGGAGAAGGCCAAGTTTGATGCAGACAAGAAGGCCGAGGAATGGGGGCGCGAGGGCCTTAAAAATAAACTCCACACTGCTGAACAGCAATTGGCCAAGGAGAAGGCCGAGTTCAAACGTATATGTGAGAAGGATAATGAGCGCGCCTTCGCGGCTCGGAGCAAGATTGTTGATCTTGAAGCAAAAGTTGCTGAGCTAACGGCGAAAGTTGAAGATGCGCAGGCTGAGAAGGCTGCCAAGCAGCAGATGGAGGTTAGTTTACCACTTTACTTTTCCCTGCTATGTTGTTTACAAAGTGGCTTAAATCTTTTGTCGTTTTTCAGGCTGAGTTGGCTGAGACAAAGGTGCAACTATCCAGCAAGGATAAGGATCTCCAGGCCAAGGATGTCGAGATCGCTGAGCTTAAACGCCGTCTGAATGATCAGATTGACAGATGCGAGTCCTTGGAGATCGACCTCGAGGCGGAGAGGGTTAAGGCTGCCACTGCTGAAGAGGCGCGTGCTGTCAGCGCTGCTGCTCTTAATGTGGCTCAGACCAACTACTCAGAGGCCCAGGGCATCGTTGACACGCTTGCGTCTGAGGCTGAATGGATGCGCACTCGTGGAGTAGTGCTGGTAAGTTTGTACTTGCATAGTTTTGCATGCCTGATTTGCTAGCTGGTCCTAATATGCGGTTCCCATTATAGGTTGCCAACTCTATCCTCAATGCTGGTGAGCTGGATCGCGCTGTAGCTGCTCTTACGGATTCTGTTCGCGCAGTGGGTCATCGAGGGGGCTATCTGGAATGTGCCCAACACGTTGAGGAGATGCTAGGACAAGAGTTTGATGTGAGCCATTGCTCGGTGACCGATCAGGCGAATGCTGCGCTTACGCGTGCTGAGGATGCTTATGACAACCTTACTTTGCCTGTGATGGATTTGGTCGTGAAAGCTTTAAAGAAAGACGACTGGTGTCAGCGTCTTAAGGCCATTCTTGATCCTCCAGTGACTGTGGAGTTATCGGATGAGGAGGAAACAGTTGGCGATGATGGTGGAAATGGCGGTGATGATGGAACTGAAAATGATGGCGATGATGATGGAAATCATCATGATGAACTAGAATAGGTGTTTTCGATAGGCTTTGCCTTGTAATTTTTTGCATTTTGACTGTACAATGCTGCGTTGTTGCGCATGTTTTATATGACATTAAGTGTGTTTGTTCATTCCCGTTACAATTATTGCACTGTTTGTCAAAAACTTAGGTTAAATTAGCTCGAATAAACGGAAGTCTCTTCAAGTAAAATGGAACTGCCCGGTCTCGCGCTTTGTTCGCGGAGGACCTTGGAGGCGGTCTTTTGATAATTTCTAAGTTGCTGGAGTGTTTTCGCGCTAATCAGAAGTTTAACATGCATTTGTAACGAAAGAAGTAATAGAAAACATGTCGTATGCTTTCATTAATTCGGAAACGGGCGCTTAGGCCAATCATACATTAATTGCAAACGGCGTATAGCCAACATAGGAACGTAAAGAGGCGCATGGCCGAAGTAAGTTACATATAGCATTTGCGCAGTTGTTGCGCATTCCATGTTCGCGGTAGAATGTAGCCATCTAGGGTGCGTAACTTGTAAGCCCCTTTGCCTAGCACTTCATGGATCAGATATGGGCCTTCCCATTTGGGTGCTAACTTTCCTGGACGTTCCGCATTTGACGCTTCATTATCTCGGAAGACGTATTCTCCTGGGGTGAAGGTACAAATGCGGACTCTTGTGTTGTAGTACCTTTCCAGTTGGGTCTTGTATTTGGCTTCCCTGATTCGCGCGATTTCGCGCCTTTCTTCCAATAAGTCCAAGTCAAGACGTCTCTCCGCTTCGTTGACCGCTGTCAAGCGTGGGGAGGGTAGGCCGACTTCTGCCGGGATAACCGCCTCTGAGCCATACACTAAGCTAAAAGGGGTTTCGCCGGTACTAGTTTTTGGCATGGTTCGATGAGCCCACAAGATGCTCGGGAGCTCATCTACCCAACCTCTTCGCCTTGTGCCTAGTCGGGCCTTTATCCCCTCGACAATGCACTTGTTCACGCTTTCCACCTGTCCGTTGCCTTGGGGGTGTGCAACGGATGTGAAAGTGTGCTCGATTTTCATCTCCTTCATCCACTTCTGAAGGTCTTCTGACGCAAAGTTGGTGCCATTATCGGTTACAATTTTGAGCGGGAGGCCAAATCTGCATATGATGTGCTCCCAAATGAACTTGCGCACCATCATAGCTGTAGTTGACGCGAGGGCTTTGGCTTCCACCCATTTTGTGAAGTAATCGACGGCCACTATTATGAATTTGACGGCGCCAGGAGCATCTGGGAAGGGTCCCACCATATCGATCCCCCACTGCTGGAAAGGCCATGCAGTGGATACGGGGATAAGATCGTTCTTGGGGCGCAGGGTTTTCGGAGAGTGTCGTTGACAGGAATCACACTTACGGATTTCCCTCAGGGCATCGACATGCATCCCTGGCCAGTAATACCCGGCGCTCATGATCTTTGCGACAACCATGCGTGGTCCTGCGTGAATGCCGCAAATCCCTTCGTGGATTTCCCTGATCAGAAAGTTCGCATCTTGGGGGTCCACACAGCGCAGGAGTGGTCCCAAGAAGGATTTCGGTACAAAATACCGCCGTTCATTTCATATTGCAAGGCCTTGTTTTGTATCTTCCTTGCCTCCGCCTTGTTTTCAGGGAGTATCCCCTCCTGCAAGTACTGGATTATAGGGGTCATCCAGGATGGTTGCCCCATTTCGATCACGTTTACTTGTCGCAACAACACTGATGGATTCTTGAGTACTTCTATCCTTACATCTTTGGCAAGCTGTTGGAAAGAAGTCGACGCAAGCTTGCTCAAGGCATCAGCTGGTTTGTTTTCGGAGCGATTGATGTGGATAACCTTGTGAGACTTGAATTGTTGGAGCAATTCTTTTGCCTGCTCCAGATACAAGGCCATGACTTCACCTTTCGCATCGTATATGCCATTGACTTGGCTGGCTATCAGGAGTGAGTCGAAATGTGCTCGTAAGCTTTTGGCTCCCATTTTGATGGCGAGGCGTAAGCCTGCCAGAAATGCTTCATACTCCGCCTCGTTGTTGGTGTTTTTAAAGTCCAACTTGATGGCGTAAGTAAATTCATGATTCTCGGGGCTCACCAGGCGCAATCCTGCTCCTGCGCCATCTTCATTGGATGCTCCATCAGTATAAAGCATCCAAGTCTCATCAGTCACGTCTGTCTCAGGAGTCTCTATCAGCTCGCATTCTTTGATTTTATCGGCCGGCACTTCTGTGATGAAGTCGGCTAGGACTTGACCTTTAATGGCTGGTCGTGGCTTGTACAAGATGTTATGGCCTCCCAGCTCAATGGTCCATTTTTCCAACCTGCCTGATGTCTCAGGCTTTTGCAATATTGTGCCGATGTGGAAATTGGTAAGCACCGTTATCACATGGCCTGTAAAGTATCTGCGCAGCCTTCGGGAGGCGTGTAGCAGCGCGAGGACCAATTTTTCCATCGTGGAATATCTTGTTTCCGGGTCAGTGAGTACCCTGCTGACGTAATAAATTGGAGTTTGGACTCCGTTTCTCTCCACCAATAGTACCGACCCTACCGTCCTGTCTGAAGAAGACAGGTACAGTAGGAGTGGCTCTTTTTCGAATGGTGCAGTCAGGGTAGGGAGTTCGATCAGACACGCTTTCATTTGCTGAAAAGCTGTCTCGGCCTCGGGTGTCCACTTGAACTCCTGCTTCTTCACACAGTTGCGCAGCGTGCTAATAAAGGGGTACGACTTCGCGGCGTGATTGGAGAGAAAACGATTAAGCGCGGCCAGTCGGCCGGCCAGTCGTTGCATCTCTTTGATGGTTCGCGGTGAGGACATTCGCTCTATAGCCTGTACTTTCTCTGGATTCACTTTGAAACCGCCGTTCGTGACAATGAAGCCTAGAAACTTCCCTTCTTCCATACCAAAGGAGCATTTGGCTGGATTCAGCTTCATATTTACACTGCGCAATGAATTGAACGTTTTTTCGATGTCTTTCAACATTTGGTCCTCTTCGGGACTTTTAACCACTAGATCATCGATGTAAACTTCGATATGCTTTCCGATGTCTCCTGCGAAGGTCTTATCCATCAACCGTTGATATGTTGCGCCAGCATTTTTCAGGCCAAAGGGCATCTTTGTGTAGCAGAAGATTCCAATATCAGTTCTGAAGGCTGTCTTGTCTTCATCTTCGAGTTTCATCTGAACTTAAGTATAATAACCCAATTTCAACTTTATCAGAAGCCCAACGTACTTAGTCAGGCAGATCCTTGACATGTGTTGTTAGGTTCTAGATCAATCGGACAAATTATCGAATCAGTGGTCAGGGGTTGAAACACTTAAAACGGGTGCTTTATTATTATCATGGGGTGAAAAGAAAATAGATTAGAAGAAACACAGAGGGAGGGCGATAGCGAGATAGACATGAGCAACTTGTTTGAAAAACTTCATGTATTATTTATAGTTGCCATCAGCCTTGGAGGCCAAGCTTGACGACTGTCGTTAGGGTCAATCAAAAACCTAAATAAACTACGTAGATAGCGTAAGTAGGATATCGTATTCACTGGGAATTTGTGGTTAATGTCGCGTTTATATCCAAGAACTAAATTATCTAAATTGGGGGTTTGACGAATTTGATTGTAAAAACACCAAAACTAGTTACGAAAGTCGTGATCAATGTGAGAAAAAGTAACTTCCACCTGGAATCCCAATTACCCGTTTAGCATAAAAACCTGTTTACCGATTCAAAACACCACATAGACATGGCCTCGGAATTAATGAATTTGATTAGTTAATAGGGATAGTTTTTAAGATTCACTATGCAGTCTAATAACCCGTTTGATTGTATCAACTAACCACCGATTTACCAACCCGCTAACAACGCAAGAAAGTTGCCAATACGCTTAATAAACGACAAGTAATTCAAACACAAGAAACGTTTACCAATAATCCAACACAAGTGGTCAAGCTGTACCAGTTACATAAATCCGTAAACAAAGTTCAATGCAAAACAAGGCAACAGTTCATCCGGGTAGAAGTCACGAGGAGTTTTAGCCGCACATAATAGTCTTTGCTGCTTCGGTTGTGATCCCGATTAGGTTAGACTTCATGAGCGACGGCTGCCGATGAATAAGTCCCGCCCCCCTCTTTTGCTGATTAATGAAATATATATTTCACTTTAGGTTTTTTTACTATGTCGGCTAGGAATAATAGAATAAAATCATCAAAGTCCTCCACTAATAAAAGAATTTGTCCTTTTTCCTTTTGCATGTGACGGTTTGAATGGCCTATTCTCAATATGGATTTTCATAATCAAATTTAGAGATTGCATAAGAAATCCCGTGAATGCCTTGAGCCGCGTGCCACGGAAGTAAACCAAACCAGCCTCGCGTGTTGCGGAATTTAACCAGTTAGCCGACTTCCCTTTTTATTCGAACCGACAACTTTAATTAATTCTCGCATGTTGCGGAACCATTAGCGCCACCTCCCGCGCGTCGCGAATTAACACACAGCCACTGCTCCATGTCTCGGAGCTCATCACATTTGACTTTTCTTGCTTTTTATTCTTGCATTGACTAGTCACAATCGATCTCGACTCGTTTCCTTCGTTTTAACCCTCATTAACACCTATTATGCATGAAAACATCAATACACGCTAAATATATAATAGACACTCGACTTAATATAATTAATAGGGAAAAGATCAAATAGAAAGTTTATTTTGGCTAGAAAGTGTAGGAAGCAATAGGATTAGGATATGTGACAACATTCAAAATAAAGAAAAAGGGTATTTTAGTCAATCCAACCCCTTCTTCCTTTTTAAAAACCCAGTAACTTCAAAACCCACCATTTTCAAAACCCACCATTTTCAAAACCCACCATCTTCAACCATTTCTTCACTTTCTATCTCAATAATCACTACATTATAGTGCGATTTTCATCACCAATCAATGATTCAAACACTCGATCAACGTGTTCTTCAGTTTTTTTTGAAGAAAACCCAGTTTAATTTCATAAAAAATCTCGTTTTTTTTCCGGTGATTTTGGAGATAATCACTCGATTCGTTCGATTCGAGCGCTGATAAGTGTTTCAATTATTCAAAATTCGTCAATTGTTGAAGGAATCACTTCGATCCATGTAAGAAATTCTTTAATTTCATTTTTACGATCTGTGTTTTTGATTTAGTCATTGCGTTTTACGATCATGGCGGGGGTCCGAGGACAGCGCCCCTGGTAGCGGGGTCCCAGGGGCGGCAGCCCCTGGCGGGGTCCAAGGGGCAGAACGTTTCAAAGACAGTAATTCGTAGACAATTCAGACAGTTCACAGTCACAGACAGTTCCCAGACAGTTTTATGTGTCCATTGAGTTTTAGAAATAAGAGAGTTTTATGTGGTTTCTGCCTATTGCATTTTAGAAAAAAAAAAAAAACACATTTTTAAGTGTTTTTAGTCATTGCGTTTTAGGTAAAACACATTTTTTAGGTGTTTTCAGTCCATTGCGTTTTAGAATGAGTCATTTTTAAGTGTTTTCTGGCCATTGCATTTTACAAATAAGATATTTCTTTGTGTTTTTGGTTCATTGCGTTTTAAGTAAAACATTTTTTTATGTATTTTCAATCCATTGTGTTTTAGAAAACAGACATTTTAAGTGTTTTCTAGCCATTGCGTTTTACAAATAAGACATTTATTTATGTTTTTTGGTGCATTGCGTTTTAGGTAAAACACATTTTAATGTGTTTTTGGTGCATTGCGTTTTAGGTAAAACACATTTTTATGTGTTTTCTGGCCATTGCGTTTTACAAATAAGACATTTCTTTGTGTTTTCTGGCCATTGCGTTTTACAAATATGTCATTTCTTTGTGTTTTTGGTGTATTGCGTTTTAGAAAAATATCATTTTTTGGTTTTTTTTTTCATTGCGTTTTACGTAACTGGTGGTTTTTCTATTGCGTTTTACGCAACTGAGTTTTAAATTTTTTTTTTAAATATAGCAATAGTATACTTGTTTTAAAGATAAAAAACGCTCGTTTTTTTGGTGCAATTTTAATAAAAAATAATGTCGTATGAAAGAGTTATTAACGTTTAAAAAATGGGGGGGAATTGAAGGAGAGAGAAACTATTGGCTTGGATTGACTAGAATGCCCTTGAACAAACTCACGCGCCTCTTTTCTTTCTTTCAACTTCCCTGATTTAATCTTAGCCCTTGATTAACTTAATGAATGGTCAAGATCACTTCCTAGCCTTCTTAGCCAAATAAACTTTCTATTGTATCTCTACCCATAATTAATATACTAAAAACTGACATAATTTAATATAAAGTGCAATTATTTTAACCCGACATCAAAGCCTTCATGACCACGTGCACACAAAGAATTAAATGCTCACATAGACACGTAACTTTCAACTTTGAATGAAACTAGGGTTTTTTACTTGCGGCACGTTGTGGCGGCGCCATACGTAAAATGATAACATATAGGGGCTGTTTGGTAGCCTCTTAATGACTATTCAGATGCTACCTCTTAATGGTTTAAAATCTCTGAATGAATACGAGGTAACCTCAAGTCTGAATGGTTAAGAGGTAACCTCTAAATGGTAAATCATCACATGTCACATTATTCTACCTTCTCATTGGTAAAATTATTAATGGTTCCATTAAGAGGTAGCCTCTTAATGACCATTCAGAGGCTACCAAACAGCCCCATAGACTACAATAAACTGACTCTTTTCCGAACTAAATTTACGTGGAAGCGTATGATAACTCAAATTTATACAGTCGAATCAAAACATATTAAATTTACGTCAAAACGTAGTGCAACTCAAAACATACATAAAAGAAAACATTTTATATTGACCAGACTCATTTTCAAACAAAAACTATATTAAAGCGTAGAGGATCTCGAATTTATACTGACACACCCATAAAAAAACTAACAGATGAGTAGTAGGGTAACCTCAAAACTTTAGAAACGTGAGAGGGTGAAAGTGACATTTACAAAGTTAGAGGGTTACCTTTGACATTATAGTAAAGTTTGGGATAGAATGGGTTAAAAATTATGTTAACGCTTAGACGATCTCAAATTTATACCGACACATCCATAAAAACAAAAACGTAAGAATTTACTTTCAGGGAAAGCTTGAAAATTTAAAGATGTGAGGAAGTGAAAGTGACATTTACAAAGTTAGAAGGTTACCTTTGACATAATAGCAAAGTTTGAGGGTAAAATGAGTTGCATAACAAAATTTAAGTATTAAAAAGAAGTTTGAAAGTATGAATATTTTTTTTGTGAGTTAAAAAGTACAGGAGTCAATTTTGTCCATTATCAAATGAATTTTGTAAAGTTAGAAAAGTTGAGGGGGAGTTTTTGACATTAGAAAGACATGGTCACCGACCATGGCTCTTTAAGAGTATATAAATTGTTTAGATTTTTATTATTTTATTATTTTGTATATTATAATTAATTCAGCTGTTTCACTCATTTATCATTCATAACTTTTAAAATATGACGTTTTATAAAACAATAAATATGTCATTAGAACGAGAATATTTTTGTCTACATTTTGGCCCAAATTTCATTAAAAACGGAGTAAGTTCAAATATAATGTATTTTTATAATTTAACTGTTAAACGGAGCCTTGATCTAAACATCTCATATTTCTAACAGTCAACTTATCCGTAATCATCGTTTAATAATATAAGTTTTTATATACTTTATTTTAATATAAAAAAATGGAAATGTTACAAGTTTATTGTGTAAAGAAAAATCGGAAAGGAGGGAGGGGTTCTGTAAGCATTTGATTCCGACTTCGAAGTCGCCGTTGAGATTGAGCTCTGCAATTTCCATTTTGATGTTCAATAAATACAGAGGATTTATGAATGTTGAAGAGATGAGAGAGAGAGGGAGTTTAGAGAGAGAAAGAGAGTGTAGAATTTCTTTTATTTGTTTATAATATTTTTATTTTTTTACAGAATAGTCCCTTAATATAACTTGTCTTACCCCATAGCCCTTGAATAGATAAAATGAAAAGAATGCCCTCAGGTGCAAGACGCATTTTTGTAATTATAATATGTTTATGATAAAACACGCACATTCCTTTTTTTTGTTACTGTTCTCTGTTTTAGGGTTTCAAGAGCTTCATCAGTTCTCAGTTTTCACAAGTGGCAGAGAGGCGTCCATGGTGGTTTCACGGCGGCGAAGGGGCGTTCACGGCAGAGAGGTAGTCGCCGTTCACATATTTCACGGCGGTGGCAGTCGGCACAGTGTCTACGGTGGTATATGGCATCTTCTGATTCATCATGTGTCGATCCTCATACATCTGATGATCCTCCTCATACATTGTTCCTCCTGTAAGTCTAATCATGCCATTCATCCTACCATTGTTCCTCATGTAACCCTAATCGCGCCACACTCCTCGATTATTCTGATCGTGATGCCCTAATTACGAATGGAATACTCGATTACGAATCGATGAAGAATATATGATCTATGATTATGTTCTTACTGCAACAATATCGATTATAATACGAATTTTGTAGCACTAACCTCAATTATACGACGAATTTTGAAATATTTGATGGTAAAATCCATATGACGAACAATTTATGGTGTATTGTTATCGTTATGACGAAGACGAACTACTGATGTAATCGAGACGAAGACGAACTACAGAGAATTGCTGATGCTTGAGAACTGAGAACTGCTGATGCAATTCGATTGTCGGACTTGATTATTGTATAAATACACCATCCTGCACATGTGCAACACTTTACCATTACCCTATAACCATCACCAATAATCTACATCTTGCACATGTGCAGCACGTTACCATTACCAATTCACGTCGGCATCCGTGGCTACCTAATCGATGTTAACACATCACACCCACCACCACAACGACAACTACTCTTACTATAACTCCATCATCGACGTACTTCAGTTGACTAACCACCGTTCACGGCTAGTTCATGTGAGTATGTTTTATTATTGAATCTGCATTAATTATATTATTGCTTGATTTAGTTTATGTTTTTAATCACATGTATCTTTACTGTTTACTTTGTTTTTAAGTTTTATTTACATGATTATTTTACATCATGCCAGGGCTGTTGGAGGCTATTGAAAGTGGTGACCATAGGTGTGAGATAGTGGTGACGGTGGCTTGATGTGTTTTGAATTGGGCCAGTAAACAAAACTGATGCCACTGATGTGTTCGACATTATGCCCATTTGAATAGAATATCAAGCATGTCCTGTACTACTCTTAGTAGTAGCCTAGTAGGAAAGTGTGATTTTATTTTGACACGTATGCGGTTGTGTAGGTATGTGATGGATGAAATCGGGTTCAACACTCAGAGATGAACCAGATTTCAGAGTATCACCATTCATGTACATGGCTGAAGGGACATGGGAGTCTGTTGTGAGGTGATCTATTGTTAACATTCTGTTTCTTTTTTCTAATCCTTTTAAGTACAAAAGTATACATATATATCATATTAAGCAGGTCAGATACATAACATAATAAAACAGTAGATAATGTTTAGCCGTGTTTGCATTTCCTCTCTTAATGTTTGAGATTGGTAAGAAGTCCCGAGGTTTCAACAGCCGAGCTCTCTACACTTTCCTCGTTCATTGCATATTAGGTAAGGTCGATTTTAGTTCACTATGATCTTTTGAGCTTTTCTTTTTTTTTTTATTTAAAAAAAAGAGGGAATACGAGTGTGTGAATGGTTCACTTTTATTACTGAACCATAATTAGAAGTTTCAGTTATATGGAAAACTATTAATTCGTTTATTTTTTTGTTTTTAAGAAAGAACCTTTTACAGTTAATGAAAACCTTAACATTGTAGGTACTAAAGTGCAAGTACTAAATAATATACGGCTAGTGTGAGTATATGTTTTTCATGCTAATTTTTTACTCTTTTGGCTTTCTATTTTTTATGTTTTTTTAGATGAGCTTTATGAGACAAGACTCGAGGTGCATCAATCAGAGATGTTTTAGAGGAACACTTTTGACATCAGATATTGGAACACAATATCTTTAGGATGCTTCAATTAAGCGGGCTCTCTCTAAATGTTTTATGTCTCAAGTATTATTGTATATCCGAAGAGAAACATATTTGCATCAGTATGTGTTTAGTAGTAATCGAACAATGTCTATGATGATGATACACTTCATCGCTGCCTGCCGCAAAGCGCTAGATTATTTTAACATTAGTTTAAAGATAAAAGAAAGAAATTGAGTTAGCTTGGTATTGTATTTGAACAAGTTTTGAAAAACTATGAATGTTAATTAAACAGAAGTACATATTTGGTTTGTTTGTTTTGGCGTAAATTGTAGCTGGTTAATTTTTTTCATTTTCATAAAAATAATTATTTATTTTATCTGTGCATTTTGTGCGGATTAGGAATATGGTATTCACTTTGCGTGGGTGGGTCATGTTATTTGTTTTGGACTTTCATTATGCGCGATTTATTTGTTCATATTAGGTGGCTCACATGGAATTTACTTTGGTGTTTTTGGGAGGTGGGATGATTCATTTTTGGCGTTTAATTACCCGCCTAGAATACATTTTCATTTTTTTCCCGTCGAACAATGCACATGTGTATACATGTTTAATGTTTCATTACACATTGTTATTGTTTCGACCAATGCACATGTGCATACAGGAATATATTAACTGCATATAATCTGTTTCCTTTACATATGCATCAACATATGTAATGTGGTACCCCATACGTAATAGGGTACCACATACACTCCACATGGTTATTGTTCCGAACAATGCACATGTGCATACATGTTTAATGTTTCACTACATATTATTATTGTTTCGACCAATGCACATGTGCATACTTGGATATTTTAACTACATGTAATCCGTTTTCCTTTACATATACATCAACATATGTAATGTGATACCCCATACGTAATAGGGTACCACAACATATGTAATGTGGTACCCCATACGTATAGGGTACCACATACGTAATATGATATGAACAAATATACAATATTTCAAAATATACACATATTCATTACTAACATGTTTATTGTTTTTTACTAATGCACGTGTGCATTACCAACATTAACACACTATCACACAACTTTTGTGTAACAACCAATATATATAACACCCTTATCATAAGGAATCACATAATCCGAGCAACAATCATTGTTGCACATATGCATCACCGGCATATACTATACTAAACAACATATTACATCCTAAATTAACAAATATAACCATTGCAATACATTATACAATACTACAATACGAATATGTATGCTATATCAATCTTTGCACATGTGTAGTACCAAAATTTTCTCTACCAAACAACATAATACATCATATATTAACAAACATTATCTTTTGTATTCCATGTCCACAAACTACCTACACATAACATTTGCATTAGTTCACAACCTCACACCTTCTGCTCGTCTTTCCATTTACTAAGCATCTTCCAACACTCCTCCTGTTTCAACGCCTCTAGTCTATCATTTTCCGAGATGTCAACCTATTCATCAAATATGTCCTTGTTGTCAATCCATTAGCAGTTTTGAATATATTTTTCCTGCATACATTACATATAGTACATCAATTGTTTCATGTATGCACATGTGCAATAAACATTTTACATACAATATGTACAATGTATATGTTTTAAAGTAATAATGCACTTGTGCATATGCCGCAATACATTCATATTAACTTAATCTGACAAAATATGCATACGTGCATAAATATGCACATGTGCAGTAACATGACTGAGCTAATCAGTAGGTTTGCTTCAGTAAAAAAACTAACCCTTACCAAATCAAATTTCGTATTACTACGACCAATCATATTTAACATTAATTAGTAACAAATGTATTCTGTCAAACTATGCACATGTCCATCATTATAAATGACATTGTTAACATATTATGGCAAACTACATGACATTATTAACCTATTATAGCAAATTATTCACATGTGCGTAATTATACACATATGCATCAATATGATTGACCTTATTAAACTAATCTGGCAAGATATGCATATGTGTAAAGCTATGCACATGTGCATTAACATGATGGACCTTATCAACAGGTTTGCTTCAATAAAAGACCCTAACACTCAACAAATCAAACAACATCGTGCTTTTTACTTGTCCTATTCCTATTCCTTGTATTTATTTCTCCTTCAATAACTGCACATGACATCAAACAACATCGTTTAAAATGAAAGTAACAATTTGATGCACGTGTGCATATACTACCAACAGCATCATTGACTAATAACCAACCTTTTTTGGCTTTTTGTTTAACACTTTTGTATTCACCTTCCTTATCATCCGGCAGTTTTGTTGCCCCTTCGTCATTATATCTCAACACAAATGTTATTTTCTTCGTTTTTTTTTCCAGCTTTTTACCTACAATAATAGTTGAAACATAATATAACCAAACATGCAATTTCTATTAGTATGTGCATTAAACACCTTTTTTCATCATCGTAAACGATATGCATTTGTGCATCTATATACACTTTGTTCATCAACATGCACATGTTCGTCACATGTCATGGTCATTATGCACTTTTGAATCACTATGCACATGTGCATCATATATTCTTATAATGATATTTAAAATCAATCCATATGTAAAGTTCAATGTTATAGGCACAAAATCAATATGCACATATGCATCACTTTAAACAACAACATTAACATAATCTAATTACACTAAATAATCATAAACACGTATATTAAACAAAATGGTTCATGTTTGCTATGCACATGTGCATCGCATGAAACAATAACACCATCATATTAAACTAATCACGTATCTTACACAAAACTGCTCAAGTTCACTATGCACATGTGCTTTACCTAAAACAACAACAACATATACTAATTACACAATATCATCTACACGTATCCTAAACAAATTTGCTCAAATTCACTATGCACATGAATGATATTATTAACTTTATTTGCTCAAATTCACTATGACACACTCATTAAATCATCTATATATATAATCACCTTGCCCTAATTACGAACAGATTAAAAATCCACAATTCTTATAATCACCTTGCCCTAATTACGAATGGATATCGATGATTATGTTCCTAATATATATTATACGACTGACTTTGGACGAACTTTGGGAACTAACCTCGATTATAT
Organism: Helianthus annuus; assembly: GCF_002127325.2. Lineage (NCBI taxonomy): Eukaryota > Viridiplantae > Streptophyta > Magnoliopsida > Asterales > Asteraceae > Helianthus > Helianthus annuus. The sequence continues at coordinate 172,758,712 of NC_035435.2, read as the reverse complement.
GACTATCTGCAGGTAAAATCTCAAATCTGATATAAAATCTCGATCCAGATGCTTCGATGCTTCTATATGGTGAACTGATGATGGTGAAGCGATGATGTATTCGAGACGATGATGTAATCGACGAACTGTTGAGTATTGTTGAGAGATTTAGGGACGAACTGTTGAGTATTGTTGAGAGATTCAGCTTGAAGGTTTAGAAATCTTGAGAGATCTGGATCTAATCAGAGTTTTTGGAGAGAGTGGACGTGAAAGTTTTTATTAAATGTGGTTTAATTTATGATTGAAGTCCAATTGTAAATGGAATCAGGTAAGCGAGTTTTTTAAAAGTTTTTTGTTATTTACAAAATTGCCCCATGTTCACATTGGTTCTCGCGGTTCTCGCAATAAAGGTGGTTCTCGCATGAACCCTACCCGATATATATATATATATATATATATATATATATATATATATATATATATATATATATATATATATATATATATATATATATATATATATATATATATCGAGAGAGAGAGAGAGAGAGAGAGAAGTGGGTTCAGGAGAAAACAACTAGAAGTGTGAAAACAGTGAGAATGATTTTCAGCCATAAGATCTAAGATGATGCAATGGTATTTTTGTAAATAATGAGAACCTTAGAACTACCAAGAGGGGTAAAATTTAAAGATCAAAACAAGGGTGCACATGTTAATCACATGCCATTTTCCCCCATCGTATTTAAACGCCAATAACTTTTTTTTATACGTGAATATTTTTCTAAACAAATTACACCATAAAACTCAGCGTTTTTTTATCTTTCCAACGAGTATACTATTAATATATTTTTCGAAAAAAATGAACTGTGTTTTTTATGGCGTTGAACTTTGTTTCTTTATGGCGTTTTTCTGAAGTGAATGTTTTTATGGCGTTTTTCAGAAGTAAGTGTTTTTATGGCATTTTTAACTGGGTTTTCATGGGTATTTTTTTTGAACTATGTTTTTATATGTTTTTATGGCGTTTTCAACTAGGTATTTTAATGGCATTTTTCTGAATTGTGTCTTTTTATGGCGTTATCAACTGAATTTTTCATGGTCTTTTTTTGAACTAGATGTTTTATGGCGTTTTTAACAAGCTATTTTCAAGGTGTTTTTCTGAATTGGGTATGTTTATGGCGTTTTTATTTGAATAGTCAGTTCATGTCATTTTTTTAATTTCAAAGGTATAGCAATAGTATATTCACTGGACAGATAATAAAACACTTGATTTTATGGTGTATTTTTTTTAAAATAATCTCGTATAGAAAAGCTACGAGAGTTTAAAAAAGATGGTGGAATATGCATGTGACTTGCATTTGTATGGTTTTGGCATGTGAGTGGCATGTGCATGTGTTTTTTGACAATATTACCCTTAGAGTAAGTTAGCATCAACGCCAAATGTCAACACCAAAATCGTTCTCGCTGTTTTTACAGTTTTGGATGTTTTCTCTTGGTCATGCCCCTATATAAAAATATGTGTGTGTGTATGTGAAAGATAAAATGAAAGCCCACTTGAGTTGAGAAAACTCAAGAAAACCCTATGTAAGATTTTTTTTTCTAAAAAACAGGGAATGTAACATAAATGTACTTGAACATTTTTATAAAAAAAATGTAAAAAGCGCTTACTAGTTTTTTTTAAATGTACAAAATTTGTATGTTACATTTTTTTGGACATATATATTATGTAATATGAATTTTTTTTTAATATTTTTTAAAAAATAAACTACTCGACGTTTTTGTTTTTTATAAAAAATGTTCAAATATAATGTATGTTACATTCCTATTTTTTTAGAAAAAAATAAAAATGTTACGTGGGGTTTTTACAAAGGTTTTTTGAGTTTTGAAAGGGTATGGTCCCAGATCTTGCGTCAGCACGACCGCGAGTGACCATTACCCTTCTCAAAAACCCCCACCAGCAAGAACTTATCTGTGTTCGTGCGAGCATGCGCGAACACAGAGGTCGAATCCAATCTGTCAAGTGATGGGAAAATAAAGATAGGCATAAGCGATGCGGCCTGGCACCGCATCCATGAATATCTCCTTACCTGGTGTATGAAAATGGGTGTGCACATAGCGATGCGGCCTCGCACCGCATCCTGTGAACGTTTTCATCAATACAAGGGATCTGGACAACAGCAACAGTCACCACAAGTGGTGACGCGGCCTGGCACCGCATCCCGCAAACTTAGCCAGAGTGAGAACGCGGAAACAACAGTGGTTACCGCAGGCAGCGATGCGGCGCAGCACCGCATCCTGCCCACGAGGCAAGTGGGACTGACGTCACAGAGCAAGTGGCACCAATGACAGTCACCTGTCAGCCCATACGTAAGCAACAGACTGACACCGCAGTAGGACGTGGCTTCATCTCCACAGCCGACAAGCCTGACACACCTGCAAAAGGGCGGCGCGTCGTCAGTCTGTCATCTCAACCACCTCCTTCACTCCTCGGCTATAAATACCAACCCCAAACCAGGTTTGAGGTATCTCTTCACAACTCTCTCACTACTACTACTATCACACTTTGCTTCCCAAGCAAATTACTGATTCTCACGCCGGAGAGTGGTAACAAGGAGCACCCCCCACCCCATCCTCCTTGTTGCGAGTCATGGCTTGTTTCCTTGTGCAGGAGATCAACCAGCGGACGATCTAGCTAGCGATCCTCGGAAGGAAGGGATTAACCCTACTTGACGAGACCAGTGAATTAACCTCTCTTGGTTAACCACTGTTTCATCATTGGCGCCCACCGCTACTCTTAGCACTTTTTTTCCACATTCCTTTTTCTTTCCCAAGATTATGTCTGATCGTCTAAACAACACTGCCGGGGATAGCCTAAACCCCGCAAACCCAGGGCCTACGGGGACCGCTCCTCCAGCCCCAAATCCTGGCCACATTGGCACATCAACGCAAGGGGGAGCATCCCTTACGTTCGGACACGATCTTTCACAGTACGCTTCTGTGATACCTCCAGACATGAACCTTCATGCCTGGTACGACTAACAACAAGCTTTGCTGGCCACAACATACAACAGAGCTTGCGCAGAAGCGCAAGTACCGGTCGGGCCTACCCCGACCCCTGCGGGTCGTGTTTTACAATAGGATGGCAGAGCCCCCACACACCCAGCCTCCCGAAGTAGGCGTGAAGACCGCGAATCCTCTTACTATGAGGTCCGCACAATTGATGAGGATGATTTCTCATACGGGTCCCGCGGCAGGGGCCCAATACATAGCCGCCTGAGCCCTCATGGCGAAAACAGGCGGCAATCCACGCCCATCGCGGCTCCGGCATCCACAGTCGGCCCGGACCTCAGTCCCACCATGAAGGATATGGTCGTACCGATCCGGACGACCATACATACTACGGGGAGTCCCACGCTACTAGCAGCAGGCCGGGAGGACGCAACTATGTTCCTCCCACTCAACCCCGCAACACATACCTCCCCGCTGCAAAGCGCCACCAGAGCCAACTCTACAGGCCAAAATCTGCGGCCGAAAACTCCAAGTTAGTACCGGAGATTGCCCACGCCGATGTCACCAGCACTAAATTCTCATTGAATATTGGGAAGTACAATGGTTCGTCCGACCCGGATAATCACATGAACATCTTCACCGGCGCAGGGTGCAACGGCAGGTGGGACGAGCCCACCTGGTGTCATTTTTTCCCCCAGACCCTCACGGGTCTGGCAAGGGCTTGGTTCGACTCTTTGCCAGTGGGATCACTGGCCTCATTTGAGAACTTGCAAGAAAATTTCCTCGCACATTTTAGGCAGCAACGACGTCACGAACGTGATTCTATGGACATCATGAACATCTGGCGCAGAGACAACGAATCTATTGAATCGTTTGTCGTCCGTTACAACAAAGAGTGCTTGTAGATAGGCGGCGTTGCAGACCAAATGGCACGCAACCATTTCATTCGAGCCATCAAGGACGAAGAAATGGTTATGACGATCTCCGACAAGTAAGGCTTGCCCAAGAAATGGGAAGACGTCATGGTCGTGGTCAAGACGTACGCCCAGACCCAGCGGTCCCTCAAACCGCACGTCGCAACGGCACAACCCCAAGCGGAAGGCCAATCCTCCCGCCAAGAGCCCAAGCGTAACAACAAGCGCAACCGGGACACATGGAATCGCGACAACGATCCCAGGCCATATGTCCGGCGTAACAACCAGCCCGACGCAAGGGCAACAATCAACCCCCAGCGTGAAAACCGGACGTCGAAGAAGGAATCTCGGGACCGTAACTGAACCGAGATCAACAAGTCGCTAAGCGACGTCCTCCTTACGGACGCGCAATTCCGGCGACCGGCCCAACCAATGAAGTCCAAGAAAAACCAGGATCTCATACTCTACTGTGAGTATCACAAGGACTCGGGCCACACAACAAACAACTGCATCAGCCTCCGACTGGAGATTGAACGAGCCCTAATAGAGGGGAAGCTGCAGCATCTGTTGCCCGCCGCGCAAAAGTAAACCAAGCGCATCACACCCCACAATGAGAGCACCTCCACGGGTAAGAGGACCATGTACGTGGCCTCAACCCACATGATCAATTAAGGAAAAGGAAGGCCGCGTAAGGCGGCAAGAAGACCGGACAATGACTGGAAAGACGAGCAAGTTGTCTTTCCAAAAGTCCGAGGCGGACCGCGCGACAGGCAACCATGTCACACACAATGGCAACCAATTGTTGTATATCCTTTTATTGGTTTTTAAAGGATGGTTTATGAAAAACTAAGATCCCAATATAAGTCACAAGCATGAAATAATTTAAATACACGTAAAAATAAAACTTGCAATTTTGCATTTTCGGCCTTGCTTCCTACCAGAAAACATTAGGATATCACTAATAGTAAATTAGTAACCCTTACAATACTCAAACATATATGATATTTCTCATCATATCTTTAATGAGGTAGCCAACCGAAGTATATGATGAACTACCCTCAACCACCGATGCCCTACTCATTTTACTCATCTCTTTCACTTTTGCTCTCACCTCGTTATCCTCCATTACACTTCTTATCCCCCTCTCTATCTCATCTGCCATCACAATGACCATATCCCCCTCCGGATTTATCACATTGATCTTATAATCCAATTTCAAGTCAACTGCTAGTCCCAGATCTACCACCATTTCAAACGCATTCATCTGTTGCTCACAATATATCGGCAATGTAGCAGTTGGTACACCAAACCACAAGCTTTCTAGCATCGAGTTCCACCCACAGTGGGACACGAATCCCCCCACTGCTTCGTGTGCCAACAATGACACCTGTGGGGCCCATCCAATCACTTTCCCTACTCTCGATGTGCGCTCGAGGAAACCATCTGGCAACACTACTCTCGGGTCATCATAATCATCTGGGAGCACTTCAAATGATTGCTCTAGTGGAGGAGGTCGACGTACGGACCACACAAAACGATGACCACTTCGTTCTAAACCACGTGCAATCTCCTTCAATTGGGCTTCATCAAAGCATCCCATACTCCCAAAACACAACAACACCACTGACGCCCGTGGTTGGTTGTCCAACCACCTAAACACATCCGTGTCATCAGCTTTTCCAGCTACACCGTCTAGATTGAGTAGAGGTCCCACCGGATACAAGGGCGGGAAGTTAGTGCCCGAAAACCAATTGATCGCGTGTGTTTCCAACTCTAAGAATGTATTAATCAAGATCCCTTTAGCCTTTCTCATTCTCCCAATAGCACAAATAAGAAAGTCCAACCCGTCTTGTTTCTGGTACAGCTCCGGAAAAACCCTCATGGGCACCGGATTAACAAAACTTGGAATAACTATCTCACCTTCCGAGTTAGCCAACTCCATAAGATCTTGCTTCTGATCCACATATAGTGTCTCGAAATGCACCTTAAAGCCAAGAAAAGCAGCACTTGAAGTGAAGTACACATATGTGGGAAGATTAAATTCATTAGCCACATCTATCATGCCTGTGCATAATATGTCAACGATCAAACCAACCACCCTACGTGAACCAGTTTGATTTATGATGTCGTCCAAAATATTTCTGACGTATTTGCAATGACTGTTGATGAACTCATAGAAGGACATAAAGGGAGCTTTGGAATCGAGTTTTGGTAGTGTTTGATCTTGAGGGAGTTTGATGAATCGAATGCGTTTGATAGCTTTTTTAGCCAACGATTCGATGTAGGTTGTGAGAGCCAAGACGGATAAAGGAGGGTTCATGAGAAGAACGGTTACAGAGAGGCTTTGATGACGGTTCACGAGTACTGTTGCCATCTCCATGGCGGACATTATATGACCAACTGCTGGTGCGGGGATGAACACAAGCTCTGCAAATGTGTTATCCATTAATGGTGTATTTAGAGCTTGCTTGTTGTTTATCAGCTTATGTTTGATTCCCTATATATAATAAGACAGATTGTTAGGACTGTTAAGGTCATTGCATGGCTGGCAGCATTCAATCTTCTTGCCATTGGGACCATTTTGTATATCATATGTTATTCAATTGTGTTGTCTTTATCGTTTTTTTGAATTATTATAGTTTTTTTTTTAAAGTAATTATTAAGCTAGTAAGTTTGTATGAAGTATAATGATTAGTAACCATGCTAGATATCTTTCTAAATAAAATTTAACATAAATAATTAAAGTACGTAATATTATTTACATTCAATAAAATGCTTAAAAACATACAATTTCAATAAGTTTAACCAGTTACCAGTTGATCCAGTTTTAACTTTAACAACATTTGTTTGGACAATCAGTAAGTTTTTTTATGGAAAAATGTTTGGTGAAAGTCAAGTTAGGTTATTAACTGTGTTAAAATTTAAATAATGGATACAAATATATAACCACTCTACTATAAACTAAACTCCAAAATTAAATATCATTGTTTAAGAGCGTGGGTAACACGAAAACTTGGTCACAAAGAATAGGCCAAGTGAAGTGAATTGAGCAATGGGTCCTCCCCTATCATGTGTTTCTCACCTATCATGTGTTTGATTTTACTAATTAAGAAGTAATTTTATATGCTCTAACTAATGATATTGATAGTTTTAAATGGATCCTAACCTATCATGTGTTTCTCGCCAATGATTTATTATTTAAATATAACTAGTATTAATGACTCGCGCTTTACGGCGGGACTGTTAAACCGAGTAAAAGTAGACGTAAAAACGTTGAACCATAAACGTGCGTTGCGGTGTTAAGTCGGAAAAAATTGACATAAACATTAAACATGGAAAATAATCTTAGTCGACTTAGGACTCGCACACTGCGATGGGTTGTTAAACCACAAAAAATATGTAAAAACGTTAAAGCACACACGTGCCTTGCAGCTAACTCCCAAAATTTTGACCAAAAACGTAAAACACTATCGTTAAAATCTAAAAAACTTTAACCCAGCTAATAATAATAGTACTAAGAACCCGCGTGTTGCACCAAACTTGTAAGCGTATACGTTAAAAGCTAAAAAAAACTTTAATCCACCTAATAATAATAGTCCTAGGAACCCGCACGTTACGCCAGACTTGTAAACATATACGTAATTAAGGTAAACCACAAGGACTAAAGTAATAAGATAATATCCATTTTATAGTTAAAATTCAAACTAAACCATAAATATTATTTTGTAAGAGAACAAAAATAAAATAATAAAAAATTTAGTCCATAAAAAATAAAGTAATGCAATTTTACGAGTATTATTACTTTTCGGAAGATGCGTACAAGAATCATAGCTTAGTAGTACATTAAATTAAGAGTAAACTGTCCCTGTGGTTTGGCCAGTTTTACCACTTTAGTCCAAATCTTAAACTTATTACATCTGGGTCTCTGTGGTTTGCATTTTGTTACCATTTTAGTCCAAAATCCAAAAACCCTCTTTTTTTTACTGTTGAAAACTGTCTAATTTGTCCTTTAGTGCAGCGGCATTTTGGTCATTTTTTAAATGTTTAGTTTTTTTTAAATCAATAAAACCCAAATAAACCATCATCATCATCCCTAACATAATCAGACCTCTCTCTATCCTCTCTCTCTATAGCACCACCACCACCGCCACCTCCTCAACATTCGGTGACAGGTGTATCAAAAATCAAAACTTTTGTAAATTGTCTGAAATGATTGAAACTTGTATTAAAAATCAGTTCGAAAACTCAAACACATACCAAAACTCATTCAATTGTTCGAAACTTCAACTGAAACTCAACCAAATTAGTTTGAAATTTTGATGTAATCTTTCCGAAATTCTCAAAACTTTTATCTAAAATCACTAATTCAGTCCGAAAAACAACCGAAACTTGATCGAAAACAACCGAAATCAGTTCGAAAATGATCGAAATCAGGATCAATGTCACCGAAATTCGTCCGATGTCGATCACTTGTGAATTGCAGCTGATACTGCAGATTGTTATTTCGAACAATCAACAACAACAAATTCAGATCTAAACTACTAACCACTGTTGAACATGGACTCAGAATTTAGATCTATAATCGATTCAATCAAGTCAGATTCAGATCAGAATTCACATGAAACACTAATGATTTGAATCTTTCTTTTTAGAATAACAATATAGATCAACAACTTCAACTATTCAGACACAAATTTGAACGTTTGAAGATTATACAGATCTAAAACTCAATCTCAGATTCAAATCAATCCTTCTACAAATCCTATTTTTATTGTAAATCGTAACAACAACCTAAATAGATTTGATTAAAAACTAACAAAAATCTGTTCATCAGTATTGGGGAAACTTCGAACCTCCTTCATCAGCATCAATCAATCAGCCGTACACCCTCCACCACCGTCTCCCCACCACGACCACCACCCTCCACCACCGTACACCCTCACAACCACCGCTTGCTCTTGCTCCAACCCATATTTAAACTGCCATTGCTGAATCATTCAAAAACCCCATCAGAGAGAACGAGAGAAGAATACCTGAAAGAGACGATGAATGACGACGGTGAAGTGTTTCAGAGGTGTGTGGCGAGGGTTGGTGGTGTGTGGTGGTTCCCGAATGGTGATAGTGGCGAACGATGGGTGAAGGGGTGACGAGTGAGGTGAGCGGCAGTGGTTCAGCTAGAGAGAGGATTGTGTTTGGTGATGGAGAACGGCGAAGCTGATGCTGGTTTTGTGATGGTGGTGAGAAGGGGGAGGAGGTGGCGGTGGTGGTGGTGCTAGAGAGAGAGAAGAGAGAGAGAGGGAGGAGGTGGCAGTGGTGTGGTGCTATAGAGAGAGAGAAGAGAGAGTGAGTTGATCTGGGGAAGATGATGATTTGGGGAAGATGAAAATGTTATGATGATGATGATTTATAAATGAAAAGCAAAATGACTAAAATGCCCCTGAACTAAAAGACAAAATAGAAGGTTGTAACAGTCAAAAAATGGGGTTTTTAGATTTTGGACTAAAATGGCAACAAAATGCAAACCACAGAGACCCAGATGTAATAAGTTTGATATTTGGACTAAAGTGACAAAACTGGCCAAACCACAGGGACCAAATGGCAGTTTACTCTTAAATTAAATTCAAACATATGAAGGTTGTGGGTAACACACTAACACGTGTACTTGATCACCAAGGAATAGACCACGTGAAGTACGTGAACTGGCGAATGGGCATAGTAACGCGCCTTGCTATGTGCCGTTTTGCTCTTGATTCAATGAATAAAGGTTCTATTGTTGTTAAAAAAAATAGAGCACTGTTATATTATCCATTAAATTAATGATCTAAAAGGAGCCCAATACTCATCTACCATTAGGTTATTAATCAACTAATTATTTGACCGTCAATGAGGTAGTTGTTGGGGAAAAACTTAGTGTTCCTTTTGACTAGGTTTGACTCTCACTTTCCATATTGTTTTTTGCGGCATCCGGAAGAAGGGCGAATACGGGTGGCGCCGGTTCGTCTTGGATGAGAGGCGAGGTTTTACCGATTATCCCACTGCCGTGCCTTCGGGTGGGTGGAGGTCGGGTTTACGCGCATCTGTGAGAGCCTTGGCAGGCGGCGGTCGAATAGTCGACCTTGACCACAGCGCCCGATGTCACGATGGTTGGCATGTCGTTCCTTGCCGTTAAAAAAAAACTAATCATTTGGCTAAATTACTCAATAAACCTTTGACCCTTTTAAACACAGTAGTAATAACCAATATAACATTAATTATTAGTGTTTGGAATTAAAGAAGCAATAAAACATGAGCAAAGTTCTTTTTGAGTCTCTGTGGTTTGTGCATTTTAACCATTTGAATCCAAAAATCAAACTTGTCTTGATTTGAGTGCCTGTGGTTTCTAATTTTAACAATTTGAATCCAAAATGTAAACAACATTCAAATTAGAAACATTTGGTTTTTGGATTCAAATGGTTAAAATTAGAGACCACGGGGACTCAAATGGTTAAAATTAGAGAGCACAAGGACTTAGATCAAGACAAGACAAGTTTGGTTTTTGAATTCAAATGGTTAAAATACACAAATCACAGGAACTCAAAAAGGACTTTACTCATTAATTATTAATGTTTGGAATTAAATAATACAATGACTCACCGATTTTCCTTCAGGCTTCGAAGGAGTTGGAAGAGTTAGAAGCGATTATGGAAAACCGGATGTTAAATGAAGAAGAAGAAAAATGGATGTACGCGGAGAATAAGAAAAAGATTTTCGAGGTCGGTTACAAAAAAAGTATGGATCTTAAACAAAGAGCCAAAATTAAATGGGCTTTGGACGGGAATGAAAACTCGAATTTTTTTTATGCTAGGACAAATGGGAGGAAAGCTAAGAACCAGATGCTGGGCATCACCATAGGTGGAAGATGGATTACCAAACATTCCAAAGTTAAAAAGGAAGTTGTGAGATTTTTATCGTTTTAAGGAAGATATGGAAAACCGACCTCATGTTGTGTGTGAAGGTATAAAGAAATTGACTGATGCTGAAAGAAGTATCAGGGCCGGCTCTGAGACTTCGTGTACCCTGTTCGAACTCGAAAAAACATGTTCTTAGGCCTTAAAGAAATTGGGTATTAGGCGGTCTAAACCTAATGACAATGGGCTAATAACTAATCTGAACCATAAAAATAGTTTTATAAGTGGACCTCTGTTGGTATTTATATGGGTATACCCTATTTTTTTTTAATAGCAAATTCCAATCACATTCATCACCAAGCATTTGTCCAGTACATATTGGCTAGTTAGACAGTAGACCAAACCTTTACATAATCACCAAATTAATTTATTTTTTTACATATAGATATAGGATTTTTTTTTTTTTTAAATAACGGGCCCTTCGAAATATCGGCCTTGGCCGGTGGTCCTTCCCGCCCACCTTCAGGGCCGGCCTTGAGAAGTATAATCGGGGATCGGTTTTTGCCAGAAGAAATAAAAGAAGCTGTGAACGATTGTGAAAACAATAAAGCTCCGGAACCAGACGGTATGAACATGAGGTTTATAAAAAGTTTTTGACACCTATTTGAGAAAGATTTTAAAGACATTTTGGATAGTTTAAATGTCTTTTATGAACATGAGGTTTATAAAAAGTACTTGGGGAGTTTAGTGTAGGCAGCGGGTCTTCTTTTATAAACTTTAAAACAATTTATATATTGGATTGTTTTAAATATAAGTTAAAATAAGATATAGGAATAATGAATTTTAATAATTTCAACTATTAGTCATTGGCTGATAACGGTCCCAACTTAAAAAATAACCAATGGGCCTTTACTAAACCGAAAAGGATAAGGAGACAAAAATAAATTAAGGTTTTTTAGTGAAAGTCTATTAGTTTACAATATGTGAAAAGGTGGGACCACTACTCGTTATTTTTGAAGTTAAGACCGTTGCCGGCCAACTGCTAATAGTTTGGATTATTAAAATCTATTATTTCTGAAATATATATAAAATAAGATGCGTATTAAATATAAATGAAAATAAAAGATATATAACAAAAAAAATAAATCGAATTGGAATATATTATACTAGGTTAGAACCCCGTGTATTACACGGGTTTACTAAATTTAATTTTATATACTAAATAATATATCCTTAAAAAAACTCGTATATCGTATGGATTTAACAAATGTAATTTATATACCAAATAATAATAAAAAAAAGTTATATCTTTAAAAATCTTGTGTAATACATGAGTTAAATAAATGTAATTTTGTATTGTAAATAATAAAAAAAAAGTTATTCTTTTAAAACCCAATGTATTACTCGGATTGAATAAACGTAATTTTATGTACCAAATAAGAAAAAAAAGTTGTATCATAAAAAACTAATGATAACATAGTAATACAAAGTTTGGTTTTCGTGATAATAAGAAAAAGTTATGGCATAAAATAACAAACGATTTCGTTATAGTGAAGCACTCTGTTCCAAAATGGCTAATGAAAAAACTTAGTTATATGAAAAATATATCTATCTATAAAGACACCAAGTACTTATACTTAATATGTTTAAGTTTTTTAAAAGATATAGGAACTTATGAATGCACTATACGTATATGTAAACACAAAAAGTAACATTCGTCATTAAAAAAATTAATAAAGAGAGTGAATCAACATAATAGCATGGATAGATTAGGATCTATTTGGTGTAATTTAGAAGTAAAGTTATTATAACATTCGTAATTGAGAAATTATTAAAGTAAGTAAATCAACATAATATACGGTAGAATAAATTAAACAAAAGAAAGGATATTAAAATTAGAAATAAAAAAAATTGAGAATTAATTTTGTTGACCACATTGACACAATTCATTTCCAATGAAGATTTTTTTTCAAATAAAGTGTCAATCAATACCTGCTAACTTAATGTAATTGGTCGATTTGAAAAGTTGAACGAAAATATTAGAGTATTAGGAGCCAAATATAATTAAATGGTACAAAAAGAAAAGAAAAATCTTTTTTTTTTAACTTTGAAATCAAGTAATTCAACCAAATCGACCTTCCTTAATGATTAAGTTACTATTCAATTGTATGATCTCATATTTCAAATTCTAATCAGCGTTAGCATAAAATGACACATATCCTACTACGTTTAATCCCTTTTCCGTTACTTCATTAATAAATAATTCAAAACCCAAAATGTTAGATAAAATTTGAATGAAAGATTTAAAAATTTTAAGGGATTAAATTATTCAAATATTGAACAAAAGATATTATCACACTTAAAATAATATTTATAAAAAACTCAAATTTTGATAGCCTCGTTGATTGACACGTGTCCCCAAAGAGGTTTCTTTTATTATCTATTACATATAATAAAGTAAACCAATCTGTGACACGTGTCATTCATTGGAGGCGTCTATTTTTTGGTTTTCCGGCCTTTCTTTCATATTTATCTTCTAACAATTTATCTTTTAATTTATAGATAATATTAAATAGAAAAATATTTTAATAATTGTAAATAATATATTAAATAGAAAAATGTTTATATGATAACTATAACCCTTTTATTGAAATTTTAAAGGGTTTCACACTTTTTTGCACCTGGTCATTTATGTTTTAAATTCTAGGATTTGGCTAAAACACACTTTGCCATAAATCACATAATTTTTTTGGATTTATTAAAAATTCATGACTATATTATATACTTATAAGCTTGAATATATATGTCAAACTTAAAAATTATTCTTCAAAATTCAGTAACATCTATACTCAATATATAGTGACACGTGTCATTTATTGAAGACACATATTTTTTAAGTTTTCCTGCTTTTCTTTCATATATATCTTCTAGTAATTGTAAATAATACTAAATAGAAAAATGTTAATTGAATACAAAAAAGAGTAAATTACAAAATCGTCCTTTATGTATGTCACTTATTGCAAACTATGTTCTTTATCTTCAATAATTACAGAAAACGTACTCGATGTTTGCAAACCCTTGCAAGTTATGTCCTTTAGTCCTAACTCAGTTAACTTTTGTGGTTAAATCTGACCAAATGGACCACACATGAGGGTATTTTGGTCTTTTTATCCTAAATAAAATAATTATGTTTAAAAAAATTGGTCATCTTCTCCGGTGAAACACCACCGCCCAACTCCGGTATCTCCTCCTTCCTAACAAACACCGCTTCCTTCTCTACCAACACGGCCACCATGATCCGCTCATACCCGCCCAACTCCTCCGATGAAGCACCACCGCCCAGCTCCTCCTACCTCATTCCAAATGTATTTAATTTTCTCTTCAAATCTCCATTATCGCTTACAGAATTCACCAAACCAGTTCTAAGATACACAATTGGTTCAAATGTATTTAATTCCATATCTATAAATCCTCACAATAATATGTCCAGATTTTTCAAGCAAATCAATCACAGTACAATAGAAATTCTCAGATTTAAACAAAAGCAACAAAATTCTGAAACTCCTCTTACCCATTCTTAAAACCACAAAACCACCACAATTTGACAAAAAAAAAAAAAAAGAAAGAGAGCATTAACATATAGAGTTACAAAGTTCGTCCTTTATGTATGTCATTTATTACAAAGTATGTCCTTTATCTTTAATAAGCTCAGAAAACATACTCGATGTTTGCAAACCCTTACACATTATGTCCTTTAGCCCTAACTCTGTTATTTTTCATGGTTAAATCAGGCCAAGGGTACCCCACATAAGGGTATTTTGGTAATTTTACTATTTATTTATATAAAACAATTTACCTCCACCACACCACACTCTCTGCCTTCACCTCCACCAACCACTAGCTACCAGACATCCCCACAAGCCACCACCATGACCACCGCACCACTGCCATTACTACTCCCACGCACCACCCCACGCACCAGCCTCCGCACCGCCACGACTACGGCACCACCGCCATTACCACTCCCACGAGCCATTCATCTCTCGGATATGGAAGGAGGCGGCGACTGGTTGTTGATTTTGGGTGTTCAGTGTGGATGGAGGAGACGATCGTCAGATCTAGGGCACCGCCAAAAGACAGACAATTTAACATTAACATCTTGTAGCAAAGAAACCCTAAAGCCCCAATCCAGTCGGCCATACCAGAGAGCTACCATTCGGATCCGAAAATGGTGCAGCGGCTCACCTACCAGAAACGACAACGCTATGCTACCCAATCCAATCAGCACCGGGTTGTTAAAACCCCCGATAGATCCCTCATCATTCTATATGCAACCCCATGTTATGTTAATGCACTCTTCAATAATTGATTGATTTGTGTTCGTAATTATTGGTGGAAAGTTGGTTTTCCAGACTACACAGAAGAGAGCCAGGGGTCCAAAGTGCCCTATTACTGGCAAGAGAATCTAAGGGGTAATTATGCGCCTTTTACAGTTTCGATTGCATTTTTCATTTGATGATGATTATTAATTATGGTGTGGTAGCAATTGATTTGAATGGGAGTGGTAACGGCGGTGGTGCGGTAGTCGTGGTGGTGCGGAGCAGTGTGGGCATCTTGATTTTCTGTCCGTTGGTGGGGGGTTTTGCAGAAGTGGAGGTGCAGTGGTGGAGGTTCGGTGGTGATGATGGAAGTACGGTGGTTGACGGTGGTGGAGGTGCGGTGGTGATAGTGCAGGTGTGGTGGCAGGTGGGTGGTGGTGTTGGTGGTTGCAGGTGTGGTGTGATGGCAAGTGGGTGTTGGTGGATGGTGTTGGTGTTTTTATATATTTTTAATAAATTAATAAAATTACCAAAATACCCTCATGTGGGATACCCTTGGTCTGATTTAACCATGAAAAATAACAGAGTTAGGGCTAAAGGACATAATGTGTAAGGGTTTGCAAACATCGAGTATGTTTTCTAAGCTTATTAAAGATAAAGGACATACTTTGTAATAAATGACATACATAAAGGACGAACTTTGTAATTACTCTAACATATATGGTCACGCACCACCCAAACGTCACGCGCCGCCCCTCCGGCTGCTGAAACGAAACCCTCTTACCATCGATCTGCCAGATCCCAAGCCGTTAATCTATTCGTTTTCTACCTCCAAATCATCATTTTTTCAGCCACATCTTGAAACTCGAACAAGTTAGATCTGAACAATCGAACAGAGAGTTGGAGGTGGTGGTTAGGGTTGGGGTTTTAAAGGCGTAGGCGGTGGTGCTAGGCGACGGTGGAGGTGGAGCTGGAGGTGGTGGCTGATGGTTAGGCGATAGTGGAGGTGGTGGCTGGTGGGAGAGGTTGATGGTTCTGGATAGGTCAGGTCAGGTGGTGGGGTGATGCGGTGGAGAGGATGGTGGGGGTGGTGCGGTGGAGAGGCTTGTGGGGGTGGTGCGGTGGGAGATGTGGGTGGTGGATGGTGGTAGGAAGTGGTGGCGGCGGCAGCGGCAGGTGGGTGGTGGTAGGGTAGCAGGTAGCTTTAGAAGGAAGGAGATGAGATACAAAAAGGATTTATGTCTGATACATACATATATGTAGGGTAGAATGACCAAAATACCCTTATATGGGGTCCACTTAGTCAGATTTAACCATGA
Organism: Helianthus annuus; assembly: GCF_002127325.2. Classification (NCBI taxonomy): domain Eukaryota; kingdom Viridiplantae; phylum Streptophyta; class Magnoliopsida; order Asterales; family Asteraceae; genus Helianthus; species Helianthus annuus. The sequence continues at coordinate 172,742,288 of NC_035435.2, read as the reverse complement.
TAACTAACTAAGTTAGGGCTAAAGGACATAACGTGCAAGGGTTTGCAAACATGGAGTACGTTTTCTGTAATTATTGAAGATAAAGGACATACTTTGCAATAAGTGACATACATAAAGGACGATTTTTGTAATTTACTCTACAAAAAATATAGAATAACATCAAATGTATATCGATTACTTAAATGAGTATACACATGTATGAGATTATGTTAATTGAATACAAAAAATATAGGATAACATCAAATGTATATCGATTACTTAAATGAGTATACACATGTATGGGATTTTTTTACTATTATTATTAGTTTCATCATTTATCAAATATATATAAGTGTTTCCGTCTTTGATTTGCATTTACAAGAAATATTTATTATACAGGGTCGGCTTAACCATTTTAGAGGCCTAAAGCAAGTTTCAAAATCGGGGCCCTTCTTGCCTATTTTTTTTCTTATCCAAAAAGAATAAACGACGGTCGATCAGCCTAAAGGAGATTCAAACCCACCCCCTTAAGGTACACAGATGACATGCGCGCCAACTGGGCTACAACCTTTTAATAACAAGGCTCATACCCATATAGTATATATTTTTTTTTAATCTTGAGGCCCTATACATTTGGTGGCATGAGGCCCAAGCCTCAAAATACTTGGGCTTGGGCCGACCCTGTTATTATACAGTTTAAATTGTTTAACCCGTGTAACACATGGAGAACTAACCTAGTATGTATAGATTTACAAATTAAAATTAAAGATATGTTTTAAATATAAATTAAAATAAGAGATATATAGATAAAAAAATAAATCAAATTTCAATGTATTTTAGTTATGAATTAAAATACAAAATATTTTTAAATATAAATTAAAATACATGACAAACATTAACAAAAACACAAAAAGAAAAAAAACTTCTTCATCTTCTTCACACTTACAAAAACAAAAACACATAAAAACAATATATACACACAAATGAAAAAAAAAAAAAAAAACCGAGCTTGACAGATATAGCGTGTATGGCATCAAAGAGTGGTGTTGACAGATGTAGTCGTTGGTACACCAATTAATGAGTTTCATAGTAATTGTGTATAGCTAATTGGTATGTAGCAACCACACTCCAACAAAACAACCACGTCACACACAATGGCAACCACTGTTGTATATCTTTTTATTGGTTTTTAAAGGATGGTTTATGCAAAACTTAGATCCCAATATAAGTCACAAGCATATAATAATTTAAATACACGTAAAAATAAAACTTAGCAATTTTACATTTTCAGTCTTGCTTCCTACCATAAATCATTAGGATATAACTAATAGTAGATTAGTAGGTTCTTACATCACTCAAACTTATATGATATTTCTCATCATATCTTTAATGAGGTAGCCAACCGAAGTATATGATGAACCGCCCTCAACCACTGCTGTCCTGCTCATTTTGCTAATCTCTTTCACTTTTGCTCTCACCTCATTATCCTCCATTACTCTTCTTATCCCCCTCTCTATCTCATCTGCCATCACAATGACCATATCGCCCTCTGGATTAAACACATTGATCTTATAATCCAATTTCAAGTCAACTGCTAGTCGCAGATCCACCACCATTTCAAACGCATTCATCTGTTGCTCACAATATATCGGCAATGTAGCCGTTGGTACACCAAACCACAAGCTTTCTAGCATCGAATTCCACCCACAGTGGGACACGAATCCCCCCACTGCTTCGTGTGCCAACAACGACACCTGCGGGGCCCATCCAATCACTTTCCCTACTCTCGATGTGCGCTCAAGGAAACCATCTGGCAACACTACTCTCGGGTCATCATAATCCTCTGGGGGCACTTTAAATGATTGCTCTAGTGGAGGAGGTCGGCGTACGGACCACACAAAACGATGACCACTACGTTCTAAACCACGTGCAATCTCCTTCAACTGGGCTTCATCAAAGCATCCCATACTCCCAAAACACAACAACACCACTGACGACCGTGGTTGACTATCCAACCACCTAAACACATCCGTGTCATCGGCTTTTCCAGCTACACCGTCTAGATTGACTAAGGGTCCCACCGGATACACGGGCGGGAAGTTAGTGCCCGAAAACCAATTGATCGCGTGTGTTTCCAACTCCAAGAATGTGTTAACCATGATCCCTTTAGCTTTTCTCATTCTCCCAATAGCACAAATAAGAAAGTCCAACCCGTCTTGTTTCTGGTACAGCTCCGGAAAAACCCTCATTGGCACGGGATTAACAAAACTCGGAATAACTATCTCACCTTCCGAGTTAGCCAACTCCATAAGATCTTGCTTCTGATCCACATATAGTGTCTCAAAATGCACCTTAAAGCCAAGAAAAGCAGCATTTGAAGTGAAATACACATATGAGGGAACATTAAACTCATTAGCCACATCTATCATGCTAGTGCATAATATGTCAACAACCAACCCAACCACCCTACAGGAACCACTTTGATCTATCATGTCCTCCAATATATTTCTGACATATTTGCAATGACTCTTGATGAACTCATAGAATGACATAAAGGGAGCTTTGGAGTCGAGTTTTGGTGGTGTTTGATCTTGAGGGAGTTCGATGAATCGTATGCGTTCGATAGTGTTTTTAGCTAGCGATTCGATGTAGGTGTTGAGAGCCAAGATGGAGTAAGGAGGGTTTATGAGAAGAACAGTTATTGAGAGCCTTTGGTCACGGTTCACGAGTACTTTAGCCATCTCCATTGTGGACATTATATGACCAACCCCCGGTGCAGGGATGAACACAAGCTCAGTAACTGTTTTCGCCATTAATGGCTAGTTTAAAGCTTTTGTTTATGTGTTAACACAAGTTGTTGTTGTCTGATTCTCTATATATAGATAAGATAGAATTCGACTATGAGGTCATTGCATTGCTGGCAGCACTCAATTTTATGGCCATTGGGACCAGTTTGTACACTATAAAATATTAAACTATGTTATTATGATTTAAATAAAGTGTTCAGGGAGCAATCATACATTTATAAAATGTTCTTATAATATCGTACATTGGAAATATTATAATATCTCCAAGGAATAGACCACGTGATGTACGTGAAATGGTGAATGAGCATGGGTAACACGTAAACTTGGTATCGATTGGTCCACTAAGAAGTTGCTACATGACAACTTTTTTTATTTTTACTTTTTATGTATGTTATATAGTTAACAAAAAAAACTAAATTTGTAACTTTGCTTAATTTTTTCTGGCTTTACGTTGTAAATTTTGTTGAGAGAAGAGTTGCATTCAAAATAGAGTGTACATTTTGTTTTTTTTATATATGATATATGAGTGCATGCAAGTATCGTGGTGGTACCCTGACGAACTGAGTTGATTCCTAGCAAACAATTGTTTTTAATCGATGTAGATCACATGTTGATATTCTTTTGGTCATATCACGCTTTTATTTTTTAGTCTTTCCTTTTTCGGTTGCTACAACGAGCGTCAATACTGTAACATAACGAGATGAAGCGATACCAATCAAATTCCTATCGCGTAGCATGGGGAATCTACCGCCCCAATGCGTCGGTTTTGATACTACTAGTTTAATTTATTGATAGAGCACTTTTATATTATCCAATAAATTATTAAATTAGTAATAGTTTCATGTTCTAAAAGGAGCCCAATAATCATCTACCATTAGCTTATTAATCAACTAATTATTTAACTAAAATACTCAATTTATATCCCTTTGACCCTTTTAAACATAGTAATAATTAAACTAACATTAATTTTACTGTTTGGAATTAAAGAAGTGAGATCGGCGACTGACCGACTATGGATAATCAATTAGGTGATTGAACCCCCCCCCCCCTTCCCGTATCGCAAATCAAATCGCCCGTACCATAATCAGGTACACAATCGAACCGAACGCTACAGATTCGCGATCCGGGTCAGCCAAAATTGGTTGTACCCAATTGTCACTAAATTTGTTCCAAATCATATAAAAACGCGTTTCCGGTTGACTAATACACGCAAACCGGAAACAAAAAGGCTGATACATACCGGTAATTAGACTTTTGGAACGCGAATTAAAATCTGACTCTTTGATTACGTCGTTACATACTCTTCTTTCCCGCTATTTTTAATGGCGCCAATTCAAACCTGGGTATGTATAAATATCTATTATAAAATTTGTTATTTTAAATTGGAATTTTCTGAACAAAAAAATCTATTATAAACTGTTTTTGTATATGATACGACGTACCAAACTATATGGTACGCCGTACCGCGTAGAGAAATAGCGTTCCGTATGAACCTATCCCCCTTGATACCGAATTTTAGAAATGCATGAACCGCGTATCCATTTTCGTTCCGGTAAGCGGAGCAAACCGCGATCCATGTGACTATGGCATCACTACATGGAATCATCACCAAATTTTGCATCAACTGCTAGAATTTACATTCAAATTCCATACACAAAACACATGCTACTACACATTTATCATCCTTAACAGCCTAACATGTCAAACTAGAAACACACAATTCTCACCAAGGTTGTTCATAACTGGTCTCTAATCTTTGAGCATTTTCTTTGGCGTTATTCCTTGATCCTTGGCCTCGGAATCCAGCTGTCGGCGGGCCATAACTCTTCTTCGAAAACTGTGTTGCAGCAGCTCTAGCACCAGCTATGGCTGCCGCAAGGTTTGGTGATGAACCCTCGTCCGTTTTAGATTTGTTTGGGCCGGGTTTAAGCCCATGGGCCAGTGACCCTGGCTTTATAGATAACGGGTTTCGAGGGTCTGGCGGTGGAAACTTAACCCGCATTGGTGGCTCAACTGGACAAAGACCTCTGAGTGCTCCTTCAAGAATCTACACTCAAAAAAAAATAATAATGACCGAAAGAATACGATAAAAATAAGTACCAAAATCAGATTACTCGGGGTAGAATATTTAATTTTACGGTTTTACCCTTTTTTCCAAGTTATAGACTCCTTGATTTCCACGCATTTCGAATGGTACGAGCAATTTCTGCACAGATTTTACCAAGTTGCATATTACTGAAAACGATGATAACAAACGATGTTCAAAATACGAGCAAGATGCAAACCTGTGGTTGCTCACATAGCCAACAAAAAGCTGTTTGTCCCTCCAGCCTCACCTGTAAGTAGCGCATAAACAATATCAACTACAGACGATGTTTGGTAGGGAGCTACGCAGTTAATATTGCGATATATCACCGATTTATCGGTTAACGGTCCCCTGGTGAGATATCGGTGCAAAATATCGGTACCGATATCATCGGCAAAATTGACCGATATTTGACCAATCTATCACCGATTTTCCCGATATAAGTACCTTTCTTCTTAGTTCTAGCATTTGTCTTTCTTCTTAGAGTAAATTATGATTTTGGCCCCTGCGGTTCTATCACTTTTACCCTTTTAGCCCAAAAAAGATTTTTTTAACATCTGAGCCCCCAACATCTTTTTTTCTAACCTTTTTGGCCCCTAACGTCTTTTTTTCTAACCCTTTTGACCCCCAACATTTAATGGATGGGGTTAGTGTTAGGGGCCAAAAGGGTTAGAAAAAAAGACGTTAGGGGCTCAGATGTTAAAAAATTCTTTTTTGGACTAAAAGGGTAAAAGTGGTATAACCACAGGGGCCAAAATCGTAATTTACTCTTCTTTTATTGCTGCCATTAGTGTTTTAAGTCTTAATCAGTTCCTACTTGCTACAATTGTTAGTGTTTCGCAAGTTGCAAAAGGTTAATTTGTTAATGGTAGGAGAGTATACTGAATTGTTAGTGTTAAATTGCTATATATATAAATTCAGCATGATATTAAAATTACCAATATCCCACCACGATTACCGATATCTCAAATATCGGTCCTTGACCGATATCCGAAATTTTACCGCATTAACTGCTTGGGTAGGGAGTAGAGGTTTAGATGCCTACCCCTTGAGGAACATCCTCCCATGATGTAAGCTCTTCACATTTAACACATCCAACCACTTCAACACAACCTATGTAAAGAATACAATTTCGATATTTCTTAGTAAAATTACAATAAAAAATAAGTTAATCGCACAAAAAATAGTCGGTAACCAACTACATTTGGCAGTGAATAAGTTGAATATTGTTCGTCAAGATAAAAAGGATGAAGTTTGAATTTAAAGAGGACAAACAGAATTTTCAGAGCGAGTATTTATAGATTCAAAATATCACCTAAGAGCCGTGAAACTGGATAATGTTCTGGGAACTTGAGATCGGTAACTCCATCTAGTGCGTATATTTGTTTGTAGAAGTCCTCCATTGCTTTGATTGTTTCGGGATCCGGGATCTTACTTGCAGCATGAATCCAAAGCCGACCTTCAAAGCGTTTATACACACAAAAATCAAGAACATTAATAGTAAGCCACACTGCCCACAGCTAGTTATGACACACAAAAATCAAGCCTTTTAGGTACATTTGCATCACCCATGAAGAATTTTTTAGCTGAATAAATGATTTGAGTCATGGAACCGGTTTCTTACAAATTTGGCTATGACTTAAGGCTTATGCAGATTCTGGTGCTTGAAGCACTTGAATTTCTTTCACGAGGCTTAGCATTGGCACATGATTATTTTCGTTCAGGAAAACTTAAAACGCCATGCATACAGGGTCATTGAAACCACTACAAGCATAGTTGTTAATAGCGAATAGCGACAAATAGCGACAAAGGACCTATATGCTATATAGCAAATAGCGACAAATAGCGACCGCTATTTTATAAATAGCTATACATTAGAAAAAAAATTGAAAATTTTATATGTATATTATATCAAAATACCTTGGTATATATGCTATTTTACATGTATATTTAACAAAAACCTATAAGTCCAGCTATTTTATAGCTATATCTAATTGCTATTTACATCAAAAAAAAAAAAAAAAAAGAAAAGAAAAACTAACGCTACCATTGCTATTTGTCACTGACCCATATAGCGACACTATGTCGCATCGCTACATAGTGCGCTATAGCCGCTATTAACAACTATGACTGCAAGGGACGCCACCTTGGTTTTAAAATGTTCGCATTATGCACGCTTAATGGGTGATGCGCTGATGAGAGCGCATCGCCGTAGCTGATGCGTTGCGTTTACGTGATGCGAGAATGCACGCATTTCGCATAATGCGCTCTGATGCATGCAACTTTGTTTCTTATGTTTTTTTTCCAGATGTTATGAACTGTGTTCGGTTTTTTCAACAATTAATATCTTAGTATGCTTGATTTGAACCAAAAACGCACAACTCTTATCTTCTTCTTATTACGCCATTTATTTTACTTTAAGTATGTTTTTATAAGTTTTTAGAGTTAACTACTGTTTTCGTCCCTGTGGTTTGTCAAAAATCACTATTTCAGTCCATTAGTTTAAAAATTACGATTTCAGTCCCTATGGTTTCACTTTCGTAACTATTTCAGTCCACCTCGTAACCATTTCAGTCCCTGTACTTAGCAAAATAATAATTTCAAATGGTTACGAAAGTGAAATCACAGGGACTGAAATTGCAATTTTTAAAATAATAGACTGAAATAGTGATTTTTGACAAACCACATGGACGAAAACAGTAATTAACTCAAGTTTTTATGTATAAATAATTTTTTAATATGCGTCAGATGCGCTCGCTTTGCGCATCAGAATTTTGGACCAAACACATCGGAGGAGGGCATCACGCAATTTAAAACCAAGGACGCCGCACCCTGACCCCCACACTCGTTGAGTACTTGGGTCCGGGATTAGTTAGCTTATACCTCCTAACGTGTATTATGCCTTAGCCTCCTCCTAAAGTCCCTTTGATCTGATTAAAATCTTAATTACATAACATGAGTGATATACATACACTAAGCTCTTCTTGTACATCTTATTTTCGAACAAGTTTAATAATATCATACAAGTTGTTGTAAAACAAACAAGATTATTATTAGAATTAGTTTGGAATTTGAAAAGAACCTGTAACAGGGGAAGGCCAAGATCTTCCTTCGATACGCTTGATACCGTATACAAGCAGAGAAGCCCATGGCTGATGCATAGTCAGACATGGGTTTCTGTAATTTACGTCATCTCTCCTTCTACTTCCCATTGATTTTCTCTCTGATTCTATTTCAGGTGCTGATGTTGCAAGCAAGATTCGTTCTAGGGTTCTTATCGTTTTTGCCCAAAAAAACCCATTATTTGCCTTTTCCTTCCTGCGTCATATTAAATAAATTTCTTGGGTAAATTACATTTTTCGTTCTTTGTGTCTGTATCGGATTAGTGGATACATTTTAACTTCAATAATTACAGTTACATTCCATTATTTGAAAAACTCATTATAGGTCCTTTAGCACTAAGCCAGTTAAATTTATCAGTTAAGTAAGTCTGGTCATGTGCAAGACATGGGAGGGTATTTCGGTCATTTTATGCGACATCTAGTTCAGATTGGCTTACGTTGTTAAGATCTTGGGTTCAAGAAGGATGGCGGCGAGTCGGCGGCCCTATTTTTTGGGGACGAAGAATCAATGGTGGTGGTGGTGAGTGGATGTCGTCGGAAATGGTTGGTGGTGACTGGATGTCACCAGAAATGGTTGGTGGTGACTGGATGTCGCCAGAAATGGTGGTGGTGACTGGATGTCCCCGGAAAATGGTTGGTGGTGCTTAGGGTTGCAAACGGAGGATGTGGGAGTGGGGTGGCAGATGAGGTGGGTTACGGTGGCTAAGGTGGTGGTTGTTGCTGTTTAGTTTAGAGAGATAGGGGATAAAGAGAGAGAAAGATATTTCAAAGTGAGAGAAGAGAGTTATTTATTGTTTTTAAAAATATTTGTGTTTTATTTATTATAATAACTAGGTTAATTCCTGCGTAATACGCGGGCTTCAACCAAAATTGATTATTTATATTGAAAATTTAATATTATGTAAACTTTTTTAAGTATAACGGCTTTTTTTTTTTTAATTTGTGAGGACATTCACTGATAATCCTATATAATTTCTTTAACTTTTTACTTAACTTAAAAAAATTTGTTTTACCTGTGATTTCTATAATTCTATCTTCATCAAAATAATCGACGTGTCCCTCAACTAGAAATCCTGGATTTGTATGACTATATAATACATTTTTTGTTATAAATAGTGTTATAAATAATAAAATTTACTATTTATAACACTATTAATATGTGGGAATTTAGTTGCATGTTACAATTTAAATAAAACTAATATTTTGTATATAAATTCAAGTACGGATGAATAAATGGTACCGGATACCAGTTCGGAATCGGTATCGGTTTAATACCAGTACCAAATTTCTCGAACCAAAATATCTTCGGTACTGAAATTTGGCGTTTTCGGTACTTGTTTTTACCTTCAAATGTCAGTCCGAAACAGTACCATTATCGAAACATATTGTACCAGATGTTTTCGATAACGATACCCAAATTGAAAGCTTTGAACTTAGTCGTAACGCCTATCAAAACAAATATCAAAACATATCGCCAAAGATCCACTTTTTTATAAGACCCGATGCAAATAACTGGTGAAGTGATCAATCAAACAACCGATTTCTTTGATAAACCTAATGCAAATAACTGGTGATAAGAAAACTACTATAATTTTGTTGCCCCAAATAACTGATGTACTAAAACTGACACATGAGGAATGATGAGAAAGAACTGAATATATATTAGATACAAAAGCGAAAAAACTTTATATATTAGATACAAAATTCGACAAGATAGATAGCAAATTGAGAAACTTATGGGTTTAATAAACATGATTAATGCTGAGTAAATCATTACCGTCTCTTCATCCTGTTGCTTGCTATACTTGGATCGTTGACATACTATTAAGAGATCTTATAGCTTATTCAAGTCATTCCTAAGAGCAATTTGTGCCAACTTAGGATCACTAAGTTACTCACATCTATGTTTGTCCACACCCACTGCAATTGACAATTTCACCTCCTGTTACATACAATTTCACCCACTGCTAATGTCCATCCACCTCCAAGCCATTGACCAAGATTCTTGCAAATTCTCTTTCATCCACAAAAGCTACAATATTAAGAATGCAATTCATAATCAAGTTTTAAAGTACACGGATGGTGCCTGTGGTTTATCATAATTTTGGATTTGGTCCCTAACTTTCCAAAAGTACACGGAAGGTCCCTGTGGTTTATAATAATTTTGGATTTGCTCCCTGACTTTCCAAAAGTACACGGATGGTCCCTGTAGTTTGCACTTTGTAACGCATTTAGTCCCCAGTCAACAAATTTAAAGGTTTTAGCATGTCCAATTTAAAGGTCTTGTGATGATGTAATATCATTTTTAGCATTATAATCCTGAATATAATTTTTTTTAAATTCAAGCCTCATATATTGATGGCCTAAATTTCTACTGAAGAAACTGTTATCACCTCAACACAGTCACCCTCTTTCCAAATTTGTATCGGGCTGCTAGCAGAACCCAGAAGTTTCCCAGCCTCATCAAAAAGGCCTGCAACACACAGTAAATTATGAATACTGCAATACATAAAAAATATATCACTCGCTTGTGTTTGTTAGAAATAATATACTCCCTTTATCACCCAAAAAAATGCAAAACTTCCCATTTTGGGTCATTTTAAAAGAATAAAAATTTCTTTTTTGGAAAATTTTTAATCCTATTTTATTTGATTCCAACAAAGTATGTGAATTAACCAATTAATTAGTAGTACTCCTAGCGAGAGCAAATTACATTCTTAAAGAAAAATGAACCAAACTTGCCAGCTCATTAAAACTTACCTAGTTGACCCGTAAATAAGAATTAACCCATTCGACCCGTTTAAGAGAAAAATGATTGTTCTGTTTGTTTAATAAAACTGAACTGCTTGAGCCATTTAGTAAAACGAATCGTTTGAATCATTCTATAAAGTTGACCGTTTCACCCGTTCTATAAGGCTGACCGTTTGACCCATTTAATAGAACTTTAGAACTATGCAGCTCACAAAAACTTATAACGCTTTTATCCACCCGTTCGAACTATGTAAATTTATAATTTTCATTAATTGTTAAAGATTAAAATAATGCGAACTTTTAGTCCTGCAAAAATCATCCATCATGTACAGAAGTTGTTGCAAATTTTCTTCACCAAAACTTATTAACAGTTTTACCGGTACCGAAATTTGCACTGAAAATGTTCGGTATGGTGCGGTACCGGTATTTGAAGGCAAAATTCGGTAAACTACCGGTATCATACCGAACCGGTACTGGTACCGAAAACACCAAAAATGGGTACCACTTCGGTACGGGAAATTCGGCACCAGTACGCGGTACCAAATGCTCATCCCTAAAAATTAATATGATGAAATAAAGCAATAGTGTTGGTGACATACTTATGTAAATGGTGGAAAAATCAAGAATATCAATGTGTAGCTATGAATAAAACTGACCTGTTGGACCCCGTTTGAGCTATTTAATAAAACTCTAGAACCATGCAGCACACAAACACACAACTTTTAGCGTAAGATTAATATGATGAAAAAAATCCATGGTGATGTTAAAAAACACAAATATCCACAACACTAAAGAAATCTGCACTTTATAGTCTTTGAGGAAAGGATGACCAAAAGCTAGGTGTTGAGATATGTGTAAACAATCAATAATATCCTCATATTGGCTCCATTCAAATAATGAATACGATGATTAAATTTCTTTTTTTTTTTTTTGTTAGCTCTAATTGCACATTCTAGCTCCGAAATATGTAGAAAAATCAGTACCAAGGCCATTATCCTTTAGTTTCAACTAATAAGAACCTAATTAAGATAAAAAAAAATAAAAAATAAAAACAAAAAGTGGAACAGTTATAAAACACACATAAGATACAAAGAACCTTGTTGTTTGGCACTTAAATCGCAAATTGTTTAGCCCGTCTTGCTGACCAGGTAACCTCCAGCCTCCTCGAGACAATGCTAGAGCCTCCATACGCATCCTGAGTCACAAAACCAAATAGGGTTAAAAGTTAAACCTACCAGTATGATACATAAAGCCAACATCAAGGTAAAAATAAAACATATCACTAAAACAAAAATTTATCAACTGCACATATTAAATACTAACAAAAAAAGGCTAGACTTTTATATAGAGCAGCAAGGACCTTAGTTAGTTACTCGACTTTAGCTATAGATTGTGAAGAACCTGTAAGCTCAACTGCTCTGTTAAGTGAATGAGGATTGGATCTTTGCTCCAGATTGTAGGGTTGTAAACTGTCATTACTGAAAATAATGACCCAGACCTTTGTGCGCCTTGGAAAACATATAAGACTGGTTATATTACAAAAGAGATTTAGTCAGAGTCTAATCAAATACAAAACTACCAGTTTTACATAGGAATCTACAGTTTACAATAGGATTCCAGAACCTGATACATACATATAAAGCCAACTATTAGCGCAATACATAAAAAATTTGTCGTTTCTATCAGTTTGCCATCTCTTTTCATCAGAGTATCTATTTACAAACTTGTAACACCAGCCAATTCATAAACCAAGCAAGCAGGCCTTCATATTTATTTGTATTTGTACAAAGTTTCAAAGTGACATCTTTATTGAATCTAGGAATTGAAATCACACACAAATTACATAACACTTCAATCAACTTTTATCCTCATCATCTTCATCACAATCAAGAAGAATGCACAAATATCTAAATAGCTTATGAATCCCCAAAACATCCATGGTCAAAGAACAACAACCAATACACTAAAGATAGACGATAGCAAACATCAATAATCAAAACATGTAGGGATACAACTTTTAGCATAGTATATCGGATGAACAAAAACACTAAATCAATAATCAAAATAATTGGGGAAAACAATACATAAACCATGCATATAAAACCCCGAATATATAAAAGCATTTTCGCAATGAATTGTAAATAGATTTTACCTTCAAATGGGAGAAACGATGGCCTCGAATCCACATGGACACAAATTGAAGAGATTTAACAGCAGAAAGTGTTATGAAACCCCTAATTTCCGCAAAAATAATCTCCGAAATTATGAATTTGTCCGCATTTTTAAAGAAACTATAGTTGCTTGATGAAACCCTAACAGATCGGAAACCGAAAGCGATGAAATGAAACCGTAACAGATCGTAAAAAAGTTGGATGAATCAAACTTACTTGAACCCGATCATATTTTGTCATCATATGCTCCAATGTTTCAATCATACAAAATTAGACGGAGATCCAACGCAGAGAGCAAGGAATATTGAAGACGCAGCTTTGAAGGAGATTATGGGTTTGAATGAAGAAGAACAAAACAAAAATCCAGATCACCTGACCTTTGAATGGAGCAGAGTATAACGTGAATGGGAAGCTGTGAATTTAGGGTTTGCGATACATCCGTATAACCGATTGTGAGTGTCTTTGATTGAGGAACAATGAATGATGAGAGATGAGAGAGAAAGCGTACAAAAGAAGCCTTCTTCAATCCTTGCATATGAGCAATGCCATATGTCCTATCATTTGAGATTTGCTATCTCATTGCCTATGTGGCTGCTTAGTTGGCTTCAACCATTGGATGACATGTGTCTCCAATGGTTTGCTTTATTAGAGATATAGATTGTAAATACAACAATAACAACCATACCCAATAAATACCATAAATAGCAAAACTACTTATAGGGCCTGAGGGGGGTGGGATGTAGACATACTTTATAGAGGTTGCTTCCAGAGAGACCCTCGGCTCCAAAACGAACATCATACCAACACATCAAGTCAAAGAATATAGAAAAAAGAAGTCACCTATACCAAGAAAGTGATCAGAGTGACACAGTATAATGTAAATCATGTATAATAGCATACAACATCATTTGGGCATAAACACAAGAAGTCAATCATCTGTAAAGTTACTTAAAGAATAAGAAAAACCTACGTCCCTAAAAGACTATATTACCATATGTGATCAAAGTTAACTGAAAATTTTAACCAAGTTGGGGCCAAAGGACTTATGGTGTAATGAGTTTTCCAAATAAAGGACTGTGATTGTAATTATTGAATTTAAAGTGCATCCACTACAATCCGATACAAACATAAAGGACGAAAAGTGTAATTTCCCCTAATTTCTTTAATAGATTTCACTATATTGATGTAAAATTTTTATTTTAATTACAGGCAACTTGGATTTAAATAATTCTAACGGGCTGTTTTTTGCCAATAATAATCCTAACTGAGTTTATTCCTGATAGTGGTCCAACATTTTTCATTTTGTTTGTATAATGGTCCGCCTTTAAATATAACTTAACGGAGTTAAGTTTTTTCCGAATTATAAAACGATGTTTTAGGGCTTTTGAACAAAACGAGGATATTGGTCGATTGATGCAAAACTTACCTCGAAACGGTGCTCCAACGGCTTAATTTTTGCTAATTGGAAGTTTAAACACCCGAATTGAAATATCGTTTCGTCGTTTGGAGCATTGTTTCGAGGTAAGTTTTACATCAATTGACTCGTATTCTGCTTCTAATCAAAATCCCTATAACATCGATTGATAATATGAAAAAATAACTCCGTTATGTTTTTTTAACGACGGACTATTATACAAACAAAATGAAAAAAGGTAGAACCACTGTCGGGAATAAACCCAATTGCGATTATTATTGGCCAAAAACAACCAGGTCGGATTATTTAAATCCAATTTGACTATGTTTAATGTTAAGAACTTAAGATTGTGCCATAAAGGAAGATAAAATAAACGTATCTTATATTTAACTAAATGTAAGTCCCCGCCACGATGCGATTCGGGGCTTACAAATTAAGCGATGGCATACACGAATTTACGAGGCATCAATATTGTGCAATTAAGACACAATTACGCATCATCCTTATTGTTACGACATCTAATCTAGTTGCTCCACTTTATGTGGATCAAAATTAAAACGTTACATAATGTCATTATTATGTGACAACATCTAATCTGTAATCATGGAAGACTACCAACACATTATTCTAAGTGATATTTCTATGAAACTTCAATATTTCTTAACACATTATTCGAACTGTAGATGAACATTAAATAAAACTTATTATATAAAAATCATAATAAACTTCACCAACATTTTTATACAAAGCATAACATTATCATACGAAATGCCGTATCATTTCGTCATTTCACATTAACCAATGTACGGGGGGAATCAGGGTCCTTGGCAGAATTTGGTGATAGTATTGGTGCTAGATATGTTGATTGTTGTTTTGGTTTGAAGAACTAAGTTGTTATTTACTTTTTTAAGTTGATCAGACAGCATTGAACTTGTTTTATTTAACACATCGATATTAGAAATAATAATAATAATAATAATAATAATAATAATAATAATAATAATAATAATAATAATAAACCAAGTTGGCTCGCCGAGCCACAAGATGGCTCGAGCTCACAATTACAGTTTGTTTAAATTATCGAGCCGAGCTGGCTCGTTTGCCATCGAGCTCTAGCCCACCCTGGCTCAGCTTGTTTACACCCCAAGTCAGTAGTGAGATGGTGTGTGGCTAGGGGTGCAAACGAGTCGAGCGGCTCGCGAGCTACTCGAGATCGGCTCGAGAAAAAGCTCGAAACGAGCCGAGCTTGAGCCTCAAAACAAAGCTCGTTTGTTTATCGAGCCCGAGCTTGAGCCTCACATGTGAAGCTCGTTAGGCTCGTCGAGCCTTAGTGTAAACGAGCCGGGTCGAGTCGAGCTTATTTAAACTTGTTTACAAGCAGTGGCGGACCTAGAAGAAAAATTGAGGGGTATCCTAAGTTTTTTTTACCTGTGGTCGTTCTTGAGAATTAAGAAGCCTGTGGGTAGTAAAAATGGGCCCTTAGTTTTTTTTTTTTTTTTCAAAACCTGGGCCTGTCCCCTGAGAATTCAAGAGCCCTTAGGGGATCTGGGCGGCTAGTAAAAACGAGTCTCAATATATATAATTACACATATCTGTATTAAATGGGTTGAAATTATGTATTGTTAGGTACAAATACATTTATAGTGAAACTATTTTTGAAAACAAAATCATTAATTAATTCTTTATAATCCATACTCTATAAGACCATATGTAATGGGGCTTTATAAGGGCATGAAAGATTTTGATAATGCCCTTACACCATTACTCATGGGCATTATAGGGGCATGAAGAGTGAGGGGCATTTCTATAATAATGCCCAAAGAGAAGAAAAATAATGGAAAGTAATAAATGAAATGGGCATTAACCATTACACCTTTTTTAAAAGGGCATTATGATGATGATGTGGTGAAAAATGCCCCTTAGTGGGCATTAACCATTACCTATGGTCTAATAGAGTATTACTCTCTTATAAAATGTGAGAACAAAAACTATTGACTTGCAAGATCCGAATATAATTTTATTTCTATATATGTTGATTATCATTTTTTACTAATGAGTGTATGAAACACACACTAGAAGGTTATAAATTATTTTTCTAAAACTTTAAATGTTATTAAGAAGTTTTATAGATATAATTTGTAATAAAAATATCTTCAACAACAAGAAGAATAAAAAAAAAGTAAATCTAATACTTAATAAAATGGATAAACAAAGAAATAAAAAGAAGACAAACTGATAACGTTTAAGTAACAAATTAAATATACTAATGGTTAGATATTAATTAAAGTAAATTGTTTTTTTTTCTTAGTAAATATTTGCTTACAACATTTTGTGGTTTTATTAATAGTGGCCTTTAAGAAAAAATAGAGTAAATGGTTGAATGCAATAGTTTGACTATTGACTTGCATGTAACTTGACATTCCAACTTGCTTTGTGTTTTATGTTTCCAATGCTCCTCACTATTATTATTTATTATAATTCATATTTTTCATGTTAAACGATTTTTTTACAAGTCAACCGGAAACGTTTCCGTCGATGGAAATTTTTGATTTCATTTCATCTTCACCTATCTTCACCTTAGGTAGTTGTTTAGGGGTGTACTCGTAGTTGTTTAGGGGTGTCCTTAGTATAAAAATCGAAAAAAATATAAAATTTACACTACCGGAAAAAAAGTTGAGCCGTAGCCCGTGCTACGCCTGGACCTACACTAGGTCCGCCCCTGTTTACAAGCCAACCTCGAACCTAAAAATAAGCTTATTTAGTAAACGAGCCCGAGCCCGAGCTTTACTTATCGAGCTCGCAAGCCTAAAAAGTCTATTATTTATATTATTTTTATTTAATATACTAATTAATAGATAATAAATGAGCCGAGCCCGAGCCGAGCTCGAGCTTGATAAAATACAAACGAGCCGAGCTCGAGCTTTGAAAACAAAGCTCAAATCGAGCCGAGCTCGAGCCCGAGCTCTCATAAGTTAATCGAGCTCGAGCTCGAGCCTGGCCGAGCTCGGGCTCGGCTCGGCTCGTTTGCACCCCTATGTGTGGCACCCGTGTCCATAAGACATGCATCAGAAGAGAAGTGGTCTTGGTTAGACACATGCGGCAACTAGAAGGCGGGTCCCAATTCAGAAGGTTCGAAGGGGTTCACGTCAGTAACCTCAGCCTGGCCCTGAACAGCATGAGCCTAAGCAGATTAGCCGGTTTGTGGGCCTTAGCTACGTGGTCCATGGGCAAGCCCAGCCCATTTAAGTGGGATAGGGGCTAGGTGTGGAACCTGCCAGTAAGAAGCACAAAACTGCTGTTATGGGCCTGGGCCCATTTAGGTTGAGTGCTTTTGTTTTCAATCCAGAATTTATCAGGTGGGCAAGTATAATATAACTTTAACTCGTGAGTTAATGAAACGGATGGTCTTTGTGGTTTGTATACATTTCATCAATGGACCAAATATTCATGGATGATCTCTATGGTTGAACTCTTATAACACTGATGGTCCTTACCATGGATAGCCGTTAAATTTCCATGTTAAGTGAGTGTGAAATGTCTATTTTACACATGCTAAAAGACAAAACAATTAGAAATAAAATAAAAATTCACCGGTGATCCATGTGGTTGCCATTAAAAGACAAAACAATTAAAAATAAAGTAAAAAAGTTATTTGTATTTAACCACCATCACAAACCACCAACACCACCTCCACCTTCACAAACGATGACCACCACCTTCACAAACGACGACCACCTCCACCTTCACAAAAATTAATTTTATATTATTTTATTTTATTTTACCATGGGAATGGTATTTTAGACGACTTACGTATACTTAACAGGAAAACATAACGCCATCCACCGTCAAGGACTGCCGTAGCTATGAAATACATGCCACCAGGAGCATGTGTGTAGTTTCAAAACCACAAACACATTTCTTGCAATAACTGCAAACCACAGGAATCATATGTGTCGTTAACTCTTAACTTCCTCACTAAAGCTCGATATAATTCTGGTCGGTTTGATTTACCGTGGTCTTGCTCATTTAATAGAATACAATATAAGCTTAATACAAGTGGAGTTAAAAGCTTGGATCGAACATGCTAATCGAGCCACAATTAGTTTTGTTCAAATAGCATGCGTCTTGAAACGCTTTCAAATATAAATTAGCAGAAGCTCACTCAAAATCAGCTCCAGCTAATTTGACACAAGCCTAACTCAATCGCATAATTTTCTAGCCGATATGAAATCATTCATTGAATAAATCAAACTAAAAAAAAAATATCTTATCTAAAATCTTTCACCTAATATTCACTATTATAGCTTTTCTCTTCATTTGACCTATGTAGTATGTACTATTGGAACTACATGTAATTGTAAACTTCTTGGAAACTTTGAGTACGGAACTACATGTAAACTTCATGGAAACTTTGAGTATTTATTGTCAAATATGTGATGATCAATCAGTTATGTTTCAATATGGATACACGGATCAAGAGCGACCCAAAGTGAACGTTTTTCAGTATTAGGGGTTGTTTGTTTCAACGCTTAATGAGCTTTTAACGGTTTAGCCCTCTTACTGGTTGAGTACTTAATGGTTCAGACTATTTGTTTCGCGAGCAGATGTCTAAATTGTTCAGACATTTGCCTCTGAATTGTTAAGCATTATATTAAGTCTGAATAGTTAAGACCTCTTATCTGAATTGGTCAGACATTTGCCTCCAAATGGTAAAACATTATACTGGCTCTTAATGGTTCAAACCTCTTACTGCTTTAACACTTAATGGCTCAGACCTCTTACTTCTTACTGGTTCAGTACTTACCAATTCCGAAGTTGTCAAACAGCCCCTTAGGAAGCATACGTTTCTTCTACGTGACAATAGAAAAGGGATGAAACCCGCTCCCTCTATCGAAGATAGATCTAACAATATTTTTATTAACTGGAGTTTGGATTTTAATAATATTCCCTTTATCATTTAATTAGATTTTTCTCTATTAACTTGCGTTCGTTAACGTTTATTAAAAATCTAATTACAGAGATTATTTAAGGTTTTTTTTTAACATTCTGATATAAATATTGTTGAAAATGAAGTTATATTAAAAGAAAGTGTAACTTTTTGTAACGTAAGCTTTGAGTATCTTTATCAAACCGATACCGATCGAAACATATTAGTACCGGCATTCATTTTTATGGTTTTCGGTTTTGATAGTATTTCATTTATCATTTAATATCATTTTGATATTTCTCCAATAATGGTATTATCGGAACTGATACCGGTATTCATTTTTATGGTTTTCGATCGTTGTAAAAAACGTGTCAATATCCTTTTAAGCATGTCACAACTTTATTTTTTGGGTTTTCTTTAGATTGTTGCAACACCATGTGCAAGTATTGTATCTACACCGTAACAAACTAAACCAACATCGAACGAATTCATGTGAAATCACGCGAGCGAATTTCAGTAGTTATATACACACCACATATGATTAAACTTTGATTATAATATTCATGCCGCTTTCTTATATGGTAGTGTTCCAAATTAAAGTTGTTAATATAAATCAAACTTTTGTCCTATGACTTTATTATTTATGTAAGAGAAAATTACGAAAATAACCATGAAAAAGGTTGATTTATCAAAATAGCCAATTCATGCGTTTTTGGAGCAGGGCATTACTGATTACGAGAGAGTTTATGCGTCTGCAGGGCTCATTCATGCGTCCGCCAATGTAGAAGTGACACGTGTCTCAATGACATCATGCGTCCCATGCGTCCGTGACTCATCCCATCATCACATGCATCCGTTTGAGGCATCTCATGCGTCTGTGACTCATCCCATCATCCCATGCGTCCGTGACTCATCCCATGCATTGCCAACTCATCCCATGCGTCCATGACTCATCTCATGCCTCCCATTTTTGTACTTGTTGCTTCATCCATACACGCACCCATTTAAAGAATGGCAGATGCATAAGATGTGGGATGCCCCTCTCCAAGGACGCATGAAGTGGCTATTTTGGTAAGTCAACCTTTTTCTTGACTATTTTCGTAATTTTCTCTTTATGTAATACCTCATCTCTTTGACTTTCACAAATCAATTCATTCACACGCATGTAGTGTATACAAATTTGATTTATTAACAACTCGTAATACCCGTAACCGGTTTTCGTAATATCCGATCCCAAGTTTTTGTAATACTCGGACCTGTTGTGTACAATACCTTTTTTTAAACGTTTAGAGTTTGTGTGAGTTTTTTTAGTAGATTTCACATGGCTTGCATATTAAACTATTACATATAGTCTAAGGGGCTGTTTGTTTACCTCTTAATAAAGCTCTTAATGGTTTACACCTCTTACTGGTTCAGCACTTAATGGTTCAGACTGTTTGTTTCACGAGCAGATGTTTGAATGGTTCAGACATTTGCCTCTGAATGTTTAAGCATTATATAGAGTCTGAATAGTTAAGACCTCTAATCTGAATTGATTTCAGACATTTGCCTCTGAACGATTAAGCATTATACTGGCTCTTAATGATTCAAACATTTTACTGGTTCAGCACTTAATGGTTCAGATCTCTTACTGATTCAGCACTTAACCATTCAGAAGTTGTCAAACGGTCCTAAGTAGTATAAGGATATTTGTGAAGGCGAACACATCTCTTTTTTTTTTGAATAGCCAACGGAACTTTTAGTAACTCAAAATCCAAATACAAAACAAGAAACCTAAAAAGAAAAGCTTGAAAAGAAACAAATTACAATACTATATTAAAATCCCACCATTCTTGACGTGTAACTGAAGTATACTTTGATACGAAGCTTCTTTAATCTCCTCTGTTATTAATTGTGCCGCACCATGTTTATTTGAAAATACTTTTCCGTTCCTATTAATATCCACATTGTTTGAATAGCTATTGCGTGTATCACTTTCCTCACCTTTTTGCTCCTTTGTAATCTGAAGGGGTATGGTCCCAGATCTCGCGTCAGCATCGACCGCGAGCGACCATTACCCTTATCAAAACCCCCAATAGCTAACAACCTGCTTGTACCCATGCGAGAACGCGTCGGCACAAGGGTTGAATCCAATCTATCTAGTAACGAAGGAGGACTTACATGGAACATGAGAACGGTAGAGTGATGCGACATAGCATCACATCTGGTGTATGAAAACGGAAGTATTCACAGCGATGCGACATCGCACCGCATCCAGTGAACACTTCTATCAATACAAGAAAGCCTTACATTAGGCACAAAAGAAGATGAACGTAACGGTGCGGCTGACACCGCACCATATGGGCATTTTCGTCACGACAAGGGATGCAGGCAAATAGTCTCCGCGGACGACGATGCGGCTAGCACCGCATCTCGCGTATTCCTTGATCACAAGTAGGAGACGCGGTAACTTCAGATGTTACCGCATATAGCGATGCGGCTTGCACCGCATCCTATGCACTCAACAAGTGGGACTGACACCACAGTGCAAGTGGCACTAATGACAGTTACCTGTCAGAGCTACGTAAGCAATGGGCTGACATGGCGTAACCTCCACAACCGACCAGCCTGACACACCTGCAAAGGTGCAGCACGTCGTCAGTCCATCCATCATCATCCTCCTTCACTCCTCGGCTATAAATACCAACCCCAAACCAGGTTTGAGGTATCTCTTCACAACTCTCTCACTACTACTACTATCTTACTTTGCTTCCCAAGCAAACTACTGATTCTCACGCCGGAGAGTGGTAACAAGGAGCACCCCCCACCCCATCCTCCTTGTTACGAGTCACGGCTTGTTTCCTTGTGCAGGAGATCAACCACCGGTGATCCAGCCAGCGATCCTCGAGAGGAAGGGATTAACCCTTCTTGACGAGACCAGTGTGTTAACCCTGCCCGGTTAACCATTGTTTCATCATTGGCGCCCACCGCTACTCTTAGCATTTTCTAAACCATCCTTTTCCCTCTCTCACGATCATGACTGATCACCAAAACAACACTGCGGATAACCAAAATCCTCCATTCCCACCTCCGGTAGGGGTCAATGCCTCGACCTCCCAACCCGGACACATCGGCACGTCCACACAAAGGAGTCCCTCCTTTATGTTTGGACATGACTTATCACAGTTCGCATCTATGATCCCACCAGGCATGACCGTTCATACCTGGTACGAGCAGCAGGCAGCCCTGCTGACCGCAGCATACAACCGCGCTTGTACGGAAGCGAATATACAAGCTGGGCCTACCCCAGCACCGCACACCCCTGCTGAGCGTATTTTACAATACGACGGCAGGATACATTCACGCCTGGCTTCAAGAAGCCGACGTGATGACCGCGGATCGTCTTACTGTTCGGTCCACACCCTCAACGAGGACGATTCCTCATACGGGTCCCATACCAGAGGACCAGTACATACGCGCCTTGGCCCCCATGGCGAGGACAGGAGGCGGTCAACCTCCCGACGCGGCCCAGGCATTCAGAGCCGATTGGGCCCACAACCATACACCGAAGGGTACGGTCATACCGACCCTGACGACTGTACCTACCGCGGGGATTCACATGATACCAGCAGCAGACCGGGAGGACGCAACTATGTTCCTCCCAGTCACCCCCGCAACACATACCTCAGGGCGGCAAAGCGCCC
Organism: Helianthus annuus; assembly: GCF_002127325.2. Classification (NCBI taxonomy): domain Eukaryota; kingdom Viridiplantae; phylum Streptophyta; class Magnoliopsida; order Asterales; family Asteraceae; genus Helianthus; species Helianthus annuus. Next base: position 172,719,348 of record NC_035435.2, on the reverse strand, counting down.
TGCGAACGAGCCATACAGGCCAAAGGCAGCGGCCGAAAATTCCAAGTTCGGCACGCGGATTGCCAACGCCCATGTCACCACGACAAAGTTCCCATTCAACGTTGGGAAATACAGTGGTTCGACCGACCCGGACGACCACATGAACATCTTCATGGGCGCGGGCAACAACGGCCAGTGGGATGAACCCACCTGGTGTAATTTCTTCCCCCAGACCCTTACGGGCCTGGCCAGGGCATGGTTCGATTCTTTGCCAGTGGGATCACTGGATTCATTCGAGGACTTGCGTACCAAGTTCCTCGCCCATTTTAGCCAGCAGCGACGCCACGAACGTGATTCGTTGGACGTCATGAACATCTGGCGAAGGGACGACGAATCCCTCGAGGCATTCGTCGTCCGTTACAATAAAGAGTGCCTGGAGATAGGTGACGTGGCAGACCAGATGGCACGAAACCACTTCATCCGGGCCGTCAAAGACAGAGAGATGATCATGACCATCTCTGGCAAGGAGGGCTTGCCCAAAAAATGGGAGGATGTCATGACCGCGGTCAAGACATACGCCCAGACACAGCGGTCACTCGAATCGCATGTGGCAAAGGCAAAGCCCCAAGCTGAAACGTCCCACCAAGGGTCCAAGCGTAACAATAAACGCAACCGGGACGCTGGAAATCGTGATATTTCCAAACCGTACTTCCCGCGAACCAACACGTTCGACCCAAGGAACTACAACCCCGCCGGAGACAGTCGGGCATCAAAGAAAGATTCTCGGGACCGCAACTGGACCGAGATCACCATGTCGCCAAGTGAGGTCCTCCTTGCGGACCCACAATTCTTGCGACCGGCCCAACCAATGAAGTCCAAGAAAAATCAGGACCTCACACTCTACTGTGAGTACCACAAGGACTCGGGCCACACCACCAACAACTGCATCAGTCTCCGGCTGGAGATTGAGCGGGCCTTAAAGGAGGGAAAACTGCAACACCTTTTGCCAGGTGAGCAAAAACCCACCAAGCGCATTACCCCTCATGGCGAAGGTACCTCCTCCGAGAAGAGAACCATGCACGTGGCTTCCACCCACATGATCCACGGAGGCAAGGGCAGGCCGCGCAAAGCGGCGAGAAGGCCGGAATGTGACTGGAAAGACGAGCAAGTCGTCTTTCCAAAAGTCCGAGGCGGACCGCGCGATAGGCGCGCCGTCGTTATTTCAGGCCAACTGGCACATTACTGCACCGAGCGTCTATTCATAGACCCGGGCAGTACATCTGATATAATTTACGAACAATGCTTCAACCAGTTCGACCAGGAGGACAAAGATCGGTTGCAAGCAGTAGATTACCCGTTAACCGGGTTCGCAGGGGAAACTGTCTTTCCCCTGGGCCAGATTACTTTTCCTATGCGTCTTTCCAGTGGAAATCGCACAAGAACAGAAGAGGTAAACTTCATGGTTTTACCTCACACCTCCAGATATGACGTACTCCTCGGGAGAGAATCCCAAGGAGATTTCAATATGATTACATCCGTCCCCCACTCTGCGGTTGGTTTCCCAACCGAATCGGGGGTCGCGATAATCTATGCCCGCAGGGACGTCATGATGTCGGACGAAGTACGTCCGACCAAGGTCGCAAGGCCCACTCCCAACGACCAACCAGAAAAATGGTTTCTTAACGCGAGATACCCAGAACAAAAGGTCACATTGGGTCACGCCTTATCCCCGACCACCAAAGCGCAACTGAAGCAGCTTCTCTTCAGGGACCAAGACATCTTCGCGTGGATACCCGCAGACATGACCGGGGTCCCACGTGATATTGCGCAACATCACTTGAATACCTTGCCAGGTATTAAGCCAGTGATCCAAGGCCAACGCCACCTTGGGTCAGCTAAAAATCAGGCGATGCAAGAGCAGATCGAAGAACTGCTCTCCGCTAGCATCCTGCGGGAAGTCAAATACCAGACTTGGTTATCCAACCCAGTCATGGTAGAGAAACCTTCCGGGGGCTGGCGCATGTGCGTCGATTACAAAGACCTTAACAAAGCCTGCCCCAAGGATTGTTACGCGCTTCCAGAAATCGACGAAAAAGTCGATAATCTCGCACCATTCAGGTGGAAGTGTTTCCTCGATTGCTACAAAGGGTACCATCAAGTACAAATGGCGATCGAGGATGAAGACAAAACGGCATTCCGGACTCCCACCGGAAATTATTGCTATACAAAGATGCCGTTTGGGTTGCGCAACGCGGGCTCAACCTACCAAAAGTTAATGAACGACACTTTCCGCGGGCAAATAAGCAAAAGTGTCGAAATCTACATGGACGACCTGGTCGTCATGAGCATGGAAGAGGATACCATGCTCACGGACATCGAAAGAACATTCCAAACTCTGCGAAGCGTTAACATAAAGCTCAATCCAGGGAAATGCTCGTTTGGAATGGAAGAAGGCAAATTCCTTGGGTTCATCGTGACTAAAGATGGATTCAAGGTAAACCCGGAGAAAGTCCAGGCGATCGAGCGCATGCCATCGCCTTCATCGATGAAGGATATGCAACGACTAGCCGGCAGGCTAGCGGCACTCAACAGATTCTTAGCCACCCACGCAGCTAAGTCTTATCCGTTCATCAAGACCCTGCGGAGCTGTTAGAGGCTGAACAAGCCTTCCGGGAAATGAAGGAGTGTTTGATACAACTCCCAACTCTAACCGCACCACGCAAGGATGAGCCACTCATATTATACCTATCCGCCGCGGATAACGCGGTGGGTGCGGTATTGATAGTGGAGCGAAAGGGGGTTCAAACACCCATCTATTACATCAGCAAGATGCTCAACGACCCAGAGACGAGATACTCAATAATGGAGAAATTGGTGCTAGCATTAGTGCATGCTTCAAGACGGTTGCGACGCTACTTCGTAAACCACGTCATCACAGTGCTAACCAATTACAGAATCGGGCCGATCCTATACAAACCCGACATCTCTGGGAGATTAGCAAAATGGGCAATCGAGCTGGGCGCGCACACGATACACTATAAACCGCGCCCCGCGACTAAAGGCCAGATCTTAGCTGATTTCGCCGCCGAAGTACCGGTGAATCGCATCCAAGAATGCGAAGAAGCACAAACTCCTGCAACAACGCCATCCTCCTCAGAGACATGGGCACTATTCACAGATGGTGCCTCCAACGAGGAAGGTGCGGGTGCAGGTCTGCGACTCGTCAGCCCTGACGGCCAAGAGCTTACATATGCAATCCGCCTCGATTTCAAAAGCACAAACAACGAGGCAGAATATGAGGCCCTGTTAGCAGGACTACGTTTAGCAGTCAAAATCGGCGTGCAACATCTGGAAGCACACGTCGATTCCTTGTTAGTTGCAGGCCAAATACGCGGTGACTATGCCGCAAAAGGGGATATCATGATCCTCTACCTCGAGCAAGCCCTACAACTAATATCCAAATTCGCTCCATTCAATATTCGCCATATTAATCGAAGCGAAAACAAGTCCGTAGATGCACTATCAAAACTTGCATCTACCAGCTTCCAACACTTGGCAAAGGAGATACGCATCGAAATCCTGCAAAATCCTTCGGTACCCCTGCGCCAAGTCAACGTCATTCAATACGGTTCAACATCATGGATGACACCTATTATCGCATATCTACAATCAGGTGTGACTCCCGAAAGCAAATCAGAAGCACGCAAGCTACAATACAAAGCGTGCCATTATCAAATGGGAGACGGTATTTTATACCGCAAATCATACCTCGGGCCACTACTACGATGCGTCAACCCCCAGGATGCCACATACCTCATCCGAGAGATACACGAGGGCATATGTGGCATACATGCTGGACCACGCATGGTAGTGGCCAAAATCATGAATGCCGGGTATTACTGGCCTGGCATGCACCTGGACGCCGTCAGAGAGTTACGCAAGTGCCTCGACTGTCAACGTCATGCTCCAAAAACCTTGCGGCCAAAGAACAACTTAGTCCCCGTGACAACCGCATGGCCTTTTCAGAAATGGGCAATTGACGTTGTGGGACCATTCCCTGACGCTCCGGGTGCGGTCAAATTTATCATAGTAGCAGTTGATTACTTCACAAAATGGGTAGAAGCGAAACCACTCGCCTCAACCACCGCTATGATAACAAGAAAGTTCATTTGGGAACACATCATCTGCCGTTTCGATTTACCAATGTGCATTGTCACCGATAACGGCACCAACTTCGCTGCCGACGAATTTCAGAAATGGCTAAAAGAACTACATATTGAGCACATATTCTCATCAGTCGAACACCCGCAAGGGAACGGCCAAGTTGAGAGTATCAATAAAAGCCTAGTCGAAGGGATCAAGGCGCGGTTGGGAACGGCCAGGCGTGGCTGGGTCGATGAACTCCCAAGTATCTTATGGGCTCACCGTACAAGCCCAAAAACAAGCAATGGGGAAACACCCTTCAGCCTAGTCTACGGTTCAGAAGCGGTGATCCCCGCAGAAGTAGGTCTCCCCTCTCCTAGAATGTTGGCTATTGAAACTAGACAACAACATGGAACGCAGGATCGATTTGGACCTCTTGGAAGAAAGGCGCGAAAACGCTGCCATCAATGAGGCCAAATATAAATCCAAACTTGAAAAGTACTACAACACGCGCGTCCGCGTTTGTACTTTCAACCCAGAAGACTACGTCCTACGCGACAATGAGGCAACTAATGTCGAGCGCCCAGGCAAACTTGCCCCCAAGTGGGAAGGACCCTACCTCATCAAAGAGGTCTTAGGAAAAGGCGCGTACAAATTACAAACGCTAGAAGGCGAACCTATCGCACGAACATGGAATGCACAACAGCTTCGACGCTGTTACATGTAAGCCACGTTCTTACATTTCTCTATGTAACCTATCGGGCCGCAGGCCATTTGCAAATAAATAAATAAGCAATTTTATACATTATTGATTGTTTTTACTATTACAAATGCGTGTTCCACTTTGTGGTATCCCAAAAACATATTGGCAAAATCTTCATTCGCGATACCCATACAAAGTGGTAACCACACACAAATATTGTAATAGGCCAGCAAAAGGCAAAACGACTTACATATTTATCCGGCCGGATAAACAAGTTTTTTGTTAACACTTAACACAATTCCTGAGCCCAAAAAGGCAAACAATGGAATTGACGCATACTCATACGACAAAGGTATGGAGTACACTTGACCCCATTCACAAATGGGCAGAGTTCCGGATATACAAGCTTTTACAAAGCTTACACAATTCTAAAACCCTAACGCGGTAAATAACAGAATTGACGCGTCCTCATACGACAAAAAGTATGGAGTCTACTTGACCCCATTCACAAATGGGTAGAGTTACGCATACATACGTTCAGACATGCAAGAATTAAAAACACTTGTACAAACTGAACAAAAAACTTTATATTCAAAAAATTCAAGCACCCACGTGATGCTTAATGAATTTACATAAAGTTCCTATTCTATACAAGTGGAACACAAAAAGGAGGCACACAAGCCAACCTAGACCCTATTTTGTACCGCTGGTTCCCGCATCTCCACCGGCACCACCAGCGGGTTCTTCCTCTTCCGCATCCGGATAAAGCATCCGCAAGCGATCAACATAGTTCGCAGCCTCCAAACAATTGTCCAGTTCCTCTACACAGGTGGGACGTATCATAAAAGGAGACTTCGGCCGCCTTAAGAAGCGACTCGGTGTCCACACCATGGAACCCGGATCGCTTATCAGTATAACCGCCCGCGGATAATACATTAATATGCCCAATGCAGCGGTTATAACCAGCTTTAAAACCAGCATCGCTCGCACGTTCCTTAACTAGGTCCAAACCAGCTGCGGTCTCAGGGGCATTCATGATAGCCTCAACAATCTGCAATAAAAGGATCATAAGTCTTGGATGCTAATCCAAGCAAATGTAAAGGCAACGGATACTTACACGCGCGATACCGTGAGTCCGCAACCACTCACGATCAGCCTTCAGCTGGTCAAAAGAGGACACCAAGGCATCCTTGGCCTCAACAGCGGCATCAGCCCGCTCCTCCGCAACCGACGCGCGGGCAGTAAGGTTTGTAACCGCGACCTCCCGGGCTTGAACCTCAGCCTGTCACAAAACAGCAAACAGTTCACTCGATAAACATTTTCAAAACAATAAAGGAAATATACAACAGAGGTAACGAAACATACCTGAAGGTTGGCAACAACTTTATCCAAACGAATGCGCTCCGCATTCGCCTCTTCAAGAGCCTTAGAAGAGCGGCTCTCCTTCTCTTCGGCCTCTTCAAGGGCCTTTGCAGCACGCGCCCCGGCTTCCTTGGCCTCTTCAAGCGCCTTTAGAACCTCGGCCTTCGCCTGCTGCGCTTTCACAGCAATGGCCTCTGCTGCAGCTTTTTCTTTACCCAAGGCAACGTTCGCTGCCTTGGCGTTCGTCAACTCCTGCCGAGCACGAAACAGGGTGTCATTCTGCTTCGCCCAAGATTCATTCCACTTCTTGCGCTCATTGGAATACTTTTCATTCCAACTCTTGCGTTCATCAGAAAGAAGTTTGTCAAGAGTACGAACCTGTTTCAGCTGAGCAGCGGCAACCCACTCCGAGGTTTGCTTCTGCTTCTCAAAAGCAGCTCTATCCTTCTCTAGCTGCTCCGCACCCGCACGAGCAGCCTCGACCAACTTCTCCGCTTCAGCCCGCATGCGAGCAGTTTCTTCCTCGCGGCGGCCCAACACCTTGTAGTCTTCCAAAATGGCATTCGCCACAATGGAAGATCCTATTAACATTGTTGAGAGCTGGTTTATACGCAGCTCACGAGGTGCGGCACGGGCACGTTCAACTTCGAATGGGGTGCCCAGACCACCCAGAATCTCCTTACATGCCGAAGGGTCGTTGGAAATGTCATCCCCCTGCATAACAGTCCATGGGGGTCGGTGATACACAGTACTACGACCCTGGGTATAGGTGCGGTAGTAATACTCCAATTCAGACTCCCCAGGCTGAATTGGAGGCCCATCATCACCCGCACCACCGGCAGACGAGCCGGTACCTCTCTCACCAGCAGGAGACTTCCGCGGCTCAGCATTCTGCTGCCGCACCTCAGCATCAGACTTCTGCTTACCAGTATCTGAAAACCTCAAGTCCAATCCATCACCCTCATTAGGAGAGATCAGATTGTCTGAGGAATCCACAGTGTCGAATATCTGGTCAGCAGTCGTTTCCACCGTCTTCTCCAAGGGGGGGATCGCGAACCGGCCCAACAAAAGGGGCCGTAGGCTCCTTGGGCCCGACAGTCTCATTCGATACCCCCGCACCCGCAGCAGCGGTTTGCAGAGGAGACGAAGGGAAGTCAAAGAAAGAATACCCTGCATCTCGGGATTCTGCAACACAAAGAACATCAATGGTTATTCCAACATATTGTACATACAAAACAATGAAAAGGGATATACTTACCAGCAGCAACTGCAGGTTTCTTTTGTGTCGGAGCAACTCTCTTGGTCTGCAGTCTCCGACGTTTCGGTTCACCACCACCAGCAGCCTTCTGCTCTGGTCCTTTTTTCTCACCAACAACGGGGGGAACCACAGCAGTTCCACCCGCAGCCGCACCACTACCTATAACACCCAAACCCTCAAGGGTGTCAGATACTACCACGTAATCGGTATATCCGCGATAACAAGATCGATAGGTACCTGCGGCTTCAGAAACTGAAGAAGGGGCAACTGAGCCTTCAGAACTCCCCTTGCCACGACCCCGCGCGGTTTTCTTCACCGGTTTCTTCTCCGCATTCTTTTTGGGAATGCGTTTCTCAAACTTCCCCAAATCCGCAAGGATACCTGGATTGACACAATCAACAAAACCAGTCAAAACGATAAACTGGAAAAACAAATGCAATGTACGACCTACCTCTTGCGTCTCCCAGCACCGGGGCATCCAGCACCGCACGCGACGGTACGCGGAAGTTGCTAAGAATTTCAAGGTTGAAGCCTTTCTTCAGCTCAACCGCAATAAGTTCAACCCGGCCCTCGAAATCGGGCTCAAACATTCTCCACAAGCCAACCGCATCCGCTGATACATGCATGCAGGTTACTACAAGGCTTAGGAAATAAGGAAAATAAAAAGTGTAAAGAGCTTACCACCACTCTTTTCCCGCAAAACGGGCCTTGCCTTCCTATCTGGTCTCCTGAGCATCATCCGCAATACCCACAGTTGATTGTTATCCAACTTCTTGAGTTCAATAGGCCGCAGCCTAGAGAACCAGTCCACGGTCTTTGCGGTGGCAACAGGAATATCTTCATCAGAAACTTCAACGTTGACATTCCTGAAAGACATGCTGGCATAGACCGCACAGGCTTTCACATAGAAGAACCTCTTCTTCCAGCCTGTCACACCCTTAGGAGGCGTCATCAACTTTAAGCTCCCATGCCGTTGAGTAAACGAGAAAAAACCGGTGTTCACCGTCAACTGGTAGAAACGCCGGAAATTTTCCACTGTAATGGGCAAGCCATGGGCACGGAATGTATATTCAAAGTTCCTAATTCGGAACATTCCAAAGGGACTAAGTTGGGAGATATGGAGATGATAATACTCCAATACCTCCGCAACAAACACCGTCACCGGCAACCTAAGGTTGCCGTCGTTGAAAAAATCAGCCCACAAGGTTATATAACCGGCCGGAGCATCGGCACCGGTATCCCCCTCTTGTGGGTAGGTGGCATCCCAATCGTCGGCCATCTGCACAGTGGCCATCAGGAGTTTAAAACCACCCTTTGACCACTTCAACACCGGTAACCCACCACCGGGAACGTCAACGTCATCATCTTCGTCTTCATCAGCCGCTACTACCGGCTGTTCAGGGTTTTCACCCTCCACATTATGTGGACTTGATGGTTCAGCCATCAGATATAACAGAGAAACAGACGACAGTGAGTGGAAAAACTAAAAACCTCACCGGAACTTCAAGAAATTTCGTCGGAGAAGACAAAGAAAAGATTTTCTCTCACCGGCAAATTTTTGAAATTTCGAACAAGTGAGGGGAAATCACGAACGGTTTCCCCTTATATACCCATCGCAATTAATGCGGAGGGAGAAAACAAATCATCACGTTCAAAAAGAGCGAATCGTATGACACCACGTGTCAAGCGCCGTTTTCGCTGACAGTTATCACGCGCGCGTGGCCGCCCACGCGCCTGACAAAAGAGACGTTTACACTCTTTGCTACAGTGCATTTAATGCCTCGGGCAGTGCAAACGTCCTTTCATTTCAGCACATGCCAGGAAGATCTCACCAACTTCCACCAACTCACACGTGAGATCAGCCACGTATGCAACAAAAAGCGACTACATTATCCAATTATAAGCGGCATGCGGTTTCTCTGGTATACCGCACCATAACCCATACCGCATGTCGTTTTTTAACATACCCCTAAAAATAGGTAAAAATATATATATCTCTACACTATAAGGGGGTATAATACCTATCCGCACTACCCACGAGCACACGTGGAATATGCGGACATGACACACACGAGCCCGTTCAGGTGTGTCAGATGCTCAGAACCAGCGTTATCCGTTGGACTGAACCGCATCTCAGACACAGGTAAACCGCATTGCCTTCATTCTCTTCAAGCTTCAAATCCCTCCTGTCCGGTTCACAACCGCAGAGGGTACACGAACACCTTCTTTAACAAAAGGAAGGAAGGGAATGTACGCGAACGCACATCAGCAACCCTGTCTCCTGAACCTTCAAGAGCTACATCCAAGCAACACACCCGCTTCGAGCGAATATGGGAATGCAACACCGCAGACACTCATGAGTAGCTGCGGACATAACCATAGCTTCCGCAGACTGGTTGCTACGGAAGAGCCAAAGTAACTCCACATCACCGAGCGAAGCTACTTCAAGGCAAACTCGGTATTGGAGCGGGAAGGTAAGTGGCTCCAAAACGAACGCAGATAAGCAATCTAAACGAGCCCTTGTCGAACAGCAAGCGTCCGAACAGCGGTAACAAGTCTGCTTATGACTTTGTTTGCCCGCCTATGGGCCGCATAGAATAAACAATGGTGGGCATACCCTTGCCTATGACCATGTTTATTTACCCATAGTACAAACCTACATTGTTCGACCAAACATGGCCAACAATGACGCAACGAGGTAACCGCAAAGGACGTGCGGTTACTAGAGAGCTATGACGACAAACACGAAAACCCAACAAAAAAGGGATCGTCATCTCACGACTAGATGCTGAACATAGAGCTCGAGCAAAGCACTTACAAGCATCAACTACTTTTGATCCAGATCTCAGAGATTGATCAAAAAATTTCTTTTCTTCTTCATGCACCAATTCAACAATTGGTTTGAAGAAAAGACCACCTTTCAGAGGTGGGAAACCTCTGCATACCTTCAAACCACCATCTCAGAGGTTGGTTCGAAGTTTGTGCAGCATTACTAAAAAAGTCTCCAAGAGACCTTCGGCACAACAACAGGTGGCAAGCCACCTGGTGACATAAATCGGCTGAGAATTTCGCATCAAACGAGATTCCTTCACCGATACGGAAGAGGCGTCAGATGACCCTTCCAGACCTCCAGCTTGATTTACATACAGAAAAGACCACATATGGTCTAGGATCTTCTCCAGACTCCAAACTACCTTCCAAACACCATAGTCCAGTACTCCTCCCACATACAACTTGTATGTGGCAGCAACACTAGACTGGGGGGACTTGAAGGGGTATGGTCCCAGATCTCGCGTCAGCATCGACCGCGAGCGACCATTACCCTTATCAAAACCCCCAATAGCTAACAACCTGCTTGTACCCATGCGAGAACGTGTCGGCACAAGGGTTGAATCCAATCTATCTAGTAACGAAGGAGGACTTACATGGAACATGAGAACGGTAGAGTGATGCGACATAGCATCACATCTGGTGTATGAAAACGGAAGTATTCACAGCGATGCGGCATCGCACCGCATCCAGTGAACACTTCTATCAATACAAGAAAGCCTTACATTAGGCATAAAAGAAGATGAACGTAACGGTGCGGCTGACACCGCACCATATGGGCATTTTCGTCACGACAAGGGATGCAGGCAAATAGTCTCCGCGGACGACGATGCGGCTAGCACCGCATCTCGCGTATTCCTTGATCACAAGTAGGAGACGCGGTAACTTCAGATGTTACCGCATATAGCGATGCGGCTTGCACCGCATCCTATGCACTCAACAAGTGGGACTGACACCACAGTGCAAGTGGCACCAATGACAGTTACCTGTCAGAGCTACGTAAGCAATGGGCTGACGTGGCGTAACCTCCACAACCGACCAGCCTGACACACCTGCAAAGGTGCAGCACGTCGTCAGTCCATCCATCATCATCCTCCTTCACTCCTCGGCTATAAATACCAACCCCAAACCAGGTTTGAGGTATCTCTTCACAACTCTCTCACTACTACTACTATCTTACTTTGCTTCCCAAGCAAACTACTGATTCTCACGCCGGAGAGTGGTAACAAGGAGCACCCCCCACCCCATCCTCCTTGTTACGAGTCACGACTTGTTTCCTTGTGCAGGAGATCAACCACCGGTGATCCAGCCAGCGATCCTCGAGAGGAAGGGATTAACCCTTCTTGACGAGACCAGTGTGTTAACCCTGCCCGGTTAACCATTGTTTCATCATAATCCAAACAATTCTTGAAGCAAATCCTTTATGCTTCCTTCCAAGTTTACCATTGGAATGCCGATCCAATTTACGATCTTGTCCCAAATTCTTTTAGCGAAGTTACATTGAATGAGAACATGGTCCGAAGTTTCCTCTACAGCCCCGCATATTGTTTCCATTGCCAACTACCACCTGCGTTATAATTGTGTCAAATTAACACACAATTCTCACTCTAAAATACCCATCTCCACACTCAAAAAACATAACAAACAAATCCTTGCGGTTAATCATGATTTCATTTTGTTTTAATATAATATATGATTCAATTATATATGAGGTGCTATTGATGACTATCCTTTAAAAAACAGAATATACCCATAACAGAAAGTTACATAATACATATTCTCATTTTTCTTTTAATTGATTGAGAAGATATTTCTTTTTTTTTTTCTTGTGGGCCATAACGAGACTTTTTATATCGACTTTTTGGCCATATCTAAATTACAATTTCCAAAATTTCCATAAATTCTGACTTGAAATGTTTACGCGTTTTCATTAAGTTTGGATTGGAGTTATAATATTCTTCCATTTATATGCCTCCTAAATGATTCTAAGACCGCTCGTAGTAGGGCGTTTTGTTTAAAAAAAATTCAAAAAAAAACGCTCTATAACACCCAGCCTACCATTACGGTAGGCGTTATGGGACGTTTTTTTCGAAAAAAAATGTCTCCGACGTTTTAATTAAAACGCTTGCACCTTGTTTGACCAACCAATCACAACACATCAACGGCTAGTTAACGGCTAGTTGATTTTTATTATTATTATTATTTTTTAAACCTTTTTCTTATATATATGTATATATATATATATATATATATATATATATATATATATATATATATATATAAACACAACCAAAACTCATTTATTTTCAACCAAAACTCTCAAAAACTCTCTAAAAAACACAACCATTTTATAAAAAACTTGATGGATTCTCCTAATTCTTCATCCATGATAAATTTTTACTACAACGAGTATTTTGCGGATGGCGATGGTTCCACCGATACGGAGCTTGAGCAAGAGGCGGTTACGAGTGCTTGTCAACTAGCGGTGGGATATGTCAAGCATTGTCGTCGCCCCCAAGCAGAAAAAAATAAAAGAGGTTATATTGAACGAGACCGACGCGCGGCACACGATCGTTTGATGAAAGATTATTTTGATGAGGCGCCGACATTTTCGAACGAATTTTTAGGCGTCGTTTCCGAATGAGTAAGCGGTTGTTTCTACGCAAAGTCGACGACTTAGAAGCCAACTACGATTATTTTAAACAAAAAGCGGATGCGAGAGGGGCACTTGGATTTACTGGTATCCAAAAGTGTACGTCGGCGTTACGAATCCTTGCTTATAGTAACACTACCGACATCAACGACGAGTATCTAAAAATGGCGGAGAAAACAACACGAGACAGCTTGGAGCATTTTTGTCGCGGTACAATTCCTATACTTTACTTTTTTTTTTTTTAAAAAACGATGAGTATGTTTACAATTTTTTTTTGAAGCTTATGTTTGTCTATATTTTTTTATAAATGTATAATTGATGTGTACGGTGCGCGTTATCTTAGAACGCCCACATGGGACGACCTTCAAAAGATCTACGAGGTACATAATGTTGAGCATGGTTTGCCTGGTATGATCGGGAGCATAGATTGCATGCATTGGCGTTGGGATAACTGCCCGACTGCATGGCGAGGCCAACACACACGTGGTGACCAAAAAGAACCCATTATTATTCTTCAGGCGGTTGCTTCACAGGACCTTTCGGTTTGGTCGGCTTACTTTGGCGTTGTCGGGTCATGCAATGATATCAATGTTTTTGAACAATCTCCGTTGTTAGAGGAGTGGATTTCTGGCAAAGCTCCAAAAGCGTCGTTTTATGCAAATGGAAACTACTACCCTCATGGATATTATTTGAGCGACGGAATTTATCCTAGGTATTCGATTTTCGTGAAGACGTATAGTGATCCTATTGATGAAAAAAGAGCATACTTTAAAAAGGTTCAAGAGTCTTCACGAAAAGACATTGAGAGATGCTTGGGGTTCTTAAACAACGCTAGCATTATTTGAGAAATCCTTGTCGTGCATGGAGCAAACAAAAAATGAGAGATGCTATGCACGCTTGTATAATCATGCACAACATGATTTTGGAAGACGAAGGAAAGGCGATATGCCAGAATTATGTGCCAGAAGCCGTTGAAGAGGAGCATTCACAGGCGACAATGGAAGAAATAGTGAATAATGCGCGAGAGTTGCGTTACGAACCGTACCATACCCAGTTAATGGTTGATTTGGTACACCACGCATGGTCGGTTCGGTATGTACCACCTGAGGGAGAGGAAGAAACGGAGGACGAGGAAGACGAAATTGGCGAGGGTGAAGAAAGCGAAGACGAAAACTAGTGTTTTTTTTGTATTTTTTTTAATTTAATCGAATATTTTTTTTATTTCTAGTATTGTATTTTTTTTAATTTAATGAAGTATTTAAAGTTAAAAAAAATAATTGTGAAATGATTGCATGGAGGTTATTGGAATAATGCCCCACTACACCACTTTATGCTATAATGCCCCATGCTGATTGGGATGACACGTGTCGGATAATGCCCCATGGCGGGGGCATTATTTTTCTTCATCACTACACATGGTTTAATCCCCACTTATTAGATCAATAAAGCTATATACATCACAAACTAAAAAGTTAAATAAAATGTTTATGGATGAAGATCAGTTCAGAACTCTAAATAATTGTAGAACTTACAGAACTCCTAATAAACAATCATTCTACTAATATATTTTTATAATTAACATTGTTTGAGTGTATCTTTTATCATTTATTTAAATATTTGGTTTTCATATATGTAATCATAAAAATATATATAATATACCTCTAAGTAATGTTGAATACAAAAATATATAAATAAAATAATTGTTTAGTAACGGTTCTGAATGTTCATTAATATTCAGAAGAGTTCTGAAATGAATCCAACCCAAATGTTTATAAGTTATTTTAATTATTTCAAATAGAAACCTAATTGTGGGTACATTCAATTACTCTATCGGCAACGATTTATGAGTCAAATTACAAGTAGACGACGTATAATAGCAGCCTAATAGAAAAGTGTGTTGACAGGAGGCTTCCCACACCCGATACCCCCCTCTTAGTTAGTTCCACCAATGAGATTATGTTTATGAGTACACGATCGAAAACGCCTTTGCTTTCATACACGCTTTTTGTAATAAACGCCTTTCCAGTCTTATGTTTTCGATGATTGACGTGGTTTCTAAATGCTGATTTATTATTTATTGTTGAAAAAACAATGCTTTAAGAATAAAGTATATCTTTAAAAAAAAAAGAATATTGGATTTTAATAATCCTAACTATTCGTCGTTGGCCGCCAACAGTCCCAACTTCAAAAATAACCACTGGTCGTCCCAACTATTAACATATTGGCCTCCAATAGACCCTGACGTCGTTAATCTCCGGTCCCCGGAAAAGCGTTTTTGGCCGGAAAACTCAACATTTCCGTCTCAAACCTCTTTGTAACATTATTACGGACCTTTGTAATCTTTTTCTAGTAAAAGCCTCAATTATTGAAGTCGACGGAAAACTCATTTTTTCACCGGAAAACTTATTTTTTGCTAGAAAACTCAACTTTTTGGCTGGAAAACTTAACATGCTCGTCCCAAACCTCTTTGTAACCTTAGATCGGACATTTAGAAACCTTTTACTGGCCAAAAAACGGTTTTTCGGCGACCGGAGACTAACGGCGTTAGGGTTCTGTTAGTCAGGGTCCATTGATGGCCAATATGTTAATAGTTGAGACTGTCTGTGGTTATTTTTGAAATTGAGACTGTTGGTGGCCAACGACGAATAGTTGAGACTATTAAAATTCAATATTTAAAAAAAAAAAGAAAAAGGAATAGGAGCCACGTAAAATTATGGTCCCAACCAAGAGTCCAAGACTATACAAACAAAAGTTGTGTTCGGTCAAGTGTATTAAGTATTAACGTATGCCTTACGTACCAAATGTCGAGGGAATCTGACTCTGTAGTAGATTGGCCGTCCGTTACTAAGGCTATACGGTATGGGGGTCGGCCCCGGCCCGTCGCGGGTCGGCGACGGTCCAAACACCGTGCCGCCCCCATACGTCGCCGTCCTCCCCGTCCGTTTTCAGACGTTCTCGACGAAGCAAATTATGTGGGCCCCCCCCCCCCCCCACTTTTGACCGTTGGAATATTAATAAAAAAAAAAAAGGTAACGGCTATATTTCAAAAAAACACCCATTTCACTTCCATTTTTATAAATACTCACATCCTTAACCCCTATTTTCACAACTTTTCACCCACTACCACCCCATCTCTCTCACATTTTATAAACTACTCATCTTTTTTTATAAAAAGTCATCATATTTTGTATCATTTTTTACCCGCTTTCACACCATCTCTCACTAAAAAATTATCATGGCTTCACCCGTTTCTTTCATTTCTTCAATTTCTTCAATGTCTTCATCGTCTTCGTCCGAGTGGTATTCATCATCTTCGGAAGAGGATGTTATTATGCACAACATGATTATGAACGCGGCTCAGGTGTTCATGTCGGCCGCTGAAGGGTCGTCCCAACCGCTAACCAGACGAGCAAAATATAATCGAGACCAAGAAGGTATTTTAATTTTTTTTTCCTTATGTTTTATGTAGATTTTAAAATGTATGTTTTAATTAGTTTCATTTATTTTTTGTTCTAAATTTATAGCCGGCCACGATAAACTAGTAGCCGATTATTTTGCCGACGAACCCGTGTACCCAGCCGAGATTTTTCGACGTCGTTTCCGCATGAGTCGTCAACTGTTCTTACGTATTGCAGGCGACATGGCGCAGTCTGATCCGTTTTTTACATTGCGAAACGATGCTAGAGGGCAAAGGGGGTTCAGCAATTTACAAAAATGTACGTCGGCCATTCGCCAACTTGCGTACGGTTACGCACCAGATGCATTAGACGAGTACATTAGGATGTCTGACAGAACCGCACGTCGATGTTTGTACAAGTTTTGCCAATGGGTTGTCAAATTGTATAGCAAGCGATACCTGCGGAAACCGAACGCAAACGACGTTCAAAAATTATATCAGGCACACGAACAGAGACATGGTTTCCCAGGAATGCTCGGGAGCATTGATTGCATGCACTGGCAGTGGCAGAGTTGCCCGGTTGCATGGCAAGGTCAGTATACTAGGGGAGATCAGGGACATCCGACTATCATTCTAGAGGCTGTTGCATCACAGGATCTCTGGATATGGCATGCTTTTTTTGGTCTACCCGGGTCACTCAACGACCTCAACATCATATACCAGTCCCAGATTTTTGATGATGTAGTGGCGGGTACAGGTCCAGACACAAGCTTTACGGTTTCAGGGGTGGAGTACAGGCGAGGTTACTACCTAGCCGATGGGATATACCCAACGTACTCGACAATTGTTAAAACTGTCCCGCACCCGACCGACGACAAAAGGAAAAAAATTTGCAAAGTTTCAGGAGGGCGCAAGAAAAGATATTGAACGAGCTTTTGGTGTTCTACAAAAAAATGGCACATCATTTCTATTCCAGCACGTTCGCAAACACCAAGGAGGTTACGACACATTATGTACGCTTGTATCATCCTTCATAACATGATCATTGAAGACGAAGGGAGAGCGATATGCGATTACGACGAAAACGCGTCTACTGGAAACACTGTTCCAGTTAGTGAGGAAGAACAAGATTTGAACGCCTTCGCTCTACGTAACGAGTACACACATCACAACCTACAAGCGGACTTGGTGGAGCATATTTGGAACAACGCTGAAAACGAACCCGCCGACCACATGGAAGACGACGACTAGTAGCTTATTTTAGTATGTTAGGATATTTTTACGGTTTTTTTTTAACTTTAGGTTTTTAAGTTTATGTTTTTTTTAGTTTATTTTTTTTAAGTTTAATTTTTTTTATGTTTATGTAATGTTTTATAATATTAATTAAAATATTTTATTACTTTATTTGTTAAATGTTTAAAAAAAGATGGAGATTTAAAAAAAAAAATATAAAAGTGGTGGAGGATGATGACTAGGACCATCCTCCCATGCCCCCTAATTTTGAAGGATGATCCATCCTTGGGAGGACTATGATGTGGCGCCTACGTGGCGGATCATCCTCCAAGGATGGTCCATCACCATACCATGTAGTCTAAGAGACTTTCCAAGAAACTTAACATAGATTTTGACAGAAACCAAAAATATTGACACATGGAATTTAAATAGAAATAAAAAACTATAAATTAGGGGTTAATTAAACCTTAGATGCTATTCATTGTGTACGTGGTAGTGCGTTATGCATTTTTTAGTTAAACCATAACATATAGTCTAATGGAGGTTCAAACGAAATAAAAACCTTAAAAACCGCAGATTTGTCAGGAGAGTCTTAAATTTGATATTATTATCTATATATTAAAATCAAAACGAAATGAACAGTGTTTTTTATATATTATATTACTAGGTTATAACCCCGTGTATTACACGGGGTTGAATAAATAAACTTTATATACTAAATAATAAAACAATATATCTTTAAAAACCTCATTTATTGTACGGTTTGAATAAATATAATTTTATATATTAAATAATAAAAAATTATATCTATAAGAACCATATTGTACGGGTTGAATAAATGTAATTTTATATACCAAATAAAAAAATATATCTTTAAAACCACGTGTATTACACGGGTTGAATAAATGCAATATTGTTTACCAAATAATAAAATAATACTTCATTAAAAAACCTCATTTATTACACGGGTTGAATAAATGTAATTTTATATACCAAATAATAAAAAAATACATCTTTAAAAAATATGCGCATTACACGGTTCGAATAAATGTAATTTTCTGTACTAAATAATAAAAAAAGTTATATCTTAAAAAACCTCATGTATTACATGGGTCGAGTAAATGTAATTTTGTATAGTGAAAATAAAAATCTTTAATATATTAATACACAGTTTGGTTTTCGTGATAAAAATAGATTATTCTGTTGTTGCAAAATTTGTTAACAAAGTCTCAGTAAATTTAACCCTTTATTTAAAACTCCGTAAATGTATAAATGATAAATAATATTAGTTAATTTATTTTAAGTTTCGTAAAATCTATTTGATACCAAAATAAACAAAACGTCCAAATATAATTAATTCAGATAAATAATATTATAAATGAGAAGGAGATTAAATTGAATAATAATTATCCATAAGATATTAAACTAATAATATTTAGTAGGAGGGTTATCTATAATTAATTAGAAAAGATTAAACTAAAATAATAATTATCTATAAGAGATGGTCTAATATGATGACAAATGTCCCTAAAGTGGTTTCTTTTATTATATAGTAAGATAATAAAATATTATAATATTGTTATCCTCTCCACTTTAAAGTTTGATAAGTTTTGTGTCAACCGATACTTGTATCGAAAATACCGGTTCAATGCTAAAAGTCGGTACCGGTTTGAGTTGGATAGTCTTTTAGTTCAAGAAATTTGGTACTGTTACCCAGTATCATTTGTTCATCCCTGATCACGGGTACCGTACGAACAACAACGGGTATCGTACATTTTTTTCAGTTTCAGGGGTAGAGATGAACTCGGTGCCAACTGATACCCCGGTTACGGTATCAGTATATGAATGTAAAAACCGGTAGCGAACCGGTACCAGGAACGCCAATTGTCAGTACCAAACTGGTACTTAAGATCTTTCGGTTCAGGAAATTCGGTACCGGTACGCATTACTATTTGCTCATCTCTGACTACGAGTTTCTACCGAACAACATCATTACCATACAACTTTTTAGTTGATTTTCTTTCGGTAGTTTTTTAGTGTTTTTTTCTACATTTTCTTTTTATTCTTGTCGGTGGTTCCGTATGCAACGCGCTTGTATTGATTTCAAACACATATAAACACGGACTGAATAACAAAATAAGTTCGCCGCAACGCGGCGACAGCTTTTATAACTAGTTGTATTCATTTATTATTTCTATTAATAAAACTTTTCGAGATATTGTCCTTTTTTACTTAAGAAAAACTTGCTCCTTCCCTCGGCTACCATGTATTCGTCTCTTTCTTTCTCCTTTGTCGTCTTTATCATTCGTAATCTTGATCATATGTCCTCCCCATAGATTGAATCCTTATATTCTATGTAACGGTTACTTTGTTGATCCCAAGTGGATAGGTATTGTTATATTTTAATACTATACTAGCCAGTGGTTAGAGAACAAAAGAAAAAACACTACAAATTGATAACAAATAAATAAATATTCTATTAGTTATTTAAAAATAACATGTATTTGAGTTTGTGTATTATACGTTTTATCGAAAGGTGTACTAAAAAACTTATATTTTTTATTTTGGAAAATAGATTTAACAGTTTTAAAAAAAGACTTATATAAGGTGTAATCGTGTATAAAATGTATTAACAAAGGCCGCTTCGTGTAAAAAACCATTTTTTAAAATTATAAATTACGCAGTGCTTGTTGTGATATATTTATCCTACAAAATTTAGAAATTGATGATGAAAAAATTAGTTAAGATGAGACATCAAGACAAAGCGTGTTTGTTCATACGTAAATGCTTACACCCAGTGGCGGATCCAGGATTTTTCTTCAGCGGGTGCAAAAACTGACTAGGTTAGATAGTGTCAGGTCATAACGAGTCAACAGGTCGGGCAATAACAGGTCAATAAGTCGGGTAACTAAGTAGGACAGCCTAAAAAAATGCAGAACTGGAAGCTAATCTTTAATGTAAAACTTATAAACATAATTCTCTTTTAGTGAAGGATAAGCAAGAAGCTAGTCTATATATTTGGATGTCAATCCAAGCACTCCCCACATGGAAAATCAAAGTATATATTCACAAAATCAGAATTTAGTGCGTTTTAACACCTTAATAAGTTTTTTTTTTACAAACTAACTCATAATTAAGAATTTAATGAGTTGTAAACAAGAACCAAATCTTTGAGGTTGAGATGGAGATTTTGGATCACAAATTCAGAAAATAGTTCTATTTTACAAACTAACTCATAATGGACATTGTTTTAAAGTACACTACTTCAAACCTTGGCAAAGAACAAAAAAGGATGATTTTCAATTTTCAAAGTCTACATGAAACTTGGGATTTCAAAATTTTGTATCATGACCTAGTGAGGCAACCTGTAGTTTCAAGAATAACTGTGGAATCAACCCTCAATTTTGGTTCGGACTTCTGCTTCGATTTGGAGAATCAAAAGGGGTTTTATCAGTGGAGGCTGAATATCTAAACCCTAAATTCGTGTTTTAGTTAAAAGGAAAAAAGAAAGAAAAATCATTTTTTAGTTAAAAGAAAAAAAAAAGAACAAAAACTCAACAAAAAGGACCTTCCCAGACTCAAACCCGGGACCTTAAGTTTAAGAAGAGCTCACTGAACCAGTTTTCTACTCGACACATTTAGTTATAAGGTTCCCCTACAAAATATTAAAGGGTTCCTTCAGAATATTTTATATAACTTAACACTATAAATTACGAATCGAACGGGTTCCTGGGAACCCCCAAATTACCTCTAAATCTGCCCCTGCTTACACTTATGTCTATATACACAAACATACATTATATTTAGAGTTAATTACACGGTTAATTCATGTGGTTTCTTAAAAGTAACAAGTTACACGAAAGCATAAAAATTTGGAACGTGTGACCCATCAAATTTCCGTCATTGCAATAGTAGTAACAATTGGTAGCTAACAATTGCTGACGACAACCACTTATCAATCGATCACCACCGCTGTTGGGGACCGGAAAAGTGTGACTATTTTTTAACTCTCTCACCCAATCGCCCAAAACACACCACCAACGGATATTAAATGTGCATCAAATGTTTCCCATAAACACTCATCTGTAAGTTACAATACCTTCTCAAATGGATTTTCATTGAGGTACCACAACTTGTTGGGGAATCTCAGATTGTCGGATGAACAGAGAATCGTGATGTCACTCTCAGATCAAATTATTTCGGTGGTTCACCCGAATAATTCAATCGGATACAACTCTGTTTTTCAAGAATAGAACCAGGGTATGTTCTTTTTGTCTGCGAATTTTGTGAACCAGGATGAAGAATGATCAAAAAGAACTCTCTGGGAATTTTGGGGGTGTTTTGCAGATAACTGCCTCTGGCAGAATTTTAATCAAACTGCATTGAAACTGCCTTGATTTTTTGTCTGAATTTTAATCAAACTGCAACTCGACCCCAGCCAGGGGCTCTTCCCCTTGGACCCCGCCAGGGGCGCTGCCCCCTTGGAACCCCCATAGAGTTCGGGCTCCACACGTACACTTCAAATTATAATAACTCAAACAAGCATGCACTCGCGCACCTCCTAACTTGCTTGATGTGTATTATTATTCGCTTTGATCACCAAGTGATGCCATGTTTGGCTAAGCTTTTTGAAACAGCTTATTGACTTATTGGCTTTTTGAAAAGTCATAAGCTCCAAAATGATGTTTGGCAATGAGGGTGTATGTGAGGGGAAAAAGCCAATAAGTCGATAAGTCACTCCATACTGACTTTTCCAAAAAGCCAATAAGTCAATAAGCTGTTTCAAAAAGCTTAGCCAAACATGCCCTGAATTCCGATTACACTAAAATATCTAACACTACTTGTTACCCATACCTAAAAGAGAACACCCTTCAAAGAATTAAACAATGTGGTCCAAACTTTATTTGGACTTTTTCTTGACAACTATCGCTAGCTTTAATTAGAAAATTCAGGTTTCTTGAAACGTCCAGAAAAGAATGGGTACAACTTGTGATATAACATTATTACCTAAAAAAGAAGTGTTATTAAAAAAATTCAACTTTACTATGGAATTAAGGTTTATTTGGTTAAGATTTATGATTTGTTATCTTATATACGGTTATTGAAAAAGCAATTAAAAGAGTTAAATGTCATTTTCGTCCCTGTGATTTGTTTAATTATGTCAGTTCATGCCAAATTTTAAATTGTACCATTTTCGCCTCTGACATTCTTTAAACATGCAAATTTCGTCAAAAAAACAAAGGTTGAATCGAATAATTGAACAAAGACAAGGACGAAAATAATAGTTAATTCATGATTTTTGGACTAAGCTCACATGTTTCAAGAATGTCAGAGACGGAAATGGTATAATTTTTAAAATTTGGTCTGGACTGGCATAATTGAACAAACCATAGAGAGGAAAATGACCCAACTAAAAGAAATTAATTTAAACTAGGTTTTATTGGTGTCGCGCATTGCGACGAAACGAAGCAAATGATAATGTTAAACAAACGATATTTGAAAAAGAAGCATGTTGTTGTTGGGGGGGGGGGGGATAGTGCACGGTCCTCCCAACCGCCGGAGTGATCCCACTCCGGGAGCCGCTACCCGACCAAGCAAGCTCCGCAATGAATTCCCCTTACCGAATTCTTACTCTGGGCGACATATGCCACTCCCAAGACTCGAACCCGGGACCTTTGGGAAGAGGTTGGTGTGGGTGGCCAACTGGGCTACCCAGTTGGTTAAATGAAGCATGTTGTTTTGTAGAATCGGTTTAGATTATTATCTTAGGGTAAAACAATACCAAATAAATACTCTAGTTTGAATATAACTTTATTTTTAACAATACTTATATCGGAATCTCTAGGTGGGATGCGTACTTCAGGTTTTATTTAAATAAATATTAAACTAATTGATAAAGGTAATATCATTTAAAAGAAAAAACATAACTATTAAAAAAAGTAAATGACAAAAGGTAATATGGTTTAAAAAATAAAAAAAAAGAAATATGTTAAAACTAAATATAATAATACGGTATTATAATATTAAAATAGTAAAACATTAAAAAAACTATATATTATTATAAAGAAAAAATTACACTATTGGTCCTTGTGGTTTCTGCCAAATTTCAACGTCGGGTACTAATAGTTTTTTGTTGCAAAATCAGGTATTTACGTTCTAATTTGTCACAATATTTAGTACCAAGGCCAAACCTTGTCACAATGTTAGGTACTATGACTAAACCTTGTTAACTTTTTTTGTTAAGTCTTGCTAAATTGACTAAAATGCCATTTGATAACTAGAGAGGCTATTTTTAATGAAGTATATTTGACTAAAATAATTTAAAGTAATGTGTTTTGTTTTATTTATATTTTATATAAAATTAAATGGATTTGAAGTTTGTTATTTATAAACTCAAAGTTTATAAATAATATACTAGTAAAATGAACTTTTTAAGTTAATCTAAATAATAAACCAAGTGTCCTCGTGGTTTACACAAACTAACAATCTAAGGTACTAATAGTTTAAAATCACTTTCTGGGGTACTAACTTTTCATTTTTTAATATGTGGGGGTATTAATTACATAGTTAGTCCCTGTGGTTTGCACAAACTAACAATCTAAGATACTAATAGTTAACCAGGGAATTAACGTTAATACCCCCACATGTTAAAAATAGAACGTTAGTACCCTAAGAAGTGATTTTAAACTATCAGTGCCTTATATTGTTATTTTGTGTAAACCACATGGACTAACTATGTAATTAACTCTAAGATTTATAAAAATAACTAAAACAAATATCTGATCTAGGAATATAACAGTTTTGTAAGTTGAAATAAATATGGGATTTTGATTCTGTATGATATAACGAACAAATAGCAGTTGTAGATGTAAAATTAGTTGTGAAATTGTGTGGGAATGAGGTCGCATCGGGTCAAGAGGCGTTTATTTAAAATCGAATTAAAAATATAACAGATTGAGAGGATGATGAGAATTTCGGAGTTAAACGGGTTAGCGGATAAGCATAATTTGCAGTTTATACGTAAAACAAACGAGTTGATTGTTTTGATTGTGATAGTGATAAAATTAACGAAAAAACAAGTTAAACGAGCAAATTTTACGGATCCGATATTGCCGGAACCGACGACTTTGCCGGAGAAGACCCTCAAAGCGGGTTTTCTTTTTATTTGACTTAACAAGTTTGGTCATTTAACATATAGTCCCTACAGTTTCTAAGTTTTACAAATAACTAAAAACTCTAACTATTAAAGGGCATTTTAGTTATTTTAGTATAACTTAACAAAAAAAGTTAACCGGGTTTGGCCTTAATACTCAACATTATGACAAATTAGAACGTTAATACCTGACTTTGCAACGAAAAACAATTAGTACCTGACATTGAAATTTGGCAGAAACCACAGGGACCAACAGTGTAACTTTTTCTATTATAAATTTAAAATTACTATTCATCATCCTTAATATATATATATATATATATATATGGTGGGGTTCTAGAGTGAACGCTAGTTTATTTGCGAACTGAGTGAACAAATCTTGGCCATTGATTTAAACATGTGTATGGCTAGGATTTTATCATCAAATCGTAAAATATACTAGTGTATTTCATCATCAAATCCTGTCCGTTTATTTACACATGTGTATTGTCACACCCCCAAAATCCACACGCGGAGTACCACCGCTTGGGAGCGTGACGTGACCAGGATCAAGCCATCAATCATATCAAACATAGCATTTAATAATAATAAAAGTCATTAAGTAGTTCATCCTGACATGATCGATATTTCAAAACCAAGCATTGTTTAAGTAGCGGAAGCATTGTTATAAACCCAAGTTAAAATACTGAAATGTCATAAGTGTCCAACAAAGTATTACGATCCTTGTCCACAACGACCGGCTCCTCTTTGTGCAAGCTCCATGTACCTAACGATCTGCAAGGCATGTAACAGAATGATCAACAAACTAGTTGAGCGAGTTCACAGTAAGTAAATGCGTAACAGTAAGTAACGGTGGCTCTACTGGGCCGATAGTAAGTTATACAGGTGGGGGCTTCCCATGTTATGTGACCACTAGACTATTCGTATCAACTACTCGTATCATCCCTGTTCTTCTTCCGAGAACAGTAGCGCGTATGGGGTGTACGTAGGTTTTACGTACGTATCCTTCATAACCGAGGATAGGAGACGCGGGGGGTGTACGTGGGTTTCACGTACGTATCCTTTGTACCGAGGATAGAAGTAAGTAATGCGTACACGTAGGTTTTACGTGCGTGCCTGACATCCGAGGCAGTAATTGGCATATGACCACGTAGGTGTTATTCTAACCTACGGAACCGTCCTGACATCCGAGGATCATGGTAGGTGATAGTCTAGGAAAGTATATGTACGTTCTTAGTCAATTGTAACCTTTATTCCCATTCCCACGACCCGGGGAATCCCATGCCTTAGTAGAAGTGTGAACTCACCTGGGTTTGCTCGGCAGACAGTATAATGCTCAAGTATACAAGTAAGGAATCAATCACGTCCTATCATGGTTACTATGCAAGTTAGGTTCGTATGTAGCACGTTTGTATCACGTATGGTATCAAGTATGATCATGGCAAATCACTTAAACGTATCAGCAGTTCATATCAAGTAACGAGTCCAAGTAGTCGGCCCAATTAACATAAGCAGTCCAATTAGCAACTATGTAAACAAGTCCAATAACATAACAGTCATAAGGTTGGGCCCGTGACAGCGTAGGCCCAAAACAGTGTACGTGCAAAGGAGGTCTCGAGTCGCAACCAGCGATCTCGAGTCGCAACCGGTGGTTACGAGTCGCAACAGGTGGTCTCGGTTCATCATGGCCCGGTTACGAGTCACAGTCGGAGATTACGAGTCGCAATAGGAGGTTGCGAGTCGCAACTGATGATTTCGGCTCATCATAGTCTGGTTACAAACATCAATACGGATCGAATAACAAATCACTCATGTAACCTATTACGTATGTAATCATGATCACCATTTACAGAAGTCGATTCACAAGAACACAATCAACATACACACAAACAATTTCAAACATGACAAGTACTAACCGAATTAGAGAAGAAAAGAGGGTGATCCGAATTGTGGAGGCTCTTGCCGTCGGGTTCCAAGCAACGAGAGGGAGAGAGAGTTTGTGTGTGTGTTGCAAAGATTGTAAAACTCAAACCCTAAGATGTGTGTATGTACATATACGTGTGAGGTGAGGGTGGGCCGAAACCTCACTTGGGCCGGCTTGTGATCTCGAGTCCCTTACATGGACCGAGTGGGTTTGCAAACAATAGTAAAGCCCAATTGATTTATGGATCGGGTGTAGTGTTGTGTGATCCAATAACGCAACATTTAAACATTTAACCGTAACATTCATTTAACCAAATAAGGTTCACATAAACACATATCGTTACACAAAGCAAGTCTAAAGTTCGAGTTGTCACATTATCCCCAACTAATTGGAAATTTCGTCCCGAAATTTGGTATGCACTCACTGAGGAAGCTAGGTAAGTTATAGCATTCACTGGTTTTCCTGGGGTGTCACATCCTCCCCCCGTTGATCTGGAATTTCGTCCCGAAATTCCGAAGTAGTAGCTTCATCCTCAGTAGTGGTAGCATTGGTTTCGAATAACTGGGGGTACTTTTCTGTCATTCTGTCTTCACGTTCCCAGGTGTACTCTGGGCCACGTTTGGAGTTCCAACGAACTCGAACAAGAGGGATTCTCCTGCTTTTAAGGACCTTCACATCCCGGTCCGTGATTTCTACTGGTTCCTCGACGAACTGCAGACGCTCGTCGATAGTGAGTTCCTTAAAAGGAATGATGAGGTTTTCATCTGATAGGCACTTCTTTAAGTTCGATACGTGGAAGACATTGTGAACTGCTCCGAGTTCAGCTGGTAGGTTCAACTTGTAGGCTACCTTGCCAATCTTTTCTAAGATTTCGAATGGTCCGACGTACCGCGGATTCAGTTTGCCCCGTTTGCCAAAACGTACCACACCCTTCCAGGGTGAAACTTTCAATAAAACCCGGTCTCCGACCTCAAATTCCAAAGGCTTTCTACGCTTGTCCGCGTAGGCTTTCTGACGGTCGCGTGCTGCCGCCATGCGTTGCCGTATCTGTGCTATCTTTTCTGTGGCGTCCACTACAATCTCTGGACCCGTAATCTGACTATCCCCCACCTCTGCCCAACAGAGAGGTGACCGGCATTTACGTCCGTACAATGCCTCGAATGGAGCGGCTTGAATGCTGGTATGGTAACTGTTATTGTACGAAAACTCCACCAAAGGGAGGTGCTTTTCCCAGCCGTTGCCGAAATCGATAACGCATGCTCGAAGCATGTCTTCGAGAGTTTGGATCGTACGCTCAGACTGCCCATCCGTCTGAGGATGATATGCTGTGCTCATGTCTAATCGTGAGCCGAAAGATTTATGCATTGCTTGCCAAAGCTCTGACGTGAATCGTGCATCGCGATCCGAAATAATAGAGGTGGGCACTCCGTGCCTCGAAACAACTTCTTTAAGATAGACGTCTGCGAGAGTGGAGAACTTGTCCGTTTCCTTAATCGGCAGGAAGTGTGCAGACTTGGTGAGTCGATCAACTATGACCCATATTGTATCGTTCCCACGCTGAGATCTAGGTAAGCCTGTAACAAAATCCATGGAAATTTCTTCCCATTTCCATTGCGGTATCTTAGGCTGCTGAAGTAGACCAGCTGGTTTCTGATATTCAACCTTGACTCTCGCACAGGTCAAACATTTTCCAACGTACGTAGCGATGTGGGCCTTCATGCTAGGCCACCAATAAGTAGTGCTGATGTCGTGGTACATTTTATCCGACCCTGGATGTACCGAATAGCGAGTCTTGTGAGCTTCATCCATTACAAGTTCGCGTAAACCGCCATAAAGTGGGACCCAAATCCGGCCCGTTACATAGTAGGCGCCGTCTTCCTTTTGTTCCATTTGTTGTCGTGAGCCGCGTAAGGCTTCAGCCTTGACGTTTTCGGGCTTCAATGCTTCTGCCTGAGCATTTCGTATCTGTGCAGGAAGGCTAGACTGAATCGTAAGCTGTAGCGCTCGCACGCGCCGTGGTAGAGTGTCCTTTCGACTTAGAGCGTCAGCCACAACATTGGCTTTGCCTGGATGGTACTTGATGGCGCATTCGTAGTCGTTAAGTAACTCGACCCATCGTCGTTGACGCATGTTCAAATCCTTCTGCTTAAGGATATGCTCGAGACTCCTGTGATCGGTGTAAATCGTGCACCTGGTACCGTACAGGTAGTGTCGCCATATCTTAAGCGCGAAAACAACAGCTCCCAGCTCTAGATCGTGCGTCGTGTAGTTTCGTTCGTGAACCTTTAGTTGACGAGAAGCGTAGGCTATCACTTTATCACGTTGCATCAACACACATCCAAGACCCTGGATGGATGCATCACAATATACTACGAAGTCTTCTGTGCCTTCTGGCAATGAAAGAATAGGTGCGCTGCAGAGCCTATCCTTTAGATACTGAAAAGCAGTTTCCTACGTGTTGCCCCAACGGTAGGTGACACCCTTCTGTGTCAGTAGCGTAAGTGGTTGCGCGATCTTTGAAAAGTCTTTAATAAACCGTCTGTAGAAGCCTGCCAAACCCAAGAATTGACGTATTTCTGTCGGTGTACGCGGTGCAGGCCAGTTTCTGATCGAATCTACCTTGGATGGATCGACGTGAATCCCGTCCTTGTTTACCACGTGGCCTAAGAAGTGGACTTCACGAAGCCAGAAGTCGCATTTAGAAAGCTTAGCGTACAGCTGTTCCTTCCGAAGGAGTTCCAATATAAGGCGTAGATGCTGCTCGTGCTCCTCCTGACTCTTGGAGTAAATCAGAATGTCGTCGATGAATACAATGACGAACTTGTCGAGATAGGGTTTGCACACCCTGTTCATAAGATCCATGAATACAGCAGGTGCGTTTGTAAGTCCGAACGGCATAACCAAGAACTCATAGTGACCATAGCGAGTTCTGAATGCTGTCTTAGAGACGTCCTCCTCGCGGACTCTCAGTTGATGATAACCTGACCGTAGGTCGATCTTGGAATAGTAACACGACCCTTGCAACTGGTCGAATAAGTCGTCTATGCGTGGAAAAGGATAACGGTTCTTCACCGTCACCTTGTTGAGTTCACGGTAGTCGATGCACATCCTGAACGTACCGTCTTTCTTTTTCACGAAAAGTACTGGAGCTCCCCAAGGCGAAGAGCTTGGACGAATGAAACCCTTTTCCAAGAGTTCTTGCAGTTGCTTTGACAGTTCCTCCAATTCTGATGGAGCTAGACGATATGGTGCGCGAGCTATGGGTGCTGCCCCTGGAGCGAGCTCGATCTGAAATTCGACCTGACGATGAGGCGGTAAGCCAGGTAAATCTTCAGGAAACACCTGAGGGTAATCACGTACAATTGGAATATCCTCCAATTTCTTTTCCTTTACTGATGCATCTGAAACAAGAGCCAAAATGGCTGTGTGACCTTTACGTAAGCACTTCTGAGCCTTCAAGAATGAGATGATGCCAACCACTGCACCACTCTTGTCGCCTTGAACTTCAAGAGGTTCCTGACCAGAACGAGGAAAGCGAATAATCTTCTCGCTGCATAGGATTTCTGCCTGGTGTTGGGATAACCAATCCATCCCAATCACGACGTCGAAACTTCCCAAAACTATGGGAATGAGATCAATAGAAAAGGCTTGACCAGCTAGAATAAGGTTACAACCCTGAACTACGTGCGTGGCTTCTAGACTTTTACCGTTAGCTAACTCTACTACATGTTTGGTGGGTAAAAGTGTTGGTGCACGTTTTAGCAGTTGACACATTTTCACAGACATATAGCTTGTATCCGCACCCGAATCAAACAAAACAGTAACGTAAATATTGTCGAGGAGAAACTTACCCATCACAACGTTGGGATCATTCACTGCGTCGCCACGACCTAGTACGAATGCACGGCCCCTTGCCTCGTTGCCGTTGTTGTTTCCCCCATTGTTGTTGTTGCCATTGCCCTGATTGTTGTTGTTGTTGTTCTGGTTCCTGTTGAGCTGTGGACAGTGTCTCTTGATGTGGCCTTCAGCACCACAATTGTAGCATCCCTTGTTGCTTTGTTGTTGGTTAGGCTGAGCGTGAGGCTGCTGCTGATTTTGGTTCGCAGGACGAAGGCTTCTACAGTCTTTGGCCTCGTGACCCATCTTGAGGCATCTTTGACAACGACCCTTGTTACACTGGCCGTTGTGGTGCTTGTTGCAGTTGTTGCACTTTGGAAGATTTCCGCGATATCCACCCTGCCTGTGGCTACCTGACGACTGCTGGTTAGGGCTTTGATAGTTGTCAGTCTTTCGCTGCTGATTCTGGGACTGAACCGAAACGGATGCTTTGCTTGAATCCCCCTCCCATTTCCTCTTGTTGTCACTGAGGGTAACGGGAGTAGCTGAAGGAGTGACTGTAGTAGTAGCGCTGACACGCTTAGGCAGTTTATTCTGTTCCACTGCCTGATCGGTGATGCGATGAGCGAGGCGTTGGATTTCCTGGATATTTTCGAGGTTAGCCGACGTCACGTGGCTCTGAATTTCTGGCGCCAATCCCTTGAGATACAACTCAATGCGCTTATATGGAGGGTCCACCATAGTAGGGCACAGAACGGCCAGCTCGTTCGACCGTTTAGTATACGCTTCGATCTCTGACCCAACCATTTTCAGATTATACAGCTCGTCTTCTAGCTTGTGAATATCTTCACGCGTGCAATACTCACGCTTGATGAGTTCCTTAAAATCGTTCCATGGGGTGGCGTTAGCAGCTGCCAGCCCAAGAATCTGCACCTGCGCGTTCCACCAGGTTAGCGCGATTCCTTCCAAGGTGCCGGTAGCAAACTTGACCTTGCGAGCCTCAGGGCACTCGCACATCTCGAATACTGATTCTAGCTTCTCGAACCAGTGGAGGAGTCCAACCGCTCCTTCTGTGCCGCTGAAAGAGTTTGGACGACAGTCCATGAAGTTCTTGAAAGTGCAGACAGGCTGCTGCGCGTGTTGACCTATTGTGTACGAATAGGACGAAGTTAAATATAAGTGTGAATGTAGGATCTAGGGATCCTAGTGTGTGCCTATACTGCAGGATATACTACCTGCTTGAGCTGCTGCAACTGCCGCAGCAACTTGGGCTTGAACAAGAGCCTCTAACTGGGCTTGTGTCATGTTAATTCTTCCAGCCATTGATCTTCATGTCAAAGGCGAAATAGATGAGAAAAGTTCGCGAATAGTGCGATGACAGAAAAGCGTAAGTACGTAAGGGTTCTTAAGCAACAGCAAATAGTGAGCATTGTAGTCTAAGCATACCACGAGCAAAGTTCTAAGTAATTCTAGCAAGTAGGCAATAAACATAAACCTTATTACCTAAAATGTCGAGTCTTGCACGTGGGGCGAAGCGTCGTTGTGGATCGTTGAGAGCACTGTTCTGGTTATAGTCCGGTTTTAATAAAAACGTTTTCCCATATTAAAACCAAGTTCTCTATAACCAATGGCTCTGATACCAATCTGTCACACCCCCAAAATCCACACGCGGAGTACCACCGCTTGGGAGCGTGACGTGACCAGGATCAAGCCATCAATCATATCAAACATAGCATTTAATAATAATAAAAGTCATTAAGTAGTTCATCCTGACATGATCGATATTTCAAAACCAAGCATTGTTTAAGTAGCGGAAGCATTGTTATAAACCCAAGTTAAAATACTGAAATGTCATAAGTGTCCAACAAAGTATTACGATCCTTGTCCACAACGACCGGCTCCTCTTTGTGCAAGCTCCATGTACCTAACGATCTGCAAGGCATGTAACAGAATGATCAACAAACTAGTTGAGCGAGTTCACAGTAAGTAAATGCGTAACAGTAAGTAACGGTGGCTCTACTGGGCCGATAGTAAGTTATACAGGTGGGGGCTTCCCATGTTATGTGACCACTAGACTATTCGTATCAACTACTCGTATCATCCCTGTTCTTCTTCCGAGAACAGTAGCGCGTATGGGGTGTACGTAGGTTTTACGTACGTATCCTTCATAACCGAGGATAGGAGACGCGGGGGGTGTACGTGGGTTTCACGTACGTATCCTTTGTACCGAGGATAGAAGTAAGTAATGCGTACACGTAGGTTTTACGTGCGTGCCTGACATCCGAGGCAGTAATTGGCATATGACCACGTAGGTGTTATTCTAACCTACGGAACCGTCCTGACATCCGAGGATCATGGTAGGTGATAGTCTAGGAAAGTATATGTACGTTCTTAGTCAATTGTAACCTTTATTCCCATTCCCACGACCCGGGGAATCCCATGCCTTAGTAGAAGTGTGAACTCACCTGGGTTTGCTCGGCAGACAGTATAATGCTCAAGTATACAAGTAAGGAATCAATCACGTCCTATCATGGTTACTATGCAAGTTAGGTTCGTATGTAGCACGTTTGTATCACGTATGGTATCAAGTATGATCATGGCAAATCACTTAAACGTATCAGCAGTTCATATCAAGTAACGAGTCCAAGTAGTCGGCCCAATTAACATAAGCAGTCCAATTAGCAACTATGTAAACAAGTCCAATAACATAACAGTCATAAGGTTGGGCCCGTGACAGCGTAGGCCCAAAACAGTGTACGTGCAAAGGAGGTCTCGAGTCGCAACCAGCGATCTCGAGTCGCAACCGGTGGTTACGAGTCGCAACAGGTGGTCTCGGTTCATCATGGCCCGGTTACGAGTCACAGTCGGAGATTACGAGTCGCAATAGGAGGTTGCGAGTCGCAACTGATGATTTCGGCTCATCATAGTCTGGTTACAAACATCAATACGGATCGAATAACAAATCACTCATGTAACCTATTACGTATGTAATCATGATCACCATTTACAGAAGTCGATTCACAAGAACACAATCAACATACACACAAACAATTTCAAACATGACAAGTACTAACCGAATTAGAGAAGAAAAGAGGGTGATCCGAATTGTGGAGGCTCTTGCCGTCGGGTTCCAAGCAACGAGAGGGAGAGAGAGTTTGTGTGTGTGTTGCAAAGATTGTAAAACTCAAACCCTAAGATGTGTGTATGTACATATACGTGTGAGGTGAGGGTGGGCCGAAACCTCACTTGGGCCGGCTTGTGATCTCGAGTCCCTTACATGGACCGAGTGGGTTTGCAAACAATAGTAAAGCCCAATTGATTTATGGATCGGGTGTAGTGTTGTGTGATCCAATAACGCAACATTTAAACATTTAACCGTAACATTCATTTAACCAAATAAGGTTCACATAAACACATATCGTTACACAAAGCAAGTCTAAAGTTCGAGTTGTCACATGTATGGCCAAGATTAGTTCGCAAATACACTATTTTATATATATATATATATATATATATATATATATATATATAATAGTATGGGTAGGTATTGTTATATTTTAGTACTATATAGTATAATTAAAAAGGCGAAGTTGATTGTTGTTATTCCGGTCTGTCTTTTGTTTGTGTCAAGAAAACCGCTTGTGTTTGTTATTTCTGACATCAAGTATTTAGAGGGGGTAGCGGCATAACTTGTTGTTTGTCTATCTGTCATTACTCTGTAATCGTCTATGTTCACACAATTATTCATATATTTTAATTTAAAATGAGATTCGTTTATTGTTCTTCTAAAAAAAAAAATCACATGTATAAACCATTTCAATTATGTGAACACAACTGTATATATTTAGTTTTTGTTTCATTTTATATTTGTAAACTACAACTCATTGACTCAATACTACAAGCATCTTTTACAACTCAAAGTCTCACCTCTTAGCGCCTATTTTCTTAGTCAAACAAAACGATTACTTTTTTTAGTCAAACAAAACGATTACTTAAAAATTAAAATACGGCTTGTTAGTTTAAAATATATATATAATCAAAGAAATTGTTAGTTACAATTAAATTTATATTGATGTATATGTGTTGGTTCCGATTACTTGTTAGTTTTGGATTCCTTCACCCAACGCCATGTTAGAGTTGGTTCCGAAACCGAACTCTGGAATGGTTCCTTGATCAGTCATAGTCGAAGGATGAAAAAGATGTCAAAGGCTGAAATAAAAGAAGATGAGGGTGGTTATAGAAAAAATCGGTGGGCCGCCAATGAAGAAACAGTGATCTAATTAGGGAGTTAATTAGATTGGTTTATGTTCCTTTCATGATGGTTAATCTTCTTAAGGATATTTGAGCTCCGACTTGGTAATCAATCCTGCAAAACAGAACACCGTTACTCGTTAAGAGGGGAATGTGGGGGTTTCCCTCTTAACCAGGCTCCGGCGTGAGAATAAGCGACCGCTTTGAGAGTAATTAAGTGTCAAGAGTGAGAGTAGAGGGAATCGAATGTTTAACCTGTGGAATGAGGTCTCTATTTATAGCCGGAGAGGTGTAAGGGGTTATGGGCTGATGGGCCTTGGGCCGGAAGCGGACAACAAAACGGATATGCTCTTTGTCTCACTGGCGTCGACCGCTTAGTGGCTTCTAGACGTTCATCGGTGCTGGCGCACCTTGATTGGAGCCACGTGTCATTGTTGTCGGCCTTGTTGTCCTTCTGTCATCAGCAGACAAGTGGAGATCGTGGGACAGTTGTCTCCGTCCTCTGATTGGTGCCACGTAGGCGTCCTTGTGTACTTCTCGTCAGGCGATCGTGGCACACGATTGTGCAGAGCCTGCTAGACGCTCATTGGCTCCTTTTACTGCCACTTGTACCTTATGTACCACTGTGGGTAGCTGTGCGCTTCCCTACTGAGTGGCTCTTGTTGGACAGCAAACTAATCCGCGCGGGGTTCGTATGCTCATTTGTTCCATTGTTTTATGCTAAGTGCTGATATCTGAGCCTCTTGTGGGCCTTGCCTCGCGCGAGATAAACTACAATGTGTGTAGGTCGCGCGTGGATATTATTAATAAGTTTTCTGAAATAAGGAGTATGGTTTCGCGCGCAACCTGGGCGGAGGTTTGCGCGACTTTTTGGGACCATACCCTTTCAAACACTTTATCCCGTTTCATTACTGAATATCTGAAACATTCATAAGATTAGGTTCCAGATTTTTTTTAACTTAAAGCTTACACGTCTAGTTAACTGATAACCCAGACAAACCGACTTAACGAGTTATTACACAATTAAATTTCAGTCAAAAACAATAATGTTTTATACATAAAACTTTGTCACGCGTGATCATATATTATCTTTTTGAGAAGGATTTCCCAAGGAGGTGGCGGTTTAAGAGTGTTCGGTTATTCAAGTGCTTGATAATCCGTACGGTACCAGCCCTTGTATATACCTGTCATAAACACCAAAAACAATCAGTGTTCATATTTCTTTTGCGTTAACAGATCGAAAATAACAAAAGAAAATGTTTGGAACGACCAAGGTTCTGTCACGTATCGTAACCGAAACGCCTTCTAACGTCGCATGCCGCGTAAGTTAATAAGTGCATTTTACCCGTGTTCACTTTGCTTCATTGTGCACTTACTAAACTGTGCAGTTACCTATACATTATGCTATATAGTGCATTGACATGTGCACTTTGCTAAACTATGCACTGTACACGAACTTATGCACTATGCAAAAACTGTGCACTGAAATGTGCACTATGCTAAACTGTGCACTGTGCATTGACATTTACAATATGCTAAGCTGTGCACGAACTTGTGCACTATGCTAAACTGTGCACGGACATGTGCACTATACTAAACTGTGCACTGATATGTGCACTAAGCTAAACTATGCACTACGCATTGACATGTGCACTATGCTAAACTGTACACGAACATGTGCACTATGCTGAAATGTGCATTGAAATATGCACTATACTAAACGGTGCACTCTGCATTGTCATGTGCATTATGCAAAACTGTGCACGAACCTATGCACTATGCTAAATTATGCACTGACATGTGCATTACGCTAAACTGTGCATGATATGCACCAAATACAACATATAAATTATATGAAATAAGGTATAAAATAAACCGTTTTTAGTATTAATGTTAGAAAAAGTGTGTTTCTTTGTATATTTTTTATTTTCAGTATTAAAAGAGCTTAAATGTACAAAAGGAACAAATTAACGGCAAAAACCAGCATAAATACAAAAGAAGGGAAGTTGATACATCATACCGACCCTCTGAACTTCACCCCAAGACCAAAAACAACGAATCAGAAGACAAGCACGGGGTCATGCCACCAAGGAATGGGGTTGTGCCCCACTCAAGATTCCATAAAGAAAAAGACAAACAGGAGCAGACAAGAGACACGGGGCCATGTCTAACGGACACGGGCCGTGGTCAACTCACGGATATGCAAATCTTGGATTAAACAACAAGTACAATGGCCACGGGGCCGTGTCGTTGACACACGGGGCCATGCAAGTATCTGGACTGACACAGATCATTAAATGAAGATCGAGAAGAAGGGGGCACAGGGTCGTGCCCACCGGGCATGAGGCCGTGTAAAGCTTCTATTTCCATCAATAAATACGGGTGTTTGGTTCAATTGCAATCTATCTCTTGGCAAACCACTTCTCTTGCATTTGCCACCACTCCACCACCACAATACCACCACCA
This sequence comes from Helianthus annuus, assembly GCF_002127325.2. Classification (NCBI taxonomy): domain Eukaryota; kingdom Viridiplantae; phylum Streptophyta; class Magnoliopsida; order Asterales; family Asteraceae; genus Helianthus; species Helianthus annuus. The sequence goes on along the minus strand of NC_035435.2, from coordinate 172,682,160 downwards.
TTCACCCATTATGCATCTTTAGAGTGTGTAGAAGTCTCGGGATCTAAGATTGATCGTAAGAGTTTTTGTCAAACAAAGGCCATGCTTGGCTAATCTCTTACATCACTTGGTGAGGACAAGTCATTTATGTATTACTTTTTATTTCTAAGCTTTGGTAAACTTTTTAATTGGGTTTGTATTAATGACTTTAATGTCTAGTTTTTTATAGTGAAAATGAACTTTATTCTATCATCTCTCTATGTTTTGTTGATTCACTCATTCGTGTTTTTACATTTTATATAAAGCACGTTAACTGCCTGGAAGGGGGTTAGAATGATGGTTTAGGTAAAGTTTTTGCCTCGTTCAGTGTATAGATCCTGCGAGGACTTGGTTCAAACTTATTAGGACTTTCTTTGAGGCATATAACATCAAATCAGGGGAAGTAAGAACGGCTTGAATCCCTTATATATAAACTACTATTAAACCTTTAAACCGTCCTTGCGAGACTGTATCCCTTCTATATTTATTCACCATCATGTGATCTAGTTGTCATTTTTTCTTATTTGACCCGTTATGATTTATGCCATAGGGTCTTATTTCAAATTTCATTGTTTATCACCAAATTATGATTTAACTAATAATACTCGTTTTGACCCGTTTCATGGTTTTTGCTATGGGGGTCTCATCTCAAGATTTCTCCTTTGTCACCAACATTAGTTCGTCATGATTTTATCCATCATGGTTTCCACCATAGGGTCTCATTTTGACATTTTTACCCATTTAACCGGAACCATTCTTAAGCATGCATATACTTCCTATCATTTATGTAGCGATTTTATTCTTGGAAGTGTAAGCTTTACTTACCTTGCGCCTGTTCGAACTTCCTCGTGCCTATGACCCCTTTGACCCATTCCTTTCCAAGCTCCCACCTAGCTTGTCAAGTGTCAAACTATCACATAATATCCACAAGATGGTTAGATTATTCATCCTACATTATGACCATCACATTTTATGGACCTTTATACCATATTTCTCATTCGATTCTATTATTAGTCAGTTTGACTTTTTAAAATGTCAAATTGCCAATTGATATTTTAAAATGCACTAACAAGTTCAATAAAATTCATTTAGGCATTTTATCAAACATCTTATGAGCATGTGTTTTAAGATACTTCTATTGGCTCAAGTAACAACTTCTAACCATGTGATTTCAACTCAACAAGTAGGTACCTTTATTATGATCACGTTGGCACCTAAATTCCAGTTTATTATATGTTGATACATAATTTGACTATCATTATTCATGGATTCTATTTTCTCAACAAAACCTAGTTCTTCATACACATGAGTAACAATCCTAACACCTTGTTCATATTAAATACTTCACAATTTTAATAAGTATGATAACACTAAGCATTCATATACTATCAATTTCACTATAAAATCTACAATCCATTCAAGAATTGCAAACCATGGAGTTCATTCTCATTCACTACTTTACCAAAAATAAAATTATAACATATCCAAGCTGATCAATAGTTTATGTTCATGCATGTGATTTGGCCTCAATTCATCTTTCAATTTGTTAGAACAAGATGAAATAGGTTTTAGCTTTGTGCTCCCTCCCTTCTTTCTCTCTTGATGTCGACACACACATGTATAATTTTTAGCTTTTCATCTTTCTAGTTTCCATTTTCCAACTTTAACCCTTTAAGTTTGGTTAGTTATAAATAGGACACCCTTTTTACCCATTTTACTAACAAACACAATTATTTGACTAGGTTAGATAATCCTAATTATTATACTTATGTTATTTACCACCAAGGTGAACTTTATATATTTTTGGGGTGTTATAATAGGTGACTAACAAACACATTCATATCAATCTCATAAATTCATACATAATTTACATAAAAAATCTAAATTAATATTGTTGTAATTTTAATGAGTTTTGTATTTATTTAATTAATTTCATTTTTGAGGTAACATCCTTATTTTAGAATTAATATTAAATTAAAATGAATAATAAATAGAATTAACATTTATGAAATCATAGGAGTGTAGTATTTGTGTCATGTGTATATTTATTAAAAGTCTATAACTAATTGGAAAGTTCGACTTGAAACAGTCTATAAGATCCTACTACGATTAATAAATACAAAATTGTGGTAAGATGTGGGTTCGACCGCATTAACACACTATGAGATCCAACTATAGTTGATTTCTCAAACAACTTTGGAAGTATCAAAATGGTTGGAAATGTAATCGTTCATTATTTTCTCTTAAAAGGCAATTGCAAAAAAAAGAAGAAGAAGACAGTACGCTTAAATCACATTTAAAAAAACAGGCCCCGCGATGCGAGAAATCAATTCTAGCTCTACATATTCACCTCGAAATCTACAAAATACCATAAAACATAATTTTACTAAAAGAAAAATATGGTGGGCTTGCTATGACATCAAGTTATATAAACTATATTAATAAAAGAATTTTTTGAATATGAATCTATTATTATATTAAGGTAGCGTTCGTTTCATGGAATGGAATTAGGAAGTTTTTCTTTGTAAAATTGATCTTGGTTGGGGGAGGGAGGAATTTGAAATCCAATGAATTTCTTTAATCAATGAAATTTGTGACTATTTCAACATTCCATTCCATTCCTTCATTTGAGTGAAGGATTTCTAAGGAATGTTGAAATAGTCACAAATTTCATTAGAGTGAAGGATTTCAAATTCCTCCCTCCCCAACCAAGATCAATTTTACAAAGAAAAACTTCCTAATTCCATTCCATTCCATTCCATGAAACGAACGCTAGTTGTTACAAAGAATCATTTATGTTAAATTTTCAACTTTCTTTTCTGGATAAGAAATTGAATGTTATTAACTCCCTAGTATGGGCAGATACAAATATAAAATGAATTTGAATTCAATGTAGTCGGCTGGGTATATTCAACTTTTATATCGGCTTCATACCTGATAGTAGCAAAGTTAAAGCATGTTGTTGAGATTGTTGAATATAACTAATAATCATTGGACAAAGGGTAAGCAAAAAGAGATATTATTTATAATTATTTTGTTATACTTTGCAGTAAGATATTTTGTTGAATTCATGCTATAGTTTGATTTCTCTTGGATATTATTCATAGTTTATGTTATACATTATATTCAGTTGTTAAACAAAAGGCTAATATACATAAAATAAATAAAAAAAACTATATCTAGGGGAAGTAACGTACAACAGTCCTTAATGTGCGATGCGTACGCGAGTAAAACTCTAATTACGCATAGACAAAAAACCATAATCACGCTTGAATAAAAACCATAATCACGCATATGGTAAGAAAAAACAACAAAATCACGCATGAGTAAACCCTAATGATGCATATAATATTCATAACTACGCACATTATGATTTTACTCGCGTATGCGTCTCATGTTAATTAGGGTGTAAGGGGCACTCCCCTAAGAGGGGAGTCCCCTCTCTTACGCATAACCAATCCTCGTGTGCCACGTCAACTCCCCTAACACCCTAAATTGATGGCGGCACTCCCCTCTTAGGTGACTTGGTTTTTATTAAAAAAAAAAAAAGAAATTTTTCATTGGACGCCCCTCCCTCTCTCCTCCCTCTCTCTTCGGTGACTTCCCACCGATGTTGGTCCCCGAATGAATGGCGGCACCACCCCTAAGAGGTGGAGAAGGTCCCCGCAAGGGGTCACCGAGAACGCCCCCTGCACCCTTATCCTCAAAAATTTTCATCAAATATGAAGCAACGTTAGTTGTTTAAGTTTCTACTCAACCATCATTAATGTATTGAGTCTATGAGATGATTGAGATCAAGGGTTATAATTTTTTTTTTTTAATTATTGGATACAGGTCATATTAAGTTATTAATTTCTATTGAAAAAATGAGGCAAGCTGGCCGTTGACTTAATAAGAGATTAGATCATTATGTGAGAGAGCGTTGACTTGGCCCATACGAGCATATACCTTAATATGCTACAAATGATTCTTACACATGTGAATCTTTAAATAGAGATGGACGCAAAGTATCCTCTACTCACTATCTTCAATTCATTTTCTTCTTCTCTCTAAAATAATTGTGTAGCCATCTCTTCACAAGGTACTCTCTCAGTCTCTCTCCCATACTATCTTTACATTGGCTCATAAAAAAAGGTGTTAATATTCACACATCCCTCCTCTCTATCTCTCTATATATACATAAATACATATAGAGAGAGACAGAGTGAAAATGATTCGAAAATAAGATTTTAAGGATGTGAAAATAGAATGAGCCTAAAAAAAGTTGAAAGCCGGACTATTCAACAACTGTTCTAACTATGTTTATGTGTATATGTATGTTTTCGTATGCGTGTCAATGAGTTTTCAGTCACGCACATAAAATTGTCGACGTAAAAACTAGATTATTCACATATCCTGATAATTTGTATTGTAAAATCCGAAATAACGCTATGGATCACACTCCAACTTGACTTCTTTCCAATAATTAAGTCATTTTTCTAGCTTACTTTTAAGTAAAAGTCAGAAGTAACACTATTTTTGATACATTGAACATCAACATGAGGACATGCATTTAAAACTTAGTCAAGTATCTTAATTTTTTTAATAATACAAAATATTTATAGAAATTATGTTACAGGTTAGGGTTGGTATGACCATATAGTTTAACAATACGTTTGTCTTAATTGTTTATATTTGTTTGTTTTGTTTGTTTGTAAATGCATACATCATGCATGACTTTTCGTTTAAGTAACAAAATGAGAGTACTAAAAGTCATTGGCTGGTCCACCTTTTTTGGTCATCATCGTTACAACCAGAAAATATTAAAATATTTTGTTTTGAAACAGTCTTCCGACATTTTTAATACAATTAATTCATAATAATTGTTGATATGACAGCTGGAAATATTTAATTTTATTGGTAGATATTTATACATATGACAAGGTATATTTACAATATTTTATTTAAAATATTATTAACTTAAAGACAACCAATTCAAGCCTCTTAATCTCAACATTTGTACATCAGTACATGAGTGAGTTTATTGGGTTTCAATTCAAATTTTTTTAATGGTAAATTTGGATCACTGACGGAACAATTGTATTATCTGATTTATTGTTCTGAAAAAGTAACTTGGTATATTCTTTGGTTGTAGGCATAGTTTTGGAAGAAGGAAGTAGCCATGGCTCGAGAGCAACTCCAAGTGCTCAGTGCACTTGATTCGGCGAAAACACAATTGTACCATTTCACGGCGATCATCATCGCCGGTATGGGTTTCTTCACAGACGCATACGATCTTTTTGCGATCTCCCTTGTCACCAGATTGCTCGGTCGAATTTACTACTTCAAAGGTGGTGAAAAGCCCGGGACCCTACCACCCGGTGTGGCCTCATCGGTCACGGGTGTCGCACTCGTTGGAACCTTATGTGGTCAACTCTTTTTCGGGTGGCTTGGTGACAAAATGGGTAGGAAGAGAGTCTATGGTATGACTTTAGCACTTATGGTTATATGTTCACTTGCTTCTGGGCTTTCATTTGGGAATGAACCCAAAGGTGTCATGGCCACCCTTTGTTTCTTTAGGTTTTGGCTTGGGTTCGGCATAGGTGGCGATTACCCGCTCTCGGCTACAATTATGTCGGAATACGCTAATAAGAAAACCCGTGGTGCGTTTATCGCTGCGGTTTTCGCTATGCAAGGGTTTGGGATTTTGGCTAGTGGGATAGTAGCGTTAATCGTGTCGTCTTCTTTTGACCACGCGTTTAATGCTCCTGCCTATAGATCGAACAAACTTGACTCCACGGCCCCACAAGCGGACTACGTATGGCGTATTATACTCATGTTTGGTGCGATTCCAGCAGCTTTGACTTACTACTGGCGTATGAAGATGCCGGAAACCGCACGTTACACCGCTTTGGTCGCGAAAAACGCTAAACAAGCGGCGCAAGACATGGCTCGAGTTTTACAAGTTGAAATCGAACCCGAAGAGCAGAAGGTAGAGAAAATTGCTCATGATACTAGAAACTCATTCGGATTGTTTTCGAAAGAATTCGCCCGTCGCCACGGCCTCCACTTGCTCGGAACCACTTCCACTTGGTTCTTACTCGATATCGCTTTCTACTCAAACAACCTCTTCCAAAAAGACGTCTTAAGTGGTATCGGGTGGATCCCGCCCGCGAACACAATGAGTGCCATTGGTGAAGTCTACCGAGTGGCGAAAGCCCAAACCCTTATCGCGATATTCAGTACCGTTCCCGGTTACTGGTTCACGGTCTTTTTCATCGATCGCATGGGCCGTTTCGCAATCCAACTAATGGGATTCTTTTTCATGACCGTATTCATGTTCGCTCTCGCCATTCCTTACCACCACTGGACCCAACACGAGAACCGTATCGGCTTCGTAGTCATGTACTCCTTAACATTCTTTTTCGCCAACTTCGGCCCTAACTCCACCACTTTCGTGGTTCCAGCCGAAATCTTCCCCGCAAGACTCCGTTCCACCTGCCACGGTATCTCCGCTGCAGCCGGAAAAGCTGGCGCCATCGTCGGGGCCTACGGGTTCCTCTACGCTTCTCAAAGCACAAACCCGAAAAAGACCGACGCCGGTTATCCTACCGGTATCGGAATCAGGTACACCCTCATCATTTTGGGTGTGGTCAATGCATTAGGATTGTTATTTACGTTTTTGGTCCCCGAACCTAACGGCAAATCGCTCGAAGAAATGTCGGGTGAGAACGAAGAGGATATCGAGCCTACCTCAAACACAACTAACCGAACCGTTCCAGTTTGATGTACTAAAATTAGTTCATAAGGTGTTCTCATACAAGAATATTGTGGGATTTTACAAATTGACTACTTTGTGTTGAATCTTTTTGTGGAGTACTTATGATTGCTAGCTTTAAGAATCTAGTAAAGATTCAAAAAGGGCAGACATCCATGTTGTTTCGATGTGGTCAGATGTTATCTACTACGTAATGGTTTCATCTTTTTGTGGGTTCACATTGTGTTATAAAGTTGTAGGAGTTTCATACCGTTGTAACTTTATTGTTTTAGTATAATAATACGAGGAATAAATATCACAAATTCATACTTCAAACTAAAAAGGGAAAACGGGTTTGTAGCTGGACAAGCAGCAAGAAATGCAGAATCGAAAAAAGTTGATAAGCACGCTAAAGCTTGTGCAGAGAACCAACATGTTTTTGTCCATTTTTCGTTTGACACATTTAGCTCCCTAGCGTCAGAAGCTATCCAACTCCTGACCAAGGTACAACGGGTCATCCATAGCAATTGTTCAGCCCCAGAGGAGGGTTTTATCTTTGGTAGATTAGGGTTTGCAATTCAAAAGGGTGGCAGCGCAGCTTGTTGCCCGTCTAACTTCTGTTTTGATGTAACTTAACAAGTATTAATGAAAATTAAATTAAAAAAAAAGAGAAAATAATCTCTAAAGTTATATTATATTAAAGTTATCCGCTTGAGTTTTATATAATGACTAAAAATTATACCAAAGAATCCATCAAGTAAACCAACATGATGGTGATCTTTTGTTAGTTTTATACTAATTTCTTATAAACGCCCAAAAACCCGTATGAACAAACAAAAATTAATGTTTAAATGTTCTTTTATTGATTGATAACGAAGTTTAGACTCATTGCTAATAACTAGCGACGAATTTGACAATGAAGTTTATACTTTAGACCGTCTGTAGTGGGCGTTTTGTTTTAAAAAAAGCCCCCAAACACGCCCGAAAACGCCAAGCCCCCACCCCCTTGGGCGTGTTTCGGCGTTATTTTCCAAAAAAGCCCCCCGGCGTGTTTTGAATCACGCTAAAATAGCAAATTGTTGGTCAATCACAGGCATCCCTCTTTTTCTTGGCCAATCCCTTTTTTTGTTAGTTTTTTTATATTTAATTCTTTACACCCATTTTTAACATAGTACCCACATCCTCACTACATCCACTTTAAAAAACGCCCAATAATGTCTCTTGCTGACTGTACTGCCACATGACGGAAAACGCCAAAGGTAGAGGCATTATTCACCCTTACCACTACACTACACATGGTCTTATACCCATTTTCTATTACTAACAATTTTCTGAATACGTTTATCTTGAATCAAGGAGACAAAGACATACGAGTATAAATAATTCTCGTCAATTATTTATTATTGAGTCTTTTAAGGACTTTATTTATTTTTTTAAGAGTAAAGTAGAGTACTTTAAGCTCCTGAGGTTTACACTCAATCACTGGTTCAGCCTTCGTTTAAAAAAAAATCAACAGTTCGGTCTCTATGGTTGTCAATTGGAATCAATCAACTCCCTTCTAACATTATTTGTTGTTAGTCAATCGTTAGTTGAAGAAGGTATGGATGTCTTTTTACTTATAACTCGAAGGGCATTTTGGTCATTTCGTTGAATATAAGTATATAACCCACAATAATAGATTTCATCCTCTTCAACATCATATTTTCACATCATCTTCAACCTCAGTTTACTTCTAAACCCAAAAAAGATTGAACCTAGTTGTCTATGAACGGCTATATGTTCAACAGTTCTAAAATGCATTCTTTCAGCAATTAACTAACTACCCACAATTGATTATGAACTGAAGGCACAAACTTGATGAAAAAAAGTAGAAACCCACCTCTGCAAGTTCAAAAAGAATGTTAATCAAGAATATCCAAATGAAGATCAGTTGATATAAGCAAGCATTATTGATTTTATGATGGTATGAAGTGATTATCTTGAAGACCCATATGATATCTTGATTGGATTGAGTGTAAATTTGTTGAAAACAATGAAAGTGTATAGAGAATAGGAGTTTTTTTAACGACAAGAAACGACGGGCCAACCATCGTGATACCGGGTGTTGTGGTCAAGGTCGACTACTCGACCGCCGTAAGCCTCTTGGCTCTCCATTGATGCGCGGAAACCCGACCTCCACCCGCCCGAAGGCACGACAGTGGAATAATCGGTAAAACATCGCCTCTCATCCAAGTCGAACCGGTGCTACCCGTATTCGCTCTTCACATAGATGCCACAGAAAATAACAAAGAGAGTGGGAATCGAACCTGAGTCACAAAGAACACTAATTCTTTCCCCAACCACTCCACCACTACCTCATTGACAGAGAATAGGAGGTTTGAAGTGGTGGGTAGCAGAACCATTAAAGGGGAGGGAGATGACTAATTCCTATTGCAATTTCGGTCCCTAAAGAATATTAAGGTCTTTTAATCAAAATCCTAGTGTTAATTTAACTAACGTTTGATAGAGTCTTGATTGATTACAATTGACAACTGAAGGGACCAAACTGTTGATTTTTTTTCAAATGAGGGCTGAATCTGTGCTTAGGTATAAACCTCAGGGATTGAAACTGCACTTTACGCTTATTTTGAATAGATTTTGAGTTACTTAAAATTAGAATGACTTTAGTATAAATAGATGGTAAGGATATTGTAACTGGTGTGCTTCCATTGACAAATAATAAAATAAAAAAGTCGGTCGGTGATCGTTCGTATCGTGTTTTTATATTCGTTTGGGCTTGATATTCTAGCATTTTGCAAGCGTGAAAATGGTTTTTCTAATCGTTTGTCTCTATTGGTGAAATTACACCAACTTAGTTGGTTAGGCGCTATGAGTGTGAATTTCTATCAAGATACGGACCTACGCGAAATTTGTGAGTTTGTATTTAGTATAAACAGGTTCCACTCAGTTTCGTGTCGAACCTTTGAACTAGTTTATCTAATAGATCGGGTTCATGTCAACCGTCGGGTTCCCTGTTAACGTGTTTAATCTTTTTTTTTTCATTTTCTTAATACGTGTTGTGTGCCATAACTAAATTGGTTGGGTGGTTTTACCAAAATTAAAATTTTGAAAAATAATTTGACATAAAGTTTATAATTAAAATGTAAATGCTTTATATATATTTGTATTTTTTGTAGTAAGAGTGTAAACTTCGAGTATTAATATGCGAAATTCAAAAAAAAATAATAAATCCGGGTAATACGAGTCATGTTCGTGTCAACTGTAAATAGTCGTGTCGTTCTTAGGTTCTTATGTCTGACATGGTTTCAAATATCAATAGTGTTTGGGCTCATGTCAAATTATTGGGTTTGTTTCTGGTTGAACGTGTCATCCCACAAACAGAAACCATTTGTCACGCTTATTAGCGTCAATTACATCAAAAGGGAGGTCGAAGGTTCGACCCCGTCACACATGCCTATGTTAACTCTCCTTACAATAGCCAAACCCAGCGTAAACCGTTTTTTCTTTGTAAAGGTTCGACCACGTCACACATGCCTATGTTAGTTCTCCTTAAAGAGTCGTCTATATTCTTAAAATTTATAGCGATTAGAATAATACATTGACACTTTTTTCTTTGTCAATTTTGGTCCCGGTGAAAATGGGAGGATGATAAGTGACCTTATTAATCTTGTCATTTTGTAGAATTCTTATATACTTTTTAGTCGTAACAAAATCAAATCAAATTGATACATTAGTTGACTTTGATAACACTTTGATATATACCATTCACAAGGTAAGAGCATCTAAAGTAGGGCTACGGATTAGAGGTAGTGTTAAGGTCTACGGGACCAAAAAGACCTTTAGGTCACAAATAAAATGAAACAAACCGTTGGGGGTCTCACCTTAAAAAGGTGAAAATCTAAAGAAAAAGCCTACGAGGATAAGTAAAAAAACCTACGGGTCACTTGGGTAAAGCGTGGAAAACTAGTTACAATTCTCCATGTAAAATAATAACGGTCAGGAATAAAACCTAGACATAAATTCCTAAACATGAGAAAAAGATGTAAGATAGAGAAGACGTAAACTAAAAAAAAATTAGTTTTTAGTCAAAAGCAACGTTTTAACAAACATAAGTAGTACGAGGGGATTTACAAAATCTTAAACACACTTAAGGCTAGAGATAGCAAAATAGTATACCCAGATGACGGGATATGAAGTGACGGCGACTAATTATTCTAGCCGCAAAACTATTCAAAGATAAGAAAATATTATGACAAATACAAAGCGCTTGTTAATATAAGACAAGCGCGGGATAAACCTGTTAACAGACTGATGAGACTAAGTGGTTAAGTGACAACTCGGTCAATAAAGATAAAGGATATAAGCTGAAAGTAACGGCCCGCAAGGCCTTACACATGAAAGACGTACGCGTCAATATAAATGAAAACGTTAGATCGAAAAGAATGAATGAACGCCTTGAAAACGAAACTAAGTTCGTTTGGTCTAAACCAATTAACTACGTAAAGAAGGTTTCGGTGACGAAACCTCTTTAAAGGGGGTAGACTTGTAACACCCCAAAAACGGGTTTGGTAATCAAACCACGTTAATAGTAATGACAGGTAAAATACCGTTAGTGGTAAAAATTAACCCGGTAAATATTAGGAATTTGAATGAATGAACTTGATATTAATTAAAAGAAGGATAAAAACCTCGAGGAAAAACAAAGTATATAAAAGGCCCGAGTTAGCGGGATTTAAAATAGAACGGGTTATGACTATCCGAACTCATTAAATTAACTAGGAATAATTAACCTAGTTAGTAATATGTGATTAAGTGATAAATAATGAATTATGGCTTCTTTCGAACGAAATAAAACACGAGGGATTAAGGTTGCTAAGTGGGCAAACTAGTTTTATTAAAAATAAGAAAATAAAACACAACACACACACTAAAAGTGTGTGTGTGTGTGTACGTGGGTCGACCAGAGGAAAGGAAAAAGGGAACAAAACCCTAAATTGCCAAGAATCATCAAATTGAAGATCGATTCGAGCCCGAAATCAACGAATAAACACATATTAGTGATCACCTAAGCTAGGGGATCGAAAAGAATTTTTGATATTTATGAAGTTGTGAAAATTTATTTAACTTTGCATGATGCGATTTTAGTATGAATCGTTGAAGCTAGGGCCGAATTAGTAATGTATACTCGCTTAGGAACGAAACCCTAAGTGAAGAGTCTACATAGATTGCTATGATTTGAATAATTTGATGATTTGCCACACTTAGACAAGTGGGTTTTGATTATGTAGTGAAGATGATGATATACACATGTTTAAAATCATCATATTGGATAGTAGAAGCAAAGTACTTGAACAAATTATAAGTTGTGTGTATGCTCATACAAGAATTGAAATGGGTTTTTAAATGTTATGATGAAATTGGTAATTTCATCCATGTAAATAGATGTATGTAATTGTGTTATACACTAGTTCATAAGAAGAACTTGATTAGATAAGGTGTTCAAATGAATGCTAGTGGTATAATGAAACGGGTCTCACTTTTAGAATAGAACCCTTAGTTCTTGCGAAAATAAATAAATAAGTTAGATTTAATAATCGCTTGAACTAGTTGAGATATTGGAAATATAATGAACAGGGTAAAAGATTTGTTAGACGGTGGCTTAAAAGAACGCCTATCGGGTGATTAGAGAAAATGCCTACACTAGTTGATAAATCTGAATGTGCATTTTCTATACTAATGGTCATTTGACTTTTTAAAAGTCAAACTGACCTACAATACGATGAATGATAATTTTTATATGAAATACGTAAGGTGGAATAGTCATAATTGATGATGACTAATCTAACCGTCTTACGAATCATGATGATAGTTTGACGCCTGACAAGCTAGGTGGAGACTTGGAAAGGAAGCAAGTCAAACGAATCAAGTGTAAAGGAGAAGCGTGCTTCGGATGCAAGGTAAGTAAGAGCTTACACCCTTTTTATAGTATACATCAGTTGTGTGTGTTGAAATTGAATAAAGAAAAAAAATTAACGATAGAATTATAATGTTCCGACGTAAATTATATGAGTCGGAACAAGTGGAAATGGTGAGAAACCATAAACAATGGCAAAAAGGGTGAATTGGTAAATTAGTCATGTAACGATGAACTAATAAGAAATTTTGAAACATTACGCCATGGTAAATCGGAATGGGTAAAAAGGGCGAGATGGTAATTGGATATCATCTCATAAAGGAAAATGGTCATTCGGACTAAACGGGTCAAATGACATTGGTAAAATCATTTGACAATATTAATTGATGATTGCTTGTTGAGTTTTGTGATCAATGCTATGACCCGAGCCAGGTACGCATAATTAGATTTGTGGTTAAAGAAAAATGGTATTTGGTCAAATAACTGGTAGAAGTTCTTCGTCGTAAAACGAGGAACTAAAAATTGACCAAAACCCCCTTGATGGGTAAATCGGACAAACGACCTTTAAAAGTTGTTTAGAAATAAGCATTATGATCAGTTGATTCCTTAGGATAAGTATAAAATGAATGATACGGAACGTTGGTGTCCAATGAATTGAAATGGGTATTTTTCCGAAAAAATGACAACCGAGTGGTAAAAACTTGAAATAAACGGTTTGTCACGCTAATCTACCACAATTATAATGTGGTGGAAGGCAAGTTGATAACTAAAGGTGATGATAGGATATAGGCTAAGAAGAAGCTTGATTTAAGCTTAAAAATGTTAAATACCCTTAACGGGTTAAGATGAGTATATATGCAAAAGGGGTTAAGATTGCATAAGAAACTCGTAATTTGAACCTTTAATATTAGTAAACTGGTATAATATGATGTCCATGGTATTTTAAAGGTAATAAAAAAGTTTGTTTGATAAAATCACGAATGGGTCAAAAAGTGTTATAACTGAATTTCAAGCCGAGAGCTTAAAATCTAGAATTTTGGTGAATTCAGATGTTGGGTTTTTACTCCATAAGATGGAGAATTAAATTACGAACGCGTAGGGAAAAAATCACGTAAAACGGACTTGTAGATAAAAAGTTATGACAATTTCAAGTTTGATTTTTGTTGAAAATTATAGATGGGCAGAAAATGCAGGTTTTAGTAATGAACCCGCTGGAAATTGGGTTCCCCCGCGGCACGTGACGGAGGACTTAGCTTGGGGCGCGACACGCGACGATCGTCGCGATACGCGACAGAACATATGAACGCTGTCGCGACACGCGACGGCTTAAAATCTGGAAATTTGTTGCTGAACTTTTTGTTGGCTTATTTTGACCCACAAACTGGCTCGAACATGTTTTTCAATGCCAAATGACTAACTCATTTCATGTTTTATGAAATGTAGGTATATTGTACATTAACGGAGGACGATCAAGCTCGATGGAACGAACCGAACACACATCAAATGAAGCTTCCGCAATTGTTTTAGTTTGTTTTATCAAAAGTGGATTTATAAAAACACATTCAACTATGTTTTGAAATGTTGTAAACATGTTTAATTACTTATAATGTAAAAGTTTTTGTTAAGTGGCATTTTTCATATAAAATGCTTATTTTAATGTTATAGTAATGTTAAAAATTACTACGGGTGTTACAAGGGCTGTAAACGAGCCGAGAGCTCGGCTCGGCTCGAACTCGATTCGAGCTCGAATTTTAAATTGAGCTGATATTTGAGGCTCGAGCTCGACTCGAGAAAAATTTGAGCTAGCTCAGCTCGATATAGATCAAAATAACAAACAACCGCAAAATTTATTACTTAAAAAGTAAAAACCCTTAAAGATGAATTTCTTTATATACTAAGGGTCATAATTGCCATTTAATTTAACCATATGGCGAAATATGCAAGTATAAATGATTAATTCACTTTGTACATTGTCTTTACTTTCTTTTATAGGGGAGATGCTTCCTTAGTTATTGTTTTTTAAGCGATGTGGGACAAAAAAAATGAAGTATGTAAATCTTATCGAGCTAGCTCACGAGCCAAGCCGAGCCAGGCCAAGCTCGAGCTCGCCTCGTTTACAAACCGAGCTGAGCCGAGCTGGCTCGTTTAAAACCGAGCCAATTTCGAGTCGAGTTTTCTTCAAGCTTTTTTTCGAGCGAATTGCGAGCCACGAGTTTATTAAACACCTCTAATTCAAAGTAGGTTTGTATATGTTTGTGAGTGACATCAGATAAGAAGACCAGGATTTTTAGAGAGAGACTAAGAGAGTTTTAAGAGATAAAGTGTTTGGAGAGAGAGGTTTTTGTATATTTATGTATATATTTTTTTATCTTTTTTCATTTAAAATGTAAATGTAAAAAAATAAAAGCCATAATGTGTAAGATTTTATCTTAATAATTAGACCACGGGGTGTGATTTGGGTAGTCCCTTTGGAGACTATCCGTCACGTAGGCGTCACGTCACTACCCAAAGGTGTGGGGGCTACCCAATACTAAAAAACTAATATATAATAAAGGAGAGAGAGAGAGAGAGAGAAGAACTAAGGGGGCCCACCATCAACCAATCAGTGGGCTCGTCCCAAATGTCTGCATATGGACGCCAGCGACGCCAACGGAGGGAGGGGACAGTGTGCGACAGAGGGGGACGCGCGGCACCAGTGGGGGACGATCCCACACCGTATGGTCTTAGGCAACTTATGAATTAATAGAAATTTGGGAATTCAGTCTCAAGGGTTTGTGTACAGCAAAAAAAACCGTTTTTTTTTTTTTTTTTTTTTTTTTGAATTTTTTAAGCTATATTATGGATTACTAGAATATTGTTTTTTTGCGAATTTATACATCAACATTGAACATTTCAAAAAGGTTCTCTTACGTACAATAACTAATAAAAATTTTTCAGACAATATTTGTGTAAACCATCTATCGTTTTTTTTGAACGGCAAAATCACTTTATATATATATATAAAGAGCCAGCAAGCAGCTGAGAAAACAAAAACGGAAAAGGACCAGAACTAAACAAACCGAAAACAGAAGAAAAGATTACAAAACTTCCGAGATATCAAATGACTTCCATTTGATCCAATCCGTCAGTTGGAGTTTCGAGCGATTCCCCAGCCATAAAAAAGCATCCTCCTTGATTAACTCAACAGATGTTTGAACCGGAATGAAGCGGTCTTCAAAGACCTTTTCGTTCCTCGCCTTCCATATCCTCCAAACCGTAGCCAAAGTGACCGTGTAAACTATCTTTTTCCATCTCTTCCCCCCCGGTTGATTATGAAGATAAGAAACAAACTCCTCCAGAGAAATAATATCGGCTGGAAAGTTGATTCTCATCCAAACCAACATATTCCACCAAATGCTACGAGCCCAAAGACATGTAACAAAAATATGGTCCGAATCCTCATCCTGCAAACCACATCTCGGACAAGATACATCCGTTAAATGGACTCCCCTACGGCTCAGACCAACTCTAGAAGCTACCTTTCCCAGCATCCCTCTCCACAGGAGATAGTTCGCTTTCGAGGGAGCCCAACTATTCCAATTAAAAACCAGCTGGTTGATACCCACTCCCTCGTAAAAAGACTCAATATCGAAGCGAACCTGTTTAACAGCAAAGTTTCCATTAGGAGCCGACCTCCACTTCCACGAGGCACCATCTCGGATCAAGAAATCATTGAATGAAATGCCAACTTTAGCCAACGACGAAGACACCGATCCAATATCTTTCCAGATACCTGAAATAGACTTCATCACCGGGATGTTTGGCGGAAGGACACTGCCATTCCCTCTATGAATCGCTCCAATCACTTGGGCCCAAAGTTGATTCGGTTCCGAGTTAAACCTCCACCACCACTTAGCAAGCATAGCCCAATTAAAATTCTGAATGGCCCCAAGACCCATACCTCCCCTTTTTTTAGCTTTCATAATGAACTCCCAACGAATCCATCTCAACTTATGACTCGAGCTCGATTTTCCCCAGACAAAATCCCTTCTTATTTTTTCCAACTTATGAATAATACATTTCGGGGCAGCAAAAAGAGATAAGAAGTACGATGGAAGGCTGCCAAGAACCGATTTGGCAAGCGTCATCCGACCGTGACAACCATTTTTTTTATATGAAGAAAAACTTTTTATAAAATATTTGTGTAGACCTTCTGTGGATAAGATAATTAAAAGAAAACTTTTTAAACATAAGGATTTTTGTAAGGGGAGAACTTAACAAGTTTTAAGGTGATTTGTATAGATCTTGGAAATAGAAATAGAGATTATTAAAAAAAGTCAATTGACTTTTAATTCGTATATGTGTGAGTTGACTTGTAGGTCTATTTAACACAACCCTAAAGAAAACGCACAACTAACTTTTTGAAGGAAAACACTCCGGGGGCGGTGTATTTGGGCGTGGTGGGACGTTTTAGGGCAAAAAAAAAAACGCTCGAACAACCCTACTACGGGTGATCTTAGTTAGACTGAATGTAAATGCCAGTTATACGGTTTGATTTACTGTTTTATGTTAAAGGTTTTAAGAAACCATGTTTTGTTTTTTACAAGATTATAATACTTTCTAAAACATATTTTCAAGCAATCCCCCCTTTCAATAATGTCTATGTTTGCATCACACATTCACACACGCTTTAAAAGACTTTGAATTTGAGCAACTAGTTTGTCAACAAATAATTATGCTTCATATATCTTATCTTACGATTTGTAGACATATTATATTATGATGTTCAAAAAAATCCACTTCAAATAATTTTATGAACGAAATTCAAATACATGGACTCATTAG
The DNA here is from genome assembly GCF_002127325.2 of Helianthus annuus. Taxonomy (NCBI): domain Eukaryota; kingdom Viridiplantae; phylum Streptophyta; class Magnoliopsida; order Asterales; family Asteraceae; genus Helianthus; species Helianthus annuus. Next base: position 172,664,668 of record NC_035435.2, on the reverse strand, counting down.
GCCGGAGGGTGTGGAGGCACCATTACGGCCACCTCACCTCCAATAGTGTCTGGAGGGCGCCACCACCAACACCGCCGTCTTCGAGGAGGGGAGCCATTGAAGGGGGCTTCACCATGGTAATGAGAAAGAAGCATGTGTTCAGGTGGGGCTCACCTGATTTCATCCAATCAAATTTTTGAGTAAAATGCACGGATAGTCCCTGTGGTTTGGTGAAATTTCACCTTTAGTCCCCAACTTTTCAGAATTACACTCTTAGTCTCTATGGTTTGACAAGTTATTACTCGGATTGTCCCTAAAGCGGATGAAGGTTACTCGGATAGTCCCTATGGTTTGACAAATTGTTACTCCGATAGTCCCTGTGATTTGACAAGTTGTTACTCAGATAATCCTTGTCATTTCACACCCACTTAACCAGAAAAACTAACCTCCATCCGCTTTGGGGATTATCCGAGTAATAACTTGTCAAACCACAGGGACTAAGAGTGTAATTTGAAAAGTTGTGGACTAAAGGTGAAATTTCACCAAACCACAGGGACTATCCGTGCATTTTACTCCAATTTTTTTTTGTTTAATATGGGGCTTTATCCCAAACCCTGTAAGTTAAGAGAGGATGTGATAAAACCCCCTGACTGACGTAGATCCTACGTGACGCTGATGTGTCCTGATAATTGATAAAGCCCCTAGAGACTTCATCCCAGACCCAATAGCCTTATGATATAAAGTTTAGGTCCTTCTCAAATTAAATGGTGCATGTCGCTCTACAACGAAAACGTCAAAGTATAGTGTAAGGAAAATGGAAACCAATTTAGATACCTTTTCATTAAACATATTTAAAAAAAAAGTTAGAAACCCTTGTTGACATAACCTTTTCATCCCAAAGAAATTGCATATGTAATATGTTTAGTTTATTACACGGTTTTAGAAATAAATTACTTTAATCTTTACACATGGATGATTTAACTATATAAGGTCAACTAACAAGAGAAAAAAAAGACATCATTCAAGTTTAACCTAACGTTAAAAAATTAATCATTTTTTCATCTAAAATTTATAGAGGTATTCAATATTATTAGTAGGGGCTGAAAATCAATTTTTATACTCAAGAAAATTGCTTTTGTCAATGGACCACTACCCTATTGGTATAAGCATGTTTAATGAGTGGGTAATTACATAACACTTTAAATATGATTACTTTTAACTAGTTCAATAACATGAATTAATTGCCCATACATTATAGGCTAGTGACATTTGGGGGTGAGATAAGAGACCATTAGATTCTGAGTTTGATTCCCACAATTGGGGTTTTTCCCCGACTTATTGGGTTTCCTTCTGAATTAATGTATAAACATTATTGCCTAGTGAAGATGGATATGATTGGATGATTCAACTGGTGGCACGATGATACTTCAGTAATCCAAAATTGTTGTTAAAAAAATAACATGAATTAATTGACAGTTTGACACATCATGTTTACATGTAAACACTTCAATAACATAAATGACAGGATATGATTAACACACTTATTGAGAAAACTCACTTAAAATGGTTAATAAATATTACTACACAACTAACAAGTTAAAATAAAAGTTACAAAGTATAACAATTCACATAATCCATTACATATTATGTTAGCCTATCAAAGGAGGGAACTTATATCTGGGATATTTAATTACTTAATATTTAATTACTTATAAAAATATAAGTCCACGTCTAATAATGGCCTTAAATGTGTAATACATTTCATAAACATGTTGAACTCGTGCAGACATGTTTTTCATTGAGCCGTTAACATCTCAACATGATTATGACTCAACTCATGTAACTTCATATCGAGTCATACCGTGTTAAAGGGTCGTTTTATAAATATGACTCAACCCGTTTAACTTCATATCGAGTCATACCGTGTTAAAGGGTTGTTTTATAAAGTGCTAACTCAACCTGGCCGAGTTTCAACTGCACCAAAATTGCTGGAATCCTTTCCGCTTGTAGGCTTGTAGCTACATAACACAAGTTTTTTTTTTTTAGTTTAGATCTTGTAGCTACATAACACAAGTTTTTTTTTAGTTTAGATCTTGTAGCTACATAACACAAGTTTTTTTTTTTTTAGTTTAGATATAAGTAGTTTTCTTTTAAATTTATAATTAATACTTGGCATTGTCAAAGTCTTTAGGCAAAACAAATATGTCTGGATTTTAACATGAAAGACTAGAATCTTATTCAAAAATTTAGTAGAAAAATGGAATATTTGATGATATATGAAAACAAGAGTAAGAATGTAAGATTACCCACAATATTCTAGTTGACTTTGGACGATGGTTCACACGAACTCCGTCAACTCTACGATATTATCTTGATTAAGCTCCCCCAGTCTACTCTTTCTACTTGACAACACCCCACCCCCCACCCCCTTTCAACTTTTCATTTTTTCCAAAGGCTATCACTTTTTTTTAATTTTAATCAAAAGAGCACTTAAATTAGGCCCACGGTCTCGGAACTTATGTTCCCTAGTTTCATTTAACGAAGGAAAGAAAGGATTTAGAGTGATGTTAAAAAAAAGTCGTGTTAATGGAGAGAAATGGAAGGAAAACTTATGTTTATTTCGTTCATTTTAAATCCTTCCAAATTGGAGAGATTTGGAAAAAACCATTTTTAACAGATAAAATATTCACTTTTCTTTTCATTTTCTCCGAACTCGGGAACACGATAGTTATTTAAATCATTTTTTCCACTCATTTTTTTCTTCTCAATTCATTTTCTCTTCTTTTCTTTCGTTTATTAAACTCGGATACACAGAGTGAAATTATAAATTGTCGGTTTTTACTCTATGAAATGGTTATCAGTGTATAATTGCCGATTTATTTTATCTAGATCGAGACGGAAAACAATAAAAAAAAGGTATACCTCAATTTATATTAATATATTTGTTGTTTGTGTGTGTATATATTAATAAAGTTTTATTTTGCAACTTTTTTTATATAAATTACTAAATAAAATTTTCATAATCTAAATTCTAACATATTATCACATAAAAGATTCAAATGTTAGTTTCAATAATCTATATCCACTGTTGGTTGAGTGTTTAGGTGGTCTCATCCACATACTCGTTTCACGTGTCACAACTTTTGAGATTTAATCTTTGTGAATGTTATTCTTTCTAGACTTGATCATACTACGTTGAATATAACATCTTTGTTTGTTAATCTTTGTGAAGTTGATGTATTTGAAGGATTGATGCATTGTTGCGTAAGTCGATAAAGTGTTTCTTCACTGACTCGTCCCTAGTTTGTCGGTTTTGACCTTGAGGCTTACATGGCTTTAAAGTAAGGAATTGGCATTCATGTGCAGTGACGAAACTAGAATTTTTTATCAAGGGGTCATTATAAGGTTCTTTTGTCTGATGGCTACAATTAAAGAGTCCAAATTATGTTTTGTTAGAAATTTATATATACAAACATTCAAGAAATTCCAATTATCCGAGTGGAGAGGGTCAACAGACCCTCTTAGCGATCCCTTGGTTCCACCCTGGTTTGTTGGATAATACGTTTGAATTAAATCGAAGTTTAACTTGAAATTTTAAAAATACCAATCAGATCAAGTATTTAGTTTAACTTTTCGCGTCATAAAACAACATATAAAAAAGGCTTAGAGCAATCCTAGAATAAAAACAATTAGCAATTGAGCTATCAGCTAAAACTATATTTGCCATGTTTTTCTTATATTTAACATTAATTAATCATTTGCAAATAAAGTATTTAGTAGAACTGTTTGAATTGATAATCCCTCAATCATCACTTCTTAATTAAATTAACTAATTAATTAATTGACTAACCATTTTGTTCTTATTAACAGGTGCATGCAAGATCCGCAAATGTAGGTATGATGAACATACTTATGATTATATTCGTAAATAAATTACTCATCTTCAATTATTGGCGCTCAAATAAATTAACTTACATAATTTCTTGAGTATTGTGCATACAAAAAATTCCCATTTAAATATTATATTTTGAGGTAATAACTTTTTGACATTTTTATAAAGATAGCGTACTTTAAAATTTTATTAAGTTGGAAAGTAGTAGAGTTTTCAATTTTCAATTACAACTGTTCAGTCGGGTTTTAAGAAACGTACCGGATCAACAGACCGGACCATTCGTCGGGTTTTAAAAAACGTACCGGATCAACAGACCAGACCATTCAAAGAGAATTGAGTCATTCACCAAAGGGCTAATAATATAGCGATATCAAAGTGTGTAGTAAATGTTCTTCATGTTTGTTGTTCTATCCTTATCCATTCCATAGTTGATTTTTAGTTCTACTATCGATCTATTTGATTTATCTAATGCGACTGGTGAAGTTGCTTCCAACTGCATCAATGAATTCTCATGATCGTCTGGTGTTTCCTAATCTCTTGATGTTGTGTATATACGTTAATCGTCATTAGGGCCGTTCCAACCTTTTTAGAGGCCCAAGACGAAAATGAAATTTTGTGGCCCTTTTTCCTTAGGTGATTATTATAAACGATATTTCTTTATCTGAGTTTGGAACCTAACAAAAATCTAACACAACTATAACACATGGTGATTTGCCTGTATAAGAATCAAACAAATCTAAAACAATAAGTTTGCACTAATATTAATAGTTAGCAAATTCATTTTCTTTTAAGTGGAGACCCTAACTTTTTGGAGGCCCTAGGCCCGACTCTGGGTTACTTATACTATAGGTCCAGTGATCGTCATTGTTACTTGGACAATAGTTCACATTGTGTGGTAAACAATTTGTCTATAACTTTCTCCTAAGAGGATGATGTAAGGCTCACGGTTAGATTTTGATCATAAAGAGGAATAAGAAAAATTAGATTTCAGAAGAAAACATGTGTAAAACGATGGCATGCCATCTAATACTGTATTACACGTGTTTAAGTGTCCATTACAGGTTCGTCTTGGATGGGAGTCGAGGTTTTACCGATTATTCCATTGTCGTGTCTTCGGGCGGGTGGAGGTCGGGTTTCTGCGCATCTAGGAGAGCCAAGTGGCTGGCGGCGATCGAGTAGTCGACCTTAGCCACAGCGCCCGGTATCATGATGGTTGACACATCGTTCCTTGACGTTTAAAAAAAGTGTCCATTACAGGTGACAAATTACAACCTCAACTACTGACCATTGTTAAGCAAAATGGAATGTTATGATATCTTTAACATTTTCTCTTTAATCTTCTACTTTCTACACGTAACTCTCTTTTTTCATATAATTTTGTATTACACACATAGATTCATACAAAAGTTATGTGTTGTGGTGAATATAAAATGCGAAAAAAGTGTCACGTAGGCAGTCAAATGCTTCACCTTTCACATCCACCAACATATCTTTTGTAAATTGTAATTATTACTCAATCGTTGTTATTTTTTTAGTTATTTAATAGTTTATTTTGTAATAAAAAATAAAAGTAATTTAAATTGTGAAAAAATACAGATACTCATCAATTTTCTTCAAAAAAAAAAAAAAAAACAATACATAAAATTTAAATTATAAACCACAAACATTAATAAAAGTACCAAACGAATCCCTAAACTTATTACAAGTTGTATTTCCAACACATCTTGTTTCTTCTTCTTAAAATAGTTCACGATTGGCGATCGTAAGATGATTAGTGTTAGCACAAAGTAGTTTCATATCTGAATTCCTTTCCGTGGCGGATCCAGGAATCTTTTTCACTGGGTTCACTTTTTTAGATACTCCAATTTCATATGACTAAACATAAAAAATTTCGGGTCGGTTCGACAGTTCGGATCAGGTAAGGTTCATCACATAATAAAAGTACGATACAATAATGAAAAGAAAATCGTCATTAAAAATTTAAAAACACATAATATAAAATACGATAGTCTGTACAAATAAAAAAACTACCTAAAGTTGTTGACGACGGGTTTTCATCTTTTGAAAACGTTGCATTACACTCTCAAACGTAAACTTGTTGTAATAACTCCTTTTATAATGACCTTGCAGATTATCTATCAAAACTAAACTGTAACTCATATCCGTACCCAAAATTCTACACATTTAGTCCTAATCTATTAAAAAATAATCCTCAACTAATCTTTGTTTATGTTTGAATTATCAATGACAGAGAAACCATCTATCAACTAAAGAAAGTATGAATAATAGTCTACTGCAATTGAGTACTACTTTAGTTTGAAGTTTGGCCTCAACAGAATCTTCATGCAAGCCAAATGTCATGTAAAGCAAGCAGATTTCGATTCGAACAAAATATACAACTAGACGGAAGAAAGTTCCCAATCAAGAGTTTCCAACAGACTTTGTAGTGATGCCAAACAGAAGAACCATTAGGGGTTCAAATACGTTTGTTAATTATCAGAGTCGGTGTCAATTAAGATGTTAGTATGCTACCCTTTTCGGTTTTGATCGAGGGGGTGTTATTTAATCAAAGCAAGAAGAGATAATCAGCTTATTTATTCCACTCTTCTCATTAAGAAGCCCAGCTTTAAATAAACAGTCTCAAACTGATTATCGAAACGATGGGCTTAACAACAGTTTTTCTTCACCCGTAAACTCTAAAGTCAAAACCATAGAAAATGAATTGTGATAAACTACGCTACGCTACGTGTTGTTCATTAATAAACTAGGCTAACAAGTCCAAATCATAGAGCATGAATGCATTTGCAAACTACAAGCACCAAGTTATAGTTACATAGTTATATCCAATCCAAACATAAATCTAATCTAGCAGATGCACATCCAATTCACAAATACCAACAAACAACAAATGAACCAATATTAGAAATGAAGATTATGTTTTTATTAATTGCAGTATGTCCTATGTCCTGTGATCACAAAACATCATGAGGTAGGTGCAGGATACTATATCATCAACTTATAATACATGTAAGTAAATATGTTATCTTATCAAAGTGACGAGGTTTGACATCTTCCCCGTTAGTTTGTCCACACTATGTTTGTATGCAGTATTGAATGAGGATGTTGTTCGTTTCCCTCTGATTATTCCTTATAATGAATAAAAATAAAAATTACCATTAAAAATACAATAGAAAAATAAACATTACCAATTTTTTTCTCATCGGATACATACACCCAAGCTCGAGCTAACGCTACTTCTTCTATTGCCCACAACTGAATTTTGTGTATGATGCCTTCGAGAACATGGGCTTTGGCTTGTTTCTTTTATATCATCGTTTTTGGGTGCGCGTTGTGTTTGAGGAATGTTTCCTAGTGCGAGTTATGTTTCGAGAATCCACTCAGGTGTGGGTGATGGTGGGTTCATATGAGGTAAGTTCCACTCGCCGGCATTGTAGGGTTCATTTTGGCCGGACTCAATTATGGGGTGATAACCAAAATTATAGTCCAATGGATTCATTGTGGTTAGGAATGGAGGAAAGTTGGATGGAAAAGTTTAAAAGTACTAAGAATTATTTAAAGATTAAAAGAAAGTTGGATCAACTTTTGACTTTTGAGTGAAATTGACTTCATTTATATAGTTTTTTTTTCTTTAATTAGTCCCAATGGCTAGTGGCACACTCCTACCATCTAAAGCTCACATTCTTCAGCCCCATGCTGGCGAGAATCACAACCTCCCGCCCTTCACACCTCTCTGGTGGCGGTATTTCACGCTCTCCTTGTCGATGTGACGAAGTTTAGCTCCGACACAACCCATAGTTTTAATGTAACTCCTTAAAATCCATTATTTTTATAACTATTTAATATTTAAAATGTTATGGTGTCATGGAGCAACCGGTAAGGTTGCTGCTTAGTGATCTTGAGGTCATGGGTTCTAGCCATGGCAAACAACCTCTTGCACAAAGCATAGGGTATGGTTGCGTACTCTGATTGCGATATGATCAGGCTCCTCTCTGGACCCTGCGCGAATGTGGGAGCTAAGCTAAGCCCCGGGTACGTACAATGGTTAACCCACGAGAAAACATGATGGTCGGCTTGATTTTTAAAATTGTGTTTCTGCTTCTATGTATACATTTAGTGATGATAATAGTGACTTAGAGGGTGTTTGGGATTACGTTTTGAAGTGATTATTTGATTATTGCGTTTGTAAAACATAAATAATCTAAAAAAGTGTTTGGATGAAAAAGTGATTATCTGCCTCCAACACGCAGTTTTTGAGAAGCATGTACCTACATGCTTTTTCAAAACGCAGTTTTGAAAACATAAAATATATTTTGAAAACACATAATCTATTTAAAAAACGCAACACCAAACACCCCCTTAGTGATGGTTTAGAGTTTGATGTGGCATTTATTTTATTGAATATACGAAATAAAAGTTAGGTTTTTACCTAAACACGTTTTATCAAGTGTTAATGCTGTTCAAAAAAGGAAAAAAATGAAGTATTAATGACAAAAAAAAATTGTAATGGCTAAATGAACCCAATCATATAAGATGAAAAAAAAAAATAAGAAGAATCAACTTATTTTTTGTTTTGGCTTGCTCTCCAAAGTATGATCTCAACTTACACTTTTAATAAGAAATTTTTTTCACTTCCATCATACATTTACAATCCTGAATTATAAAACAAAAACTTCATTTTTATAAGAAAGTTTTTCACTTGGTAGGATAAGAACTACATAATCCTTTTTTTTTTTGAAAATCACCCAAAGCCAAAAGTACAATTTATCTAAGCTAAACCTTGTTGCTTATTTATAATGTTTAATGTTTAATCTAAATATTAATAAAAGACTACAAATAATGCCACATGGCATTCTCTCCTTCAACCATATAAATTTTATTTATATTTATTTAATTAATATATATTTTTAATACTAATAACCAATATATATAAATTTCACTTATCTTTATCTTTATTCTTATCTTTATTTTAATATTAATAAATCCAATTAATAATATTATAAATATCTAAATCTAATATCTAATAAATTATTAATATCCTTTGTTTTAGACCCTTTGTTTTTTAATTATTAATAATATTACCCAAAACTTTTATAATTTTGCAATTTAAACCCTTTGTTTTTTTTACTTATTAATCAAAAGCTTTTCATCTTTTCCAATTTAACCCCAACTCTTTTTAATTTTCAATTTTGTTCCACCATACTTTTCATCATTCCCAATCTTTTCGTTTCGTTCTAAATTTTGTGAGTTAACGCATCGCAACGTGCGTGAGGGGTTCAACATTTTTCATATATTTTTCCCGTTTGGCCCGTCAAAACACATCTATTTTTCTCCGTCTGACATGTTCGTCGCAACGCACGGGTCTTGGATTAACTTAGTTATTTTTTCTATGTTTTAAGTTTCGATTTAATTTATCTGTAACGAGCGTGCGTAATTCAAAGATTTTACGTCTGCTTTTTGCTCGGCTTTATTTTTTTTTTCCGTTTTTGTTTATTTTGTTTTTACGAGTTTTCAAGTGTTGGTGATCGCTGATAATGGTATAGCGCTGATACTATTTGAGACAGTTTTACGACAACCGTTGCAACGCATGGGCTTAATACTAGTGTTTAATATTCTTGTAAGTCATACGCAATCAAATGCTTTTTCTATTTCTAAGTTTTGGTTTATATATAATAAAGTATTGATACATAACAAAATTAATTTTTGCAGAGTTTGTTGTGTCTGCTCCCCTTATACCGCTCTTAAAACCAAACAATGGGATTAAATCCATTGTAGTGGGTACTATATAGAGGCATTTGGTTTCCAAGGTTACTATGAAGGGTGTTGGTAAAGAAATAACCAAGTACCTTAATGATTTTCAGTTTGGGGTTGGCGTGCCGGGTAACGCTGAGGCCATTTTACACAGCGTCAACAAGGTTTTAAATGAACGTGACACTGATGGGTCTCTTGCAATGCTTACTTAATATTTTTCTAATGCTTTTAACCAGGTGGATAGATCAGACTGCTTCGGGTATAGTGACCAAACACGAGAAAGCGTGCCTTGGCAACCAGCACGTGTTTATCCCATTTGCTTTTGATACTTTTGGTTTCCAGACGCCAGAGGTTGTGAACCTTCTTTCTCGAGTTCAAAGGGTCATGCATAGTAATGTTATGACCCCGAGATCTATGGACGTAGTTTTAAAAAAAAACTTAGTTTTGCTATTAAAAAGGGGTAGCGGCATAGCTTGTTGCCCGTTTACCAATACAAATTCATAACACGATAATCAGTGGCGGACCCAGGAATTTTTCCATGGGGGTGCGGAATATTTTTAAAAATTTTTAGGCCGCCTAGATATATAAATAAAAAATTCGGTTCAAGTCGGGTCGGGTCGGGTCATGTAAAACAAAAAACATCAAACTAAAATCTTTAAGTGTTCGACCATCAATATTCCTTAATTTTCAAGTTTTGAATTTCAACTTTTCAAACCCTATACTACTAGAATCATATAATCAATAAGAGATTATAAGACAACAAACTCATCCTATAAAGACTAGAATAACCCCAAATTACATCAAAACACATAAAAGTTTAAACTTTTTTAACCCATCCTATTATATATGAGGTTTGAACAAAAGGAGAAGGTTCATTTGAGAAGAAAATTTAATTGAGAAGAAAAAGAACAAAGGGTAATTTTGTAAAACATTAAATAGTTTTTTCACTTATCTCATTTATTATCCTTTTTGACTAATTAATTAGTCATAAAGACTATTATCATCCACACTAACTTTTTTTTGCCTACACACATCAAAATTTATCTTACATATATCGAAATTCATCCTACACGTTGAAATTTATCCTACACAACTCGTAATTTATCCTACACAACTCGTAATTTATCCTACAATTTAAATTATTATTTTTTTTTGAAAAATATATATTTTGAAGATAGGTTACAAAAAAATTTAATGTAGTTAGCTATTAAAGAGGAATACTACAAATTAATGACCTATGTAGATTTACCAATGTACCCTTATAGTAACATTAAATACTTATATTAAATGAAGTAAAATAAAGCATTTTTATTGGCTGAAATTTCTTCTTTTTTCTTCTTACAAAAAAATTCTTCTCATTTGAACTCTCCACTTGAACAAAATCACATAAACATTAAAATAACAAAAAACAAAACATGTACCTGTTCGTGGCCGGAATTAAGCTATTCTTCGCCAGAATGTTGCAGTCGCCGTCGGGGGTGGGGGGTCGAAGGTCGCTAGCAGTGAGGTGAGGCAGAGGGAGAGCGGGAGTCGCACAAAACTGGCATTCGATTGGGTTTCTTTTTGTAAACTGAACTGATTTGTTTAATAAAGTTGTATTTGGGTTGGACTTGAATTGATATTAACTCATTGAGGTTGATGGAATGAATTCAAGTTTTATTAAAAGGGTTACTGGGCTAACGTGTTTACATAATTGGGTCGGGTTTCAATCCGTGTTCACAATTTTTTTATATAAATTCCAAACATTTTTTTCTAAGGGGTGCGATCGAAATTTTTCGCGAAAAAAACCACAAAATATTTTTTTTTTCAAGAGGTGCGGCCACCCACCCACCCCATAGGATAGGTCCGCCCCTGACGATAATTTACAATGATTTAATTTTATAGAATATCATTAACTGATATCCGTAATTTTTTGTTGTAAAAAATACAATATTCCTTTTATACCAATCAGTTTTTAAATTTTATAGAATATCATCATCTATACTTTTATACTAACAATAGCCATCCAAATGATCATCTCCCCTCACCACCCATTTACAAGATGAATTCAAAATTAATACGGTTTACTAGTTTTTCTGGTTTATTTTCTGAACACCAATAGTGGAAAAGAACCGAACCAAGAATCACTTAGATTTGTAGGATACAATCCCTTTCAATGCTTGTCAACCTTAGAGTATACATTTTTAATATCACATATTTAATAAACCTTTAAAAAATAAAAGAAAAATAGTTGATATGTTTGAAAATATGCTTAAAATGATGAAAATGAGGATCACAACTCATGTAAAATTAACTGAAAAAACAAGTTGTTATTAATCCAAAATACGATTAGCTACTTTTTTTTTTGAAGTTGTGAATTATTCGTGAATGTCGGGAGGTCTAGCATACGTTGTTTTAACCGGGTCTGCGATAGAGATCCCCCTCGCACAATAGATCCAAAATTTAAACCACTCAATGGGAAACCCCTATCACTCAGGCCATGTGTAGTCATAAAGCCCCTTGTGGGGCGTTATGCGACACGTGTCGTGCCACGTCACACGAGGGCTTTATGGGGCGTTATATCACTACAGCCCGTAGTCATAAAGCCCCTACCCATCATTACCTATTTAATAATTTTCAATATTATTAATTAATTATAAAAAAGCTTACTTGTTTGTAATTGGCCAAAGTTTGAAAGGAATATCCACAACGCTGTTATTATCATCGCGCCACCTCAAAAATTTTTGGCCATAACGCCCTTCGTTTCGGTGTTTTTGGGCGTTTTCGGGCGCTATGTGGGGGTATACCGCCCCACTACGTATAACCTCAGACTTGAACTTGAAACCTGGAGAGGAAAACTCACCCAGGCCCACCATAAATGAAACTTAAATACACGTGGCCACCACTAAAATACTTTTTGATAGTTATTTATGTTAAAGTTTCAAGTTCCTTTTCTGGATAAGATATTGAACGTTATTAACTCCACCGTATAACAATGGGTAGATACAATATATAATTGACTCAATGCTCTATCTCTATCTCATCGATCGGTGTAGATAAAGGTTGAGTGTGGGTTTACTTTGGTGTTACCAATTATGTTTTTTTTGGAAGGGTGTGAATTATTCGCAAATGTTCGGAGGTCTAGCATACGTTTTTTTAGAGCATGTTTGGCTAAGCTTTTCCAACCAACTTATTGACTTAATCAAAAAACCAATAAGGAGTTTTAGTGTTTAGCAAATGCAAAAGTCCTTTTCAAAATGACTTTCTGAGAAGGAGAAAAAGTTATCAAAAAGTCATTTTTGAAAAGTTAGAATGTTGTGACTTTTTGAACTAACTTATTGACTTATTAGCTTTTAGTCATTTTACATCAATAATCTAAGCCAAACACTTTTTAAAAAACAACTTATTGACTTATTGACTTTTCCCACCCCATAAGGGTGTACGGGGCACCCTTCGGGGACCCCTTCGGGGACACCATATCCCGATCGGCAAAGCACCGCCAACCCTTCGGGGACCAAGAGAGAAGAGGGAAGCCGGTGGCGGCTCACCGAAGAGAGAGGGAGTGACCAATCACAGCTTTTTTTTTTTTTTTTTTTTAAAAAACCCAATTCACCTAAGAGGGGAGTGGCGCCATCAAATTGGGGTGTTAGGGGAGTTTAAGAGGGGAGTTGACGTGGCACACGGGGATTGGTTTGGCGTAAGAGAGGGGACTCACCTATTAGGTGAGCACCCCCTTCACCCTAAGCTAATCCAAACACTTTTTTTAAAAATTCCTTTTTAAAAAGTCATAAGTCAATAAGTCATTTTCTCAAAAGTCATTTTTAACTTAAATAAGCTTAGCCAAACATGCCCTTAATTGGGTCTGCGCTAGAGAGTCCACTCGCACAATAGATCCTCAATTTAAACCCTTATCACCCAGACTCAAACTTGAGACCTGGAGGGGAAAACTCACCCGAACCCACCATAAATAAAACTTAAATATCCATGGTAACCGCTAGAGTCCTAGTGATGGTTTACTATTAGCTACTTGATAAATAATTCATACTCGTAATTTTACTAATGCATGACTAGATATTACTTTTTTTTGGTCAAAACTATCTATATCTACCTACCACTAATGTATAATTATTTTCGCCTGTCCCCTGTGACTTAACATATGATGTGTAAGCCAAATTATATGGAATAATTGTTTGTGCTTGTTTGTTAATTTTGGGCAACGAATGAAATTGAATGATGATAAACACAAATGAGGATAAACTAATGTTCACGAACACAAATGAAAACAAACGAACAAAAACAAGTTTTCATGAATATAATCTATACTATATAATAAAAGAAATCAATATGGGGACACATGTCATTCATTGAAGCTATCTATTATAGATAATTAGTATTAATTAAAAGATAATTATAAATTAAATTTAAACATCTAAAATATAAATTAAATAATAATCAATTCCAAACAAATCCTTTGGAATCCGAAGCACTATTGGATGTATTTAGGTAATTAAAATATTATATTAAGAAAAAACAAAAATCTATATCTATACTATCTAAATATTAATAAAAGACTACAAATAATACCACATGGCATTCTCTCCTTCAACCACATAAATTTTATTTATATTTATTTAATTAAAATATTTCTTTTAATACTAATAACTAATATATATATAAATATCACTTATCTTTATCTTTATCCTTATCTTTATTTTAATATTAATAAATCCAATAAATAATATTATAAATATCTAAATCTAATATCTAATAAATTATTAATATCCTTTGTTTTAGACCCTTTGTTTTTTACTTATTAATAATATTACCCAAAACTTTTATACTTTTGCAATTTAGACCCTTTGTTTTTTTACTTATTAATCTAAAGATTTTCATCTTTTCCAATTTAACCCCAACTCTTTTTAATTTTCAATTTTTTTCACCATACTTTCATCATTCCCAAGCTTTTCGTTTCGTTCTAAATTTTGTGAGTTAACGCACCGCGACGTGCGTGTGGGGTTCAACATTTTTCGTATATTTTTCCCGTTTGGCCCGTCAAAACACATCTATTTTTCTCCGTTTGACACGTTCGTCGCAACGCACGGGTCCTGGATTAACTTAGTTATTTTTTCTATGTTTTATGTTTCGATTTAATTTCTCTACAACGAGTGTGCGTAATTCAAAGATTTTACGTCTGCTTTTCGCTCGGCTTTATTTTTTTTCCGTTTTTATTTATTTTGTTTTTACGAGTTTTTCGGTGTTGGTGATCGCTGATAATGGTATAGCATTGATACTACTTGACACAGTTTTACGACAACCGCACGCAGGGGCTTAATACTAGTTATATAATAAAAGAAACCAATATGGGGACACATGTCATTCATTAGATCCATCTACTATAGATAATTAGTATTAATTAAAAGATAATTATAAAATTAAATTTAAACAATTCGTATAAGAGATAATATAATCTTTTGAAATATTAATTAGATTTCAAAACCATTTGACATTAACAAACACTAAATATAAATTAATATAATGTAAAAAGTTAAATGCCATTTTAGACCCTGTGATTTGGGTCATTTTGTCAGTTTAGTCCAAAGGTTTTATAATACATAGGGTTTATAAAGATATAACAAAATATAACTTTTTATTGATTGGTATATAAAATTACATGTGTTCAACCCATACAATACATGAGTTTCTTAAAAACGTAACTTTTTTCATTATTTAATATATAGAATTAAATTTACTCAACCCGTACAATACACGGGGTTCTTAAAGATATAATTTTTTTATTATTTAATATATAAAATTACATTTATTCAACCCATGAAATAAACGAGATTTTTAAAGATATATTTTATTATTTGGCATATAAAATTAAGTTTATTCAGCCCACGTAATAAACGATGTTTTTAAAGATATATATTTTTTTTATTATTTTATATATAAAATTACATTTATTCAACTCGTGTATTACACGGGGTTCTAACCTAGTATATAATATACCGATACTTATTAAATATTTCATTTGTAGGGATTTTGAAGTATCTATCCTCTATCCTATCTAATAAATGAAGAACTTGGGTTGCCACATGGCACCCTTGACAATTCAAAGTTTTGGAGGGAAAGTTTTCTAGAATTTTAGAATTTTATATAAAAGAATAAATGTAACTAACTAATTTGATAAGTAAACTAAATAATATCTGTTCCTAAATACATGTTCCATTATATTGTTTATTAGAATAGAATAGAATCGTTTGACCATCTTCTAATCAAATCTTTACATTCATGTGCATTTTCTATGCATTTAATTCTTGCAATTTTTTGCTTCAATCTACTTATTATACCTAGAGTTGGGCATTATATTTGAAAATGAAGGCATGTTATTCCTAATTTTCTTTTCTATAATTAATATATCCCGCTCCCTTTTTTGAATTAATAGGTTGGTTCTCCATTCATAGATGCATATATGATCCACCATTGAAAGGGGTTGCGTGAAGACACCAGTTTTGTTAGTCCTCAGATTGCCTAAGACACCAAGTTGTTATTTAAGGGTTTTGTAGGACCGTTAATTATAAGCGTGCTCATGTTTTTTTTTTCTTTTTTTCTGATTGTTCAGGATCTTACAGTGGTAGTAAGGGTGGCAGTGTGTACTCATCAAGCTCTATGACGGTAATTACGTATCTCGTGGCAGTGATGTATGTATCCTTGATTATGAGTGAAGTAAAAGACTTGCATTGGGTACAAGTTTTCTTGTAACAATCCAAAAATAGTGCTATGCTCCTTGGCATGATACCATGAATATAAGAATAAGGTAAACTTTAACATAGGTTGATTTCCAAATGAATGGCTTTTCGTTTTTTTTGAGTTTTGGGTTTCTAATTTGCAACACAAAACTTTTGGTAATTTTGAATTTGGGTTTGTTATTGAATTTTTTTTTTTTTTTTTTTTTGAGTTTTGGGTTTCTAATTTGCAACACAATACTTTTGGTAATTTTGAATTTGTATTTGTTATTGGTAAGATTGTTTTGAATTGTGTTAGTTATTGGTATGATCGTTAGGTTTTATTACATGTTTTTCAATCTTGTAGCCCACTCTTTTATTTCTACTACATTAATATTATATGATCCTTGCCACGTATTCAAAAAAAGAAAAAAAGAAAAAAGCTAAATAACACCAAGTATTAAACATTTATATAACAATTTCACGAATTTTATCATTTATAGTTCAACCTGTGTAATACACGGGTTACTATCCTAGTTTAAATAAAACATAAAAACTAAAAACACTAATGAACTATCGGACACGTTACCGAACGTTCACGAACATAAATGAACGAAGACGACCTCTGTTCATGTTCGTTCATTTAACTAAACGAACGAAATTTCTTGTTTGTATTCATTTGTTTAATAAACGAATGAATACAAACAAGTTTTCCGCTAAAGAGTTCACGGATTGTTTGCTAAACTTTATTATTTACCCATTATAAATTAACAACATTGTGATGCATAGAGTAGTTGTACTCTTTGTTTAGGGAGATTTTCAAAAAAGTTTGATATAATTACAATTTTTCCTTACAATTTTAATCTAAAACTATTTTGGTTTTTTACTTTTAACCTCAAAACTTTCTATCTTGGTCAGTTTAACCTTATAACTTTTTTACTTTTAACTTTGGTACCCTATACTCTTCATATTTCGCAAAAATTCCGTTTTACGTTTTGTTCTAAGTTTTACGATTTAACACAACGCAACGTTCATGTGTGGTTCAACGTTTTGTTTTACGCTTCGTTCTAAAATTTGCGACGCAACGTGCATGAGTGGTTCAACATTTTTATGGCGTCTAATTTTTCCCGTTTGATAGATTCATCATGACGCACGGGTCCTAAATCAACTTAGTTATTATTATCTATGTTTTATGTTTCGGTTTAATTTCTCCGCATTAACACGTCGCAACTTCAGTGTTGGTGATCGTTAGCGGTGCTGTGGCCTTGGTGCCATTTGTCACAGTTTTACGTCCCTACCGCAAGGCGGGGATTAATACTAGTTATTATTAGAAAGAAAAAAAGTAAAAGTATAACCCCTTTTCACTAAAAGCAAGTAAACAAGTCGTTGTTGACTTATAAAACCATATCCGATCAACGCCACATGAATGAAGAAAGAATCACAGCCGTAAAAAATTCAAGTTCGAATTGAAAAGGTAGGCCCATATGGAGTCAATAAATACAAACACCAATTCACCAACCACACCATATCTCACCTCTTCATCTTCCCTCTAACCTTTCTGAGTTAAAGTACAACTTTCCTTGCACAAGTTACAACTCACAAGTCTCTGCCTTCACAGCCTTAGTTCTCTCTTTAAGGTCAGTTTCGTTTTTTAGAACGACGAATTTCTTTAATCCTATCATCTGTTAGATATCGTTTGCTAAAGTTGATAAGGTTTTAGTTAAGTATGTTTAGGTACCAGAGTGAACACCAGTGTATTTGTAAACTGAGTGAAAAAATCCTGGCCATTAATTTAATAATCAAATCGTAAAATATACTAGTGTATTTCATCATTAAATCCTGATCAAATCCTGGCATTGATTTACACTTGTGTATTTATAATCAAATGTTAGGATTAGTTCACACAGTTCACTATTATAAACGTAAATTCTTCTTTATATATATTTTATTTATTTATTTTTGTTTTTAAGTGACGTGAGTATTTCGACTTCCGACATAAAGTACGTAGTTTATATGTTCTTAACAACGTCAGTGGAATAATATAATATTTCTGACATAACTTTATTCGACGATTTCGATTTTATAGAGATTTGTTTTGTTGTTTACTAATGGTTTCTTTTAATGATTTTATAATTTGGTAACTAAACTTATAATTTTTTTTTAAATTAAATTAAACAGTACTAACCAATGAATTACATATAAACTGACATAAATTAGTCGTTAAAAAGGGGTAAAAGTGGAAAAGATGTATGGTTGTTAGAGAAACCAGAAAATACAAAGAACTGGCCAATGAGGTACTGGTGAAGTGGTTGGAGAAAAACTTGGTGTTCTTTATGACCTAGGTTCGACTCTCACTCTCCTCATTATTTTATGCGGCACCCAGGTGAGGGCGAATACGGATGCTGCCGGTTCGTCTTAAATGGGAGACGAGGTTTTACCGATTATGTATGGGTCACTTAAGACAGCTTGTACACCCTAACAACCCATGTTATGTTTCCATATTCTATGGTAAATGCCAAATAGGTGTGGCCGTGTTGGTTCGAACTTTTATGTTTTTTGGAAGCTTCCACAATTTGTCATGTTTGGTTCTTAGGACACTCCAAAAGTCTTTTATTATCATCCTATGGTTGTAACTTAAAACACCATAAATGGTTCCTTAACTAACAAGTGAAGGTTCAACATCTTTTTAAAATTTTCTTAATTAAGCATGTCAAATCCTCGTGATATTTTCTTTTCACTCTGATAACATGTTACCGGAAAACTTCTGGGACTCCAATTACACCAATACACCCTACTACTTAATTAAATCAGGTAAAACGTAAGATATAAAACCAATAAAAGTTGGATTCGAATATGAGAGCTCTGGTACTTCGTGACCACTTGGCAAGTAAATTTTAACGAATGTGACAAACGTCCCATAGGCGACATGTGACAAAAGTGTCGAAAATTTGTATCATTCATTCTTCAAAAACTAAATAATTTTTATTTCTCACAAAAAATGGAATATGTTGAAGATTTATTACGTATAGTATTAGTACAAGTAGTTACAAAAGTGTCACGAGTCCGTTCTAAAAGCTTCCTTTTTCATTAAATATCACATGATTTTCTAGTACAAGTTTTGAAATTCTTGCTTAAGTTCAAAGTATTATAAATGAACTTTGAGTTTTACTGTAAATGAGCAGATTAGTTATATTGAGTGTCATTTACGTCCATGTGTTTTGTACACTTTTGGCTTTTGCCCATTCAGACCAAATTTCAAAATTGTATCGTTTTCCTCCCTGACATTCTCGAAACGTGCTATTTCAGTCCAAAAAACTAACCTTAGTTAAAAAACACAGTTAGCTCAGAGGTTTTACATAGTGGTTCAGAGGTTTTACATACCCTAGATTGTGCACCAACCACTCCAAACCACTATGTTAAATGACCATTTTACCCCTGAGCTAACTGAGTTTTTTTTTTTAATTGGGTTAGTTTTTTGGACTGAAATGACACGTTTCGAGAATGTGACGGAGGGAAATTGTACACTTTTAAAATTTGGCCTGCAATAGCAAAAGTGGACAAACTAGAGGACGTAAATGACACTTAACTCCTTTTTGTTATTTAAATTTTACACAATTAGTTTAGATTTAATTAATATTTTGAATGTCACACTTATATGTATATATTGAACCTTTCATATGTCATATCTATAGAACTAACCTTTATTTATTCTGGTTGAATTCACAGGTTATGGCAAATGATAACTTGAAAGTGCTAAATGCACTTGATGTAGCCAAAACTCAACTGTATCATTTCACTGCAATTGTAATCGCCGGGATGGGTTTCTTCACCGACGCGTACGATCTTTTCTGCATCTCGCTAGTCACGAAGTTGCTAGGCCGCATTTACTACCACGAAACCGGTGACGGGAAACCGGGGACACTGCCGCCAAACGTGTCAGCCGCAGTCAACGGGGTCGCCTTTTGTGGCACCCTCGCGGGCCAACTTTTTTTCGGCTGGCTCGGAGACAAAATGGGCCGAAAAAAAGTTTATGGGATGACCCTTATGCTTATGGTCATTTGTTCAATCGCCTCTGGGCTTTCGTTTAGCAACGAGCCCACCGCGGTTATGGCCACTCTTTGCTTCTTCCGGTTTTGGCTTGGGTTTGGGATAGGTGGTGATTACCCTCTTTCGGCCACGATCATGTCGGAATACGCGAATAAGAAAACCCGAGGCGCGTTTATAGCGGCGGTGTTTGCTATGCAAGGGTTTGGAATTTTGACTGGTGGGATGGTGGCTTGTATAGTTTCGGCCGCATTCAAGTCGAAATACCCGGCTCCGGCTTACGAGGATAATCCGTTAGGGTCCACGGTCCCACAAGCCGACTATGTCTGGCGCATTATTTTAATGTTCGGGTCGGTTCCGGCTCTAATGACTTACTATTGGCGGATGAAGATGCCAGAAACGGCTCGGTACACGGCTTTGGTGGCCAAAAACGCGAAACAAGCGGCTGCCGATATGTCGAAAGTGTTACAAGTCGAGCTCGAAGCCGAACAAGAAAAGGTGGCCGAAAAACAACATAACCAGTTTGGGCTTTTTTCAAAGCAATTCGTGAAACGCCACGGGCTACACTTGCTCGGGACAACTAGCACGTGGTTCTTGCTCGATATCGCGTTTTACAGCCAAAACTTATTCCAAAAGGACATCTTTAGCGCGATCGGGTGGATCCCGCCAGCAAAAACAATGAACGCGATCCAAGAGGTTTTCAAGATCTCGCGAGCTCAAACGCTCATTGCGCTTTGTAGTACCGTCCCAGGATACTGGTTCACGGTATTCTTCATCGATAGAATCGGGAGATTCGCGATCCAACTAATGGGTTTTTTCTTTATGACGGTTTTCATGTTCGCCCTTGCGATCCCATACCATCATTGGACACAAAAGGAGAACCGAATCGGGTTTGTTGTAATGTACGCTTTCACGTTCTTCTTTGCAAATTTCGGACCTAACGCGACTACATTTGTAGTCCCTGCCGAGATATTCCCCGCAAGGCTTCGGTCAACGTGCCATGGGATCTCGGCTGCTTCGGGTAAGGCGGGGGCTATAATTGGTGCTTTCGGGTTCTTATATGCGGCTCAAAACCAAGACAAAACAAAGACAGATAAAGGGTATCCCCCGGGGATCGGGGTCAAGAACTCACTTATCGTACTCGGGGTGGTGAATTTTCTCGGGATTTTGTTTACGTTCTTGGTGCCCGAATCGAATGGCAAGTCTTTGGAGGAAATGTCGAGGGAAAACGAAGATGAGGACGAGGAGGGAGTCGATATGGAGACCGTTAGGACTAGTGAAAATAGAACAGTCCCGGTTTAAGATAGGGGTAATTTCATATATACCTCTATGGATAGTGCGTTTTTTAATGGTTAAATATTATTATAAAACTAAGAGATTCAAAACGAGACTATGAAGGAGTACGAGGAAATACGTTTATTTAGTAGGAACATGATGTCTTACTATTTTTCCTTGTAGCAAACAAGCCAAAAGTGTCGATATATGTTTCTTTCGGTTTGTATCTTATGATTTGGTTTTACATCTACTAACGATAAAAAAAAGTTTATTATTATTTTGTCTTAAATAACTATTAACGATAAAAAGAACACAAGTTAAGAGATATACATTTTTTTTACAGTTTTAAAGTAAAAAATATCAATATTAACCTTTCAAAATATATGTTTATAATTTACTATTTTTAATATATTATGTGTATTCCTTTGTTATTAAATTCTAAAATAAAAGTCTGTCTACTCATGGTAATCTAAATAATAGCCCATACACCCTCCACCGAAGTCCGCAGACAGTGTTGGGCAGTCCAAGCCCACCATCCCAGCTCCAAGAAAAACCCATCGCCCGAAAGCACACTGCAGTAAAACCTGGTTAGGATCAAATTCGAACTTGAGACCTCTAGGCTCAAACCCAAATTTTCACTTCCTCTCCAATTCTATTAGTTAAGATTAAACTAATATATTTATTATGTGGATAAGATTTACTATATTTAAGTTTGATATAACTATAACTTATTATTTTATTAGATTTATGTTCTAATTATAATATACAATGATATGTACACATATATAAGTAGGTTAAAAAAGTTATACAACTCGTATATTACATGAGTTAAATAAAAAAAAAATATTAAATAGTTAGTAATAAAAATATATATTTTTTAAATGATATTTTGAAATAAGATATAATTTAACTTTTATAAATTAAGTTAAACTAGGAATAACACCCGCGCGCGTTGCGGCGCGGGTACATTGCAAACGTCGAATGGATTAGTCTAAACGTTATGTGATGCGTTAACCATATGAAAACGTGCATTTCGACATATCTGATCGAACTAAATGTAACCTATATAAGCATTGCGATTAGATCAATACATAAAGTAAATCAAATTTATACTGTACAGTCATAACGTATTATATAGGATCCGACTTATACATAGAAAACGTAATGGTATAACGGAAAAGCTGACACGTATAATCAAAAGAGATTAATTAGAACTTTTGAAAAAAATAAACCACAATTTGACTCGACTCGGTTCGAAACAAAATTAACGAAACATTCATAAAATAAACTCGGAAACAAATTATATTTGGTCTCACTCATTTCCCAAAAAAGTTAACGTTGAAACATACGCCAACTCGAATTTATACCGAAACGTACATAAAAATATGCACATAAAAGCTGTTTTTTTAAACAAAAAGTATTATATTTGATCTGACTCGTTTCCAGAAAAAAGTTTACGTCAAAACGTAGAGCAAATCGAATTCATACCAACACGTACATAAAATATGCACGTAAAAATATGTTATTTTTAAGTAAAGGAGGTATAGGGGTGAACTCGAAACAAATTATTTTTAGTAAAAAATTAATAGGTTAAATACGTTTGTAAAATCGTGCTAAGTATCCCCAATGCCACACAACCAACAACAGAAGAGCTCGTAAAATAAAATAAATAAATAAATAAATAAAAATAACATTGAACGAAAAACATACGTAAATTTGTTGAATCACGCACACCCGTTGTGGTGTGTTAGTGTGGAGAAATTAGACCGAGACGTAAAACATAGAAAGAAAAAACTAAGTTGATTTAGGGTCCCGCGCATTGGAATGAACTTTTCGAGCGTAGAATAATATACGTGTTGCGACGGGCATGTCAAACGGGAAAAACAGACAAAAAACGTTGAACCACAGAGACACACAGTTGCATCGTGTTGACTCGCGAAATTTTAACCGAAACATAAAACGAAAAACTTGTAAGAGATGAAAAGTATAAGGGATGAAAGTTAAAAAATAAAAAAGTGTTGTGATTA
Source organism: Helianthus annuus (assembly GCF_002127325.2). Taxonomy (NCBI): domain Eukaryota; kingdom Viridiplantae; phylum Streptophyta; class Magnoliopsida; order Asterales; family Asteraceae; genus Helianthus; species Helianthus annuus. The sequence goes on along the minus strand of NC_035435.2, from coordinate 172,640,978 downwards.
AATTGGAAATAATGAAAAACTTTGAGTTAAAAGTTAAAAACCTAAAGGGATTAAAATAAAAAGATAAAAACCTTTGGATTGAAAATGAAAAATCAATTTTTTTTTGAAACACACCCTATGCATATAGTACAACAACAAAAGCAACAAAATGTTGCTTATTTATATGTGGTAATGGTAATAAGATAAACAGAAAAAATAATTTTAGACTCCCAAAATTACAACACGCGACGCAACAAGTTACTTATTTATTAGGTATAGATTATAGATTAGTAATAACGTAATTTTAGTCATCCTGTCAAAATAATTATTATCAATCATGTTAAGTGCTATTGGAGGATGTTCTTGAACCAGATTCCTACAAAGGCTTCGCTTGCTAGGAAGAACGTATTTGTGCCATCGAGCCGGTGTAGGGTTTATGATGATTATGAAAAGAATTTGGATCACCTTTTCGCATCGTGCCTTCTTTCAGTGGCGAATCTAGAAAATCCGCATAGGGTAACGTTTCAATAAAAAAGGGGTAACAAAATCGAAGAACGTCAAATTTTTCAAAAAATTACACTAACATCGGAGGATCACCGGAGCGTCAAAGGGCAACGGAGGTTAACCCTTCTATCACTCTAGGTCCGCCCCTGCCTCCTCTTACAGATAGTTTGGGACTATGTGTCCCAATGGTGCAGACTTCCACCTTGCTTCTTTTTTGGAGTCTGAGATGTTCTGAGCTTACATGTGCATCATCGGAGTTTAAGGAGGTGGAACACGCGACGCAACGAGTTACTTATTTATTAGGTATAAGTTATAGTATAAGTTTTGTTGGCTGTTAAAAAATTGAAAAGTGCTCTACTGATATTAATATTGAACACGTTTAAGTGGACCTTACAGGAGTGTCCCCTCTTGTAGGGCTTAAGGATTATGAGTTTGTTGCTGGTCAGACAGCGTTGAAGGCAGAATCAGACAAGGTCGTTAAACACAAGAATTCTTGTTTAGAGAATCAACACATGTTTAGCCCATTTGTTTTTTATACTTTTGGTTCCCTAGCCTCAGAGGACGTGAAATTCCTGAACATGGTCCAACGAGTAGTGAATAGTAATTTCTCGACCCTTAAGGGTCGCTTCGTCTTTGGTTGGATCGGTTTTGCAATTCAAAAAGGATTTGTAACGCAACTTATTGTCCGTTTACCTGTCATTTGTTTGTACTTTCTTGGTTTGTCACTTTTATAATAAAATCTATTCCATATTTTTAGGTAAACCTAATATTAGGTGCCATCATCTATGAATGCGTGTTTCCGTAATCTTTGACAACTCTCATGAATTGTTTCAAACAAATTATTGATGCCATGATTAATGGTTTGGACGAGGTTTGCAAAATTTTCTATTTATTTCATCCAGACATGACCATTGGATAAGTAATATTTTCATGTTAATATGTAAAAAAAAGATTTTTTTTTTTTTTTGTTTTTATCATGTTTTTAATTATATACTTAATCAACAAGATTTTTAGTTATATTATAATCCAGTACAAGTACTGAAATTAAATAACAAAGGTGATAAATCGAGCAAGAAGACTGTTACAGGAACGATTAGCAAGTGAAAGATAATTTATGTTCGTTTAGCGACAAAACAATATTTGGAATAAGTTGTTTTAAATAAAACACGGATACTTTTAGCTTCTTTTTTTTTCTTTTTTGTAAAGTAAGGATACTTTTAGCTAAAACCTTGTTTGTAAAACATAACTTATGTTCTTAATAAGATTAGACTAAATAAAAAATCTGACCAATGAGGTGGTCCATTGGCAAATACAAAGTCGTTAAACACGTTGGGAGAGGAAGGTATTGGGTTCAAGTCCCCACAGACGACAGGAATAAAAGAAATTTGCCGTTCAAAAAAAATCTGATTAATATAATTTTGTTTTTAAATTAAAGTCTTTTCTAGTTTTCTAACCACGTAACTTTTTTTCTTACAACTGATAGCAATAAAAGAAAATCTTTTGCACATGTTTGAACAAGTCAAAAACACTTTGTGATGTTATCAAGGACTTCCAGCATTTTTTCTTTTTGGTAAGAGTATATTACAAAAATCGTCATGTTATATCAGATTATAAATTATGTCTTTTATTTTAAAAATAATACAAAAAACATATTCGATGTTTGCAAACTCTAGCACGTTACGTACTTTATCCCTAACTCAGTTAGTTTTCATGGCTAAATCTGACCAAATGGGCCCTATTTGAGGGCAAACTAGACTTTTTGCCATTTATCTATATAAAACAATTTTATAAAAAAACATATAACATTTATTTATATTATTGCAAATAATTTTAACTCATAAGAAAAAAACTTATTCTCTCTCCCTACCCTTTCTCCTTTGCTATCCACCACCACCACCACCGCCCTCATCTGCCACCACCTTCCACCACCGCCCTCATCTGCCATCACCCTCCACCATTCTCCCTTGCGTAGTTTTTGCTTTGAACAAACACCACTTCACCTGCAACTAACGATGGTCACCACCACAATTAGGGTTCAGATTTATGACAACTCTGATCAGATTAGGTTTTTTCGGCAAGGTCATACAAGAAGAAAATGACAGGGACTCGCTCGGTTCAAGTGATTGGGGATTTGGGGGGTTGATCGGGGTAGAGGAAGCTACATCGGCAGTTGTTGGTGCAATCTAGGGTTTTGGTGAACTTCTGGTAAGGGTTTCGATGATGGTGGAAGATGGGGGTCGGACGTTGTATTTGGTACGGTGGTGGTTGTGGGTGTTTGGGGAAGATGATGGAGTTTGGGGGTTAGGGTTTGTGGTGGTGGGTTATGGATGTAGGGGCTGATTTCTGGTGGGTTCAAGTAGAGATGACAGGTTGTGTGGTGGTGGTGGCAGGTGGGTGTAGGGTTTTGTTGACTAGTGGTGGAAGGTGGGGCAGTGGTTGGGAAGGTTGGTGGGTGTCTGGTTTTGTTGATCGGTGGTGGCAGGTGGGGCGGTGGATGGTGGTGGTGACAGGGGGGCGGTGGTGCCTGGTGGTGGCGGGGATGGTTGGTGGTGGTGGTGGATGAGATGAGAGAGATATTTGAAAGTATTGTTATATGTTTTTTAATAAAACTAGGATTAAGACCCGCCGCAATGCGGCGGGGATTCTTTAGTTATAACTAAGTCGATCTAGGACCCACACGTTATGTTAAATCTGTCAAACGGGGAAAAAATAGACGATGTAAAAACGTTCACCCATACACGCACGTTGCGTCGTGTTAATTCGCAAAATTTATAACGAAACATAAAAACGTTAAACCAAAGACGCACGTTGCAATGTGTTAAGTCACAAAATTTTGAACCAAGCATAAAGCGAAAAATTTGCGGAAAATAAAAAGTATAAAGGACCAAAGTTGAAAGTAAAAAAGGTTATGAGGATATATTATAAAAGATAAAAAGTTTTGGGTTAATAGTAAAAAAAAAACAAATAGTTTTGGGTTAAAAGTAATTTATGAAATACTTTTGGGTGAAAAGTAAAAAAAATCAATTTTTTTTTTAAAACCCTCAAAGCCAACGTTACGACAACCATATGCATAACCATTTTTTCTTTGAAAAACACCCAAAGCACACTCCGCGTTGTGGCGGGACGTAAAATGGTGTCAAATAGTACTAATGTCAAACAACCGTCATCGACCACCAACACTAACTCGACCTAGGATATGCGTATTGCGAGGAACCTATCTAACATGGAAGAATAGAGGTAAAAACGTTAAACAACCATATGCATAACCATTTTTTCTTTGAAAAACACCCAAAGCACACCTCGCGTTGCGGCGATGCGTAAAACGGTGTCCAATAGTACTAATATCACACAACCGTCATCGACCACCAGCACTAACTCGACCTAGGATATGCGTGTTGCGACGAACCTGTCAAACATGGAAAAATATAGGTAAAAACGTTGAACTATACATGCACGTTGCGTCGTATTAACTCGAAAAATTTAGAACTATACGTAAAATGAAAATTTGAGAAAGATAAAAAGTATAAGTGACAAAAGTTGTCAAGTTAAATTGCAAATAATGAAAAGTTTTGGGTTAAAGTTAAAAAAAGAAATTATGAGTTTTGAGTTAAAGTTAAAAAAAAAGAAATTATGTATGATTAAAATTGCAAAAGATAAAAACATTTGGGTTAAAAGTAAAAAAATATTTTTTTTTTTAATAATTCGGCGCTATTTTAATTTTGGTGAGATGGATGTTTTGTTTTTTTATGCTTCCATGTTTTCTGGCTCCTTGTCGGATCATGGGTACATACACTAAAAGCATCATAAATCAATAAAAGACATAGAATCAACAACAAACATAGTTTGACTACCTTGACTTCATGTTTTTTTTGAAACACTTCCAAGACGCATGATACAACTGATGATGCACAAAAACTTTGCTTATTTATAAGGTAATAATTTTTGTATATAAATAAATGGCAAAAAGTCTAATTTGCCTTCAAATGAGGTCTATTTGGTCAGATTTAACCATAAAAACTAACTGAATTAGGGTTAAAGGACATATCGTGCAAAAGTTTGTATACATCGAATACGTTTTTTGTCCTTTCTAAAGATAAAGGATATAGTTTGCAATTTAATGTCAACATAAAACGCTATTTTTTAATTTACTCTTTTGGTAAATATAAGACTTATTTTATTACTATTTCGTGTCTCTTTCAAGACGTGGCCTACTACATTTTTGGTATTCCAAAGATGTGGAAAATTATGTAAAAGCAAATCAAGCTTTCGATTATCATTTGGTATTCCAAAGATGTGGAAAATTCTGTAAAAACAAATCAAGCTTTCAATTATCATTTTATATAACTTATATTATATTCAAAGTTGTTAGCCTTTTAAACATGTTCAAAATAATAATTATTTAACTTCCAAAAGCACTAAGATGTAATAATATATATTTATAAGCTAAGATGTAATATATTTATGTTTTGGTGTGTGGATTAACCATATTAACTCATTTAGTTGATTATGACCCATTCAACTTATTTCCTTATCACTCATCAACTGATTAACATATTTACAATATTATTATTACCCATCAACCCATTTAACGTGGTTAGATAAATGAGTTAAATTGGTCATGTTCGGTTGAACGATTTTAAATGTGTGTGATTTATGGTTGATGTTTTTGACACGGCCAATTATATGGGTTATGTTTTGGTTGAACAATTTAACTTGCCGATGCATCAACCCGATAAGATTGGTACCCTTAACCAGAATGATGGGCCATTGATTGTCTTTTTTTGAACGACAAATTTGGATCACTGACGGACCACTGAAGTATCATTGCGCCACCAGCGGAACCACACGATTATATCCATCTCCACTAGTCTATAATGTCTATGCACCAATAAAGGAGGAAACCCAATAAATGTGGGAAAAACGTCCTTATGGGATTCGAACCCAGAATCTAGTGGTTCCTAAGCCTTATCCTATCCTAAAGATGCCACTAGGCTATAATGCCATGAGCGGGCCATTGAATGCTTAATAGGTTAGTCAAACTTGCCTCTGTTGCTTTATGGACAAACGTACCAAAGATTTGAATTTTGGAAAGCATTTAGTCAACAGAAGCATGCAACATGCATGCTTTATGGACCAACATGCTCCCACACTCACACTTGATCGGCAAAAGATGAGATCATCTTTGGTGTCATTTCGTCAAGGCCGGTTATCTTTTTCATTTCATATATTCCTTTTATAAAATTAATATTTTGTATGAGTTAAGATTCATCACTCTCTCCCACACTCAATCCCATTTCTTTGGAGAATTTGACCCTTTGGTGTATGGTACAATAGGGTTTTTTTGAGTTAAGCCGAGCCGGGAGGCCGAGCTAGGGCCAGGCGGCCAGCTAGAGATATACAAAAAAACCCTGTTTGGGCTCGTCAAACCAGTCTCTAACCCGACCCACTTCACCAAAAAAAAAAAAAAAATAGTTTGGCCCCAACCCAACCCACCAGTTCGTAGTCTCGTTCCTTTAAACCGGTTAGACCCGATCCGATCTGAAAAACATGTCAAAAAACCGTTTTTTCCCAAACTGGGTTGAATCCGACCCCAATTGATTTGATAGGTTCTAACATTTTCTCTCCTAACCTAACCAGTTTTTTTTTTACAAACCTGTTTTTTTTTTTTTGTTCGCATTTTTCAAAAAAGCCGGATTTGTACATCTATACGCCAACTCAAAGTCTCAAACTCGACTTACTTCTAAACCAAGTTGTAATTTTGAGCAAATTTTTTTCGAGCAAGCTTCGAGTCACAAACTGTTCGAATAGCCATAGAGTGAAGTATGTTAATCTATTCAGTTCAAGCCCAGAAGCATGGCATAACTTAAGCCCAACTTAAGCCTATAAATATGGTCCAACTTAAGCCTAGAAACATGGTCCAACTTGACTACATTACAATAGCCCAACCCAACTTCTTGCTACTTTGTAAACTCAAAAAAGAGAGCTAATGGGCCCAACTTTATGCATCCAGTTAAGACCAATGTTTTAAAATCCGGTTTTTTTTACCGCATCAGATTTGGCTCAAAAAGGTTTTATCAGGTGATCGGACGGTTTAACCGGATGTACCGGACGGTTTAACCGGTTTACCAGATGATTCAACCGGTACAACCGACCGGTTTGAACCGGTTTTTAAAACATTGGTTAAGACAAGATCAAATGTATCTACTCAGATAAACATGACTGTTGTCACATGATTCCTGAATGCAGAAAACCTCCAAATATCTTTTCCCAATTCTAAAAGGACAAAACTGCCCATTTGGCCAAACAAACTCCTAATGCCCATGTGCTATCAATCAATGACCCACCCATCATCATCCATTCTCGATGTTTCCTGAAACAAACATAGTTTAAGAGAATCAAAATCACCCTTTTATTCTCATCCAAACTCCCCTCAATCATGCACAATTAGTTCAAGATTGTCTCAAAGTTCAAGATTCCATGTGGGTATTCAAGAATATGTGATTTTAGCTAATCTTCATCAATAAAGGTTGTGAATTTAGGCAATTTTAGCTTAAATTATGTCAATTGCTTCAAGTTTCCATGTGGGTTTTCAAGAATATGTGATTTTAGCTCATCTTGATCAATAAAGTTTGTGAATTTAGGGCAATTTTAGCTTAAATTATGTCAATTGCTTCAAGTTTCCATGTGGGTATTCAAGAATATGTGATTTTAGCTCATCTTGATCAATAAAGTTAGTGAATTTAGGGCAATTTTAGCTTAAATTGTGTCAATTGCTTCAAGATTCCATGTGGGTATTCAAGAATATGTTGTTTTAGTTAATCTTGATCAATAAAGGTTGTCAATTGCTTCAAGATTCCATGTGGGTATTCAAGAATAAGTGATTTTGGCTAATCTTGATCCATAAAGTTAGTGAATTTAGGGCAATTTTAGCTTAGATTGTGTCAATTGCTTCAAGATTTCAAGTGGGTATTCAAGAATATTCGGTTTTACCTAATCTTGATCAAAAAAGGTTGTGAATTTAGGTGAAAAAAAGATGGGTACTAGTGGGGATTACAAGACAATTGTTTGGTTTAGGAGGGATCTGAGGATAGAAGATAATCCAGCACTTTCAGCAGCTGCAAGAGATGGGTCTGTTCTTGCTGTGTTCATATGGTGCCCTAAAGAAGAACAGCAGTTTTATCCGGGTCGGGTTTCGAGATGGTGGTTAAAGCAGTCTTTGATCCAGTTGGGACACTCTTTGAAGACTCTTGGGGCTGATCTTGTGTTGATGAAAGCTCAGAGTACTATGTCTGCTCTTATTGAATGCATTAGTGCTACTGGTGCAAACAAAGTTGTGTTTAATCAACTCTATGGTATGAATGCTCTACCTCTTATCTTTATTGTTGGTAATTATTATATTTTGACTTTGTTGGTCAAAGTAGTTATCTAGAAGCTCAAATTTGATTGGATAATTAGAGAGTTAATTACTGTTTTCGTCCCTGTAGTTTGTCAAAAATCACTATTTCAGTCCATTAGTTTAAAAATTGCGATTTCAGTCTCTGTGGTTTCACTTTTGTAACCATTTCAGTCCCTGTGGTTTCACTTACGTAACCATTTCAATCCATTATTCTGGTAAGTACAGCGACTGAAATGGTTACGAGGTGGACTGAAATGGTTTCGAAAGTGAAACCACAGGGACTGAAATCGCAATTTTTAAACTAATGGACTCAAATAGTGATTTTTGATAAACCACAGGGACGAAAACAGTAATTAACTCGATAATTAAAATATACTTTTTGACTACAAAAGTAAAAGAGGATTTTTAAGTTGTGCATGGCCTTTTAGAATCATAATTGATCGATTATAGTCAATTTCACCTCTAAATTTGAGGATGCAACGGTTATCTGTATTTTTGTGTTGATGCTTATAAGTTTGATTATTGGAGTCGTTCTAATGACGAGTTTAGTACTTTGGTAGCTAACTATGCTTGAAACAGAAATGACCAAATCAGAGAATTGTATGATACGAAAAACCGATAAACATATTAGTTATTTTCGATGTGCACACGAGATAAGCAAAAGCGGTGTGATACGCCCATAATTGCCACTTTGGGTCAAATTTATACGAAAAATCATAATTTTGCAAATAAACTTTGGATTACCATCCAAATCAATTCTAAAAACCATGAACTCAAATATGCATATTCTTGGTTATGTTATACATCCGAAATCAGACTTACTCAACAAGATTTAATCATTGATATGATGTTTTTAAGCTATTGGATGCTTTAAACGTCGTAAGTTTTCATAAATTGGATATTGGGTTTAAAGCCTACTTAAAAGCTTCTATAGATTAAAATGAGATAAGAGGTAGCCTTGGTTTTAAAAAGCGAGAGGCGCACAAAAGCGACGAGGTCTAAAAATGAGGCGCGAAGAGCAAAGCGCAAAAGCGGTGGGCTTTTCGTACCCGAGGCGCAAGAAGATTATATAAATTTTTATATATATCCCATAGGTTTTTAGCATCCCTTATCCAAAATATAGTTATAACTAAGGTTTATTTATGATTTTACCTACATGTACAAGCCAAAAAACCTATTGTTCATGCATAAAAACAACATAAAAACACCCAAAATACATAAGGCGCGCGCCTCGGACCTCAAAAAACCCAAAAAAATGCGCTTTTCTTGCGCTTAGTGGAAAAAGCGCGCCTCAGGTACCCTGAGGCGCTGAGACCTGCGCCTTAGTGCGCCCTTGGTTTTAAAAAGCGCGCCCTAGGCGCAAGGCGCAACAAGGCGCAGGGCCTGGGGCTTTTTTGCTTCTCGCCTTGCGTAATTACAGGAAGCGACCAAAAGGCGCATTTTTGATGTTTTTTTGTGGGCTTTTTGGCCTGAGGTGCGCGCCTCATGTAACTTAGGCGTTTTACTGCATAAAAATGTTGTACCTTGGGTTTTTTGACTTGTACTGCATAACTTAGGCCTTACTTATAGCTATATTTTGGTTAAAGGAAGCTAAAAACCTATGGGATATGTATGGGATATATAAAAAAAATTATATAAACATCTTGCGCCTCGGGTACGAAAAGCCCACCGCTTTTGCGCTTTGCGCTTCGCGCCTCAATTTTAGTCCTCGTCGCTTTTGTGCGCTTCTCGCTTTTTAAAACCAAGAGTGCGCCTCGCCTCAGGCGCGCTTTTTAAAACCCAGGAGGTAGCTCACCAAGTGATTGTTTTTCATGTCCAACATGAATGATAATTTGGTTCACTCATATGGTTTATTACTTACGATATCTCCGTTTCTTTCCCTTTTTACACTTTCTATTATATCTAGTGAATTTGATTTGTGTTTGTTTCAGATCCCGTTTCACTTGTTCGTGATCACGTTATAAAACAAAAGCTTGGGGAACTCGGTGTTCCTGTTCAAACATACAATGCGGACTTGTTGTATGAACCATGGGAAGTATACAACGATGAAGGCTATGCTTTTACAACCTTCGATGCATACTGGGACACATGTTTGAAAATGCAAAAAGATCCTATTATGCGCCTTCCTCCGCGCAAATTGGTTCAAGCCCGAGGTAATTTGAATACTATAATCATTATAATCTTCCAAAACGATAGTAATCGTTAAATATAAACAGAAAATTATGGGCGCATTATTGTTTCTTTTGATTTCAGCCACCAAGGTACTAGGGCTGTAATCAAGCCAAGCCAGGTTGAGCTCGAGCTCGAACATAAACGAGCCAGCTCGGCTCGTTTGTTTTATTGAGCTGAAAAGTCGAGCTCGAGCGCGGCTTGTAAAATGTTCGAGCCAAATCGAGCCGGCTCGTTAATTATTATTATTATTTTTTTTACAAATATTGATAACTAAAAATAAAAAAAAAAAACCGAAAGGCATGTTAAAACTATTATATGTTTAAATTTTGTTTATTTTCCCATACCCCCCCCCCCTCTTTGCGCACGCACACATATTTTTTTTTATTTTAATACATTTAAAATTAAAATTAATCTATATAAAATAAAATAATTCGAGCCGGCTCATGAGCCAAGCCAGGCCTAGCTCGGGCTCGTTTACAACCGAGCCTTTTCCGAGCGAGCCGCGAGCTTTTCGAACACCCCTACAAGGTACCTATATTTTGAGTGATTTAAGGGTATATACATGTTAGTGAACCACTTCAAGGTTTTGGAATTTGGAACAATGGCGGTGTTTACTTTTAATAAACTTATGAGTAAACTGCCATTTTGGTCCTTGTGGTTTGGTCACTTTTGCCACTTTAGTCCAAAACTCAAAACTTTTTGCATCTGGGTCCCTGTGGTTTCAGTTTTATTGCCATTTTGGTCCAAAAATGAAATCAGATCATATTTGTCTTATAAAATCCTGCTATTTTGTCATTTTCCGCAGGTGCAAAATGATCATTTCTTTTTTATAAATAAATACCATATTTTATAAGACAAATATGACCTGATTTGCCCCTGAGGAAAATGACAAAATTGCAGGATTTTATAAGACAAATATGACATGGTTTCATTTTTGGACCAAAATGGCAATAAAACTGAAACCACAGGGACCAGATGCAAAAAGTTTGAGTTTTGGACTAAAGTGGCAAAAGTGACCAAACCACAAGGACCAAAATGGCAGTTCACTCTAAACTTATTTCTAACTGTTTATTTCACTTTAAAATAATAAGATAAAAGCCAATTATAACAAAACAAAATGCAAATTATTCTTTTGCTTTTATGATGGACTAATAACAGGATCAGTGGAAGATTGTACAATAGAGGAACTCGGTCTTGAAGACGATTCGGAAAAATCAAGTAACGCGTTATTAGGAAGAGCGTGGACGCCAGGTTGGATCCACGCAGAAAAAGCTCTTACCAACTTCATAGAAAACCATCTTCTCGATTACGCAAACGATCGACAAAAAGTGACCGACAGCTCCACTTCAATTCTATCCCCATACATCCATTTCGGCGAAATCAGTATTCGGAAAGTTTATCACAGTGTGATAATGAAGCAGATTCTATGGGCAAAACAACCAAACCACCCCGGAGAAACGAGCGTTACGTGTTTTCTTAAATCCATCGGGCTTCGAGAGTATTCGCGATATATATGTTTTAACTTCCCGTTTACTCATGAAAAATCGCTTCTAAGCAACTTGAAGTATTTTCCGTGGGAAGGTAACCAATCACATTTTAAGTCGTGGAGACAGGGTCGAACCGGTTATCCGTTGGTTGATGCGGGAATGCGAGAACTTTGGGCAACGGGATGGCTACACAATAAGATTAGAGTGATTACCGCGAGTTTTTTGGTTAAATGTTTATTGTTGCCGTGGCAATGGGGGATGAAGTATTTTTGGGATACGTTGTTGGATGCGGATCTCGAATGTGATATTCTTGGTTGGCAATATATATCGGGGAGCCTGCCAGATGGACACGAGCTTCATCGTCTTGATAGCCCTGAGGTACGTCATAATTGTGCATACACTAGTGTAGAAACAAGATTATATATATATATATATATATATATATATATATATATAGAGGAAGGTTAACGTACATTACGGCTTAACGTACATCACGTACGACAGGTAATTACGCACGTTCTTTTTAAAATCTCGCACGTTGTAACTCAAAAATCCAAAATCACGCATGTTGAAACACAATAATCACGCATATTGAAAACATTAATCACGCATGTTATATAACAAATCACGCACGTTGTCGTACGTGAAGTACGTTAAGCCGTAATGTATGATATACTTTTTCTATATATATAAAATGTTGGTTTCGCTAGTAGCACATACCGCGCTTGTCACAGTGCATAAAAGATAATCAGGAGTGAGAGAGAAACGAAGGCGGTTACATAACTGTCTTGTGTATCACATTCAAAACAATTGTATCCAAAAAGAACGTCCCGCTTTCTCTATACACACACACACACAATTCTTGAAACACAAGGAATAGTAACTTATTTGTCTTTTAGTGTTTTTTTTTTTTTTTTTTTTTGTATTTTACCTGTCGAACTTTTAGCATTGACATTAAAAACTTTGTCGAATGTCATTTTAACCCACTCGAGTTTCTAAAGTTTCAAGTTTACAATTCTTTAACTTAAAAAACACTATTTCTTACGTGCTTATTTTTATGTACGTGTTAGTATAAACGTTGGTTTACGTTTCGACGTAATTTTTTTTTTCCGGAAATGATTCAAGTCAAATATAATACTTTTCGTGCTTAGTTTTATGTACGTTTTCAGTTGGTTTACGTTTTGACATAAATTTTGTTCAAAAACGAGTCAGGTCAAATATAATACTTTTCGTGCTTATTTTTATGTACGTTTTCAGTTGGTTTACGTTTTGACATAAATTTTGTTCAAAAACGAGTTAGGTCAAATATAATACTTTTCGTGCTTATTTTTATGTACATTTTCAGTTGGTTTACGTTTTGACATAAATTTTGTTCAAAAACGAGTCAGGTCAAATATAATACGTTTTCATTAGACGGTATATATTCGAATTATTTTACGTTTCAACGCCGCCGCAACACTCGGCAGGTAAACTTACTAGTATATATAGCGCTCGGCAGGTAAACTTACTAGTATATGTGTGTGTGTGTGTGTGTGTGTGTGTGTGAAGTAAAAATAACAAAGTTTTTAAATTATTGACGAATCAGGTTCAGGGATTCAAGTTTGACCCTAAGGGTGAATACGTTCGACAGTGGCTACCCGAGCTATCACGAGTGCCTACGGAATGGATCCATCATCCATGGAATGCCCCTTTGTCTGTTCTCCAAGCTGCAGGAGTCGAATTAGGGTTAAACTATCCAAAACCGATCATCGATATTGAAATCGCAAGAGACCGTTTAACAAGTGCCATACTACAAATGAAGGAAAAAGAATCCGCTTCAAAGCAAGACAACGGTGAAGGAACAAATGAAGTCGTGGTCGATAACTGCGGTCCTGAAAACCCGCCGATTCCTAAAGTTTTTCTTCGAAAAGAAAAGAAGCCGTGCCCTTCATCATCCTCTAACGATCAAAAGGTACCCTCGATGCATAAGGATGTTACGGTACCAAATAATAATAATTATAATAATGATAGAAAAAGATCAAAGGGTTTAGAACTAGAAGAAGGGCAAGAACCGGATGAATATAATTTGCATGACTGCAAGACAGGAAGCGGGTACTTGGAAACCGACGATGATTTGTGTTCGACGGCTGTATCGTCCTCGGCTAGTAAGAAACTGAAACAGGCTGCTGGTACAAGTAATTTCGGTTCATCGTCGTTTCCGATAAAGGAAAACTGTTGATCACTTATGTGTTATATATTTGTTTTCTTTTTGGTGAGCCATGTTTGAATTTTGAACAGAGATGTTAACGCTTTTAATGCTCGTCTGTTAGAACGAGCGATCTCTGTATTAGACTCGTGCTGGTTGGTCTTGTTTGGCTTCCAAATGTGTGAATTTTGTGCTAGTGTAAATGTGCGACAACGGTGTTAAGGTGTGTAGGAATGGTGTTCCTTCCCAGATGGTTGAAGGTTCTAGTCTCGTGATAGACAAATATGCAGATTTTGAAGTATGATTAGAGGGTGTGGGAGTTAGTTAGTTAAAAACGCCAATATGGTATAGCCCAGTTGGTCAGGGGGTTTTCCACTAAGTGGTTTCCTCCTGTGGAGGTCTCAGGTTCGATTCCTACTAAGTGCAAAATTATGTAAATATGGGAGAACACCTCTGGGTGGGATTCGAACTTAGGGTGAGGGGTTTAAACAGCATATGCTGGCCCTTTGGAGTCGGCTGGAAATCCAGTTTTCAAAAAAAAAAAAAAAGTTAAAAACAAAATTATCTTCCAATATGAAATAGTTAATTTTGTGTATGAAACAAAAACATATGAATATAAATCAATTTGTTAAAAACTACCTAATAGCTCAAGTTTTGGTGCTAAATTGTAGTGTTTGTAGATTGTTGAGCCTAATCTAATATAAACCTAAAAATTTGACTTGAGTTAGCACAACACGAATCCGAAAATCATGTTATAGGTATGCACTCGAACATGATACAAGGTTAAGACAAACACGGCTCATTTAATCGGGGGAAAAATAATTTGTTCTTTTTTTAATCTTTTTATATATTAATACTCTAAAATTACATCTTTACAACAAAGGATGAATGTGTATAAAAAGCTATAAATATATAATGTTAATTTCATTTTTAACTCTTAAATTTTGGTTTAAAATATATTAGCCAATTTAAGTTATTTAATAGAGTACATTTAAAAAAACTTATAAAACAAATGGGTCAACCCACAAACCCGTTTGGTTATCATAAGCCCAACTCATTTAACTAAACGTGTTTGTAGGTTTGGCTCGAATCTAAAATACAAATCGAGTAGACTAAAGCCAAACCCACATGTATCATGTTAGATATGTGTCGTGTATTTTTGTCATGTTATAAATTCAAATCCTCGTTTAAATGATAGTCTTTAATAGACATAGTGTGATGGTAAAGTGTCTCCCCTCTATCCAATAAGCAATACTTCGAATCCTGAAAGCTGCAGATATAAACAGTATTTAGAAGTAAGTTAGTTAGACATTTAAAAAAACGATAAAAAAGATAACATGAGGAGTTACCTCTCATTTTCGTCCGTGTTGTTTGTCCAATTACACCAATGCAAACAAAATTTCAAATTTGTGTCATTTCTTTCTCTGACATTCTTGAAACATGACAGTTTTGTCACAAAAAGTGACTTAACTATCATTTTCGCCTTTGTAGTTTGTCCAAATATTTGATTCAACGTTACTTTTTTTTGGACGAAACTGACATGTGTCAAGAGTGTCACTGACGAAGATGACACAAATTTAAAATTTGGTCTAAATTAACATAATTAGACAAATCACATGGACGAAAATAACAATTAACTCGAGACTATTTAGAGTTCTAGTATATTTTCTTGAAAATAATCCAAACAACAAAAGTTAAAAAATTACCTGCTTTTTTCCCCAATTCACCACCAATTAGGTTTTCAACAACTCAAACGGCTAGAGCAGAAAGAAACCCAAAATTAAACCCTAATTCTACCCCCTTTCCTTTTCAATTCCAGATCCTTCTCGAATTTGTAGTGCTCATGGACTCCCAAGGTAAACCCTAATTTCAATTTCAATACATATATGCTTCTTAAATCGATAAAATCTTGACGTGTGGATTGATTAATATTATTAGGGCAAAAAACTTCCAACAATCCCAAGGCCATGCTTTCTTCTCTTATGAGTAAGAGACAAAAGCTTCAGGAAGAACTCCGTACTATTGAAAAACAGGTTGGTATATTATTGCATTCAGTTACTATCATCTTTCAACCATAATAACTAACACTAAATATACATAATATATATTAATATTATACATGTATACATATTACATCTTTATAAGATAAAAAGACTTTAGCTTGGTTAGTCTGTTAGTCAGTTAGTTTACATTATCTATAAAGATTAAATTTTGAATAACTGTCTTTGGAATATAAACAACACTGTTCTGATGCCACCTGTTGACTATTTTAGCGTAGTTGGGTTGACTCGTTGACCAAAGTGGATCATAATATACATCTAACAAGTTAGGAGAGTGCGGAGTGAACGCTTGTTTGAGTTTTTTATGATTTGAGTAAATTACAAAAATCATCCTTTATGTATGTCAGTTATTGCAAACTGTGTCCTTTGTCTTCAATAATTACAGAAAACGTACTCGATGTTTGTAAACCCTTGCAAGTTATGTACTTTAGCCCTAACTCAGTTAATTTTTGTGGTTAAATCTGACCAAATGGACCCCACATGAGGGTATTTTGTGGTTAAATATGACCAAATGGACCTCACATGAGAGTAAAATGACCAAAATACCCTCATGTGGGGTCTATTTGGTCAGATTTAACCATAAAAAATTAACTGAGTTAGGGCTAAAGGACATAACTTGCAAGGGTTTGCAAGCATCGAGTACGTTTTCTGTAATTATTGAAGATAAAGGACACAGTTTGCAATAAGTGATATACATAAAGGTAGATTTTTGTAATTTGCTCTTATGATTTTTAGTATTAGGAACCTCATTGGTTCTTATTGCTTCGAATTGTTTGTTTCAATCTGAAAGTGATTCACACGGCTCTCAGATTAGGGCATTCACATTCCATTTTGTATTCTTATGTGAGTGGGTTCTACATATTATAAAAAGGGTTATTGGATTTTATCACCTTTAACTATTGGCTATTGCCGCTGCCACTCCCAACTATCATTTTGACACCCGTCACCCCCAACTTAACACCTAGTGTGTTCTGTCACCATGTTGTTAACTGATCACTAACTTTTGATCATGTTACTATACTTTTGGGGTGTCCTAAGATCCCTAAAACCTTCCTAAGATCCCTATGACACCCCCAAAAGTAGTAACGAGATCAAAAGTGAGCGATCAGTTAACGATGTGGTGACAGAACACACTAAGTGTTATGTTGGGGGTGACAGACGTCAAAGTGATAGTTGGGGGTGGCAGCGGCTAATAGCCAATAGTTAGAGGTGATAAAATTCAATAACCCTTATAAAAAAGTGGTTGTGAGTGAAGGAAAGAAAAAAGTTACCGTTCTTCTGTATATTTTGGGGAACACTATTCACCCCTATTAATTTTTTAATATATTTTGAAAGTGGTTGTGAGCTGAGGAGAGAGAAAAAGTAATGATAAAGGTGTAGAAAAGTATTACTTAATTGAAAAAGAGAGAGAAAATGTAGTGATTTTTAGTGTAATTATAGAAAATGGAGATGAGGGAAGGGATGTGAATGCTCTTAATATGGTGATATGCTCTACGGTTTAAACACCGCCCACACATTACTCTAGTAATCCCTAGTTATGACTTTGTTTAGAGAAGCTGCAATGCTATGTGGATATCGCTGTAATCGTTACTCTTTCGATGGACAAACGCCTGGAGTGCGTTTGTTTGTATAGTTGTTCGTATATTTTTTAGACGGGTTAGGGGTCCCACTTTTTGTAATAAAGATTGCATTTTGCAACTTGTTGTATGTCCTTCCACATGGATGAAAGTTCGATTGTTTGTCCGTGGAGGACCAGCAAAAAAAAAACTACTGTGTTGATTATTTTTTAGACTATACTATAATTCATCCACTTTATCTAAGTAAAAGATGGAGGGATTCTTTTTAGAGTAAATTACCAAAATCGTCCTTTATGTATGTCACTTATTGTAAACTGTGTCCTTTGTCTTTAATAATTACAGAAAACGTACTCGATGTTTGCAAACCCTTGCAAGTTATGTCCTTTAGCCATAACTCAGTTAATTTTTTGTGGTTAAATCTGACCACATGGACCCCACAAGAGGGTATTTTTGTGGTTAAATCTGACCAAATAGACCCCACATGAGAGTAAAATGACCAAAATACCCTCATGTGGGGTTCATTTGGTCAGATTTAACCACAAAAAATTAACTGAGTTAGGGCTAAAGGACATAACTTGCAAGGGTTTGCAAACATCGAGTACGGTTTCTGTAATTATTGAAGACAGAGGACACAGTTTGCAATAAGTGACATACATAAAGGACGATTTTTGTAATTTACTCTTCTTTTTATCTGTACTATCCCTTTTATAAAATATAATAACCGCTGTTAATTGCTTTCTAAGAATGATTCGTTCATTGGAAAATTTTGTCCGACATGCAATATGTGTTTTTGTGAGTGGATTTGGCTTCCGCGAGTACTCTTCATAACATGCTGTCGATTTGTTGATTTTTTTTTTTTTTTTTTTGAGCAAGTCTTCTTTATGTTGGAATGATTAAGATAGGTGTATGAGTTAGAAACCAGCTACTTACAAGAATCAAGCAATTTTGGAAATGTGTGGAAAGGATACGAAGGCTTTCTTTCTTCGTCAAAGAACACCGCAAAGTATGTTTCTTAATTCGCTTTTTTTTCCTTGTACTTGTTTTTTATATTCAGGTTAATCTGTTCTTTGCGTTTTATCGGCATCCACTTTAAACCTCTTTCTAGTTATGTGCAAGTCTTGAGATTTCTATACACTTTTAAGTTTTTCAGTATCAATTTTCTATGAAAACTCGTATATCCGTAAATGATTCATCCATAATTGCAGTGGAGTTGGTGGTAGTCATAGTTATTGATAGCGCAGACAGCGTTCGCTATCGCGCGCTTCGTAGCGAAGCGCCAAGGTCTCGCAATCTGTATGTAGCGACTAAATAGCGTGATCGTAGCGGATTCCGGCGACGAATTCCGGCTGGAAACCTGCAATTTCTGCCGGAAACTTGCTGGAAAATAGGAGAAAGAAGAGCGGGCTGCGTTTTCTTGCGTTTTAGTCTTTTTAGGGTTAAAAAACTTTATGGATTTTAACATTTAACCCCTCTATCTTTCATTAGTTTACATTTAGTCCCTAAAACTTGTAAAAAATTACATAAATTAGTTTGTGTATTTTTAACATTTAACCCTCCTATTTTCACTAGCTTACATTTGGTCCTTAAAGTTCTAAATTTATACATAAAAAGGTACAAAATTAACATTATATATATAAATTTTTTTTATAGATAGCTATTTTTTATTTTTAAAATTTTTAACTACCTTATCGCTAAACATGAAATAGCGGGCGCTATTTCATCGCTATCGCTACGTAGCATATAGGTACCTTGTCGCTATCTGTCGCTATTCGCTATCGATAACTATGGTGGTAGGTAAGAAAAGTAAATATTGGTGGGAACACTGCAAACATTTGTGTGTATTTATGAATTTCTACAATCGAGTTAGAATGAGCACGACAAGCGAGTTCATTTCGATTATATTTATACCGTGTGCTTGAATGCAAGATTGTTAATTTTTATGTTTAATTTGTTAATATAAATGCTGTTACCGTTACCCTATTATTTGACATCAAATCGCTTTTTGTATTGCAGCCTGAAAAGGTCAAGAAAGTTTCAGCATGAAGATAGGCTTTTTTCCTTATCATCGGTCACCTCACCCGCGGTATGATATATGAAAAGTTTTCAATTTTCTATTCTATATACATATATACACTTTATCATTTGATTAATATTAGGGGTGCAAACGAGCCGAGCCGAGCCCGAGCTCGGCCAGGCTCGAGCTCGAGCTCGATTAACTTATGAGAGCTCAGGCTCGAGCGCGGCTCGATTCGAGCTTTGTTTTCAAAGCTCGAGCTCGGCTTGTTTGTACTTTATCAAGCTCGGGCTCGGTTCAGGCTCGGCTCGTTTATTATCTGTTAATTAGTATATTAAATAAAAATAATATAAATAATAGACTTTTTAGGCTTGCGAACTCGATAAGTGAAGCTCGGGCCCGGGCTCGTTTACTAAATAAGCTTATTTTTAGGTTCGAGGTCGGCTTGTAAACAAGTTTAAATAAGCTCGGCTCGACTCGCCTCGTTTACACTAATTAGGTTCGAGGTCGGCTTGTAAACAAGTTTAAATAAGCTCGGCTCGTTTACACTAAGGCTCGACGAGCCTAACGAGCTTCACATGTGAGGCTCGAGCTCGGGCTCGATAAACAAACAAGCTTTGTTTTGAGGCTCAAGCTCGGGCTCGATAAGGCTCGGCTCGTTTCGAGCTTTTTCTCGAGCCGATCTCGAGTAGCTCGCGAGCCGCTCGGCTCGTTTGCACCCCTACTTTTGAACATTGAATAATTTTCGATTTTCTATTCTATATACATATATACACTTTATCATTTGAACACTGAATAATCTTCAAATTTCTTGTCTATTTTTTCATATCTTTAGACGGAAGAGCTTAACGCCGGACGTGAAGGTGAAATTCTCTGACGATATCTCTTATTTTCTTCCCAGCAAATTTACTTTTCGGTTTACATGTTACGTAACGGTCCTTTTAAATTATGCGCTTTCAATAGAGGGGAGATCAGATTTGGGCCCGGGCCGACCTAAAGGCGGAGGTTTAGCCATTAATGGACAGTGAGTACACGTTTCTCTCTATCGACTCTTTTATTAGCGTTTTACATTGATGCCAAAGTATGATAAAATCAAAAGTAACCCTCTAACTTTGTAAATGTCACTTTTACCCCCCTCAAGTTTCTAAAGTTTCAAGTTTACCCTAAAATTAGTTTCTTACGTTTTTTATTTTTATGTATGTGTCGGTATAAATTCGAGTTTGCCTAAGCTTTAACGTAATTTTTGTTTGGAAACAAGCCGGGCCAGTTATATAATGTTCTTATTTTATGTACATTTTGAGATGGACTACGTTTTGACATAAATTTTGTTTGGAAACAAATGGTGTCAAATATAATACGTTTTCTTTCGATGGTATAAATTTGAGTTACTATACGTTTCGACGTAAATTTAGTTCGGAAATGAGTCGGGTCGGTTATAGTCTATGCTTTATCGCGCCGTGTACGACGCCAACACGTGTTTATTTTACGTACATTTTGAATTGGTCTACGTTTCAACATAAATTTTGTTTGGAAACAGGTTGGGTCAAATATAATACGTTTTCATCCAACGGTATAAATTCGGATTACTCTACGTTTGAACATAAATATAGTACGGAAACGAGTTGGGTCGATTGCAGTCTATTATTATCACATCGCGTACGGCACCGCCGCAACGCTCGGCGGGTAAAAAAACTAGTAAAAGTCTAAATAAATCATAAAAAGTGTAATAAAACACTTACCAAGATGCCATAATAAATAGATTGCAGGTTTTCATTTTTCTACGCGTATAAATGGCGCGTTTGGTTTGTGTAGGGGAAAACCGAAGAAAGGAAGAAGTGGACCGAGAGATGGAAGAAAAATCAGACTGTCGAATGACATGGATCTCGATGACGACGATGATCATGATATGGGTGGCATGAGATAGCTGGGTGCTGGAGGAGCTATAATCAATCAATCTCTTGTAAGGAGTAATAAATTTGTATAATCATCTGTTTATTTTTCTATTTTGCAGTTACTAAGCAATTGGTTTTTGTTTACGTTGGTGTCGCATTCGGTTTTGGTGTGCCCAGTAGGATTCATTCCGATAAGAGTTAACTACCATTTTCGTTCCCGTGGTTTGTCCAATTATGCCAGTTCAGGCCAAGTTTCAAGTTTGTACCATTTTCGTCCCTGACATTCTTGAAATATGCCAGTTCCATCCAAAAAACTAAGGTTGAATCGAATAATTGGACAAACCACAGGGACGAAAGTGACAATTAACTCATGTTTTTTTGGACGGAATTGGCATGTTTCAAGAATGTCAGGGACGGAAATGGTACAAATTTGAAATTTTGTCTGAACTTGCATAATTGGACAAGCCACAGGGACTAAAATGGCAGTTAACTCTTCCGATTATGCCTTTTCTATACATTTAAAAGGGAAAATTGTAAAATTTAGCCAAAAAGGGAAGGCCAAAAGGCTTAAAATGAAATTAGCATGCTGCATCTTGTCCAAGCGAACAAGCGAGCTCACCTCGACTTAAAATTTATACGACTCTAAAAGAAATGATACGAGCTTCTAGCCGTCAATGATTATGACATGATTGTTGTCACTACCGTTGCCACCACCTAGTGGTTGCCTCTCAACACTGTTGTCACCCACATGCCAATGTTGCTGCCACCTTCGACGCCACCATCGTCACCCTGGCCAAGTGGCCATAGCCACTTTACCGCGCAAGTTACAACTTAGCCCACTTTGATAGTTTTGTTAGTCTTGCAGACTTGAATAATCTTATTACCTGCCCTTTTAGGCTTTTGGACTTGTAAAACTTTCAAGTAAGTAGTCTGTTTTAGGCTTTTGGACTTAAATAATCTTATTACCTGCCCGTTCGCTTTCGATACTTTTGGCGCTCTCGTCCCTGACGCGGTGCGGTTCCTCAAGCGGGTTCAGCAGGTGGTAAGCAGTAACACCGCACATGTTAAGGGGCAGATTTTTGTGTTTAGCGGGGTAGGGTTTGCTATTCAGAAGGGGGTAGCGGCGCAACTTGTTGCTCGTCTACCTGCCATTAGTCTGTAATCGTCTCTGTTTTTATAATATTAATAAAAATTCAGACTACTATTTTCCAAAAAAAAAATTAGTACACAAGAAATCAAGGAATAAAAATGTGTTTTCTAAACATCCTTTTAAATTATCATTTGGAACGAAAAAACATGCGACATTCATGCTAAATTTTTGTAGCGTGATATGTTAACAAACTAGTGGGATTCCCTATGCGATGCGACGGAATGCTGTATATGCATAGAACATAAGATAATGTGTGTGTGTCGATACCAGTATTTATTTAATTGATTTTGCTTTTTATAAACTGACACCATATCGCTACCGTACCGTATTGATCAACATGGTTCTTGTACCTTTATTCATTTTTATGGTTTCTTGTTTAATGACGGATTTCGTGCCACTACCATAGTGTACCATAGTGAACCGAACCAAAACCAACCAGACAACATTGATACCGGTACATGTATTTATTTATTGTTTTTGTTTCCGATAAAGTGACACCGTATTACTACAATACACTACTGAACAACATCGCTATTGGTACTTATATTCATATTTATGCTTTCCAGTTTCGATAATTTTTGTTTATAAAATTGTCTGCAATGATAAACGAATATCGGTACCAACACCGTGACGATATGAACCATTGATACGGTTCGAACAACATCGGTGTCGGCACCAATGTTCGTTCTTATCTTTTTCGTTCGATGTAAAACAAGTGTTGATTTCTATATTGAGTGCATTTGTCGCAACAGTTAACGAACGGAACTTATGCCGATCAAATGTCCGCGATAACGTACCACCGCAACGCGTGAGAAATAAACTAGTAGTCAAATAAAAGAGTTACAAACATAAAGTGAGTTACAAAGTTACACAGCAATATGGTACTGCTTCGTTACGGGTAGTGAAAAAAATATCTAGCAGATTTCCGAATTCAGTTTTTTTATATTACTTGCAATATGGCATCGCTTCGATAAAAATCAAATTGGCTAAAAACTATATGGGTTAAATATGTAGGGTAAAGTTCTTGTACAAATAATCTTAACATACTAAACATACAAATTGAAGGAAAACTCAAAAAGACAAGGTGGCATTTTTGTAATTATCAATAACTATCAAAGTTACTCTACAAATATACCTAAAAAAACCTAACCACTCCCTTCACCCCAAAAAAGAACCTAAACCCCCCACCCCCCCCCCCCCAAAAAAAACCTAAAAAAAACCTACCCCCCCCCCCCACCCCTCAAAAACCTAAAAAAACCTAACCCCCCCCCCCACCCCCCAAATACCTAAAAA
The DNA here is from genome assembly GCF_002127325.2 of Helianthus annuus. Taxonomy (NCBI): domain Eukaryota; kingdom Viridiplantae; phylum Streptophyta; class Magnoliopsida; order Asterales; family Asteraceae; genus Helianthus; species Helianthus annuus. Next base: position 172,617,269 of record NC_035435.2, on the reverse strand, counting down.
AAAACATAACCCCCCCCCCCCCCCACCCCCAAAAACCTAAAAAAACCTAACCCCCCCCCCCCACCCCCCCACCCCCAAAAACCTAACCCCCCCCCACCCACCCAAGCTAAAATGCTAAAAACTAAACCCCCCAAAAAACCTAAAAAAATCTAAAAAAATAAAAAAAAAAAAAAACACACAAATTATTTTATTTTATTTTTTTAACATTTTTTATTAAAAAATCGCTACTTTTAGTAGCAGCCAAAAAAAAATTTTTTTTTTTTTTTGCTAACGAAATGTAGCGATTTTTTAATAAAAAATGTTAAAAAAAAATTTGTGTTTTTTTAGGTATTTTTGGTTGTAACTTTGATAGTTGATGGTAATTACAAAAATGCCACCTTGTCTTTTTGGGTTTTCCTTCAATTTGTATGTTTAGTATGTTAAGATTATTTGTATTTGATCTTTTGCCTAAATATGTATCTATACTATATAATAAAAGAAACCACTTTTGGGACACTTGTCATCATATTAGACCATCTCTTATAGATAATTATAATTTTAATTTAATTTCTTCTAATTAATTATAGATAACCCTTCTACTAAATATTATTTAGTTTAATATCTTATATTATAGATAATCCTTCTATTAAATATTATTAGTTTAATACCTTATGGATAATTATTAGAGTTAATTGCCAAAATCGTCCATGAGGTTTGGGCATGTTTGCCATTTTCGTCCAAAATTACTTTTTTTGTACCAAATAGCCCTTCATGTTTGTAACTTTTTGTCATTTTCATCCAAATGCCTAACTGGGTTAGAAACAATCGTTTGATGAGGGTTTTTTTTTTTTTGAAATTTCACAAGTACAGTGCCTGAAATGTAATTTCTTTTTAAACCTAAAACCATCACCCTCTGCTTTCTCTGTCTACAACCTTCAAAACAAACCATCAACTACCACTCACACCGTTACTCACCTCCACCGTGTAATGCTCTACAACCTTCAAAACAAACCATCAACCACCACTCACACCGTTACTCACCTCCACCGTGTAATGCTCATAAATAGATATAAAACTAAGATGTATCGGCCAGTACCCATCAATATATGCCATTCAACGAAACCTTTTATGTATCGACCTATACGTAATGAAATAAATTAAACTGAACATATTAGCTGAACACATATTACAGTTGGGTAGATCATAAACAAAAAAAAAAAAAAAAAAGCTAAATAGGTTTAAACTGTCATCACACTACAGCTAAATGAAGTGGTTACCGGTTTCAGCCTTTCACGTTTTTGGGATACACGCATACCTCAGACAGAAAATAAACAAGGAAATTCGAAGTAACTAACAGAAACCATGAATCAAATGGAAGTTCCAATAATACTAAGACTACCTAGGACATGATTATATTCGGTTTTATAAATTTGTAAAATTAGCACATGATGATATTCTGTTTACAAAATATAATGGAGAGGGATAAGAGTAAACAGAGGAAGTAAACATGAAACTAAGAACACTTGGAAGGTGATGTTCACATGTTTCTTATCAATAAGCAAAAAGGATAAATATGTTAAAAATAGGCATATGCCTGTAATACTCTAGAGCATATAACTATACTTCGTCAAAACGGAAGTTAAAGATACCATAATAGGCCTATATATAATTCTACAATTATTTAGTTTAATCTCCTTCAAATTTATAATATTATTTATTTGAATTATATATATTTGAACGTTTTGTTTAGTTTGGTATCAAATAGATTTTACGAAACTTTTTATTATTTAGTACAGATATAAAATTAGATTTACTCAATTCGTACAACACACGGGGTTTTTTAAGGATATATATTTTTTATTATTTAGTACAGAAAATTGCATTTATTCAAACCGTGTAATGCGCATATTTTTAAAGATGTAATTTTTTATTATTTGGTAAATAAAATTACATTTATTCAACCCGTGTTATAAATGAGGTTTTTTAAAGATGTATTATCTTATTATTTGGTAAACAATTGTACATTTATTCAACCCATGCAATACACGTGGTTTAAAGATATAACTTTTTTATTGGTATATACAATTACATTTATTCAACCCGTACAATATAGTTCTTATAGATATAACTTTTTATTATTTAATATATAAAATTATATTTATTCAACCCGTATAATAAATGAGGTTTTTAAAGATATATTGTTTTATTATTTAGTATATAAATTTTATTTATTCAACCCCGTGTAATACACGGGGTTATAACCTAGTATTATATAAAGTATAATAGGTGAAAACTATATGAGTTAAATTAATATATAAAGTATAATAGGTGAACCAAAAAAATAAAAAAAAAATAGTTTGACTAAGTCACTGTTCACTGGACTTGATTTTTGTTGCATGTTAAGTCCATATAGTAATAGTAATAGTAATATTACTACCATATTAATTTGATCAAGTCACTCTTCACTTGATTTGATTTTTGTGTATATAGTATAGTAAAATTATAAAAAAATAAAGGGTCGTTGATGTGAGGGTGTAGGTGGTACGACCATATAGGGCCCGTATTTTCGAGGGTGCAAAATTTTTAGAATTTAAAAAAAAAATTATAAAGTTTAAAACTTATTAAACTTTTTTTTTTTTACTAAAACTAATACAATAAAACAAAGTTTTATAACCAGACAAACTTAACCTTTCTAGTTTAGCCTTGACCCATTTAAACCCACCCAATTGTCATATACCCACTTACACTAACATGGCCCAATTTAAAACTTAATATTATAAACCCAATTAAAAAAATAACTAATTAACTAGCCTGAAAATTTTGAAAAAAAAAATTAGGGTAAATTACTTTTTGAGTCCTTGTGTTTTAGTGGTTTTAACCACTTGAGTCCAAAATCAAAATGTTTAACGACCTGAGTCCCTATAGGCATTTTCTTTAACCATTTGAGTCCTTTTGAGTCCAAATTTTAACCTTTTGAGTCCAATTTTTTTGACTCAAATCGTTATAAAATAAACAAAATTTGACTCAAAACGTTATAAAATAAATGGCTAGGGACTCAGGGCGTTAAACCTTTTGATTTTGGACTCAAGTGGTTAAAACCACTAAAACACAGGGACTCAAAAAGTAATTTACTCAAAAAATTAATAGTATAAACCCAATAAAAAATAACTAATTAACTAGCCTGACAATTTTAAAAAAAGAAAAAAAAAAAAGAAACTTGTGGACAGCGAATTGCAATCAGGGACGATTCGAGTCCTACTGTTCTTGGTTATTTACTAACGTCTTCTTTGATTAGAGTATTAAAGGATTACTAGGGAGACATGTGTAAGAACGATTCCGTTCAGTCGTTCTCCATTCATGTTATCAGGTCGGCAGCCAGGAATACATGAGTAAGGATGATCTGTTTAAGTATGTAACTAAATGATTTTGTTACAATATTTTGTTTTAAATTATTGAATGTTTTTAAATACATAAGTTTATATTCTATGGGCCTATCTTTTTCTACTCACAGCAACTAGTGGCGGACGCATGATATTTTTTCAAGGGGAGTGGATGAGGCGTTCACCCATATTTTCAAGGGTGCAGTCAGGTTTTTTTTTGCCTAAAATATACACTATTTTTTTTCCAAGGGGTGCGGGCGCCCTCCCACGACTGTGGGTAGGTCCGCCCCTGTAACGCAACACTCGAATTCTCGAATACGGCTCTGAAAAAATTAATTATTAGATTAAATTAATTAATTAATTAAATTAATTAATTAATTAAATTAATTATTATTAATTAATTAATTAAATACATATAATTAGAAAGTGGGCATGAATAGTGTCATGAATAGTTTTTTTTTTTTTTTTAACAAGGACCATGAATAGTTTTTTGGGTTTTTTTTTAATAAATGTTTTTATTTTTTAGTAGTATTTTATCTATTATTCAATTGATTTTTTAGTAATAAATGGTAATTGATAATTCTTATGGATTTGTTTTATTTTTTAGTAGTATTTTATTTAACATTCAATTTGATTTTTTATAATAAGTTACATTTGTTAACTTTAAAACAAATCTAAATTTGCATCTTTGTATTTTTACATTCCAAGTTATTTGCCCGCACATTGTGATGACACGTTACCGTGGGCATTGGATCGGTATCGATTCGGTTCGTTATAGTACCAGTATAATTCATGCACTCGGTATAGAAATCAACACGTGTTTTACATCGACCAAAAAACGGACACCGCTACAGACACCGATGTTGTTCGAACGATATAGATTGGTTCAAATTGTCAAGCTACTGGTACCGATATTCAATTATCGTCACACATAGAGTTATATAAATGAAAACATTTTGAAACTAAAAACCATATAACAAATACAATATCAGTACCGATATTGTTTGGTATGGTACGCTAACGATACAATGTTATTTTATCGAAAGAAAAAACCATAAAAATAAATACCGATACCAAACCAACATTTTTCGTTCGCTTCACTACGACAAAGAAACGACATCTGTTATCAAACAAGAAACCATCAAAATTAATCCATAGCAGTACCGACGTTGTTTAGTTTGACTATAACGAACCAAACAGATAACAACCGAATTTCCACCGCGAAGCGCGAGAGAAAATCACTAGCAGTATATAATTTTACACTGATCAACTTGATCAAGATATAATTTAGCTTAATTATCTTATTTCCAATGCAATTTGACTTTTCTTGTATAAATAATACTCAACATGTTTTTTTCTCTTATTTTTAACTTTTTAATAACCTCTTCGTACACCTTAGTCACAATTTCTTGCACTAATAAAAGCGTGTGATAATTACGGTCCACTCGGTAAACTTTTGACTTGCAATAGTAAGTCTTCGGCTACTGGCTCGATTGACTCCTTAACTATTTAATTATTTTTTTTCTGTAATATTTATACTCAACTAATATACTAAACTAGTTTGTGCCCCGTCTGTGTTTCGGTTACTTGTACATATTGCTCACAACACGATCTTAAAAAAATTACATCGAGTCAACCAATTAAAATAAAACAATACCATACTTTTGCTAAAAGAACTAAAACGATGGAAAAACTATAATTTTAAACCGGTGGCAAAATTGTAATTTTTTAGGACAAATGAACGTGTTCAGGCAACCGAGTCATCCAATTAAAATAAAACACTACTTTAGTTTTGTCAAAAGAAAAAAACTAATATGATGCCATGACTGTAAATTTACACTAGGGGTAAAATCGTAATTTGACAGGAAAAAAACACAAAAACAATGGCAAAACTATGTGAGGACAAAATCGTAATTTGGTTGGGAGAGAAAAAATAAAAGTAATGACAAAAGTGTAAATTTAAACGGTGCCAGATAGCTGCATGACACTATTCTGCTTCATGTAGTTTGAAGTATGTCATACATATGCATGACACTATTCCTCTCCGTACAGTTTGAAGGATATATATAAATTTGGCTGAAATAATGGGAAAATGTCATACATATGCATGACACTATTCCTCTCCGTACAGTTTGAAGGATATATATAAATGTATATTTTTAAAAGAAAATAATTGGCATTAATAATATCAAAAGACCCCAACCCCGATATTCTATCATTCAAGGGACAACTAGTTTTTATTTCGTTTTTTTTCCGACTTAGACCACTTGTGGGATATATTATTAAAATGTATAAAGTATTAATATTCAAGTTGTGTGTGAGAGCAAATGATATTTCCTGGAAGCTACATGCTGGAGAGCCTTTTAAATAATTTCATTTTGGTCTTGGTCTATAAAGTAAGTCTATTTGATTTTGTATATTCATTTAGATCCACTTCAATGCATCATGAAACTACTTTTATTTTGTTTATCAAAAGTAATTGTCTGTGGATATATATACACAATTAAGGGTGTCCGCGTAATTCGATAGGAAATACAGATTTAGGTAATCATGTAACATCTTGTTTTTTTGATGAACTATAAGGGGGATCGGGGCACCTTCGGTGACCCCGTGCGGGAACATGCTTACCGATTAGAGGGGGTGCCGCCATCAAGGCGGTGAGGTATTTGGGGGACCAAAATCGGTGGGAAGTCACCGAAGAGAGGGAGGAGAGAGGGAGGAGATGGACCAATCAAAAAAAAAAATTTTTAATAAAAAACCAAGTCACCTAAGAGGGGAGTGCCGCCATCAATTTAGGGTGTTAGGGGAGTTTAAGAGGGGAGTTGACGTGGCACACGAGGATTGGTTAAGCGTAAGAGAGGGGACTCCCCTCTTAGGCCATCCGTAGTCATAAAGCCCTTTGTGAGGCGTTATGCGACACGTGTCGTGCCACGTCACACAGAGTCTTTATGGGGCGTTATATCACTAGAGCCCGTAGTCATAAAGTCCCTACCTCATCATTACTCAATTAATTAATTTTCAATTTTTTAAATTAATAAATAAAAGAAAAACATTAAATAAAATAAGTTTCTATAAATGCAGGGACCAAACGGGTTAAAAACTAATTTTAAAAACCTAGTTTCAAAATCAAATCGCCTCCTTGTCTTCTTCTCCGATCTTCTCCGATTTTCCGGCATCTTTCCGGCGATTTTTCGACGGACTTGCAGGGACCAATTAGTCTTCTTCTCTAATTTGCAGGGTCCAATTGTGTATAAACTAAAAATCTTACAGACCATCACGCCGCGAAGGTGATCGCGCTGGTTTTGTTTTTGGGCCGATAGCGCCCTTCGTCATGGTGTTTTCCGGCGCTATGTGGCGCTATCAAGCCACATACCGCCCCACTACGCATAACCTTAGGGGAGTGCCCCTTACACCCTAACAATATGATACTTAAATTAAAAAGAATAAAATGTTTCTCTTTATGATGTTGTTAAATTAAATTATAGCAATGTGAATTAATTCATGTTGCAACATTTGGTAAATAATTTGTTATATTTGTTGTAACAAGTTTTTTCATGAGTAATGTACAGGTAACAATCTTCAGGGTTTATTATGAAACATTTAAGGACTGATAGTGTGAAGGTTGGAAACATTAAGGGGCTTCTTGGAAATTCAGTTGTTACAAGTATATAACAAGAGTTCAACAGTGTTCAGTGCATTATTGATTCATTTTCTCGAAACATCTGTTCTCTCTCTCTTCAAGGCGATTAGGGTTTGTTGTATAGTTTGATCTCTTGTGAGATCTGATCTCGTGTGAGATCTGTTTGTACCGGTTTATAAAGATTAACTGATTGTATCAGTTAATCTCAGTGTTTTCTTTTTCTGTATTTTGTAAGATCTCACTATTGGTGAGATCTAGGGTTTCTGGGGGTTTTTTTGGTTTGGTTAAATAATAAAGTTTTGTCACCGTTTTGTCGCTTATCTTTGTGTTGTTTGTATTGTGTTCTATTCACATACCATTTTTACATGGTATCAGAGCTATCTTGGCTCTTGTTTTGCTGTTGTTTTTGGTTCTTAGTCTTCCGCTGTTTGTTGTTGATTGTTTCACTGATTGTTGTTTGATTCTGGGATTTTTTGAAGGTTTTATTCTCAGGAACATTTGGTGTGAATCGGAGGTTCTTGGTGAAGGTTGAAACCCTAATCTAGGGTTTGGTGAAAAAGTCAAAGATATTAGTGCTGTTGAAGACCCGTGTTGGTCTCTGTAACCCAAGAAGGCTACAGAGCAAACTGACCGGTTGTTGTATCTTCTTGTCTTCTGATCTGCAACTGTAGCCCTAAGTGAAGGCTATAGTTCTGATCCTCTTTGAAAATCGCACCCTCTGTAAGATCGTTCTTGTTTGTTCTCTGTTCTTTACTTTGTTGACTAGTTGAAGTCGGGGTAGTGAGGACCGGCACCATTATTGTTTGTTATTGTGTGTGATATCTACTGTTTGTTGGTGTTTGTTGCATATCTTGTTGGTTTGCTTATATCTCCTGGTTGTTGGTGTTTGTTGCATATCTTGTTGGTTTGCTTTGTTTTTCTTTGGATTGTATATTAGGTCAAAGGCTCCTGAGTTAAGACATGTCCAGGCACCTGTGAGTGATGAACCTGGAATCTTGACACTGACTCAGTTTCGCCTGTGTGTGTGTCTATTAGTTTTCTTGTGATTGCTTGATTGTCTCTTGTTGATTGTTGTCTGTGATATTCTTGATTTGGATAATTGATTGTGTGGTTCTTGTTTGAAAATGCCTGGTGATACTAATGCTAGTACTTCTCAGACCTTAATTGGTAAGCTAGATATAGGGGATCCATTATATTTGCACCCAAGTGATTCTAGTGCTTTGACTATTGTAAACATAAAACTGAAAGGTACAGAAAATTATTCAGTATGGTCTAGTGCTATGAAATTAGCTTTAGAAGCTAAAAATAAATATGGATTTATAGATGGAAAGTGTGTTAAACCTGAAAATGATTCTGTATTAGCTAGTCAGTGGGATAGGTGCAACTCTGTGGTTCTTACTTGGTTATTAAACTCTATATCTGAAGAACTTTTCTAGGACAAGTGTTTTCTAAGTTAGCTTCAGAGGTTTGGACAGACCTTAAAGAGTCTTTTTATAGGGTCGATGGTTCTGTTGTTTATGATTTGTATAAGAAAATTAATAATGTGTCTCAAAATGGAACAACAGTTGCAGAATATTATAACAAACTTACAACTATGTGGAAACAGTTTGATGCCATGTTACATTTACGGTTGTTGAGATACTTGAAACTATCTCCTGGAAAAGGGATTAGTTTTAAGAAATCTAGTAGTATGGTGTTGACTGGATTTGTTGATAGTGACTGGGCAAAGTGTCTTAAGACCAGAAGGTCTGTTACAGGATATGGTATTTTTTTAGGTGAAACTCTTATTTCTTGGAAGAGTAAAAAACAAAATGTGGTTTCTAGATCTACTGCGGAAGCTGAGTACAGAGCTATGTGCTCAGCTACCTGTGAAATTATGTGGATTTTGAATGTTTTATCTGAGTTAAAAGTTGTATGTAGTTTACCTGTTAAGCTGTACTGTGATAGTAAATCAGCAATATCTATTTCTCAAAATCCTGTATTTCATGAGCGAACTAAACATTTTGAGCTGGATTTACATTTTTTAAGAGAAAAGATAGCTGCTGGTATTGTAGAACCTGAAAAAATCAGTACAGATAAGCAGGTTGCAGATGTCTTTACAAAGGGCTTGAATGCTGCCCAACATCAGGCTCTTTGTGAAGATCTTTGTCTTGATAACATGTTTGCCACATGAATTAAGGGGGCATGTTAAATTAAATTATAGCAATGTGAATTAATTCATGTTGCAACATTTGGTAAATAATTTGTTATATTTGTTGTAACAAGTTTTTTCATGAGTAATGTACAGGTAACAATCTTCAGGGTTTATTATGAAACATTTAAGGACTGATAGTGTGAAGGTTGGAAACATTAAGGGGCTTCTTGGAAATTCAGTTGTTACAAGTATATAACAAGAGTTCAACAGTGTTCAGTGCATTATTGATTCATTTTCTCGAAACATCTGTTCTCTCTCTCTTCAAGGCGATTAGGGTTTGTTGTATAGTTTGATCTCTTGTGAGATCTGATCTCGTGTGAGATCTGTTTGTACCGGTTTATAAAGATTAACTGATTGTATCAGTTAATCTCAGTGTTTTCTTTTTCTGTATTTTGTAAGATCTCACTATTGGTGAGATCTAGGGTTTCTGGGGTTTTTTTTGGTTTGGTTAAATAATAAAGTTTTGTCACCGTTTTGTCGCTTATCTTTGTGTTGTTTGTATTGTGTTCGATTCACATACCATTTTTACAGATGTATTTATTTAATAGTTCAGAAATAATAAAGGAAACTGGTTTAGAAGTCAACAATATATTTTAAAAAATCGTACCATATTTTAAAAATTATAATTACTTAAAATTTTAAAATTATGTAAAATTATCTTCGTGTCCTTATATACATTATATAAGTGTTGTCCAATTTCTTTAGTAAGTGATAAACCTAAGAATTTTTATCCATAAAACGGTGTGATAGAAATTGTTTGAAGAAAAAATTATATTAAATCATAGTAAATAAAAAGCTTTTAAGTGACGTTATAAAAAACTGGACCAACATATAATTTAGGGATTTAAATGATAAAATATGGGAGGCGTATATAATCAGGCTACGGGCCAAATGAGACGCTGAAATTTTATAGGTAATGGATATTTTATAATGGACATCAAAGTTGTAAAAACCATTTTATAAATAGTTGTAATGACCAATTTATGTTACCAATTATGAGTCGTTTTGGACTTCAAAAGCAACAATATTATTCTATGGCTTTTTATGTATAATAAACTATGGTTTTCCTACAATCCTTTTTTTTGGAAATAAATAAAATGTACACACATAAAGTTGCATAGGTAATTTACGACACCCGATTTTGTACGTTTAAAATATGTTTTTTTTAACGAGAAATTTCTTTTATTCCATGTCGTCTATGGAACTTGAACTCATTCAAATAATTTATCACTAGATTAGTGAAATGTCATGAAAAACTATATTAAATATTCATTTATTCAGATTTCTTTATAAGAAGATCTAATACTAGATATTTTTACTTCAAAATATGTTTAATAAATGTTCTTTGTTTTTTATATCTTTAAGAATCAAATCACATGCCATATCAAATGTTGCTATGAATTAGATTTAGACTCTTTCAACTTTAAAATTTAACATGATTAATTGAAATAACCAATTAGAACTTAACCCACATGAGAGGTTGTAAGAGCGTCTAAATCCAAACACACTAAAGACAAAATGAATTGATATTTGTATCACTTTAAATATTATATATATTAAAAAATTAGCAAAAGAAAAGGTTGAGGATATATAAATAGGCATCTTTGGCCAAAAACTCGAGTCCTGTGCTTGGGATCTCTTTGTGTCATTCCACATAGATATAGAGAATGGGGAGGGCACCTTGTTGTGAAAAGATGGGTTTAAAGAAAGGATCATGGAGTCAAGAAGAAGATCAAATCTTGATTTCATACATACAAGAACATGGTCATCCTAATTGGCGTGCTCTACCCAAACGTGCCGGTAAATATATATATACACATCGCATTTTATCTTATCATGCATACTTTTTAATCATCTTTCAAGTTTATCATGATCACTGTTACAAGTAGTGGCAGAACTAAAACTTATTGGTTAGGGGTTGTTATAACGTTCGCTTTTCCACCGACTTCTACTAAAGGTCCAACACTCCAACTCATAGAATTATTGATGTGTGATCGTTGTGAATTTGTGATTGTCCGTTTAGGTTTGTTACGATGTGGAAAAAGTTGCAGGCTACGATGGACCAACTATTTACGACCAGATATTAAAAGAGGCAACTTCACCAAAGAAGAAGAGGAAACAATCATTCATCTACATGAAATGCTCGGAAATAGGTACCCTAAGATCCATTAATCAAATTCTTATCTTCAACAATTATTAATGGTCACTAATTTTTGTCGTTACATATCATATTCCATTTAGTTGTATGATAATTCATAGGATGTAGGACCTAATATTCTAGCTTTAACATACTTCCTTTTAAAACAACTTTGTTACCATCTACAAACCAAAAGGTATCAGCCTAGTTGTTACACATAATTGTCTTGTACCTTTTGGACATTTTGGTATTGTTGATTACATACTCAACAAGCATGTTTCTAAGTTTCTTTATGTGGTTTCTTCGTATAAACTTGTTAATGGCCGTCAGCATGACATGCCGACAACTAGTTACATACGAGTTCAACACTTTAACCTAGTGTTAAGACTTAGAGCATTCACATCCCTTCCTCTGTCTTTATTTCTATAATTACATAAAAAATCGTTATTTTTTTCTCTTTCCTTTGTAATTAAATAATACTATTTAATATCTTTATCATTACCTTTTCTCTCTCTTTTATTCACAACCATTTTTTAAAAATATTAAAAAATTAATAGGGGTAAACAGTGTACCCCAAATATAAAGATGGGCAGCATTTTCTTAGTCCTCCGTTCACAACCCCTCATAGCCACTCGTTATAAATAAAGGAAGAGATGTTAACGGTTTACTAAAGTAATGGCTGCTGAACCATCACTAGTGCTCTAGTGGTAGCCACAGGTATTTAAGTTTCACCTATGGTGAGCTCGGGTGAGTTTTCCCCTTCAGGTCTTAAGTTTGAGTCTGGGTGATATGTGTTTCTCACTGAGGGGTTTAAATTGAGGATCTATTGTGCGAGAGGGCTCTCTAGCGTGAACCCGGTTAAGATAATGTATGCTAGCCCTCCCGATATTCGTGAATAATTTACACCTTTCAAAAGAAATAATAATAATAATGGCTGCTGACCAAAAGTATTCACAATTTGTTGAATTCAAATAAAGTCATGGCGGCTGTCCAAAAGTATTCAAAATTTGTTGAATTCAAATAAAAATGTTTTACGTAATTAGTTAATTATCACACGCATGATATAATAATAATTAGAAAACAGATCTTAAATTAATAAATTTAGATCGGCAGAACGGTAAAAATTATGAGGCGATGAAAACTATTTGTTTAGGGCCATAAAAATATTCTAAATTCTAAATTCTAAATTGGCATTGGCCACAGCGAATCTCAATCCCGGTTTTCATGCTTCACTAATAAAATAACTTAATAATAATAATATATTTATAACGTATATAGTTAGTTACACGACAAAATAAGTGTACATGTGATGAAATAAATAATACAACTTTTTAACACAACTTTCAAGGTGTACACAATAATTTGTCCTATAATTATTTTACTTTAGTTCTCGTATAATTTATCCCATCACCAAGACGCCTTGACCGATATGAGATCGTGTCCCTGATGCGCGGAAACTGGATGGAATATGCAAATCCTTGCTCCCGTCAGGTTTGAACCCGGGATTAAAGCTCCGGTCCGTCCCTTCACCCAGATGTCCCTCGAAAATGGCCAAGCGGGAATCAAATCTGCGTCTCCACTAGGGATGCCAGACATTTTGACCACTTGACCAACATCTCAGGACTCTTTTTAAAGTTATTGAAAATACTTTTTAAATGATTTAACTTATTAAAAATACATTATGTCATATTTCTATGTATATATATTCGTATAATGGTATATTTAAAATCAATTGATTCTTCACTTCAAAATAAAAATAGATAATAATTTTGTTTTTCTTATACTTCATAACAAACTATTTTACTATGGATGTTGGCTTCTATTAAAACATTATTGTGTTTGATTTTGTATAATCTCTGAAAGCAGTCTCTCTATCCTACAGGGTAGAGGTAAGGTTGTCTACATTTTACCATCCTAAGACCCTATCTTAGCTTTGCTATTGGTGGGATTTACTGAGTATGATGATTATGTGTTTGATTTTGTAGGTGGTCCGTAATCGCTGCAAAGTTACCTGGCCGAACGGACAACGAAATAAAAAATGTTTGGCACACACACTTGAAGAAAAGAGCTAAAAGCCACCAAACAACCATCCATGACTCCAAAAAACATCACAACAAGTCAAAATGTGATACAAAGGCTCTATATCTTGAAGAATCAGTTGTGTCTCAATTTCTTGTTGAACAAGAGCATAAATCTATTGACAAGAAACAACTCGTCTCGGATATTCAACCATCATCTAGTGAGTATTCATCAGACTCGAGGGCGAACTCAACTAGTGTAGCTACACATGAGGAAATCAATCATGAGACATTTCTTGATGATAGTTTTTGGTCAGAAACACTTTCGGGTGAGGGAGACGACAACATCATGGAATCTGAGGCGTTGACCAACATATCATGCGTTGAGCATCCGACAACTTTGCTCACATGCTTCAAAAACATAAATACTAGTAATCGAACTATTGGTTGTAGCACGGATGACATGTACTCATGGCACGACATTTTCACGCGTGTTGACGAGTTACCAGAGTTACCTGAATTTTAGGTCACATGTACAATTGTACCCTTGCTAGGACCATTAGATTAGAAAATTAAACATAATAGTTGTTTTGCTTTATGCTAGTTTACTATATAATAAAGATTATTGAGAACAATAAATACGACAATGAGTCGAGTTTGTGATGAGTTTTAGAATACCCAACCGTTTCCCAAATTGACCGCATCATTTTCATGTACCAAACTACCGATCACTTAGCAATCGTTGGGTTTGAGGGTTTAGTTGGCAAGATTGACACAACATAAAAGTGTATCATTGACGATCTAATCCCTGATAGTGATCAAGGACGGATACCATAACCCATAAAGTTAGGATGATCAACATTAATATAGCGACGTACCATTGACATTGGTTGCCAACGGATCAACCCTCCGTAATCTTCGACTTTTCCTTGTTGAAAAAAGAACATAAGACAAATAAATAATCCACCGTTAACCGAGTTGTAATGGTAGAAGGTAATTGGCATGAGGCATCAAGTGATTGTTGGGAGGGCATGGTCAAAGGATATAATGACATGAGGCATCAAGTGATTGTTGGGATAGCATATAATGGCCAATGTGAGGCTTAGCCCATTTGATAGAGAGTAGAGACGTTATTGATGTAATAGAATAGATGTAAGCTTTGGCGTTTAAGAAAGAAAAACGAGTAATGATTGTGTCAACCAAAGAAGGCAGCATTGATAGGCGAGAGGGATACCGTAAACATAGCGCTACATGTGCGCAATCACCCCACGACAAGATTGAAATGTTAATAACTTTGGAAAATAGTAACCCAAGTTCAGAGAAAACAACGGCTCAAATCACCAAACTAGACTGTTTCAACTGGCCAACCCATCACCCGGTTCACCCTTTCTCAAAGGTCAAAGCGCAGTTAACGGTTTCACCAAAACATAAACCATCAAAACTGATCAAACCAGACGAAGCAAGATAGTGAACAATTATACAACTAATAGAAGTAATTTTTGTTCCTGCCTTGACCATAGTAAAAAGTAAACCAAACCATGTTTATCCAATCAAACTGAAGAAGAATACTATGGTGAAAGTGGCAACTCTGCCTATGACAACAAGTGTTCAAAAATTTAAATCCCTCTGATAAAACAGAGTCAAAAGATCTAACCACAAACAGCTCCCCATCATTAACTTCACAAGAAATCAACAATGGTTTTATTTTGGAGAAACGGTAGCTGCTCGCACAAGTACATCACGGTCATAGTTTATGTGAGGCATGAGTATGCAAGAGCCTTTTCCTCAGTTAGCTCTTCAGCGGTCAAGTCTAGCTTCTTCCTTGAGAACTCATCGATGGAAAGACCTAAACACACAAAACGTTTCACCACTTAAAAAACATGTTCTAAGAAGATCGTTTATTCGAGACTCCATATTGTGTTAATATCGAAAATCCACCCCAGAAGATAAAAGTAGTTTCGTAATTTGTTTCACTGGTTATCTGTATAATTAATTTTTTATTATATTTCTGATGTCATCTGGTATTTTAAAACCGTTCTGACATGTGGATCGGTAAGACTATGTGTGTGCAAAGTCGGATAACTGAAAAGTGTTAACCATAACCATAACCATTGTTTGGTTAACCGTCGATTATGGATCGGTTTCGTTAATTTTGGTTCATTATCCAATGTATTCTTTTATTATATTTTTTGTTTTGTTATGGCTAAAAAGAGTTTGGTTATGGTGTTCCAAGCTCGATTTTTGGTAATTAATTTGGAATTATGCATCTTGGGGCTCAACGGTAACAATGAATCAACTGATGAAGATATTGTTCTCAAAAACTTAAAAGGTAAATTTGTATAGAATTTTTTATTAGCAAACTGGACAAAATAAACACAAGCTTTACACTTTTTCCAAATTAGCAGCCACTTCGAATAGATCCAATTTACATTATAAAAGTTAGAAAATCATAGCCATAGAAGTTTCGGTTCGGTTAAAATCGGTTAACGAAGACACATGAACCGTAGCCATAACATAATGATCGGTTAACGGTTATGGTTAATTTCGGTTAATGGTTCGGTTTGTGGTTACAATTCAGTTTTTGCTCACCTCTAGGTAAGAGGACCAGTTCGATAACTAGTCCGGTTATAAAAATAATCTTTTTTATAAAAATGGGGATGTGAAAAAGCTCTCACCTTGAACTATTGTCCATTCTCCATTGCGGCAAGTGACTGGGAAGGAGTAAATAAGCCCGGCTGGAACATTGTATGAGCCATCAGAGTACACACCCATTGAAACCCAAGTTCCCTATAATGGCGAAAAGGTAAAATAAATCATACTATAATTTATAAATAAATAACCGAAGCAGGCATGAACACAACAATACATTACACGAGAGTAACACTAACCTCTGGTGTTCCACAGACCCAATCACGAATGTGGTCACAAGCAGAACTTGCAGCAGAGAGAGCACTAGAGAGCTTCCTAGCCTTGATGATAGCAGCACCACGCTGTTGAACAGTGGAAATGAATCCAGATTTCAACCTAAAAGAAACAAATGACTACAGATGTAAGTATATGAAAATTTTAAATACGAAACAACACTACTGTTTTAGGGGGGCTTTCATACCATTCATCATCATTTACGAGCTCTGGGACACTCTTCTCACCAGCTGGGGTGGTGACAGTTGCATGGGTAACATCAGGGTACTGAGTAGATGAGTGGTTACCCCAGATAATCACATTTTTGACGTCAGAGACTTGAACGTTAAGTTTCTCTGAGATCTGTCCAAGAGCCCTGTTGTGGTCTAGCCTTGTTAAACAAGTAATGTTCTTCTCTGGGATGGATGGTGCAAACTCCTTCAAGATCAACGCATTGGTGTTAGCCGGATTAGCTACAACCAAAACCTGCAGCAAAAATAAGCCAAATTAGTTGGGATTATATTACACTGTTGATGAAAGAAAACATAAAACTTTTGGATAATATCACGAAAGTAAAAATCACCTTGCAGTTTGCAGCAGCGTGCTTCTCAAGAGCAGAAGCTTGAGACTTGTAAATCGAGACGTTCTTGGACATCACGTCTTTTCTTTCCATTCCTTCTTTCCTGGGGAATCCACCCACCATGAC
Source organism: Helianthus annuus (assembly GCF_002127325.2). NCBI lineage: Eukaryota > Viridiplantae > Streptophyta > Magnoliopsida > Asterales > Asteraceae > Helianthus > Helianthus annuus. The sequence continues at coordinate 172,600,314 of NC_035435.2, read as the reverse complement.
GGCTACATTCACACCCGTGCATGCCTCAACGGCATCGGTGGTGGCAACAACTCCTGATATAAGGATTTTCGTACATTTTCAGTATATGAAAGTTGACTCACAATGTAACAGGAAAGAAAATCTACTGATAACGATATAAAATCCGCAACCATTATCGCAACAATAAAGTCAACTAAAATAAGACCTTTAAGAAGAGGAAATGCAGCATCAACCAACTCCATCTTAACTCCATTCAAAGCCTCAGCAGCTGGTGGAATGTCGAGCATGTGCAAGATCACGGGCTGGTCAGGACCCAACATGATTCCTCTAGCAATCATGGGTACAAGAGCATATCCGATTTGTCCTGTAAGAAAAATAGAGTTCAATTAGTATGTCACTAAAACCGTACTATAAGCCTAAGAAAACAACATTAGTATGCAACCACATATCTATGAGACTTTAAATAAGAATATCTGAATAAACAAACATGGCTACATCATCTGGATTACACATGCACATTTTTTTTTCAAAACATACGCCTAAAATTTACACTAGCTCGCTACACTTGTTGATCAAGACGAAATGTTAAATATATTGCATCTTGTGTAACATCTTCCATTGAACTTTGATTTGGAACCACAATATCCTTTCTGGGCGGCTTAGCACAACACCATCACAAAGTCCCATATCACAAACTCAGATGGATTGGCAGACTAACATCAATGAACACGTTATCAAATCTTATCTAACCAAATTAAATCAAACTCAACAGATCGGTAAACTAAACAACCACTGATCAATTCATTTTTACAAGAATTCAATGGTCATAGCTACATACAGGTTGAAAGCTACACCAAAACACCATAAGAGAACACCACAGTTCCCATTTTTGTGTTGATTAAGATAAAATATACTACGCCCCTAATTCATTTTTACAAGAATTCAATGGTCATAGCTACATACAGGTTGAAAGCTACACCAAAACACCATAAGAGAACACCACCGTTTACATTTTTGTGTTAATTAAGATAAAATATACTACGCCCCTTACTCCCTCTAAACTTTTAGAATATCAATACCATGACTAAACCTTAAAACTATAAAACATCCACTAAAACCTTACTTCACCTCGATCAAAACATCCGAAAAAAACAATGTAAACATTTTGTCAACAATTTGAGTAAAAAACTACATAAAAATGTGTCAGATCCAACTCAACTCAATATCAACATAGATTACACACTAATAAACAAATTAGATAATCTACAAGTAGTTGTGATCAGATCAGATGAGATCAGATATATTATATATACTACCAGTAACAAGAGAATGCTCAAAACACATCTGAATAACACTACATCCCTCTGTATTTCATAACCTCAACTGCTGAATTACAAGTTTACAGTTTAAAGTTAAAAACCACCACTAAAACCCTAACTCCCCTAGATCGAAAACATTCTTAAAATAGGCACAGAAACTATACAGATTCAGTCCACGATTGATTCAAATTAAGCAGAAATAGTTCAGATCTAGCTTAACTCAAAGTCAGGACAGATTACACGCACACACTCATGCGCCTTTTGCGTTTGCGTACTGCAACACTAACTAATTACAAATTAGATAAGCTACAAGTAGATGTGATCAGATATATTCGACTAGCAACTAGAAAATACTCAAAAACACATCTGTATAACACCAATCGCATGATTAAAACTTAAAATTAAAAACCACAACTAAAACCCTAGCTCGCCTAGATCGAAAACATTTATATCACAAGTCACACAAACTATACAGATTCAGTCCACGATTGAGTCAAATCAAGTAAAACTAGTTCAGATCTAGTTTAAATCGAACTCAAGACGGATTACATACTCATGCAACACTTGCTAATAACAAATTATGTGAAGTACAAGTAAAGGTGACCAGATCAGATCAGATCAGATCCGATCGGAGAAATTCAATTAGTAATCAGTAATCAGTAATCGGTAACAGCATGATGATGTTCAAACAAATTGATATGAAGTTAACAGATCCGTAATCAAAAGCAAGCAGAGAAACTGAAACAATACCTGCGGCACCGGTAACAAGAACACGAACTGGATCTTTCGCCATTTCTGATGATCTGAAGAGAGAAACGAGATTTGAAAGATGTAAGAGGCGATGGAAACGATGAAAGAGGAAGTGGTGGATAGATAGAGCAAGGGTGTGATTTTGAACGGATATTTATGGAGGTGACGATGAGGATGTATGATACGACGACGTTCTGGATAACAATATCTGCTTTTTTATCTGCTTTGACATTTGGGCCACGTCAGGATGGTTCACGGACCGCACACCTGGCGCACTAGTGGTTGTGGGCCTGTGGTCTGTTGTGGGCTTCCTTTTGTACGCTAATACAACGGTAAAAAAAGGGTCCTAGAATGATTTTAATCTGAGAAATATAAAATAGTCATCGCAGTCGGGTATGAGGTATGCTCGCTGGTATGAGGTAAACGAGTATGTATGTTTCTTTTAGATTACCCATACTTAAATGTTAGTGAATAAAAATAAAATGTTTGTGGGTATGGTTCGAGTAATCGGGTATGCATTTTTCGGGTTACCGGATTGGGTATCACCTAATACCATATATGGCCTGTACTCGTGAAATTTATTTAAACTAATATCATACACATCCTAAATGTTTTTTGTTTGCTCGTAAAGTTTAGGTTCATTTGTTGTCTTTGCTGCAATAACGTCATAACAACCCGCTTGTGGTATGCGCATATAATGTTTATATGTGTGGGTTATCGGGGGGCAAAAGTGAAAGTGCACTAATTTTAACATCATTTTACTAATTTCGTGAAAATAATGTTAAAAGCTGAGGACGGTTAATCATGCATCATGTGGCGGCGTTGATAGCTGAAAGACAAAAGGGTACATGCACTAATCGGTATTTGTCCCGATTGCTGAGGGTTATGTGCCTTATGTCTAAGGCTTGATGCAAAACTACTATCGAGCCGGGGGGGGGGGGGGGTCTCACTGGAAGCAGTCTCTCTATTCCTACGGGGTAGAGATAAGACTGTCTACATCTTACCCTCCTCAGACTCTACCTTTAATTTGCTATTGGTGAGATTTACTGAGTATGATGATGATGATGATGTTGTCTCTGCTGCGATCAATGGTTTGTTACCGGCAATCATGACTTGGTTTTTGAGAAATGGGTTAGATTAGAGTTAAGAAATCTATTTTGGTTTATTTGTGACAATTCAAATTATACACAAACATATCAAGATGAATACACATTTGGTTCAAGAAAAAGTTAAACTTGAACAAGATTGAGTTCTTCATGTCCCATCTTGTTATTTGTTACCAAAGTGCTATCATTTGTCAGTATAAAAATTAGAACAGTGTATATATATCCTTTATCTTGGGGACTCATTTCATAATACTATATTACTAGAAAGAGTAAACTGCCATTTTGGTCCCTGTGGTTTGGTCAATTTTGCCACTTTAGTCTAAAACTCAAACTTTTTGCATTTGGGTCCCTGTGGTTTCAGTTTTATTGCCATTTTGGTCCAAAAATGAAATCAGGTCATATTTGTCTTATAAAATCCTGTTATTTTGTCATTTTCCGCAGGGGCAAAATGATCATTTCTTTTTTATAAATAAATACCATATTTTATAAGACAAATATGACCTGATTTGCCCCTGAGGAAAATGACAAAATTGTAGAATTTTATAAGACAAGTATGACCTGATTTCATTTTTGGACCAAAATGGCAATACAACTGAAACCACAGGGACCTAGATGCAAAAGGTTTGAGTTTTGGACTAAAGTGGCAAAAGTAACAAACCACAGGGACCAAAATGGTAGTTTATTCTACTAGAAATATATTCTACTCAAAATTTAATATAAATTATTTCATATTAAATAAAGAATAAGAAAGTCAAGTTGTAGCTTATTATTTTTCAAGGGCATGAAGTTGAAACTTGAAAATGACACATAAATTGTTTTTTCAAGGGCATGGAAAATTGAGTCATCAAAGTTATTCCATGAAAGCATGCTTCATGGCTTTTTATAGTTTTTTTTTTAATTATAATATTAAAGTACTTTTTTTGAGGAACAAATCTCACTAAAAACAAGGCACCAGCAAGACGCTAGAGCCAAAACTACAAAGACATTACAAAATAAAATTACACCAATCTATCTAAGACAAAGCTTTAGAAAAGGAGATCTAGTTTTAATCCATGTTAAGGGGCAGAATTTTGTGTTTAGCAGGGTAGGATTTGCTATTCAGAAAGGGTAGCGGCGCAGCTTGTTGCTCGTCTACCTGTCATTAGTTTGTAATCGTATTGAGTCTGTTATCAACCACCTTTCTTGAAAAAAAAAATCTTCCATCACTTTGGATTCGTCATTCATTATCCATCTTGTTTGAACAGACTCGATGCTTTCCAAATACACCAACAAGCTCTGAGGATGATCCCTTGAAAAACTTTCTTTCTGGGCGGCCCAATTTGAACTATCTTGTGCATGACTAGAAGACCATGAGCCGAAAAAACAAAAATCGGCGGAACTCCACGCTTGCCATATACACATAATAATTATGTTATTTTGTAAGTTAAGCAACATAAATTAACTGTTTAACTAAATGTCCAGATTGGCACCTTTTGACTAAATTACTTGTTATATAGCATATTAACACACATTGAAACTTCAGGGTTTAAGATAGAAGAATGGAAGGTTTCCAAATTTTGATGCTTCTGCTGCATCAGAGTTGTTTACAATCAAATGTTTTGGCACAAAACTGGTAATATGAGGTTGGAATTTTACCATTATAGCCCTTTCTAGAATGACAAACATGACCAACTTAACAAACTCTTCTAACGCAGATGTAAATATGGGTCGATTTTGTGAGCGACGGAGTTGTCTAGTGACAACCATTGAACTAAAAACGTATTTAATTGTGCTACTTTAAAGATAATATACAGTTTTAAGTTGTCATCATCCAACTTGTGCGCTATAAATCAAACAATGGACTTTGTCGTAATCTGTATCCGGTTGTAGTGAACATTGCATAAATCACCCACAAAACGAAGGATGAAAGCAATAACAAGTTATAACTTATTATTATATATATTAAATATCATCATGAAACTTTTTTGTTTTACATATTTACCATGAAACTTTTATATTTTCACTATTATTTAGTATTAAAGGTATAAATTATTATATATATATACATGTAACTTTTTTGTTTTTACATATTTACCACAAAACATCTATATTTTTCACAAAACATCTATATTTTTCACTATTATTAGTAAAAATTGTATAAAAAGACTCACTATATTATATAGAGGAAAAGTACCTGGTCACGTGGTTGCGATTTCATCCAGTTTCCAATATAAAGATCTGTTGTGTCTCCTTCTTCATTGGAATCGGATACTTTAAGAAAATGGAGATAAATAAACAAAAGGTGGAGACCGTTTGTTACGTGTGTGCAATGGGTCAAAGTTAGAGATGGTTTATGGTTTGTTCAAGTTCAGGGGCTGGAATGAACTTTCTGCAAAGTTGAAGGGTGTACAAAGGCATTACTTAGTACTTACTGGTGCCAACTGCCATTTCAGTTAAGTGAGTTAGTTAGCCTTAAAGGGGGATTGTTAGTTATTTCACATTAACAATATGTTAGTATTATATTTTGGAATTATAGTTTAATGACTAATTGATAACTTTAGTATTTTACCTCGTGCGTTGCGACAGTATCAATGTAGTACTGGAACGCAGTATCCATATATATGTTGTTTTTATAAGTTACAACAACACAAGTAAACGTTCGACGAAATGTCCACCGTCCAGAATCAGATTGGCACCTTTTGACTCAGTGGTCATAACGGCCAACAGAACTAACCCTCGCCGAAAAAACCATAAAAAATTTATGAATATATTGTACAACAGAAACTCAAACAATTAATCAAACAAGGTGACAAAAAACTGAAAAAGGACCTCAGTGTCTAAAGAATGGTTGGGTCTTTGTATCTCTTGAAGATGGTTTCAATATCCGCCATCACATCCGGTGATAATGGTCTCTCGGTTGTCAAGAAAGCATCCATATCCTCCTTTAGTTGCTCCAAAGACGTTGCGCCAATGATTGTGCTCGTCATAAATGGCCGGTCCCTCACAAACCCAAGTGCCAGCTCAACCGGACTCAATCCGTGTTTCTTTGCCATCTCAATGTATTGTGCAGTTGCTTCCTGGCATACGAGTATAGTACGTGTAAAAACCGAATCTTGTGAACCAAAATTAGTAACATGTGTTTAGCGATGTTATGAAATATACCTTGGAAATGGATTTATTGTATCTTTCCATGTATCCAGGGAATAACTGAAGCCTGCCCTTTTTTGCGGCTTCGGACTCTGAATCCAAATACTTTCCGCTTAACGCTCCACCAGCCAATGGCGAATAGCAAAGTAATCCCACATTGCAGTTTTTCGGGTGGCATACTTCAACAAGATCAGCTGCAAAGGTCCAGAGAAAACATCATCCAATGTTTGTTATATAACTAGTATTTTGACCCGCCGCGCATTGTGGCAGCGTCGAAACTTAAAGTAACTAGAATTTGTACCATCAAATATTTGACCCGACTCGTTTTCGAACAAAACTTATGTCAAAACGTAGACCAATTGAACACGGACATAAAAATAAGCACGAAAACGTATAATATTTGACATGACTCAACCGAGAAAATTTTAGGTCAAAACATTTACAACGGAACGTATTAAAACAAGCGTAAGAAAATAACATTTTTTTAAGTTAAAGAATGGTAACGCGCATTGCGGCGGCGTTGAAACGTAAAGTAACCTGAACTTATACCGCCTAGTGAAAACGTATTATATTTGACCCGACTCATTTTCGAACAAAACTATAGACAAAACGTAGTAGACCAACTGAGAACTTACATAAAAATAAGCACGGAAACGTATTATATTTGATCCACGTACATAAAAATAAGCACGTAGGTGTCAAAATGATATTTACGAAGTTTTTATAAAACTAAGGGGGTGTAAGTGACAATCCTGAATGTTGAGAGGTTGAGTTACGAAAAAAGAAAAAGAAAAAGAAAAACCATGAATTGACAATCACTACAGTGCAAACTTGTTTCACAAATGTTATATATAGGGGTGCAAACGAGCCGAGCTACTCGCGAGCTACTCGAGCTTGGCTCGAAAAAAAGCTCAAACGAGCCGAGCTTAAACGAGCTCGAGCCCGAGCCTAAAAACAAGCTCGTTTAGTAAACGAGCCCGAGCCCGAGCTTCGCTTATCGAGCTCGAGCCGGCTCGCGAGCCTTAACGAGCTTTCTTTTTGTATATTTTTTTAATATATTAAACATATATTTAAATAATAATATTTACCATTTATTTAAATATAAAAAAATAACTAAATTATATGTATAACAATAATTATAATTAATAATTACTAAACGAGTCGAGCCCGAGCCGAGCTTGAGCTGGAAAATTTACCTTCGAGCCGAGCTCGAGTTTTTGAAATAAAGCTCGAATCGAGCCGAGCTCGAGCTCGAGCTTTCATATGTTAAACGAGCTCGAGCTCGAGCCTGGTCGAGCTCGGGCTCGGCTCATTTGCACCCCTAAACTTATATATATAAAAATGAGAACTTACTCTCAAATTGGCATCTTACTAGCAGACTGTAATTGTTTTGGATACTGACAATCTTCGGAAGTCCATGAGTTTTTGCAGCATGAACGAATTCCATAACTCCATATGAAGTTTCATTTGAAACACCAATATAGCGTACCTGATCATATTGAAAAAGGTTGTTATCATAACCACAATTTTAACCACTAAAAAACGTATCATGTCAATTTTACGGTCCGAGGATGTCTCAACAATTGCTAAATATTCCATCAACGTTCGTACAAATTTAGAAGATCCAAACTCTAAAAGTATTACCTTTCCTTCTTCAATAAGTTCTTGAAAGGCCCTGAGTTGTTCAACAAATGGCACACTTTCCCTCCATTTTAAAGGATCGTAAAAGAACTCCCCAAACAAAGCAACGTAGCGATCTGGCCTGGAAAGAAATTAGAAAAAAAAAAAGCATTAATAATATATGAGTGAATTTCAAGGATTATCCTCTATCTTTATACCCATTTTCAGACGCTGTCCTTTATGTTCAAAATTGACGAGTTTTGTCCTTTATGTTTTCATATCATACACATTTTGTCCTTTAGGCCTAACCCAGTTAGTTTTTTCAGTTAAATTTGGTCATGTGCTTTGCACATGAGGGCATTTTTGTCAATTCAAAGGTAAGTTCAACGGCAGATTTACAGCTCAAAGCTTTTAAAACCTTTGAATTGACAAAAATGCCTTCATTTGCAAAGCACATGACCAAATTTAACTGATAAAACTAACTGGGTTAGGCCTAAAGGACAAAACGTGTATGATATGAAAACCTAAAGGACAAAACTCGTCAATTTTGAACATAAAGGACAGCGCCTGAAAATGGGTATAAAGATAAAGGACAATTCTTGAAATTCACTCATAATATATAATCCAGATAACAGAATTGTTATATGGTTAAGTATCTAAATTTGAAGGATATGAAACTCACCAATGAATTTGTAATAAATCAATGTAATCAGTATTAAGACGTTTTAAGCTCTTCTCCACGCTTTCTTTAATGTTGGCAGCATCAACCCTCACAACGTCCGCATTTTCTCTTAAATAAGCGGATCTCTCTGAATAACCAGCTACTTTAGTGGCCAATATAATCTGCAATATGCCAAAAGCATATTATGGATTAAAAGATTTGTTCAACGAAAATGAATTGTTTCCGAGAAATGTCAAGCATAAAGTCTTGTAACTAATGCAAAGAGTAAAATGCATGGATTTCGTCCCCAACTTTTCAAAATTACACTCTTGGTCCTTGTGGTTTGACAAGCTGTTACTCGGATAGTCCCCAAAGCGGATGGAGGTTAGTTTTTCTGGTTAATTGGGTGTGAAATGACAAGGACTATCCGAGTAACAACTTGTCAAACCACAGGGACTATCCGAGTAACCTTCATCCGCTTTAGGGACTATCCGTGTAACAACTTGTCAAACCACAGGGAGTAAGAGCGTAATTCTGAAAAGTTGGGGACTAAAGGTGAAATTTCACCAAACCACAGGGACTATCCGTGCATTTTACTCTAATGGAAATGAAGGGATATCAAATTATTAATACCTTCCCACTAGTTACACTTGCAATTTGAACATTTTTACTGTCATTTAATTAGTAAAAAAATGATACGAAGGAGACTATTACTATGTTATAAAGAGGAAAAGTACCTGGTCACGAGGCTGCGATTTCATCCAGTTTCCAATATAAATATCGGTTAATCCTTGTGTCTCCTTACTCACCGGAACCGGGTACTTTAAGAAAATGGGGGGGGGGGGGGGGGGAAGAACAAAAGTTATTTAGTTTATTTATTATCAACATCAAATCAACAACAATATATTATTAAGAGTTAATTGCCCGGATGGTCCATTGTGGTTTCACGTTTTTTCACGTTTAGTCCCCACCTTTTGAAAATAGTAGGTATGCTCCCTATGGTTTGTTATTTTGTTACTCGGATAGTCCCCTGAGTAGATGTCAGTTAGTTTGGAAATAGCAGGTATGCTCCCTATGGTTTGTCATTTTGTTACTCGGATAGTCCCCGGAGTAAATGTCAGGGGACTATCCGAGTAACAAAATGACAAACCATAGGGAGCATACCTGCTATTTCCAAAAGGTGGGGACTAAACGTGAAAAAACATGAAACCACAGGGACCATCCGGGCAATTAACTCTATTATTAATTATCAAAGCTGTGAACCAATGCTAAAGAAAGGGATTATAACGGGAATGATTATTTCTTACCATTTCTGCAGTGTCTAAAGTATTAATGCCATGTTCAAATGCGTAGGAAAGCATTTCATGAGCCTCCTTTTCTGTGTTTTGTTGCCCAAATGTCATCTGTAATTTATCATGAAACGACATCAAAACCTTACAAATCCGCTGTATGAAAAGATTTGTTCGGAAATATATAAGTTGCACACTTGCAAGAGTTAACTGTTTTGAATGATAAGAACATCAAAGTGAACAATATATGCTGAAACACCTAAGTACCTAACTATTAAATATATGGGGTAAAGTTCTTGTACAAATAATCTTAACATACTAAACATACAAATTGAAGGAAAACTAAAAAAGACAAGGTGGCATTTTTGTAATTATCAATAACTATCAAAGTTACTCTACAAATATACCTAAAAAAACCTAACCACTCCCCCCACCCCCAAAAAAAACCTAAACCCCCCACACCCCCCCCCCCCACCCCCCAAAAACCTAAAAAAACCTAACCCCCACCCCCCAAAAACCTAAACAAAAAACCTAACCCCCCCCCCACCCCCAAAAACCTAAAAAAACCTAACCCCCCCCCCCCCCAACCCAAGCTAAAATGCTAAAAACTAAACCCCCCAAAAAACCTAAAAAAATAAAAAAAAACACACACAAATTATTTTATTTTATTTTTTTAACATTTTTTATTAAAAAATCGCTACTTTTAGTAGCAGCCAAAAAAAAAAAAAGTATATATATATATTTTTTTTTTTTGCTAACGAAATGTAGCGATTTTTTAATAAAAAATGTTAAAAAAAAATTTGTGTTTTTTTAGGTATTTTTGGTTGTAACTTTGATAGTTGGTGGTAATTACAAAAATGCCACCTTGTCTTTTTGGGTTTTCCTTCAATTTGTATGTTTAGTATGTTAAGATTATTTGTATTTGATCTTTTGCCTAAATATATGTTAGGAACAAGATTTGCAGCAGTAAATCAAATCGATTTTGAAAGAAAATCATCATCATCATCATCATACTCGGTAAATGTAAATCCCACCAATAGCAAAGCAAAGGTAGGGTCTGAGGAGGGTAAGATGTAGACAGCCTTACCTCTACCCCGTAGGAATAGAGAGGCTGTTTCCAGTGAGACCCCCGGCTCGATAGTAGTTTTGCATCAAGCCTTGGACATAAGGCACATAACACTTCGCAATCGGGACAAAGACCGATTAGTGCATGTACCCTTTTGTCTTTCAGCTATCAACGCCACCACATGATGCTTGATTAACCGTCCTCAGCTTTTAACGTTATTTTCACAAAATTAGTAAAATAACGTTAAAATTACTGCACTTTCACTTTTGCCTCCTGATGGCCCACACATATATACATTATATGCGCATACAGCAAGCGGGGCGTCGATTTCGAAGGAAAGAAAGGATTAAAATGGAATAAACAGAGTTTGATCTTGTATCAATTCGTCAAGGCAATTTTTTGATAAGTATGTAGTGGACTGGATTGATCAACTAATAAGCCGATCATATGATTCAGACACTTCAATATATACATGGGATCCTAAGGGCAGTTAGAGACAGTTAATTCCCGCCAACTTTAACCGCCAAACGGCTGTTAGAATTGTCGTTAACATAAGCATTATTTAAACCACCGGTTATTAAGTAACGGTACATAATGAATCCTAATTAATATATAGTAAATTAACTAAAGTTTGGTTTACATAGAATCTAATAATATAAACATAAAATCCAATCTTGCATATCAACCAGAATTGTCAGGTAAGGTTAGAGGACCTCATGACTTTGTTTTTGGTTACTCGTATGGAGTTATCGTCTCATCCACAGACAATAAATGATTAAAAACTTATTGATTTTGAGACTAAAAATCTAAGTTGCTACAAATCTCTAGTTCATAAATAGATAAACCAATCCCATATCTTTTATAAGTTATAACATTTTAGCATTGTAGCAAACAATATATTGCATATGATGCTGACACTGTGTGTAACTGTATAAAGACTATTGGGTTTAAGGGGATACGGAGTGGGCGGCAAAGGGGATCGACAAAGGCAGTTTGCCGCGCGGGAACACCGCCGCCTACCCCCCTTTGCCGCGCGGTGAAGTTCTCGATCGGTGACAGGTTGCCGAACAGTGAAGGGAGGGAAGGTGTGTGTGGTGGGGTCCATGCCATCTCAACCAATCACACCTTTTTCCTTTTTTTAAATAGTTTACCAATTCATGAAGTGTTTAACCATTGCCAACACTTTTGAGCATAGTTTAAACACTTTTCATTGAATGACATGGCACACTCTCATTGGTTGATTTTGAAGTTTACCACTTTCAAGTGTCTAACCACTCCCTACACCCTAACTTTCTATCTCCAACATGCGACCACAAAATTAAAAACATAAACACCACATTTGGAAATTAATAATCGGCATAACCATTTCAATAGGAAAATTTGTAATAATTGTAGGGCTGCAAATGAACCAAACGTTTGGCGAATAGTTCGTGAACCGTTCAGCTGGAAGTTCGTTTGTGTTAGTTCATTTATTAAAGAAACGAACACAAACAAGATATTTCGTTCTTTTTAGTTAAATGAACAAACACGAACAGAGGGCGTGTTCGTTCATTTATGTTCGCAAACGTTCGGTAACGTGTTTGTTTGTGTTCGATAGTTCATTAGTTTTTTTAGTTTTTATATATTATTTAAATATTTCAAAATTCCGACAAATAGAATATTTGATGAGTGTCAAGGTATTATATATTCCGTTTATGAACGCTTGTTTATGTTTGTTTGTTTACATTTGTGTTCATGAACATAATTTTGTGCTCAGGGGCGTAGCCATGATTATTTTCCTACAGGTTCGGAAATTTTCGGGGGACGAAGGACCAATATAAATAGCAAAAATCAAATCAAAATGCAAATAATTAATTAAAAATACGTCAATCGATATAAAAAGTGAATGATACAGATTCATTAAAATTGCTCTCTACGTGGTTTTATGAAACCTATCCATTACATCAATAATCGTAACCTTTCTAAGCAAATCTTTTCCAACAAAACAAATGCAACTATCACTTAAATGTTTATCACCAATCCGATTACAAAAATCGGACTTCACGTGCTTCATTGGTGAAAAGTATCTCTCTATCGCTGCAACCGGGTAAAAACGAGTTATTTTTTACCTTCCCTTCAACAGTTTATTTGTTACTTTTTTTTAATTAAGATTTAAATGAATTGTAGGCTTATGTGGTATGCTTAAACCTTATGAGTTAATGTTTTATTTGAGTGTGGGCTAACTGAGTAAATGAGTAATTTGTTTAATAGATTGTGGGCTTAATAAGTTATTCCTTTTTAATTGAAATGTGATTTAAGGTTCATTGTCATATTTTCTAGGGTTTGGTGTTAAGCTTTCTAAGGGTTCAGTGTCAAGGTTTTTAAGGGTTCGGTGTAAAGGCTTCTACGGGTCGATGTCAAAATTTCTATAGGTAGTACAATGTCGAAATACACGTATATATGACACATAATTTGGTACGGGCAGGGGCGAACCTAGAGTGATAGAAGGGGTAACCTTCATTGTCCCTTGACGCTCTGGTGACGCTCCGACGCTAGTGTAAATTTTGGAAAAATCTGACGTTTTTTCGATTTCGTTACCCCTCTTTATTGAAACGTTACCCCTATGCGGATTTTCTAGATCCGCCACTGGGTACGGGTATGTAGCTACGCCCCTGTTTGTGCTCATTTGTGTTCAACAACGTTCGGTTTTGTTCGTTACCTAAAATTAACAAACAAACACAAACGAACATGAACAAGTTCATTTCCTTAACAAACGAACACCGACACAAAATCTTGTTCGGTAAGTGTTCTTGAACAACTCGTAAACACATATATTTCTTACAAACGAACACGAACAAGGTTGGTTCATTTGCAGCCCTAAAAAATTATGACTATTAGGGCAAAAAGTCACATACATATATAACACACAATTAACAAAGCAGAAACGAAATTTACTAAAACACAATTAAGATAATTGAGGAAGAAACTAACAGTGCCGAAGGTGATTTCGCTGACAACAAGATTAGAATCCCCAACTTGGTTATACTGCATGGCGCTTCTCTGTGGTTGCGCCATGGCTGTAATAGTAGATTTGAGCTTGTTAAGGGGGCGTCGCGATGAGAAGTTGCAGGTGGAAGCATGAAGAGATGAAATGCGAGTGTTGTTACTGAGAAGGGGGTGAATCAATGGCGAAGAAGAAGATGACGCCATTAGAGGATTGGATAGCAGAAGTAATTCAGTGCTACATAAACTTGTGTTATTTTAGACTTTTAGTAGATGAATATAGCTACGAGCGTATACGGGTTTTTGTCCCATCGTGTGTTACGTTACGTCAGAGAGTTATGCTCTTGTGGTGGCACAACGACTGTCAAGTGGCAGCCGGCGGTGTGGTTTCCTGGGAGAATGCCCAACCCAGACTCTGAAGCCAGAGTGGGCGGTGAGCCCGGTTAAGACAACATAGTCTGGTCGGAGTTAGGCCTGTAAACGAACCGAACGAACACGAAATGTTCGTTGTCGTTCATTTAACTTTAACCGAACACGAACATATAATCGAACACATTTTTTTTGTTCATGTTCGTTCATTAAAAAATCGGGCATGTTCGTGTTCGCATAAAACCTAAATGAATAGTTCACGAACACAAACGAGCATAAACAAACATAAATTAACGTGATTGAACAAACATAAACAAACACAAATGAACGTAATTGAACAAATATAAACAACACTATTTAACATTAGTGAACACAAACAAACAAGTCTAATATATTATAGTTCATCCAAAAACACATCTAAATTAGTGTTCATAGACACTAAAATTAAGTAGTTTTATAATATAAATATTAAGTAAGTGATCAGTTATGATTTAAGAAAAATTTTAAAATTTCATTTTTTATTACTAGAAAACTCAACTGCTAAGTAGTTAGAAAACCTAATATTTATATAAATATTTACTAAAATTTAAACGAACATAAACGAACGTTCATGAACATAAATGAACGAACATTCACGAACACAAATGAACGAACACAAGGTGTTTTCATGTTCGCTTATTTAAATAAACGTACAAAATTTTTTGTTCGTGTCCGTTCGTTTATTAAATAAACGAACATAAACGAACTTCCCGCTAAACAAGTTCACAAACAGTTCATGTAAGTTCAGTTCATTTACAGGCCTAGCCGGAGTGGGGCAACGAGACTCTCCAATTTGGAGAGTGCGATAGCCTAATACAAGAAAGTCGTCGTTCAAAAAAATTAAAGTGATATCAAATTACTTTTTACCCTTGGCAATAAAAAAGTAAATTATATGGACCATCTATGTAATTTACCAGAATTATTATTAGATATATATTGTTGTTTGTGTTGCAATTGTTGTTGTTGCTATTGTTGTTCCTGTTGTTGTTGATGTTAGGGGTGGTGTATCTATACTATCTTAAAATGCAACTCTTTGAGGGTAAAAAGGTAATTTTACCATGGATTTAAGACACTTAAGGAGTTTAGTGTCTTAAAATAAGGATAAACTTACCCTTCCACCCTTCTACTTAACCAATATATTAAAGTTTATAAAGTTGTAACTCTCAAACTCATTTTGTCCCACATGACTTGTCTCAATAAACATTGCCAATGAAAACTCTTATAACTAAGGAATAGTAACTCAACAAAGTTCCTTAGCGGATTGGTTTAGCTGCTCCGATGGGCCCATTTCATGTTTAGTTCTGATTTTTCTCTTTGTTCATATGCCAGATCAAAAACTGAACCAAATCGAAAATTTTGGTTATGGTTATGGCTCAAAACTAGTGTTGTAAAAATCGTGACTAGTCGGTGATTAACCACTAGTCGGCCAGTAACCGAGTAATTTTTCGTTAATCGGTCCATTAATCGGTAGTCAGACCTAGTCGGCCAGCCAAAAATTGGCGATTTCAACCAGATTCCGGCCAAAAACCTGTAAACTCCGGCCAAAACCTGTAAATTTCATCTTGTTTCCAACCAAACCATGTGAAAGCTAGCAATTAATCTTGTATACTTAAAAAAATGAATTGAGGAAGGGTTAAAACCTGTCTACTTAAAATATTTACCTATAAAAATGTGTATATGTATATATATAAAAATCTCAATCCGACTAATCCTGATTAATTGCTAGTCGGTATCTCACCGGCCGACTAGTGCCTAGCGCTTTTCACAACCTTGCTTAAAACTGAATCAAACCACCCTATGAATGCCCTTAAAATCACCAAACTAAGTGTTGTGTTTCCCGCTGTATCGCCCGGGCACTATTCTGTAAGTTTAAACCTAGCATGATAATTCTATACTAACAATAAAAATTGTTATTCATTGGACTCGTTTAGGTTTGTTTTTCTAATCAACTTAGTATAATAAAACTATACGAGGTTTATGACCCGCGTGATGCGGTGAGACCGTTAAACAGAACAAACGAAAAAATGTTGAATCATGCATATGTGTTGTAAGGTGTTAACTCGCCAACTTTAAACCAAAACGTAATTATTATTATATAAAAAAATAACTATGTTGGTATACGCGTGGCTCAATTAATAATATAACCTTGTAATACAAAATTTTCATTGTATAATTAGTTTTCTTTAACCTGGTTTTCTTTTAAACATATAATTATTTTCATGGTTGTTAAAATGAGCTAAAAACAAATATTTTGAAGATCCAATAATAAAACTCTGAGAAAAAGGAGCTATAAACAAATATTTCGAAGATCCAATAATAAAAACTCTGGAAGTTTTTTCAACTATATAATTACATTTATGTAGGCATTTTATAAGTTTACTATACAACTATATTTAAATCATTAAGTTAACTATTATTATTATTATTTTATTTAAAGAAGAAACCGTTAGGTGCGTAGGCGGACTTAGAGTGAAAATAGGGGTAGCACGGGCTATCCCTCAATCCCGTCTCCATAGTGTAAAAATACTCCTTAACTCCATTTTCATAGTGTAAAATTATCTTTTAATTCCGTTTCCGTTATATAAAGGATACCCCTGAGCCTAAAAAAATGTTAGATTACCCCTAACATTTTGGGCCAGTTACACCATTATTTAGGTGGTTTAGAAAACCATCAAATTCTTTACCGGCCTTCTTTCACCTAAACACATGAAGTGGAAGAGAAGAAAAAGAAAATATATGTGAAATCCTAAAAAAAAACCTCTACAACCCTCTTCTACACTTTATATGTGATTCATCTCTCTACACTTTCTCAAGTCTCAACAACCATATAATTAAATATATGGCTGACCAAAAAAAGAAATATGACAAAAACTGTAGGTGTTTCATCCTAGTCGGGCCTTGAATTGACTTGGATTGGTGATCTGGTAAGGTGTAAAAGAATGGAAAGCTCAGTTCTTGTTCTTATGCAACAAAATTTCTAGATTTGCAAATCTTTTAACAACCATAACTGGTTTTGAAGCCATAAGATTTATTCGGTTTCTGTTGAAGATGTTTTCTGGTTTTGCAAATTTCTTAACAACCATGACTCCCACCGATCGGATCTGACACCGGAAACCCCACCACCCAACACAACCACCAAAAGCAACCCCACCGCCGCCGCCCCACCCCTTTTGCTCCCACCTTCAACCATTGTTTACCTTGCCATAAACTTTACAATATCTCTCCAACTCTAACCCATCACATCTTCCTCTCTACTCTTTTCCCCTCTCTCACCGATCTTCTCATCAACCGTTGCCACCCAACCCACCGTCGCCGCTGACCACTGCAAAACCCTTACCTCGGGTCGCTCTCTCATCTTTGTTCCTCCTTTTCAACTCTCTTTTCACCGTAATTAATCAACTGTGGTGCTGGTAGTTTTGGTTTTTCAATGAGGTTGTACCATCTTCTTTTATTGGTTATACAATGTGTTGAAGTTTTGAAAATAGTTTACAGCATATGAGACTGACAAATGGACAAATGAGATGAGAGAAAATTGAACAGTAAATATGTAGTAAATATGTGAGAGGAGAGTAATTTGCTAATTAATATAGGGAAAATAACTAATATTCGTTGGATTCAAGTTAAGCTTGTTTTTTCGATTTTAACGGTTGCATGGGCATTGATTGTTGAATTCATCACACACACTTATCTTTGTTTATAGGGTTACAGTGGATGGTGGATGTTGATTGTTGGAAAAGTTGGGTCTCGTAGGAAGTGTATGTGACACCCCAGGAAAACTAGTGAACATTGTAGCTTACGTTAGTGAGTGCGTACCAAATTTCGGGACGAAATTTCCTTTTAGTTGGGGATACTGTGACAACTCGTAATTCGAACCCACTTCGTGTAACGTTACATGCGTATGTGAACGATGTTATTGGATTTAATGGATGTTTGAATGTTATGTATTATTATTTGAATGCTATGCTTTATTATTTGATTTAACGTTACAAGTGATACGATCGCACAATACGAACCGATTGCATAACACTACATACAACCACACAAGCCGATTGGGCTTTACTCTAGTAATCGGACAAGGGGCAGCCCAGGTGAGGGCCGGCCCACTCCACTTTACGCAAACAAACATCCACCTTTGGGGTGTTCTTTCATTAGTTACACACACACACAAGTTACAAACCCTAGTACTCTCCTTCCTCCTCTCAAGCTTGACGGCAAGCATACCCTCCTCAACCGAAGGTCATAGTGCTCGGATTCTTTCCCCTGTTGAAGCATTCTCGTTACCATTCCCTTCTACTTCTAACCGGTTAGTGCTTGATGTTGTTTGCTTTTATAGATGATGATTTGATTGTGCATGATTACATGTTTCGATTGCATGATTTGAAGTGTACGTAGGATACTCGATGATATGCTGTTATGTATGAGAATCGATTTGATATGGATGTTAATTTGATGTTATAACTTATGATTCGGGTTGTTAGATTATCGATGTGCTATGGGTGTTAGGATCATTGTTCATGTTGTTGATACATGTTGTAATGGATTAGGGTTCATGAGAATTAGGATGATAAAAACCTCCATTGGATCGAATATGGGCATGATTGGAATTAGATTAACTGTTAATTGATTTTAAACATGGAAACCTTGGAATGATTGTAACCGAATTGCTTAATTATTGGAATGTTTTGAACGGATCGCACAAGACCTCTTGACTGTACAAGAGGTCCACTCGCACAAGGAATCTAATCACACAAGACACCGGATCGCACAAGCACAGTCGAGTCGCACAAGGGGACCCTAATCGCACAACGTCACATATAAATGTCACAGTCGGGCCGAACCAGCCCCAAACACAAACGCACAAACTGTTGGGCCGGACAGCCCAAGTGTCAAGTCGCACAAGGCAACTGGATCGCACAAGTTGTATTTTCTTGATAGCTTTTGGGCCGCACTTGTATGCTAAACGTTTATATTGGGCCGGGCTTATTGGACCGCACAACATGCTGTGGATCGCACAAGGCTGTGCCGATCGCACAACATGTTGGGCCGGATATTATTGGGCTGATTTATTTATTCGCACAAGTTGAATGGAATGTATGACTGTTATGTGTTTGCCATGATTAATTCAAGCTTGTAACGTGATAACTTGTGTGAAACATGTGTGCTTTACTTGAACCAAACCTGACTTGTATGGTAATCCTGTTAGGACGTGTTTGATCACTTTTAATTCAAGTAACTATTGGTATAATCTGCCGATCAAACCAAGGTGAGTTCAATGCATTTTCTCAAGCATGCGTCCCGGTGGTTTGGGACAACTGGTAAACATTTGGAAGGGAAACGTTGGGTAAACAACTTAATCGGTTTTGGTTATTGCCTGGAGGGCAATGGGGGTAATTAGTTGATAGCGCTATTAGGTGGGAAACCTCACACCGGGCCGTAAGGACGGGCGTGAACTAATTATCTGGATAGGGCTATGGTTGTTAGAGGCACACTCCTCGGATACATATGGGCACACTCCCTAGGGTATCTAACGATGACAACATAGCAAACTAGGGGTACCCACTCCCCGGATACACATGGGCACACTCCCTAGGGTATCTAACATGAGCAACATCGTAACGCAACATTGAATCGCATTAACATACTTCTGGTAACTCGACACGTTAACAAAACCTTGAACTCACCAGCGTAGTCTGACACACTTGTTTGCATGCTTGTAGGTCGTTAACCTTGGAACATGGACTTGCTATCTGGGAGTGCTGGAGTGGTCATGGATCGAAGCTATTGGAACTACTTAAAATTAATACATTGGTTTTGAGTTTATTTTGAAACAATTACTAAACGACTTATCATATGCTTCCGCTACATAACTCTTTGTGAATTAATATTGTGTTTGACATTTAATCTTGGCCATTAATGACATGTTTTATTTAAGTATTTACCATTGGTTCAATGTGATTGGTGGCTCAGACTCTGATGTGTAACACGCCTCGCGGGATTTCCGCAGGTGGTATTTTGGGGGTGTTACAGTGTAAGCACCAATCAAAGACACAGGGGGGCAAGAGGAGACGTGTCTTACAAATAAGGCGAAACACCGACTAGGTGATGAATAGCGGGATTTGATTCTCGTGTGGCTTGAGCTTGGTGAGAACTTTAAAAGGCTGTCGAGCTAGGCGGTTGTCTGTATGAAAGGGCGTCAAGGGTGGCAGAGGAAAAAAGATTGGAGATGGGTATGGTAAGATGTGGATGTTTACATAACAACTCCCGGACAGGGGCAAACTTAGAAATATAAACATAAAGGAAAGAAGGATCAAACTACATTGGGCCTAATCAGTCTTGTCGAGCAGTAACCAATGCCATGGTCAGTGGCGTGAGACCCAGACAAAGCAAACCTTAGTAAAGTCTACTAAGCATTTAACGTCAAAGAGCCCAACAGACACCAAATCTATAATGCATTATTACACTACCCAACGGATAATGGTTTTATCCCTTGGACACTCTTTGTAGCCAAGAAAGCGGACAAAAGTCTGACATATTAGTCTGCCACGCCGACGGTGAAGAATCATGATGGGGAGTATTTAGTGCTCACAAATCAACTTTCTTGGAGGTATATAAGCATGTTCTCTCATTGATAAAAATACTCAATACTTTCAATCAACTTACTTGCTATAGCATATAGTGCTTTCTATCTCCTTTTCTTACCCATATTTATTCACATGTCAGAAATGTTATTTGGTAAAATTCAATAATTTCTCATTATACAAAGCTGGGTATAAATACAAGAATACAATAGCACAACTAGGAAACAATATCTCCGTAAATCAAGGAGAGATTATCTATACATTAAATACAATAAATGCTATAATATGTTCCGCTAATAGCCCCCCGCAGTCGAAGCAATAGCCGGCCGGATGCAAAGAGTGGACTTGAAACGTTCAAACAGAAGACGTGGGAGACCTTTCGTGAAGATGTCAGCGTATTGATATTCTGTAGGAACATGCTGAACTCGTACAGCTCCAAGACGAACTTTCTCTCTGACAAAATGGATATCAATTTCAACGTGCTTGGTACGTTGATGCTGAACCGGATTTTGTGACAAGTACATGGCAGAAATATTATCACAGTAAATAATTGATGCTTGTGTAACCGGAAGATGGAGCTCAAGAAGAAGGTTGCGAATCCAAGATAACTCAGCAGTAGTGCTCGCGACCCCTCTGTATTCTGTTTCAGCACTGGAGCGCGAGATGGTGGGCTGACGTTTGGAGGACCAAGATACCAAATTGTCCCAGAGAAAAACACAGTAGCCGGACGTCGAACATCGTGTGTCAGGGCAACCCCCCCAATCAGCATCTGAATAAGCTGTGAGATTCGTCGACTTGGAGGGGGTTAAGTCCAAACCATGATCAGCAGTTCCCTTGAGGTAGCGTAGTATGCGTTTGAGATAAGCAAAATAAGCCTCCCGTGGGGCATGCATAAAGAGGCATACTTGTTGTACCCCATAGGAGATGTCCGGGCGAGTAAAAGTAAGGTATTGCAAAGCGCCCGCAAGACTGCGATATAAAGTCCCGTCTGCAAGAGGTGCACCATCCGAAGCACTGAGTTTTGAATGGGTATCAGCAGGCGTATAGCAAGGTTTGCAATTGTCCATTTTCGCTCTACTTAGAATATCCTGAATGTAGGCACGCTGTGAGAGAAAAAGGCTGCCAGAATTATGAGTGACCTCAATGCCCAAGAAATGATGTAACCTGCCAAGATCAGTCATAGA
This sequence comes from Helianthus annuus, assembly GCF_002127325.2. Classification (NCBI taxonomy): domain Eukaryota; kingdom Viridiplantae; phylum Streptophyta; class Magnoliopsida; order Asterales; family Asteraceae; genus Helianthus; species Helianthus annuus. Next base: position 172,578,246 of record NC_035435.2, on the reverse strand, counting down.
GAATTCCCGAGACATAGCTGTGATAAAATGATGTAAGAGACGATCATTAGATGCGGTGAGAACAATATCATCCACATATAAAAGGAGGTAGGCCATGTCATTGCCCTTTTAATAGATAAACAAGGAGCTGTCAGATGTGGATGTCCGAAAACCACAACGAATGATATAAGTAGCAAACCTGTGGTACAAAGCCCGAGGTGCCTGTTTAAGCCCGTATAACGATTTTTTAACTTGCACACAAATTTTGGATTACGTTCATCGATAAACCCTGGTGGTTGAAACATATACACCGTTTCGTTGAGATCCCCATGTAGGAATGCGTTCTTAACATCCAACTGATGTATAGGCCAAGATCTTGAAACGGTTAGGCTAAGAATTGTACGAATAGTAGTTGGTTTAACGACTGGACTGAATGTTTCATCACAATCAATGCCAACCTATTTGGATTTTCCATTTACCACAAGACGGGCCTTATATATTTCCAAAGTGCCATTTGCATGAAACTTGTGGCGAAATAGCCATATACACCTGATAATGTGGGCATCGAGAGGCCGAGGCACAAGATCCCACGTGTTATTATCCATTAAAGCCGTGTATTCAGTTTTCATAGCATCAGACCAGTGTGGATCAAACTGGGTTACAATATGAGACTTTGGTAAAGGTGAGATTGTTTCAACATTTAAGTTAAATGGGGCCTTTGGCTTGGATGTCCCGTCACGAGACCGAGTGATCATGGGATGTGTTGGTATAGGGAATGAAGGAATCGAGTTTGGGTTGGGGTGGGCGGTTGATTGAGATGGAAATGATGGTGGATTGGATGATGGGGATTGGGCCGAAGTATGGAGTAGGGGTCGATATTGTGGTGGTCTTCGGGAATATGTTAGAGTGGGTGGTGGTCGAAGGGTGTATGGTGAATGTTGGATCTGGGAGACAACCGTTGGAGCTGTGGGGTGTTAGGTGGGCGGTGGTGAGGTCGGTTGTGAGGGAGATGAGGTTGGAGAGGTTGCGGAAGGTGGTATTGTGTTGGGAGATGGGGCCATGGGTTGTTGAATATTATGGGGGAGGGGTCAGACTCCAAGAAGGTGTATGACGTGGGTTGAGGTTTAAAAGTTTTGGAGAGCGGGAACTCTAGTTCATTAAAGGTGACGTGACGGGAAATACTGATGTCACACCCCAACCGATTGCGGAATCATCGGGGCGCGGCACTGAGCGAAACAGATTGTCCAGAAGTTTCCACAACAACTATTAATATAAATTCAGTTTAAAATGATACATCCCATACCGTATCCCGAATAAATAACAAGTTATTACAGATAACATCCAAACAAATAATCCTGTTCCGACAACTCAGATTTAAATTAAACATAAATATAAATTGTCTTGGTTTCTAGACTCTTTCCTAGCCTCGATTTCAAAGCAGATAGAACAAGTAAGCATCCTAAACACCTGTCACATACGTTAAAAGAAAGTCAATACATAAAATGTAAAGGTGAGCATACAAGTTTGATAATAGCATATAGAGTTCGAATAGTTTACGCATAACCAACACGTACACAGAGGGAAATGATGCATGTTAATTATCGACATGGACCTATCAATACCAACGACTGCGGGTTGACTGTCCGAGACAGTTCGCAATACATGATTACCACCGTAATCCATGCAAGTATTTGTCCTTAACAACCCCCGTGTGAACGGTGCTGAGTCCAAACTATAGTACTACGTTGCTAAGGCAGGTAGACAGCATTCCACGTGTAAACATAACAACAAGCATACATTTAATCACGTAATACATGCAATCGGTTAGCGTTCAAATAGTTTGAATAGTGTGTTCGATTGTGATTTTGGTAAGTAACGTATGTAACACCCAAAAGTGCTAAAGCAAAAAGGGTTCGAGTATACTCACAGTGATTGATTATGGATTGAAGGGAGCGCTGAGAGTAGGGTTAGCCTGAATAGTTCGATAGCACAACAATGAGTAACATGGAAAAACAGACAAGTGTGAATGGATCGAATAGGCTGGTCGATCGAACGGCAGGTTCGATCGAACGGACTGTTCGATCGGCTGGTATGTCCGTTTGGACAGTCCTGTTCGATCGGCCGGTAGGCTCGATCGGCTGGACCATTCGAGTGGATTGTTTCTTCCTCTGGTGTGTTTGTGTTTGAGGATTTGAACTTTTGAAGTTTTCGTTGTAGTATATGAGAACACTAAAGGTGTTCTTACCTTTCAGGTCGATCGATCGAACGGTCCGTTCGATCGGCCGGCTTAACCGATCGGCTGGGAACTTTTGAAGTGGTTCTCAACAGGATGTCGCTCGATCGAACGGACTGTTCGATCGGCTGGCATTCCCTACTATGAACGAGTTGTCAAATTAATCAAGTGTTGAAGCATAGTATCTCATGATCCGAAGAGTAATGTTTACCAATCGAGTAGCATACTCGATCGAACATCACTTCGTCAATACCATACCTCAGGAAGTTTGAAAAGTGAGACGCCATGTGCTAGCCGATCGGCTGGCCTGGTCGATCGGCTGGCATGTCCGATCGGCTGGGCTGTTCGAACAGCCTAGCCGTTCGGCCAGCAAGTCTGACCTGGTCGGCCTTTCGTCTAACTCTTGGCTGTTTAATTACTTGTTGTCATTCGAGGTAGTTTGATAACGAGTTGAACTATGATATCCTCCGTTCCCACTCGTTTCTTCGGCTCGGACAGGAATCACCCAAGTCCGGCCGGTGAACGGTTCGGAACGTCGGTTTAGAGTTTAACCCATCGTCGGTGAACCTTGTATGTAGAATCCGAATCTTGAACCTCTTAACTGTTAGAACGATTAGTTAGCCGGTTCAAGCGCCGTTTCTACCGGTTTTAAGGTTTTGAGTGTAAAAGGTTGAAGAAAGTTGGAAATTATTCATAAAAATGTTAAGATTCTTACAAATCTTAGTTTGTTTATATGGAAACCGGTCAGATCTAAGCTATTCATAGTTGAATGAGGAGCTCCGATCGAATGGGCTGCTCGATCGGCTAGGAAGATGCTAGCCGATCGGCTGGCCTGTTCGACCAGGATGCCTCCTGTTCGATCCGCGACCCACTTTGAGCGTTTCGCGACGATTTTCGATGTTTCGATTTCGATGGACGATGATACGAATACGATAGAGTCTCTAGTCAAATTATTTTCAGTCCCAATCACTATATCTACATACAAGCATCTACATTTCACGTTTCGATGTCGGTTTCGATTGAGTTTGATTGCTTTTCGAGTTTCTATTCGACTTTCGATTGATTTGCTTAAATACCACACCAAACATATAAGTAAACACGCACAAGTAACACATAAGGCACACACACACGTATAACAATACCAGAGTTCACATAATTCGAGTCTCGAGCTTGATTGATAAATCGATTAGCTTGATTATTGATTGATTAACTTTATCGCATTGTTACTTCCTACTATTCACAGTCGTAAATCGGTCGCATTGATTAAACATTCGATCATTTTATTTAGACAACACTTACTCCACATAATACAAAATGTAAAAAGGAACATTAACAGTCAAAGAAGTCAAAGTTGACTTGGACTTTGACTTTGACTTTGACATTCGAAAACACGGGGTGTTACAGCCTCCCCTTGTTTAGGGAATTTCGTCCCGAAATTAGGCTCGAAGCTGCACATCGCCGTGAGTCGTTTGACCAATTTGACGCTTCAGATCTATTTAAACAACTGCGGGTACTTGGCCTTCATGTCGTTTTCGAGTTCCCAAGTGAACTCCGCGCCTCGTTTCCCTTCCCATCGGACCTTCACAATAGGGATGCGTGAGCGCCTGAGTTGCTTGGATTGGCGATCCATGATTTCGACAGGCTTTTCCACGAAGTGCAAGGCCTCGTTGACCTGAAGATCGTCGAGTGGTACGATTAGATCATGATCAGCAAGGCATTTTCAGAGGTTAGAGACGTGGAAAGTCGGGTGGACGTTACTGAGTTCCTCCGGTAGTTCGAGTCTGTAGGCGACTTTTCCGATTCTTTCCAGAATCCTAAAAGGTCCAACATATCGAGGCGCGAGTTTCCCTTTCTTGCCGAATCGGACTACACCCTTCCAAGGTGATACCTTTAGGAGTACGTAGTCACCAACTTCAAATTCAAGGGGCTTGCGTCTTTTATTGGCGTAACTTTTCTGTCTGTTCCGAGCTTTCACCAAGTTGTCTCGAACTTGTGGATTTTGTCAGTCGTTTCTTGTAGAATCTCGGGACCGGTTAGTTGAGAGTGACCGATCTCGTGCCACACAATAGGCGATCGACATCTTCTACCATACAAAGCCTCGAAAGGTGCCATTTGAATGCTGGCATGATAGCTGTTATTGTACGAGAATTCCACCAATGGCAGGTGTTTGTTCCAACTACCACCAAAATCTATGACACACGCTCGGAGCATGTCTTCAAGAGTACGGATCGTTCTTTCAGTCTGTCCGTCGGTTTGAGGATGGAATGCAGTACTCAGATTAAGCGACGTGCCAAGGGCCGCTTGAAACGTTTCCCACAATCGCGAAGTGAACCGAGCGTCACGATCTGAAATGATGTCCCGAGGCGTACCATGATTACAAATGATCTCGTCGGTGTAGATTTGGGCTAGTCGTTCCACCTTATAGTCTTCTCGTATCGGCAAAAAGTGGGCTGATTTCGTTAGACGATCGACTATGACCCAAATACTGTCGTGACCTGATGGCGTGGGCGGGAGTTTTGTAATGAAATCCATAGCTATACTCTCCCACTTTCATATAGGTATCGGCGGTTGTTCGAGTAAGCCAGAAGGTCTTTGATGTTCAGCCTTGACTCTTGCGCAAGTTAAGCAACTTCCAACGTAGAGGGCGATATCTCGTTTCATGCCCGGCCACCAGTACTTATAACGAAGGTCCTTGTACATCTTATCTGCGCCGGGATGAATAGAATACCGGGATCTGTGGGCTTCGTTCATGATAATCTTTCACAAATCCGTCCGTTTAGGGATCCAAATTCGGTCCAGATAATAGAATATCCCATCGGATTTGCTTACCAACTGAGCTCCATCGTGATAGATCCTTTCTTTCTTCAATGTACGCTCGTTAAAGCAAGCATGTTGAGCTTCGCGGATAAGGGTTTCGAGGTTGTGCTGGGCTTGGATATTTCTGGTACTGAGCACGTAACTCTTTCTGCTGAGCGCGTCGGCAACCACATTCGCCTTGCCTGGGTGATAACGGATCTCACAGTCGTAATCGTTGAGAAGTTCTACCCATCGGCGTTGACGCATATTAAGCTCTCTCTGATTAAAGATGTGTTGTAAACTCCTGTGATCAGTGTAGATTGTACACCTAGTGCCATACAGGTAGTGTCACCAAATCTTCAATGAAAAGACAACCGCGCCTACCTCGAGGTCATGGGTTGTATAGTTCTTCTCGTGGATCTTGAGCTGACGAGATGCGTAGGCTATAACCTTGTCTCGTTGCATGAGGACACAGCCGAGACCAAGGTTAGAAGCATCACAGTAGACAATGAAATTGTCGCTTCCGTCGGGCAACGTAAGAATCGGAGCGTTGCACAGCATATGCTTGAGGGTTTGGAAAGCGGTCTCTTGTGCGTTTCCCCACACAAAAGGCTTGTCTTTATGAGTAAGAGCGGTAAGTGGCACAACGATCTTGGAGAATCCTTCAATGAATCGTCGATAATAGCCCGCTAGTCCGAGAAAAGAACGAACTTTTGACGGGTTCTTAGGCGTAATCCAGCTTTTGACGGCTTCAATCTTCGCGGGATCGACATGGATGCCCTGACTATTCACGATGTGACCCAGAAACTGAACCTCCTCCAACCAGAATTCAGACTTGGAGAACTTGGCATAGAGTTGGTTCCCCTGGAGTAACTCGAGAACCAAACGTAGATGTTGCGCGTGTTCGGCTTTCGTCTTGGAATAAATCAAGACATTGTCGATGAACACGATGACGAAACGGTCAAGATAAGGCTTACACACGCGATTCATTAGGTCCATAAAAACTGCGGGTGCGTTGGTTAGACCAAAGGGCATAACAACAAATTCGTAATGGCCATAACGAGTTCGAAAAGCGGTTTTGGGAATGTCTTCCTCTTGAATCCGTAGCTGATGATATCCTGAACGCAGATCGATCTTAGAGAAACATGATGCACCTTGTAGCTGATCAAACAAATTGTCGATTCGGGGCAAGGGGTATCGGTTCTTGATGGTTAGCTTATTCAATTCCCGATAGTCGATGCACATCCTGAACGATCCATCCTTCTTTTTGACGAAGAGGACTGGCGCGCCCCAAGGAGAGGTGCTTGGGCGAATAAAGCCTTTTTCGAGTAATTCCTGGAGTTGATTCGAGAGTTCCCTCATTTCGGATGGTGCGAGTCGGTAAGGGGCTTTGGCAACGGGGTTAGCTCCAGGAATGAGATCGATGCGGAAGTCGATATCACGACTTGGTGGTAGTCCGGGAAGATCATCGGGGAACACCAGAGGAAATTCACGAACCACCGGGACGTCCTTGACTTCAACTTTCTTTTTCTTTTCCTTCCCCGCTACTACAATGTTGGCCAAGAAGGCTCGGTATTCCTTGCGGAGATACTTGCTGGCTTGAATACATGACATAAGCTTGAGACCTTTCGACGCTGTTTCACCGTACACACACAATAGATCACCATTCGCGAGCGAGAATCGAATCATGTTTTCAAAGCACACAACTTCAGCATGGTTTTCGCGAAGAAAGTCCATGCCTACTATGACATCAAAGCTTCCGAGTTGCATTGGAATAAGGTCGATTGGAAAGATATGATTGTTGAGTTCGAGAGTACAATCACGGAGTACAGAATTAACGGCAATAGTTCTTCCCGTAGGTACTTCGACTTCGAATGACGAGGACAGATAAGAGCGCTTACGACTAAGGAGCTTCTCGAATTCAAACGACACAAAGCAGTTATCGGCTCCAGTATCAAACAAACATGATGCATAAATACCATTCACAAGGAACGTACCATTAACCACGTTGTTATCCGCCTGAGCCTGACGGGCATTGATGTTGAAGGTTCGGGCATGGGCTGCTTGCTGCTGTTGTGGCTGTTGATGTTGCTGGGGCTCTTGCTTAACCACCCTGTTCGGGCACCTGTTTGCAAAGTGGTTAGGGTCACCACATGCAAAGCAGACTCGAGCATTGGTTGCTGGTGCTTGAGCTGATGGTTGGCCTTGAGGGGCAGGAAGCAAAGCTTGGTTGACAGTGGCTTGAACTGGGGCTTGACGGGGACCATAGCGACAGTTCGCAGTGAAATGACCGTAAAGGTTGCAGTGAGCGCAAAAACGACAGGCTAGACCCACCGGGTGATGATACGAACACGTTGGGCAGAGTGGGTGAGGGCCTGTGTATGCATGCTTCGCTGGCGGTGCATTGATCACTGGAGCTGAGCAATGCTGTTGCTGCCGTTGAGCTGGTACAGCTTGTAGAGGAGTGGCAGTTGTCGCGGCAGCACAGCTCTTGTTGCTGGAGCTGTTGTTGTTGTTCTTCTTCTTCCTTCTTGATGACTTGGAGGATTGAGCAGATGAGTCGGTGGGTGTTGCAGTGGCTTGGTGCAGAGACTTGGTAGTATGCTTATCCCAAAAGCCAGACTTCACTCGCTTGTCATTGATCTCAGCGGCGAGTAGGTAAGTCTCTTCGATCGTTGCTGGCTTGGCGGCGTGAACAAAGTCGGCTACACAGTCGGGCAGGGCTCGAATGTACTTCTTGATGGTTTGATCTGGGGTCTTGACTTGGTCGGGACATATGATGCTAAGCTGTTTAAAGCGAGCAGTGAGAGCAGCGTTGTCTCCATCCTTCTGCTTGATTGCCCAGAACTCATCCTCCAGCTTTTGGCGTTCATGAGGAGGGCAGAATTCGTCGATCATGATTGCCTTCAATTCCTCCCATGTTAGCTCGTAAGCTGCATCATTTCCGCGCTTGTTTCGTTCGGCCATCCACCAGTCTAGAGCACGGGACTGGAAGACGCCTGTAGCATTGAGAGTGCGGAGATGTTTAGGACATCCGCTCTGGCGCAGAGTGAATTCGACTGAGTCGAACCAATGAAACATGGCTGTAGGACCATCTTCGCCAGTGAACTCTTTTGGTCCGCATGCTTTGAACTGCTTGAAGCTGAAAGAAGCCTTGCTTGAATCCTTAGGGTTTTCAGCTCGGGATTCTTCAGACGTTTTGCTGGCATTTTCGTACACCTCACTCACGGCTTTCGCCACTTGCTTGGAGATGATAGCAGCGAGACGTCTGTCTCTCTTTTCTTGGCGAGTGAGTGGGGTTCGTTGTTCAGATGACGATAACAGACATCGTCGTAGGTCTCAGACACATCAGAATCGAATCTCACCTCACACGTCTACTACTTACTAAAGCTTAGGAACACGTCGGAACACATATCACAAAAGCTCATAGACACAAAAGCACAGAATCCACATAACCACAGAAGCACATAAGCAAGTAGAGCACAGAAGCACATAGTCACGAAAGGCACATACGCATTTAATCACAGAGCAGTTAAGCACGTAGTTCTCCTAAGCACACATAGTATTCTGACTGCCTCAAGATCCTATTATTCAAAGCTCGCGTGTCGTTCGTATAGCGATTGCGTATATAGTCTACCTTAGTCATAGCGTAGCATAACACCTGTCTAGATCGTAGTTGGATATCGAATTAAGATAAAATAGCAATGCGAGTCGTGTGTGTTGATCGAAATGGCAGCGAAATCGAATAACATCCTAAATATAAACACAAAAAACAGAGAAAGCACACATAAACACATAAAAATCAACGAGTCATCCGAGTACACTGATGTGTGTAAAATGCAACATATAAATGACATCAATTAAGGCATAAAACTAACCCTTTTTAAGTACCAATGCTGGAAAAAGAGTGTTTTTGTCTTCCTTTTGTATTTTCAGGATGAAATGTCACACCCCAACCGATGGCGGAATCATCGGGGCGCGGCACTGAGCGAAACAGATTGTTCAGAAGTTTCCACAACAACTATCATACAATTCGGTTATATAACACGTCCCATACCGTGTCCCAAATAATAACAAGTTATCATAGAAATCAACTAAACAATATGGGAACTGTTCCGACAACTCAAATTCTTAATTATTACAAACCGAATTTAAATATTGTTTTAAGACTTCTAGACGGCTAACTGTAAATCTTACTGACTACAGGTGCCAGTACAAGATCTACAGATAATTATGGCCCTGGAGCAGTTACGTGGACACCGTCCTAAGGTCACTGGCCCCTAGAAGCTTATTATTGCCTCGCTTCCCTAGCACGCTAGTAGCTTAAACACCTGTCACATACGTTAAAATAAAAGTCAATACATATAATGTAAAGGTGAGTACACAAGTTTGATATAGCATATATAGTTCGAAAAGTTTACGCATAACCAAGCACGTACACAAGGGCAAACGATGCATGTAAATTATCAACATGGGACCATCGATACCAACGACTTCGAGTTGACTGTCCGAGACAGTTCGCAATACATGATTACCACTGTAATCCATGCAGGTAATTGTCCTTAGCAACCCCCGTGTGAACGGGTGCTGAGTCCAAACTATAGTACTACGTTGCTAAAGCAGGCAGATAGCACTCCACGTGTAAACATAATAAACAGCAATCATTTAGACATGTAATACATGCAAGTAGGTTAGCGTTCAAATAGTTTGTGTTGCTTGTGAATTTGATAGATTACGTATGTAACACCCAAAAGTGCTGAAAGCAAAAAGGGATCGAGTATACTCACAGTGGTTGATTGTGGATTGAAGGGAGCACAGAGAATAGGTTAGCCTGAATAGTTCGATAACACAACGATGAGCAACGCGGAAAAAGTAAACAGTGGAAACTGGATCGGATAGACCAATCGATCGGACAGCTGTTCGATCGAGTGGGCTGTTCGATTGGTTTGAAAGTCCGTTCGAACATCCATTCGATCGGCCGGCTGGTTCGATCGGCTGGTTCTTTCAAGTGGATTGTTTCTTCCTTTGATGTGAAGGATGTGTTTGTGTATGATGGTTTGTACTACCTTTCAAGTTGGTCGATTGAACAGCTGTTCGATCGGTTAGCCCAACCGATCGGCTAGCACCCCATTGTTTTCAAATATGTCACTCGATCGGTTGGCATGTTTGATCGGGTGACATTCCAATGTTTCGAAAAGTCTAAGTGTTGAAGTGTAGTATCTCATGATTCGAGTAGTAATGATTACAATCGAGTAGCGTAGTCGATCGAACAGTACCTCGTCAATACTACACTTCATGAGTTTGTGGGACTAAGTGCTAGTCGATCGGTTAGCCTAGTCGATCGGCTGGCATAGTCGTTCGGTTGGGCTGTTCGATCGAACAGCCTAGCCGTTCGGCCAGCTTCTCGATTCGGTTAACCTTTCACTTAACACTTGGTTATTCCCGTTAATTGTTGATGTTTTAGAGATATTTTGACTACGAGTTGAACCACAAAACTGAAGTCCCCATTTAGCCTACTGACTCGAGCAGGAATCACCCAAGCTCGGTCAGAGACGGTTTGGAACCCAAGTTTAACGTTTAACCCGAGATCGGTATATCTCTCGGTAGAACCCGAATCTTGAACCATGTGTTTGTTTAGATTGATTTGTAAATCGGTTCAAGTCTCGTTTTCACCTTTTTGAGTGTAAAAGAGTTGAAAGATAGATGAAAACCCATCTTCCAATCCTTTTCCACCGTGAAATGTTAAGATCTTTGAAAGATTTTAGGTTATTTATGTGGAAATCGGTTAGATCTAAGCTATTCATGGTGGAATGATGTCAAAACTTAGTGTTCTTGAAGAACACTTGATGACATCACTCAAGAACACCTAGATCTTGGTGATTTCATGGATGAAATCCAAGTTTTGAAAGATAGAAAGATGTAGAATCGATTAATGAACAAAAACGTACAAGGATTAGAGCAAAATACTTACCGGTTTGAGAGAAATCTGAGATTTAGTGAGAAGAAGAGGCTGGTCGGTCAGAGCTTTTCCAAAAGTGGAAAGTTTGACAAGGACAGCCCTATTTATAGGCTTCCAAAAGAGGAAAGGTTCAGCTGATCGAACAGCATCCCTGATCGAGCAGCTGTCCGATCGAACAGCCTGTTCGATCGGCTAGCCTGTTCGATCAGGTTGCCTTGTTCGATCGGCTAGCCTGTTCGATCAGGTTGCCCTGTTCGATCGGCTTGCCTGGTTTGAGTGTTTCGCGACGATTTTTGATATTTCGAGTTCGATGAACGATGATTTGAGAATGATAGAATTCCTAATCAAATTACTTTTAGTCTCAACTACTATATCTAACATACAAGCATCCTTACAACCATTTCGGGTTCGATTTCCATTGAGTTTGATTCACCTTTGAGTCTTGATTGATTTGATTGATTCACCACACATTTTAACATAAAAGTAAACATGCACAAGTAACACATAAGGCACACACACACGTATAAAAAGTACTAAAATCCCCACACTTGAGTTTGATGATTGATTTGGTTAGCTTGATTATTGATTGACTAGCTTTATTGCATTGTTACTTCCTATCATTCACAGTCGGTCGTTGATTCACAGTTCGATTATCGGCCGATTTGTTTGATTATACAACACTTACTCCAAATAATATGAAAATCAAAATGAAACCAAAATGAAATTAATCTTTATTAATCTTTAATTCCAATAACAGTCAACACTTGACTTTGACTTTGACTTTTGGAAAACACGGGGTGTTACAGTCTCCCCTCCTTTAGGGAATTTCGTCCCGAAATTAGGCTGAGAACCGTACATCGCCGTGTGATTTTACCAATTTGATGCTTCAGATCTATCTGAACAACTGCGGGTACTTGGCCTTCATGTCACTTTCGAGTTCCCAAGTGAACTCCGCGCCTCGTTTGCCTTCCCATCGTACTTTTACAATAGGAATGCGAGAGCGTCTGAGTTGCTTGGTCTGTCGGTCCATGATTTCGACAGGCTTTTCCACGAAGTGTAGCGTCTCATTGACCTGAAGATCGTTGAGTGGTATTATTGCGTCGTGGTCGGCTACGCATTTTCGAAGGTTTGAAATATGGAAAGTCGGGTGGACATTGCTGAGTTCCTCCGGTAATTCGAGTTTGTAGGCAACTTTACCGATCCTTTCCAGAATCTTAAAAGGTCCAACAAATCGAGGCGCAAGTTTCCCTCTTTTGCCGAATCGGACTACTCCCTTCCAAGGTGATACCTTTAGGAGCACGTAGTCGCCAACTGCAAATTCGCGGGGCCTGCGTCGTTTATCGGCGTACATCTTTTGTCTGTCCCGGGCCTTCACCAAATTTTCCCTTATCTGGTGGATCTTGTCAGTCGTTTCTTGCAGGATCTCGGGCCCAGTCAATTGGGAATGACCGACCTCGTGCCATACAATAGGCGAGCGACATCTCCTACCATACAGGGCTTCGAAAGGTGCCATTTCGATGCTGGAGTGATAGCTATTATTATACGAAAATTCGACCAACGGTAGGTGTTTGCTCCAACTACCACCAAAATCGATAACACACGCACGGAGCATGTCTTCAATAGTACGAATCGTTCTTTCCGTCTGCCCGTCGGTTTGCGGGTGGAATGCGGTACTCAAATTCAGCGTCGTACCAAGAGCTGCTTGAAAAGTTTCCCACAATCTCGATGTAAACCGAGCGTCGCGATCAGAAATGATGTCTCGAGGCGTACCATGATTCTTAATGATCTCGTCGGTGTAGATTTGGGCTAGCTTGGCCACCTTATAGTCTTCTCGTATTGGCAGAAAGTGGGCTGATTTGGTTAGACGGTCGACTATAACCCAAATACTGTCGTGACCTGATGGCGTGGTCGGAAGCTTAGTTATGAAATCCATAGCTATGCTTTCCCACTTCCATACGGGTATCGGCGGTTGTTCGAGTAAGCCTGAAGGTCTTTGGTGTTCAGCCTTGACTCTTGCACAAGTTAAACAGCTACCAACATATAGAGCAATATCCCTTTTCATCCCAGGCCACCAGTACTTGTAGCGAAGGTCCTGGTACATTTTGTCCGCACCGGGATGAATGGAATATCGGGATTTGTGGGCTTCGTTCATGATGATCTTTCGCAAATCTGTCCTCCTCGGAACCCAGATTCGGTCCAGATAATAGAATATCCCGTTGGCTTTGCTCACGAGCTGAGTACCATCGTGATAGATTCGTTCTTTCTTCAACGTACGCTCGTTAAAGCAAGCGTGTTGCGCTTCGCGGATGAGAGCTTCGAGGTTATACTGAGCCTGGATGTTTCGAACACCTATCACGTAATTCTTTCTGCTGAGGGCGTCTGCAACTACATTCGCCTTGCCTGGGTGATAACGGATCTCACAGTCGTAATCGTTGAGAAGTTCTACCCATCGGCGTTGACGCATATTGAGTTCTCTCTGGTTAAAGATATGTTGTAGGCTCTTGTGATCAGTGAAGATCGTACACTTTGTACCATACAGGTAGTATCGCCAAATCTTTAAGGCAAAGACAACTGCGCCTAGCTCGAGGTCATGGGTTGTATAGTTCTTCTCGTGGATTTTGAGCTGTCGAGATGCGTAAGCTATAACCTTGTCTCGTTGCATGAGAACACAGCCAAGTCCAAGGTTTGAAGCATCACAATAGACAACGAAGTCATCGCTTCCGTCCGGCAGTGTAAGAACTGGTGCATGGCACAGCATGTGTTTGAGGGTTTGGAAAGCAGTCTCCTGCGCGGTTCCCCATACAAAAGGCTTGTCTTTATGAGTAAGGGAGGTAAGCGGTACAGCAATCTTTGAGAATCCTTCGATGAACCGCCGGTAGTAACCAGCTAATCCGAGAAAAGAGCGAACTTCTGACGGATTCTTTGGCGTAACCCATCCCTTGACTGCCTCAATCTTTGCAGGATCAACGTGTATACCCCGACTATTCACAATGTGACCCAGAAATTGAACCTCCTCCAACCAGAATTCACACTTGGAGAATTTGGCGTAGAGTTGGTTTCCCTGAAGCAACTCGAGAACCAATCGCAAATGTTGCGCATGTTCGGCCCTCGATCTGGAATAAATCAGGACATCGTCGATAAATACAATGACGAAACGGTCTAAGAACGGTTTACACACACGATTCATCAGATCCATAAAGACCGCGGGTGCGTTGGTCAAACCAAAAGGCATGACAACAAATTCGTAGTGGCCGTATCGGGTTCGAAAAGCGGTTTTGGGTATGTCTTCCTCTTGAATCCGCAACTGATGGTAGCCTGAACGTAGATCAATCTTGGAGAAACACTGAGCACCTTGTAGTTGGTCAAACAGATCATCGATTCTTGGTAAGGGGTATCGGTTCTTGATGGTCAGTTTGTTCAATTCCCGGTAATCGATGCACATTCGGAACGACCCGTCCTTCTTTTTGACGAAAAGGACTGGTGCGCCCCATGGAGAAGTGCTCGGGCGAATGAAGCCTTTTTCAAGTAACTCTTGGAGTTGGTTTGAGAGTTCTCGCATCTCAGATGGAGCGAGTCGATACGGAGCTTTGGCCACTGGATTGGCTCCTGGAATAAGGTCGATTCGAAAGTCGATATCACGACTTGGAGGTAATCCAGGAAGATCATCAGGGAACACCTGAGGAAATTCTCGGACAACGGGAACATCCTTGACTTCAACTTTCCTTTTCTTGTCCGTCTCAGCTACAACAATGTTGGCCAAGAAGGCTCGATATTCCTTGCGGAGATATTTACGAGCTTGAAGACATGACATGAGCTTGAGATCTTTTGCAGTAGTTTCACCATAAACACATAGAATATCACCACTAGCTAGCACAAAACGAATCATCTTATCGGAACACACAACTTCAGCACGGTTTTCACGAAGAAAGTCCATGCCTACTATGACATCGAAACTTCCGAGCTGCATTGGAATGAGACTAATCGGGAATATATGATTGTTGAGCTCGAGAGTACAATCACGGAGCACAGAATTGACAGCAATGGTTCTTCCGGTAGCGACTTCTACTTCGAAGGGTGACGAAAGATAAGAGCGCTTACGTCTAAGAAGTTTCTCAAACTCAAATGACACAAAGCAGTTATCGGCTCCAGTATCAAACAAACATGATGCATATATACCATTCACAAGGAACGTACCATTGACCACGTTGTTATCAGCTTGAGCCTGGCGTGCGTTGATGTTGAAAGTTCTGGCGTGAGCGGCTTGTTGTTGAGGCTGCTGTTGTTGTTGCTGGGGTTGTTGGGCTTCTTGTTTCACCACCCTGTTCGGGCACCGGTTTGCGAAGTGGTTAGGGTCACCACATGCAAAGCAGGTCCGAACATTGTTTGCCGGGGCCTGTGCAGCTTGAGGAGCTTGAGGAGCAGGTAGCAGGGCTTGGTTAACAGCGGCTTGAGCTTGCGTTTGACGAGGACCATAGCGGCAATTCGCAGTGAAATGCCCGTAAACGTTGCAGTGGGCGCAGTAACGGCAGGCCACACCCACCGGGTTGATGATAAGAACATGTAGCACAGAGTGGGTGGGGGCCGGTGTACGCACGCTTTGCCGGCGGCGCATCGATCACTGGCGCAGTGCGTTGTGGTTGTTGCTGTTGTGGCGGTACTGACTGAAGAGGAGCAGCATTGGTTGCGGCGGCGCAATTCTTGTTCTTCTTTCTTCTTCTCGAGGACTTGGAGGCTTGAGCAGTAGGGTTGTCGGTTGATGCGGTAGTAACTTGATGCAACGACTTGGATGGCTTATCCCAGACACCAGCCTTAACTCGCTTGTCATTAATCTCGGCAGCGAGTAGGTAGGTTTCCTCGATCGTTGCGGGTTTGGCGGCGTGAACAAAATCTGCGACACAATCCGGAAGAGCACGGATGTATTTCTTGATGGTCATGTCAGAAGTCTTGACCTGGTCGGGACATATGATACTCAATTGCTTGAAACGGGCGGTGAGACCCGCATTGTCTCCCTCCTTTTGCTTGATACTCCAGAACTCATCCTCCAACTTTTGGCGTTCGTGGGGAGGACAGAACTCGTCCATCATGATCGCTTTCAATTCTTTCCACGTCAGTTCGTATGCAGCGTCGTTCCCGCGCTTGTTCCTTTCTGCGGTCCACCAGTCCAAAGCTCGCGACTGGAAGACACCGGTAGCATTGAGAGTACGGAGGTGATCTGGGCATCCGCTTTGACGAAGGGTGACTTCTACCGAGTCAAACCAATGAAACAGAGCCGTAGGGCCATCTTCACCGGTAAACTCTTTTGGCCCACATGCCTTGAATTGTTTGAAGCTAAAAGTAGCTTTGTTGGAGTCTTTGGGCGTGAGGGTTCGGGATTCCTCAGATGACTTGCTTGCGTTCTCGAACACATCACTGACGGCTTTTGCCACAGACCTTGAGATGATCGCGGCGAGACGTCGATCTCTCTTTTCCTGACGGGTAAGAGGTTGGCGAGGCCTTGATGATGACGACATGGTCTGCAATAGACATCGCCATAGGCTCAACACAACGAATTCGAATCTCGCACGTCTTAGTTTACTAAAGCTTAGAATCACGTCGCATCTCACGTCACGTAACACATATAAACACATAAGCACATAATCATAGAGGCACATAAGTACAGAAGCAATTAGAGCACATAAGCAATTAAGCAAATAGAGCACTTAATTTCCTAAACACGTACGCACTTTTATCACAGAGGCGGTCAGAAAACAGAAACCTACAGCCACAAGTCGAGTGTCGTTCGTTTTGCATATCGGATAGCATCACATCGTATCGTCTAACTTAGTCGTATAGCGTAGCATAGCACACTGGTTTCGTTTAGATCACATCAACAAGGATTTGAATCGAGATAGGATAGCAACAAAGCCACGCGGATTGATAACAAATGGAGCAATCAACGAATCTTAAAACACGTAAACAGGTAAATCATATAAAATCAACAAAGCAACACTCAAAATCGGAAAATGGATTGTCTGCGGCTACTAGACTTTGACTAACCATGGCAATTTAACTATTCACAGTTGACTTGTCGTCACTTTCGACTCTAGGGGACATGTTTCTGCCTCGATTCTTGGGCATTATGCATGCGCATTCTAGGCCATACTCGTGAGTTCAGGTCGTTGGAGTCCGTCAATTGCCTTGGCGAGATAAAATAAAGTCGGAATAACTGCCAAGGTTAGGGTTTCACCCCTAGCTCAGCAATTTCTTCCTTGTTTTAAGAAAAATTCAGAGGAAAGTTTTCATCAAATTTCGGGTTTCAGCCCTGATTTGGTATAATTCTCCTCCGTTTTGTTGATAGAAAATCGCACAAAATAATTGGCAAAATTTGTAATTTAGGCAGGAATTTGCGGGTTTCACTCCTAATCCCGTCCAAATTACAAAATTTGGCTCGGAGTTCGGATGTAATGATAGAATAGAAGGAAACAACATAAAGTAAGCACACAAAATTGGTCTCTTGGTTCCTAACTATAGTCTAGGTCTCTAAGACAGCGATCCGGACTAGATCGTGTCTAACCTAATTCCCTATAGTTATGGCTCTGATACCAATCTGTCACACCCCAACCGATGGCGGAATCATCGGGGCGCGGCACTGAGCGAAACAGATTGTTCAGAAGTTTCCACAACAACTATCATACAATTCGGTTATATAACACGTCCCATACCGTGTCCCAAATAATAACAAGTTATCATAGAAATCAACTAAACAATATGGGAACTGTTCCGACAACTCAAATTCTTAATTATTACAAACCGAATTTAAATATTGTTTTAAGACTTCTAGACGGCTAACTGTAAATCTTACTGACTACAGGTGCCAGTACAAGATCTACAGATAATTATGGCCCTGGAGCAGTTACGTGGACACCGTCCTAAGGTCACTGGCCCCTAGAAGCTTATTATTGCCTCGCTTCCCTAGCACGCTAGTAGCTTAAACACCTGTCACATACGTTAAAATAAAAGTCAATACATATAATGTAAAGGTGAGTACACAAGTTTGATATAGCATATATAGTTCGAAAAGTTTACGCATAACCAAGCACGTACACAAGGGCAAACGATGCATGTAAATTATCAACATGGGACCATCGATACCAACGACTTCGAGTTGACTGTCCGAGACAGTTCGCAATACATGATTACCACTGTAATCCATGCAGGTAATTGTCCTTAGCAACCCCCGTGTGAACGGGTGCTGAGTCCAAACTATAGTACTACGTTGCTAAAGCAGGCAGATAACACTCCACGTGTAAACATAATAAACAGCAATCATTTAGACATGTAATACATGCAAGTAGGTTAGCGTTCAAATAGTTTGTGTTGCTTGTGAATTTGATAGATTACGTATGTAACACCCAAAAGTGCTGAAAGCAAAAAGGGATCGAGTATACTCACAGTGGTTGATTGTGGATTGAAGGGAGCACAGAGAATAGGTTAGCCTGAATAGTTCGATAACACAACGATGAGCAACGCGGAAAAAGTAAACAGTGGAAACTGGATCGGATAGACCAATCGATCGGACAGCTGTTCGATCGAGTGGGCTGTTCGATTGGTTTGAAAGTCCGTTCGAACATCCATTCGATCGGCCGGCTGGTTCGATCGGCTGGTTCTTTCAAGTGGATTGTTTCTTCCTTTGATGTGAAGGATGTGTTTGTGTATGATGGTTTGTACTACCTTTCAAGTTGGTCGATTGAACAGCTGTTCGATCGGTTAGCCCAACCGATCGGCTAGCACCCCATTGTTTTCAAATATGTCACTCGATCGGTTGGCATGTTTGATCGGGTGACATTCCAATGTTTCGAAAAGTCTAAGTGTTGAAGTGTAGTATCTCATGATTCGAGTAGTAATGATTACAATCGAGTAGCGTAGTCGATCGAACAGTACCTCGTCAATACTACACTTCATGAGTTTGTGGGACTAAGTGCTAGTCGATCGGTTAGCCTAGTCGATCGGCTGGCATAGTCGTTCGGTTGGGCTGTTCGATCGAACAGCCTAGCCGTTCGGCCAGCTTCTCGATTCGGTTAACCTTTCACTTAACACTTGGTTATTCCCGTTAATTGTTGATGTTTTAGAGATATTTTGACTACGAGTTGAACCACAAAACTGAAGTCCCCATTTAGCCTACTGACTCGAGCAGGAATCACCCAAGCTCGGTCAGAGACGGTTTGGAACCCAAGTTTAACGTTTAACCCGAGATCGGTATATCTCTCGGTAGAACCCGAATCTTGAACCATGTGTTTGTTTAGATTGATTTGTAAATCGGTTCAAGTCTCGTTTTCACCTTTTTGAGTGTAAAAGAGTTGAAAGATAGATGAAAACCCATCTTCCAATCCTTTTCCACCGTGAAATGTTAAGATCTTTGAAAGATTTTAGGTTATTTATGTGGAAATCGGTTAGATCTAAGCTATTCATGGTGGAATGATGTCAAAACTTAGTGTTCTTGAAGAACACTTGATGACATCACTCAAGAACACCTAGATCTTGGTGATTTCATGGATGAAATCCAATTTTTGAAAGATAGAAAGATGTAGAATCGATTAATGAACAAAAACGTACAAGGATTAGAGCAAAATACTTACCGGTTTGAGAGAAATCTGAGATTTAGTGAGAAGAAGAGGCTGGTCGGTCAGAGCTTTTCCAAAAGTGGAAAGTTTGACAAGGACAGCCCTATTTATAGGCTTCCAAAAGAGGAAAGGTTCAGCTGATCGAACAGCATCCCTGATCGAGCAGCTGTCCGATCGAACAGCCTGTTCGATCGGCTAGCCTGTTCGATCAGGTTGCCTTGTTCGATCGGCTAGCCTGTTCGATCAGGTTGCCCTGTTCGATCGGCTTGCCTGGTTTGAGTGTTTCGCGACGATTTTTGATATTTCGAGTTCGATGAACGATGATTTGAGAATGATAGAATTCCTAATCAAATTACTTTTAGTCTCAACTACTATATCTAACATACAAGCATCCTTACAACCATTTCGGGTTCGATTTCCATTGAGTTTGATTCACCTTTGAGTCTTGATTGATTTGATTGATTCACCACACATTTTAACATAAAAGTAAACATGCACAAGTAACACATAAGGCACACACACACGTATAAAAAGTACTAAAATCCCCACACTTGAGTTTGATGATTGATTTGGTTAGCTTGATTATTGATTGACTAGCTTTATTGCATTGTTACTTCCTATCATTCACAGTCGGTCGTTGATTCACAGTTCGATTATCGGCCGATTTGTTTGATTATACAACACTTACTCCAAATAATATGAAAATCAAAATGAAACCAAAATGAAATTAATCTTTATTAATCTTTAATTCCAATAACAGTCAACACTTGACTTTGACTTTGACTTTTGGAAAACACGGGGTGTTACATGAAATGAGCTCAAATTCACAAAAGAAGCAAAAAGACAGCTAATTCTAACATAAATACAAGAAAAGGAATAAAAGTAGACTGCCCGAACCCTCAACGGCATCTTCCCAAGCAAAGAAGAGAAAACAGAAGCCTGAACACGCCCTGTGCTCAGCCAGCACGGGGCCGTGCCCAAGAAGCAGCAGAAAAGACAAACCTGTAGAAGCTTCTATTGCCCACCACGGGGCCCTGTCCAGTGAGCACGGGGGCATGGCGAAAGTACAGCAGGCTTATATACTATGCCTCTATGCACGCAATCTTATTTTTTAGAATTTATTTATACCTTAATTCATACGCAACTAGTACAAGTTATGTGGATCATGTGACGATCAACGTAATCGCGGGTGCACACGGGATTATAGTGATAGTCGTATGAGAACCATAGAGTGTACTATTGTGTATGGTAAGACACGGAACGTAACATGACACCGGATACGAAACGGACGTCACATGGTCAAAAGATGGTGGATACGCCGCTGGTACTTCCTATATATAAGTGTTTTCACCATGTTACCAAAATTTCGTAAAACGTGCTATGAGAAATTCAGTGTTTTACAGACCATTTAGACATGTTATAACCTTAGACAACTCACAAACGCATTATATCCGATTATCCATGACGAGACCTCATCTTTTCCCTACGTCTTCCTAAATTTCGGGACGAAATTTTCTAAAGGAGGGGAGACTGTAACGCCCTGCTCTTTGGTGCTTTCCATTTATAGAAAGTTTTGTTCGTATTTCTATTTTTGGAAACTTTGTGTTCTTGTAATCGATCCTTTCTTTGTAATCATTATCAAACCGAGACTTGGATCATTAATGAAGCTTGTATTTTGTTACGTTTATGTTATACGATTTGGTGAATCAATCAATGTCTAATCGTTATTCTTGGAAACTATGTGCGAGACTTGTAATTAATCTAAACTTATGCTTTGAACATCTTTTGAACGAGAACGATACTTGGTTATGACATTTATACGCTTAAACATACTTTGGTTTTGATTATTATGCTTAACTACACCTTATACTATGCTTTTATATCAAAACAAGTCCCTAAACTCTCAACTTTGCACCTAAAGGAACCAAATATAAACTTCAGGGGCCAACGTGTAAAAAAAATAAAAGTTTCGGAGACAAGGCCGCCGCGTGACGCGAGGGTCCTAGACGTCACGCGAGGGTCCCTTTTCGGCAGACTTGTGTTTTCTTTCAAATTTTGCACGAAATCCCAATAATCCAACCCACCCAATCACCTTTAATCCACCTCTAATCACCTCCAATCACCTTCTAACTCATTCATTATAAATACCCACCTTCTCCAACCCATTTGACACTTTCACAACTCTCTGATCTTCACAAATTCACTCTCAATGTGCAGTAAATCTGAGTTTTGGACAGATTCTTGTAACTTCACTAAAGTGAGTGTAACTTGCTTATTTCTTAGCCAAATCACTTGGTTCTTCTTCCTATTGCTTTGTGATGTCCTTGGGTATGAATCCTTGGTTTTTCCTTGGAAGAATCATGCTTGGATTTGCCCAAAAATGGACTAAAACTTTCTGTTTTGTTTATCATTAATCAACAACATGTTATTTCTTATCCAACTTGTGTTTAACACATCTCACACCAATGTCCTAATGCTTACAACCTCTCTTATGGTTGGTTAAGCTTAAAAACATGGTTGAGACACTTAAATCAGAGGTTAAAACCTCACAAACTTTCTGTTTTTAATTAGGGTTTTACCCACAAGTAGTGTTCAAGTGTGAAACTTGATGTATGTGTGATGGTTGGTTTAGCCTAGGCTATCCTTCATAAGAATCCACTCATTACTTGATGTTTTTCTATAGATTAGTTGTTGTTACTACCTTAATACTTGTATGTTCATGACCCTCCTTGTTGTTTATAACAACAAGTGTAGTGGTGAACAATAGAGGTGCCTAAATGGAAGCTTGTTCTTCCTACCTCATGTATGTATTCTATGACACAAAGAGGTACCTAAATGGAGACATTAATCTCCTACCTCATGCTTGAATCATAAGACTTGTAAACTATATAATATCTAAGTTATTCTATATGTATACATCTAAGTAACTAAGACTTAATGATGACTTAATAGTTATTTGTTAAGTGGACGTTACATCATCTATGACCATGCCCTTGTTACGACTCTAATGGATCTTAGAATCCATGAAATCATACCAACTCTTTTGAGTTTCAATAGTGTCAAGAACAAGAGTTATGTGTACAAGATGATTATTTTCACCTATGTTACTTTCTATATATTTTAAAAACTCCGAATCTATAATCTTCCGTTGTACGCCAAACTCACATACCTACGTTTCCTTGTGTAGAAGGACAAGGTGCTCCGAACTAATTCATCTACAAAACTTGCTCTCGGAATTTCAAGTCACCACTTGTAAACCGTGAGTATACTCGTACTTTTCCTCTTTTTACTTTTACCACTTTTGGGGTGTAACATGTTTACCTATTGAAACTTACACACGAACTTTTGTCTAAGCACATGAACATTCCTATAACATGCTTGTATATGTGATGGCTTGATACTTTAAATTTGGGTGATTCTTATGTGTTGAACTTATCATTAACTTCGTACGAGCCAAACCTTGACATATGTAGCGCTATAGGATTAACGACCCGCCTCTACTGAAACTTTGGTTATGTCATGAGCAAGTTGCGTTTTCTTGGTTTGATATGTTAGACACATGCCATATTTAATGTTTATCTTGAATCGCATGCTTGCTATGAGGGATTGTTCACACTTTTATCTTATGCTATGTATGTACCGAACTTGTATACTCGCCTTTGCTTTTGCATTGAATTGTATTTTAAACATGTTACAGGTTGATGATGATGAAATGAAAGAGGTAGCACGATGCCTAGATACACACTTTAGACGTTAGGTTTAATATGTTGTATCGAATTTTGGTTATGTTGATTTGTTATTTTGATTAAACTTGTTGTTATTTGGATCTTGTATTGATGATTACTTGAAGTTTGGAAATGAAATTTGGATTATTAAATTATTGTCACAAATAGCGTTATGATGTCTCGAGCAATCTTCACACTTCGTCTCATCCTGATGTTTCCGCCATTGGTTGGGGTGTGACAGATTGGTATCAGAGCCATAACTATAGGGAATTAGGAAAAATTGCCATGCTTTTGCCCTAGTCTATAGTTTTAGGAACTTTGTCTCTTATTTGTTGTTTAAAACATTTGTACTCTACCTTACATGCTTCCTAGCTACACTTCTTGTTATTAAACTTATGCGCCTTTCCTAAGGCTAACACGAATACACTTATGCTATTTTATACTCTTGTAACATCAACGAGACAACTTTACCAAAATAGGCGTGAAACCCACAATTTGGTAAACGACTCTCACTCTACCTTTTATCTATTTTTTTGCACGAAATTTCACCATTAAGCTAGGAGTGACATCCACAACTTAATGGTAATTTCCATTTCAACTCTAGTGGACCCTTGTCAAAGTGTCAAAATTTTATTTTGGCCGACCAGTACCAACCACATTTAGGGTACGAAATCGTCAAGTTAGGGGTGAAACCCGCATCTTGTCGATTAAGTCCCATTCCTTGATTTTTATTCTCGCCAAAGTCCCGAATGTTCCAATCATTTAGAGATGTGTAGTAACCGGAAGGGTAAGATACCGTTAATCGCTTCTCGACGAGAGTATCTTACTTATAGGCCAAAGCACAATATCTCTAAATCGAAAGGGCTTTCGACCCACTTTGGAATTGTCGACGTTTCTCTACCCGAAACAATCCTATGTTTTATTGAGCCTCTCTTTTATGTATCTCAATTTATATGTGATTTTATACTTGAACGTTCGTTCATTTCAAAATGTCGTTTTAATCATTTCGCACGTTATCGCAATCACAAACAATAATAATCCCTTGTGAACAAACTAAATTTACAATGCTTTCATTTACTCATGTTATGTTATGTGGAATTCATGATTATGCTATATGAGACGTTTAAACTTTTATACTATGCAAATCAACTTGAATCTTTACGCTATGTGACCCTTTATGCTATGTGATCAATTTCATTTTCTTAAACAAACATTATGACCAAGTCTCATCTACTCCCTTTTTTTTCGAATTCGAATTATTTTTTTTTATTTCATTTTCTACGCATATATCGTATAAATACTTTATCGTACATTTATATATTATTTACATGCGTGATTTCACATAATCTTATTTATACCCCTTGTAACAATAAATGGAGACATATCATCAAGGTGGGAATGATTTTCTTACCTTGACGACTAACTCCGTTTTTTTTTTCTCATCTTACAACGGCCTCGCCAACGTATTAGGGGTGATTCCCTTACTTAGGTGATCGTTACCAATATTTTCCTTAATAGACTATATTACGTAAACATGATCACGTTTATAACTAAATCGTTTATCATTAGGCAAATCTCTATTTATTTCAGCATGCATTGTTTATATGAACGAATTCCTTATCCTACAATATATATATATTTTTTTATATATAGCTCACACACACGAAATTCTTAACCTTTACCATAAACGCTTATTTCTCGATTTTCAAAATTTACAACCTAGTTGGTTTAATAAATCCATTGCCCACAAAATTTTGTATTCAACGTAACTATTGAAAAAGGCTCATCTTATATCCTTAAACTAGAGATCTTCTATTTTCAATTAGGAATCAAATCAATTTTTCCCGCACACCTATAAAATACTACCAATGTTATTCAATCATTTACTAAAATTTCTTTCAAAATCAGTAAAATGTTTTATTAAAAACGCTTTTTTCAACAATCACTAAAATCGTATACCAAAATCCTTTTCTTACGAATCAACGTTGTCACAAAAATGTCTAAAATTCGAATTTCTTCTTTAATGCAAGATCATTTAAAACGATGCAAACTTATTTACTTCTAGAACCTTTTCAACCATTAATCAATACGTCAATTTAAAATGTGTGGGCAAGGAAACTTCATAAGAACCAACCATCTTCAACGAATGTAAATCCCTTTTAAAACAAGAGTAGCAATCCCTTTCTTTCACAAAGTATAACACGCATAACTAATAAATATTTTATGCTCTCTTTACATTTATGAACTAGATTCTATATGTCATGTCAACTCAATCTATTTTGATTTTAATTAAACGTCACGCTTTGCTCAAAACAACTATATATGTATATCATTTTATGTGCTTAGGTTTATATCTCGTGACAATTACACTTATATTTTTACCTTCATACTCAAAACTTCTTGGCCTTTCTTTTCATGTTTAAATTCGTATATTACGATTCATATCATAAACATTACGTATTACACTCATATCCGTATTCGTATTTCTACATCTTATGTCTACACCTATATTTATATTTACACATTTATGTTAATTTTCATAATCATATCTATATTCATACGTTTTATATTATACTCGTATTCCCAAATTATACATTTACATTATACTTATGTCCAAGTTTATATTCATATTAATACGATTATACTTACACTCGCATTTATACAATTACGTCTACACTAATATTCATATTCGTGTTTATACTCATATATCCTACTTGTACCTGTACCTATACAACTATGCTTAAACTTATGTTCACATCCATATATTTTCCTCATACCAATACAATTATTCATAGTTATACTCGCATTTATACAATTTATGATAGACTCACACTTATACATATACTCTCATTTATACGATTTACGTTTATGCTCACGCTCATTCGTTTATGCTCAAAATTGTACTCACATATGTATACTCATATTTTTACTCATACTCCTGGCATGCGTTTTGTGTTTATGCTCTCATGCGTGTTCGTATTTAAACTTATCCTAGACTCATGCTTTTCACACAAAATTTATACTTTCGCACTATACGCGGGCGAAACCCGAGAGATTCGCTTACGTTGTTATACTATTTGGAACACAAGCATGCTTATATACTATGCCTCTATGCACGCAATCTTATTTTTTAGAATTTATTTATACCTTAATTCATACGCAACTAGTACAAGTTATGTGGATCATGTGACGATCAACGTAATCGCGGATGCACACGGGATTATAGTGATAGTCGTATGAGAACCATAGAGTGTACTATTGTGTATGGTAAGACACGGAACGTAACATGACACCGGATACGAAACGGACGTCACATGGTCAAAAGATGGTGGATACGCCGCTGGTACTTCTTATATATAAGTGTTTTCAGCATGTTACCAAAATTTCGTAAAACGTGCTATGAGAAATTCAGTGTTTTACAGACCATTTAGACATGTTATAACCTTAGACAACTCACAAACGCATTATATCCGATTATCCATGACGAGACCTCATCTTTTCCCTACGTCTTCCTAAATTTCGGGACGAAATTTTCTAAAGGAGGGGAGACTGTAACGCCCTGCTCTTTGGTGCTTTCCATTTATAGAAAGTTTTGTTCGTATTTCTATTTTTGGAAACTTTGTGTTCTTGTAATCGATCCTTTCTTTGTAATCATTATCAAACCGAGACTTGGATCATTAATGAAGCTTGTATTTTGTTACGTTTATGTTATACGATTTGGTGAATCAATCAATGTCTAATCGTTATTCTTGGAAACTATGTGCGAGACTTGTAATTAATCTAAACTTATGCATTGAACATCTTTTGAACGAGAACGATACTTGGTTATGACATTTATACGCTTAAACATACTTTGGTTTTGATTATTATGCTTAACTACACCTTATACTATGCTTTTATATCAAAACAAGTCCCTAAACTCTCAACTTTGCACCTAAAGGAACCAAATATAAACTTCAGGGGCCAACGTGTAAAAAAAATAAAAGTTTCGGAGACAAGGCCGCCGCGTGACGCGAGGGTCCTAGACGTCACGCGAGGGTCCCTTTTCGGCAGACTTGTGTTTTCTTTCAAATTTTGCACGAAATCCCAATAATCCAACCCACCCAATCACCTTTAATCCACATCTAATCACCTCCAATCACCTTCTAACTCATCATTATAAATACCCACCTTCTCCAACCCATTTGACACTTTCACAACTCTCTGATCTTCACAAATTCACTCTCAATGTGCAGTAAATCTGAGTTTTGGACAGATTCTTGTAACTTCACTAAAGTGAGTGTAACTTGCTTATTTCTTAGCCAAATCACTTGGTTCTTCTTCCTATTGCTTTGTGATGTCCTTGGGTTTGAATCCTTGGTTTTTCCTTGGAAGAATCATGCTTGGATTTGCCCAAAAATGGACTAAAACTTTCTGTTTTGTTTATCATTAATCAACAACATGTTATTTCTTATCCAACTTGTGTTTAACACATCTCACACCAATGTCCTAATGCTTACAACCTCTCTTATGGTTGGTTAAGCTTAAAAACATGGTTGAGACACTTAAATCAGAGGTTAAAACCTCACAAACTTTCTGTTTTTAATTAGGGTTTTACCCACAAGTAGTGTTCAAGTGTGAAACTTGATGTATGTGTGATGGTTGGTTTAGCCTAGGCTATCCTTCATAAGAATCCACTCATTACTTGATGTTTTTCTATAGATTAGTTGTTGTTACTACCTTAATACTTGTATGTTCATGACCCTCCTTGTTGTTTATAACAACAAGTGTAGTGGTGAACAATAGAGGTGCCTAAATGGAAGCTTGTTCTTCCTACCTCATGTATGTATTCTATGACACAAAGAGGTACCTAAATGGAGACATTAATCTCCTACCTCATGCTTGAATCATAAGACTTGTAAACTATATAATATCTAAGTTATTCTATATGTATACATCTAAGTAACTAAGACTTAATGATGACTTAATAGTTATTTGTTAAGTGGACGTTACATCATCTATGACCATGCCCTTGTTACGACTCTAATGGATCTTAGAATCCATGAAATCATACCAACTCTTTTGAGTTTCAATAGTGTCAAGAACAAGAGTTATGTGTACAAGATGATTATTTTCACCTATGTTACTTTCTATATATTTTAAAAACTCCGAATCTATAATCTTCCGTTGTACGCCAAACTCACATACCTACGTTTCCTTGTGTAGAAGGACAAGGTGCTCCGAACTAATTCATCTACAAAACTTGCTCTCGGAATTTCAAGTCACCACTTGTAAACCGTGAGTATACTCGTACTTTTCCTCTTTTTACTTTTACCACTTTTGGGGTGTAACATGTTTACCTATTGAAACTTACACACGAACTTTTGTCTAAGCACATGAACATTCCTATAACATGCTTGTATATGTGATGGCTTGATACTTTAAATTTGGGTGATTCTTATGTGTTGAACTTATCATTAACTTCGTACGAGCCAAACCTTGACATATGTAGCGCTATAGGATTAACGACCCGCCTCTACTGAAACTTTGGTTATGTCATGAGCAAGTTGCGTTTTCTTGGTTTGATATGTTAGACACATGCCATATTTAATGTTTATCTTGAATCGCATGCTTGCTATGAGGGATTGTTCACACTTTTATCTTATGCTATGTATGTACCGAACTTGTATACTCGCCTTTGCTTTTGCATTGAATTGTATTTTAAACATGTTACAGGTTGATGATGATGAAATGAAAGAGGTAGCACGATGCCTAGATACACACTTTAGACGTTAGGTTTAATATGTTGTATCGAATTTTGGTTATGTTGATTTGTTATTTTGATTAAACTTGTTGTTATTTGGATCTTGTATTGATGATTACTTGAAGTTTGGAAATGAAATTTGGATTATTAAATTATTGTCACAAATAGCGTTATGATGTCTCGAGCAATCTTCACACTTCGTCTCATCCCGATGTTTCCGCCATTGGTTGGGGTGTGACAACTAATTTCTTAGAAATATGTGATACCTTTCGGATCAACGGAGCATCAAATGACGCCATCCGCCTCCGAATGTTTCCTTTCTCACTAAAAGACCGAGCGAAATCTTGGCTCAACGCCCTCCCAGCTGGATCGGTAAACACCTGGGATGAACTAGCCCAAAAATTTCTATATAAGTATTTCCCTCCCACTAAAACGGCTAAATTAATGACTGAAATTAATACATATTCACAAGAGGACGGGGAATCCTTATATGAAACTTGGGAAAGGTTCAAGGAGTTATTACGCAAGTGTCCACATCACGGCCTTGCGATATGGCAACAAGTATCCACTTTCTATAATGGATTGTTGCCACATACAAGGCAGACACTTGATTCTAGCTCCGGGGGACTTTTAGGTAATCGACGCCCGCATGAAATATATAACCAAATTGAGGAAATTGCTCAAACCAATTTTCAATGGCACACCCCCCGAGGCAATAAATCTATTGCCCCGGGCACCCATAAGGTCGATGAAAGCACTTCTTTACAAGCCCAAATCGAGGCACTTTCTTCAAAAATAAAAAAAATTGGAAATGACAAAAACAGTCTCGGTTATGGCTTGTGAAGGGTGTGGTGGGTCACATGAAAATTGGAGTTGTATGAAAGAAACGGACGATCAACAAGAATTGGTAAACTACATTGATAATAGACCTAGGCCGTCGGGTCCTCCAACGGGAACTTACAACCAAGGATGGCGAAACCACCCAAACCTTGGTTGGAGAGAACCCGGCAATAGTAGTAACCAACAAACCCAACGAACAAACTTTCAACAACCAAGAAATGAGTCACAAAATTTCACTCAACAACAAAGTGGACGAGAAAGGCTTGAAGATACTGTATCTCGCCTCATCTCCGACACTAAAAAGAAAAACTCAGAAAGATTTCTACAATTAGAATCAAATTTTAGAAATCAACAAGCTAGTATTCAAAACATAGAAAAACAATTAAATCAAATAGCTCAAAATTTTGCCGAGAGACCAAAAGGCGCATTACCTAGCAATACCGAAACAAACCCAAAAGCACAAGTTCACCTCATCACGCTACGAAACCGCACCGTAGGACCTGCAGAAGCGCCGCCGCCAACAGAAGTAACGGCACCCACACCTCTGCAGGAAAAGAACTCCCCTCCGTTACCAGAGCCTACCAAAGCTCCTCGAGTTCCGTACCCCGGTAGGTTAATTCGTCAAAAGACCAATGAGCAATTCGCAAAGTTCGAAAGTCTATTAAAGCAATTGCATGTCAATATTCCTTTTATTGAGGTCCTAACCCAAATGCCCAAATACTCTAAGTTCATGAGGGACTTCCTCACTCATAAAAAGAAAATTGAAAATTTGCAATTAGTCAATTTAGGCGAAGAATGCTCCGCCCTCGTACTCAATAAACTTCCCCAAAAGAAAATCGATCCCGGAAGCTTCACGATTCCCTGCTCAATAGGGGAGTCCCCCGTTCGTAATGCCCTAGCCGACCTTGGGGCTAGCATTAACCTCATGCCCTCATCAATGTTTAAAAGACTCGGCCTGGGAACCACGA
The DNA here is from genome assembly GCF_002127325.2 of Helianthus annuus. Taxonomy (NCBI): domain Eukaryota; kingdom Viridiplantae; phylum Streptophyta; class Magnoliopsida; order Asterales; family Asteraceae; genus Helianthus; species Helianthus annuus. Next base: position 172,547,403 of record NC_035435.2, on the reverse strand, counting down.
GTCCTACAAAAATGAGCATATAACTCGCTGATCGATCCGTCAAATTCCCACAAGGTGTCATTGAAAATGTCTTGGTAAAGGTAAGCAGATTCGTCTATCCAGCCGACTTTGTCATACTCGATATGGAGGAAGACACCGAGGTCCCCCTCATACTAGGGAGACCATTTCTTGCCACCGCACAAGCGGTGGTAGATATGAATGACGGAACACTCACCTTGAGGTATGGGGATGATGAAGTAAAATTCGGAGTTGGGAAGAGAATAGAGGAAGACGACCCGGTCAACTACATGAAGGTTATTGATTCAAGCTTGGATGCTGCTCTCCGACGGTGTAACATGGGACGCCAAGCATCCCACTCAGAAAATATATAACCTCACATTGGGTCTAGCCAAGGACCCTTATAAACGTGGCGCACCACGGAGGCATTCCGCGGAACTATCCTTAGTTTAGTTTAATTTTATTAGTTTTAATTTGCAGGAATAAAACACACTCGTGGTGGTAATGGATGAAAAAGGGAACGAGAAAAATGGCCCCATGCACAAAGAACGAAGCAACCCGACACAAATCTCCATTACAGAAGGCTCAACACGGGCCGTGCTCAACCAACACGGCCCCGTGCTGAGCCACTTGCAGAAAAACGCCCAGTTCAGGTAACTGGACACGGGCCGTGTTCACCAGACACGCCCCCGTGTCCAGGCTTCTGTCTCATTTCTTTAATTTCTGTTACTGGCACCTGAACACGGGGCCGTGTCCGGTCCCCACGGGGCCGTGTCCAGACTGCCAGTAACATAAATCTTTGCTTTTTAACACCACATTACACATCCAATCAACCTAAAAATTTATTTTTGGGACACATTGAGGACAATGTGTAATTTAAGTGTGGGGGGGGAGCTAACACTTTGAAATTTTGCAAGTCCTAACAACAAGCCTTACACAAAACTCTATTGGAACCGCTAAACACCCCAATTTTTTTTCAAATTTTTTTTTCTTTTTACTTGTCTGAAGTTTAAGTTAGGAATCCCAAGATTAATAAGGTTATATTTTTATAAAATTTACAATCGAGAGCATCGTGATAACAAGAACCAACATAAGAAAATTATGAAACGGCATAACAAGTCTAGTTAAAATTTGATTATATATACTTGATCACATTAAAAAACCCATTCCCACAAAAGTGAGTTTTGAGCCTTTATAGAGCATACAAATTTACATCTTTAGACTAAATGCTCATTTTTCGTTTCTTGTGTGAATAGCCGCTTGGTTCTTACAACTCTAGAACTTGCCACGACGATTCATTCCCGGTCCTTACCAACTTAAACCCAAGTAAGTAAATGATGGAGGCATTAGGACTAACCATTTTTTCTTTCTACACCATTATTTTTTATTTTTTTTACCACCTACCCAAAATCCCCCTAGTTAACCCCTTTGAGCCTAAACCTTTCGTTTCTTTACCCTAAACCCTTTTTACCCACCAAAAACCCTTTTTATTTTTCACCCTTTATTTTAGTAACAAGCTCGGTTTTTCGCAAAGCTCGTTCTTTTATGTGACTAAAAAAAAATATGATGATGAAGTTAAAAACAAACAAGGTATGCAAACAAAAGCTTGTTTGAAGAAATACTTCAAAATAAAAAGTCACTAAAAACAAAATGTGTTACGAAAACCGACGCTTTTTACGCTTTTCGCCCTTTTACTAACCACTAACCCAACCACCCACCTTTAGCCCAAGCCTAACCCTTCACCCAAAAAGTCCTCTTGATATTTACAAAGGTATAAAGTTAAAAAGGAGGAGGATTGATTGCTTGGCAAGCCTATGGAAGGCGTAAGTTCCATGCCGCTCCCGAGTGATTCACTAAAAATACACCTTCGGCCGAGTGTTGAGTGATCCCTCGTGAGGTATGTGAACTTGTATATAAATGAAATTTTAAAAAGGCATGCTATGCCCAAATAAGTAATTTATCCTATGAAACGTTCTAAATAAATCATAACGAATAGGATTGTAAATAAATAAAAATAAAACCCAAAAAGATCTTGGATTCCCGACACTCTATGACAAGCCAAAAACCTTCTCTTCTACCCATTCCATTTGGGAGTGTAAGCCACATTTAAAGAGTTTTGCTTGAGGACAAGTAAAAGTTCAAGTGTGGGGGTATTTGATGTGTGTAAAATGCAACATATAAATGACATCAATTAAGGCATAAAACTAACCCTTTTTAAGTACTAATGTTGGAAAAAGAGTGTTTTTGACTTCCTTTTGTATTTTCAGGATGAAATGAGCTCAAATTCACAAAAGAAGCAAAAAGACAGCTAATTCTAACATAAATACAAGAAAAGGAATAAAAGTAGACTGCCCGAACCCTCAATGGCATCTTCCCAAGCAAAGAAGAGAAAACAGAAGCCTGAACACGCCCCGTGCTCAGCCAGCACGGGGCTGTGCCCAAGAAGCAGCAGAAAAGACAAACTTGTAGAAGCTTCTATTGCCCACCACGGGGCCGTGTCCAGTGAGCACGGGGGCGTGGTGAAAGTACAGCAGGCGCATTAATTGTAATTGCGAATTACAATTAATGAAGAGAGAGAGTGTCAGACGGGCACGGGGGCGTGTCCAGTGGACACGGGGCCGTGCCCAGCCTTCTGTTCAGCCTATAAATAGGAGTGCTTGGTTTCATTTCAATCCATCCCTTGGCACACCACCTCTCTCACACTTCATCCACCACCCACCACCACCATAACACCATCATCCACCACCATCATCCATTGTCCATCGTAGAGTGTGTGAGTCGTCTCGGGATCCAAGATTGATAGTAAGAGTTCTTGACAATCAAGGCCATGTTTGCCTAAGTCTCTTACATCACTTGGTGAAGACAAGTGTTTAGTATAATACTTTTTATTTTTAATCTTTTACACTTTTTATTTGGTTTTGTATTAATGACTTTAATAACTAGTTGCTTATGTTGAAGGTGATCTTTCCTTATCGTTTGTCCGTGGTGTCTTGGCATTATTTTACTGTCTATATAAAATAAAAGATTTTCACCAGTCATATCTCCACGGTCTATATGGAGGTATGTTGGCTACCTGGTCGGGGGTTAAGGGAACGGTTTGGTAAGGGTCTTGCCCTTGTTTAGCGTTTAGAGGTCCTGCAAGGGACCTGGGTCAAATTTAGTAGGATCTCCTTCAATGCCCATAGGTATTGGATGGCGGGGATCCAAACTCTTTGACCCCCTCATAAGTTAACTACTATTAATACTATAACCCGGCTATTTAGGACTGTATCCCTGCTGACTCAGACTACTTAGCCGAGGGTAACGTCACCGCCAAAAGGGGGGCCTACCATAATTTGCATTAATAACTTAATTCATTATCTTTCATTAATCCAACCCTTTAGGATTGTATCCTTGCTGACTCAAACTACTGGGTTGAGGGTAACGTCGCCTTCAAAAGAGGGGCCTACTACAATAACTAAGATAATCTCTTAAACAAGTGCAAAAGTTCGAAAATAATCAAAGGTTATACTAATACACGAGTCGGATCCAAGTGATTCATCTTGTCTATCTGTTTTTATTTTATTTTTATTTTTCAGCATTTAGTTAGTTTTTATTTTCTTAGTTAAAAATATTTTTTTCTAACTTTTGATTTGATTAGACGTTGAGGATAAACCAGTATTAAAAGCTCTTGTGTCCTTGGACGACCTCGGTATCTTACCAACACTATACTACGTCCACGATGGGTGCACTTGCCCATATGTGTGTTTAGTGTTAGTAAATATCGTGTTTTATAAATTTAAAACTTGGCTAAAGGTGTAAAAAGGGCTTAAAAATATATCTAAATTATATACACACTACACACGCATCAACACGGTTGCGGTTCTCAGAATTGGAACACATAAAATCGAGAGATAGATTGTCTGGGGCTACTAGACATCGACTACCCAAGGCAACTCGACTATTCACAGTAGACTTGTCATCACTTTCGACTCTAGAGGTCGTGTTTCTGCCTCGATTCTTGGGCATTCCACACGCGTTCCCTAGGTCATACTTGTGAGTTCAGGTCGTTGGAGTCCATCGAGGCCTTGGTGAGATAAATAAAGTCCTGAACAAACTGCCAAGGTTAGGGTTTCACCCCTTGGCTTAGCAATTTCTTCCTTATTTTAAGAAAATTTAAGGAGAATTTTCATCAAAATGAGGGTTTCACTCCTGATTCGGTATAATTCTCCTTATATGTAACTGAAAATATTAGATTAAGCATGAGTAATGGATAAAATCATAAGTCAGTCAATTTAGTCGGGAGTTTGCGCTTTTCACACCTATTCCTGACTGAATCGCCTGACTTTAATTGAAAATTCGAGTGCAGTGATAGCGAAGGATTGTAGAATAAGGCACATAAACTTGGTCTGTTGGTTCCTAACTATAGTCTAGGTCTCTAAGACAGCGACCCGGACTAGGTCGTGTATAACCTAATTCCCTATAGTTATGGCTCTGATACCAATCTTTCACACCCCAACCGATGGCGGAATCATCGGGGCGCGGCACTGAGCGAAACAGATTGTCCAGAAGTTTCCACAACAACTATTAATATAAATTCAGTTTAAAATGATACGTCCCATACCGTATCCCGAATAAATAACAACTTATTACAGATAACATCCAAACAAATAATCCTGTTCCGACAACTCAAATTTAAATTAAACATAAATATAAATTGTCTTGGTTTCTAGACTCTTTCCTAGCCTCGATTTCACAGCAGATAGAACAAGTAAGCATCCTAAACACCTGTCACATACGTTAAAATAAAGTCAATACATAAAATGTAAAGGTGAGCATACAAGTTTGATAATAGCATATAGAGTTCGAATAGTTTACGCATAACCAGCACGTACACAGAGGGAAATGATGCATGTTAATTATCGACATGGACCTATCGATACCAACGACTGCGGGTTGACTGTCCGAGACAGTTCGCAATACATGATTACCACCGTAATCCATGCAAGTATTTGTCCTTAACAACCCCCGTGTGAACGGGTGCTGAGTCCAAACTATAGTACTACGTTGCTAAGGCAGGTAGACAGCATTCCACGTGTAAACATAACAACAAGCATACATTTAATCACGTAATACATGCAATCGGTTAGCGTTCAAATAGTTTGAATAGTGTGTTCGATTGTGATTTTGATAAGTAACGTATGTAACACCCAAGAGTGCTAAAGCAAAAAGGGTTCGAGTATACTCACAGTGATTGATTATGGATTGAAGGGAGCGCTGAGAGTAGGGTTAGCCTGAATAGTTCGATAGCACAACAATGAGTAACGTGGAAAAACAGACAAGTGTGAATGGATCGAATAGGCTGGTCGATCGAACGGGCTGGTCGATCGGCTGGTATGTCCGTTTGGACAGTCCTGTTCGATCGGCCGGTAGGCTCGATCGGCTGGGCCATTCGAGTGGATTGTTTATTCCTCTGGTGTGTTTGTGTTTGAGGATTTGAACTTTTGAAGTTTTCGTTGTAGTATATGAGAACACTAAAGGTGTTCTTACCTTTCAGGTCGATCGATCGAACGGTCCGTTTGATCGGCCGGCTTAACCGATCGGCTGGGAACTTTTGAAGTGGTTCTCAATAGGATGTCGCTCGATCGAACGGACTGTTCGATCGGCTGGCATTCCCTACTACGAACGAGTTGTAAAATTAATCAAGTGTTGAAGCATAGTATCTCATGATCCGAAGAGTAATGTTTACCAATCGAGTAGCATACTCGATCGAACATCACTTCGTCAATACCATACCTCAGGAAGTTTGAAAAGTGAGACGCCATGTGCTAGCCGATCGGCTGGCCTCGTCGATCGGCTGGCATGTCCGATCGGCTGGGCTGTTCGAACAGCCTAGCCGTTCGGCCAGCAAGTCTGACCTGGTCGGCCTTTCGTCTAACTCTTGTCTGTTTAATTACTTGTTGTCATTTCGAGGTAGTTTGATAACGAGTTGAACTACGATATCCTCCGTTCCCACTCGTTTCTTCGGCTCGGACAGGAATCACCCAAGTCCGGCCGGTGAACGGTTCGGAACGTCGGTTTAGAGTTTAACCCATCGTCGGTGAACCTTGTATGTAGAATCCGAATCTTGAACCTCTTAACTGTTAGAACGATTAGTTAGTCGGTTTAAGCTCCGTTTCTACCGGTTTTAAGGTTTTGAGTGTAAAAGGTTGAAGAAAGTTGGAAATTATTCATAAAAATGTTAAGATTCTTACAAATCTTAGTTTGTTTATGTGGAAACCGGTCAGATCTAAGATATTCATAGTTGAATGAGGCCAAAGTTTGGTGTTCTTCAAGAACACCATGATGACATCACCCAAGAACACTTGGAACTTGGTGTTTTCACGGTTAGAAATCGAGTTTTGAAAGATAGAAAGGTGTAGAATCATGCAATGATAAAAAACGTACAAGAATCAGAGTGAAAACTTACCGGAGTTGAGAGAAATCTGAGAAAAGGTGAAGAAGAAGGCTGGTTCGGTCAGAGCTTTCCAAAAATAGAAAGTGTGACAATGACAGCCCTATTTATAGGCTCCAAAAGAGGAAAGTGGCAGCCGATCGGCCAGGAGCTCCGATCGAATGGGCTGCTCGATCGGCTAGGAAGATGCTAGCCGATCGGCTGGCCTGTTCGACCAGGATGCCTCCTGTTCGATCCGCGACCCACTTTGAGCGTTTCGCGACGATTTTCGATGTTTCGATTTCGATGGACGATGATACGAATACGATAGAGTCTCTAGTCAAATTACTTTTAGTCCCAATCACTATATCTACATACAAGCATCTACATTTCACGTTTCGGTGTCGGTTTCGATTGAGTTTGATTGCTTTTCGAGTTTCGATTCGACTTTCGATTGATTTGCTTGAATACCACACCAAACATATAAGTAAACACGCACAAGTAACACATAAGGCACACACACACGTATAACAATACCAGAGTTCACATTATTCGAGTCTCGAGCTTGATTGATAAATCGATTAGCTTGATTATTGATTGATTAACTTTATCGCATTGTTACTTCCTACTATTCACAGTCGTAAATCGGTCGCATTGATTAAACATTCGATCATTTTATTTAGACAACACTTACTCCACATAATACAAAATGTAAAAAGGAACATTAACAGTCAAAGAAGTCAAAGTTGACTTGGACTTTGACTTTGACATTCGAAAACACGGGGTGTTACAACTGACTTTGCCAGTGGATAAGTCAAGGCACTGGTAACCACGGTGATCCGCAGGGTAGCCAAGAAAAACGCATGGTGAGGATCGTGGTGCAAGTTTGTGAGGGCGAGTATCGGACTGGTTAGGGTAACAGGCACAACCAAACACGCGAAGGTGTGCATAATCGGGGTTTTTGAGGTATAAGGCAGTAGTGGGGGTTCAAAAACCAATGGGTTTGCATGGGAGGATGTTGTGAAGGTACACGGATGTGTGTAAGGCTTCCACCCAATATTGAGGTGGTAAGGAGCATGGGTGAGGAGAGAAAGCATGATTTCGTTAAGGCGACGAATCATGCGTTCAGCCATCCCATTTTGTTGGGAGGTGTGAGGACAAGAAAAACGAAATTGTAAACCATGGTGAGAGGCGAATTGTTTAAATTGAGTATTATCAAATTCTCCGCCCATGTCACATTGAAAACTTTTTATTTGGTGGTGAAATTGTGTGGAAATGTATTTATGAAATTGGGTGAATTTGGTGTATGTTTCGGATTTAAATTTTAAAGGAAAGACCCAAGTAAAGTGGGTAAAATCATCAATCACAACCAAATAATATTTGTAACCCTGTTTGCTAAGTATAGGTGAGGTCCATAAATCACAATGGACAATATCAAAGGGACAAACAGTGCAGGAATTGGATAAATGAAATGGGAAACGTTTATGTTTAGCAATTTGGCAAGAGTCACAAAAAGTCGAACGACTTTGTTTATTACATGAAATAAACTTATTATTACTTAAAAAATCCAGGACATGTAAACCAGGATGTCCAAGATGGTTGTGTCAGGAACCTTGAGAGCTGGTGGAAAGAAAAGCAGAAGCATCAGGCAATTTGAGATCTGTGAGCAGGTAGAGATTACTAGTACTGTCGTAGCGACTCAGGATCGTCCCACTCGGATAATCCTTCACAGAAAAGCCAAAAGGATCAAAATCGACAAACACCCAATTATCTCGGGTAAATTTTCTAACAGAAATTAAGTTCTTCATGATGTTGGGTGTGTGAAGTATGTGTTTAAGTTGGAGTGGTTTAGAGGTGGAGGGAAGACTGGTGTGGCCCGATCCAACAACTGGTAAACGATGACCAATTCCAACCAACACATTTTTAATGGATGAATTACACGAGTGAGAAATCATACCTGAGTCCCGAGTGAGGTGGTCTGATGCTCCAGTGTCCATGAACCAAGTGGGGGCTTCGGGTTCCAAAGCCATGGTGTTAAAGGCTTCAGCAAGCTCGGTCGGTTCCAGGGGATTAACATCCGTTATATGAGCCTGAGATGTAGACTGATGATTAGTGGAAGAGGATTGTTGCTGCTGCGGGGCTGTCCAGGGTGAAACCCAACCCGGTTGGGTTGGGTAGGGGCATGGGGGTGGGGGTGGTGGTGTGGTCCAAAACGAGTTGGTCCAGTAAGGTGGTGGCATCAGTGGGTAAAAGGATGGGTTCCAGGAGTGTCTTGGTGCGTTGCGGTTGGATTGACTTCGGTTATTGGAACCAGACCCAGACCTGTAACGGGTCGGACCAGAGTTTCCAGATCCCGGATGTGGGCCAGCGTTCGAATAAGTTTGGCTGTGGGCTGGGTTATCACGACGTGGGCACCACGACGGTTCGGGCCATAGTTCTGACCAAACCGGGGTGGACCAGAGTTGTTACGAGCAGGTTGGGCATCTCGGGTGGGACCATCACGACGGGAATTAGGATGAACAGCAGCATGCGCCTCAGAACTGGGCGCGGTTTCATCATGAGTAGCTTGTCTTTCCAAATCGCCACGAAGCATCTCACAGGCTTCGTTCCATGAGGGAATTTCACGGTTGATGATGGAACCAATAGTATCATATTCTCGAGGGAGACCCCGAACAAGTTGTAGCACCAAAGATTGTTCATTCACGGGGCTGCCTACATCATCCAATTGGGCAGCCAAATCCCGCAGTGTCTGACAATAAGCTTCCAAAGAAGGACATGCATTTAGCTTGAGGTTCACGAATTTTGTTTGTAAGGCAGCACATCGAGGTCCTTTGTTGTTATAAAAGATTGCTTTGACTTTGTTCCAGGCTTGAAGAGTAGTGGATTCGGATTCGAGAACCCGAAGGAGATAGTCCTGAGACAAGGTGCTATAAATCCGTTGAAGGACGATAGCATCAATTTTCATCCACTGAGTATACGTGGGGTCATCTTTAAAAGGCGGTTCAGAGGTGATATGGTCCAAAACCTCGTATCCACGTGCGTGAAGCTGAAAAAGCTTGACCCACGCAGAGTACGTGACGTTGGTTCCATCGAGTACACGAACTTTCTTCTGAATGTCTGTCACGATATAGACCGGATGCAAGGGGGCAAGCTGCTTTGGTGTGTTGGCATCAGAATTTTCAGGTTTATCTCCCATGGTAACAAGGAGGGTTGTGTACAGGATCGAAGAAGAGGGTGGTGGCCGGCTGTGTACAACAGAGGGTCGAAACCCTAGGGTTTTGGATCGAGATCCAGGAGAAGAAAAAAAGCTGCATGGATTAGGGTATAGAGCAGTTTAGCTCTGATACCATGTTATTTGGTAAAACTCAATGATTCTCATTATACAAAGCTGGGTATAAATACAAGAATACAATAGCACAACTAGGAAACTATATCTCCGTAAATCAAGGAGAGATTATCTATACATTACATACAATAAATGCTATAATATATTCCGCTAATAAGAAACTGGTTACCACGAAAACTCTCTAGTGCTCACTATGACGAGACTTAACGATGTTTTGTGTAGTAGGAACATATTTATTTTGGAAGTAGAACCATGCATCTTGGTGTTACTACCATCACCATTCTATCCACATATAATGCTAACTAATCCTATTATTTTCATTCTCATTTTTCCTTACAAACCCGCAATTCAAATGCCACCTAAGTTGATCGAGTCTGCATAAAAAAGTGTGTAAACATCTTAAAAATGAGATGATGAAACAAAAAATGAATGGGTATTGGGTAGTAATGTTTCAAACGTCAAATATATTAACTTGATATCATTTATGATTAAAAAACCACTACCTAAAAAAAACAAGTGTGACAAGGAAGAAGTTGAAGGATTATATAATTTGGTATAACTGGACAACAAACCCTTGTATGTCTGTGTGTGTGAGGGGTATGTTTGTGTGTGTATGTACGTAAGTACGTGTCTTCTTAAATACGAAACACAATACAATTTTTTTGAATGAAAACTAACTCAACATGAAATAATAAAATATACTTAAAATACAACTATAATGGTAGATTTAGAGTTGTTGTGGCTACGGGTATGTTTGGCATGGAGCTTTTAAGAGCTTTTAGGAGCTTCTAGCTTTAAACTTTTAAGAAAAAGCTTCTACTCAATAAAAAAGTCTTGTTTGGTTGAAGGAGCTTTAAGCTTTTAGGTTAGGAGCTTTTGGTTGAACGCTACTACTAGTAGCGTTTAGAAGGAACTACAAGCTTTTAGGGAAAAAATTACTATTTTAACCTCTAAAAATAAGGAACTTTTTAATGCACCAACTTTCTAAATTTTTAGTTATGTCTATTTTTGTCATTTTATACATTTTATTAAAAGCTACAGCTACTCTATCAAACACCAAATATATCTAAAAAGCTATAGCTACTAGCTACCAGCTTCCAGCCTTCAGCTACCAGCCACCAGCTATTTTTGCCAAACATACCCTACGTGTTTGATACGGTTCTCTTATAGTAGATTTTGTGTCCCATCTTAGAATACGTCTGTCTCTCATGCTAAATAACAAGAAGCAGGGTGTGGTGTTGCATTGCCGATGATCACCAGACCTGAAATTCATTGAAAACGTGCATTTCTTCGCACTGACTTAATGCAAAACGTTTTGCTGTGTTTTTGTAAATTCGAGGTGTTCAAGTCTTAGAGAGCATACAAAGTCTTCGAAAAGTCTTAACTATTTCATCCCAGTCAAATAATATAGAAACATCAGTTTTATAATCATTTATAAAAATAAAACTGTCAAATCATTTAACTATATTAAATGAAATATAAAGGTCTTCAATAACAATGTAACTGGTTTATGATTAGGGGACTAGGGGTGGTTTCACTAGTGATAGAATTTATCACTCACAAGCACCAATCAAGTTTCGCCATGTCATTGACCATTTTTCCATCACTCACAACCATTTTTAGTGGGGGTGGTCATCACTCATCACCACACCCAACAATTTCCCCCCAACCAACAATTCCACTCACAAAAATAAACCATAACGCGTTGCAGGGGTGGACCTAGCATATAAGAAGGGGCAACCTCCGCTACGGCTTGGCGTTCCGGCGGTAGTGTAAAATTCGTGTAAATTTTGGAAAAATTTGACGTTTTTACGATTTCGTTACGGCTTTTTTATAAACGTTACGGCTTGGCGGATTTTCTAGATCCGCCACTGACGCGTTGTCACCATCACGAAAATGATTAACGCGTGGAAGTTTAACGCGTTGAAAGGAGAGCGGCGGCCGGGATTAACGCGTTATAGCAAGATTCCGTTATAGTATCACGTAAATAGGGAGACCGCCCCGGGTCCCCTTAGTATAAAGTTAATTAAAATGGTTGTTTTAATAACTTCTTGTTACACATTTTCAGAGACGTGCAAGTGCTTCTAAGCTTAAATTTTAAACCAATGTCGGATCTAGAAAATCCTTATAGGGGCAACGTTTCATATAAAAGGGGTAACAAAATCGACAAAACATTAAATTTTTTCAAAATTTACACTAGTGTCGGAGCGTTAAGGGGTAACGGGGGCTATCCCTGATGACATGCTAGTTCCGCCCCTGCTTTGAACATGCCTTCTTAGACCTTTGCATACTTCTGAGTCCTGATCCAACCTTTTGACCTCCTTTTTTACAAGGAGCCTATGGTCTTAGCTTATGAACATGAACTCTTATTCCGCTAGCTTTCGATTATATCGTTATAATTTTTTAAATCAGTTGGGTTATATATAATATATTTTTACTTTTTAATTCTACCTTTTTGATATAACTTTTCTTCAAAAGCGAGGTAGGTTACGGAGTTGGTACCTTGAGAAACCAAACTGACTCTGATTGAATAACACAATACCGGTATCGGGATTATCAGAACCGGCAATGACATTCATTTTTATGATTTTCTATCAATGAAAAAGACGCGCCGAATCATTTTGGGCATATCACAACTTTAGCTTGTCTGGGTTTTCTCTCTTGGTTGTTATAGCGACTGCCGATACCCTAACGAACCAAATCAATACATATCGAACTTCCGCCACGAAGCACGGAGAAATCTCACAGTTATCATAATTTTGAGCCGTTTGGACCCAAATCCAATACTTTAATTTCTACACTATTGTTTGACAATTAAACTTTGTAGTTTGTATGAGTGTGAGTTCTATACTTGACCAATTAACCTCTCTCCCACATAAATTATTAATGTCCCGGTTTCCTTTTTCTACAAGTTTTTATATTACCCGTATGTGACATTTAACCTGGTGATGTTTATATCTTGCCCATTTTTCTATTATAATGCTATTTTTTATAGCTTTTGCTTCTATACTAAACCCGGGTCCCACGTATTTCACCCGTTTCATTTTAATGCGTTTTTATGTTACCCCGTTGAAACATGGTAACCCCGGAGTTACATTTCATGTCCGTTGGGGGTGACATTTTGTTTTTAAGATCCCAATTGATTTTTTTGAGACAAGATCAATAATTTTTTATATCACGATAGAAAATTACATAAGAATGACAGGTAAACGAACAATAAGCTACGCCGCAACCCCTTTTGAATAGCAAATCCAATTCTACCGAAAATAGAACTTTGGTTTCTTGCCGTCGAGAAATTGTTGTGCACGACCCTATACACTCTGTCAAAAAAAAAAAAAAATCAATTGATTTATTTATCCTAAAAATATGTTTTTTTTTTTTTTTTTTGTGTATCAACCCTTAAGACCAAATTAAAATAGACAACTTTTGTTTGCTTTGGAAGGAAGAAAGGGCTCATTTGCCATTTGGTAAGATTCCACTTCCTTTTGTCACCAAAACTTTGGCCCTGGTTTGGGTTGTTCCACTCTAGCATGCCCTACAAATACAATACTTTTACCAAAAGCAATAGCTTTATTATGAGCAAATTTGACCATATATGATATTATAATTACTTTTTTGCCCTCATTATAAAATAGTAATATTTTATCATTATTAATCATTTAAAGTCTATTAATTGTACGGATAATATGATATTTAAGTTATTATTATGTAGTATTCCTTGTAATAAATGAGTTTTCATAGCAACAACACCACCACATGTGTTATGTGTACATGAATTGAGTTTCTTGTGAGCTAAAGAAGTACGACTCGTTAAATGTTTGAAACGAGTCAAGTTTAAATGAGTTAGACCCTAAATTGGTTTAGGTTCGCAGGCCTAAACGTCTCTATTATCTATGTCATATAAACAAAATATTGAGTATTTATTAAATAATATTTGAACCGAGCTAGAGTTTAGAAAATTGTTAACGGCCCGAGCCCGAGTTTATGCAATTTGATACTTGGTTCAACTCGTTTACACCACTAATCAACCCCGGTGCTAACTGCCAAGTGCCAAGTGTGTTTAATTAATGTTATTAATATTTAGATTACATCAAATATCTATACTATATAATAAAAGAAACCAATAAAGGGACACTTGTCATTCTCTCATTTAATTGATTAAAATTATTAATAATACTAAATATTAACTAAATAAATAATATTAAATCTTATATGAAAAGTCATCGTTTCTCTCTATACAAAATAAAAATTGTAAAGTTATCTTCTGATTTACAAAATGATAAGTCACTAAGTCATCGTTTCTATCTATGTAAAATAAAATTTGTTATAACAGTTGTAAAGTTATCTTCTGATATACAAAATGATAAGTCAAATTAATTAAAGATGCTTATACATAATTATCCATTTAAAAAATAACTGATATGATAATTTGTTTAGAGTAAATTATGTTTTTGGCCCTTGTGGTCATATGACTTTTACTATATTAGCCCAAAATAAGAAATTTTAACATATATGCCCCATGGTTTCTATAACTAACCATTTTGGCCCCTAAGTCTAGAGATCATGGGGGCCAAAATGATTAGTTATAGAGACCATGAGGGCTAAAATGGTTAGACTAGGGGCTAAAATAGTTAGTCATAGAGACCATGGGGGCAGATATGTTAAAAATTCTTATTTTGGGCTAATATAGTAAAAGTGATATAACCACAGGGGCCAAAAACGTAATTTACTCATTTGTTTATCTAATCTAAAGAAACCAACTTGTGGAAACGTGTGATTCATTAAAGATATCATCAAATCTATATTTATCTTATATTAACTAAATAAATAATAAATTAATATTAAATCTTATCAGACTTTAATAAAATATTATCCTTAAATCTAAATTGTTAATTTAATATAATTTTAAAACAAATACCTCTCTTATCTATTTATCTTATATTAAATATATAAATAATAAATTAATACTAAATGTTATCCTAATTTATTAAAAATATAACTTTTTTTTTATTATTTGGTATACAAAATTATATTTATTCAACTCGTGTAAAACGCGGGGTTTTTAAGGATATAATTTTTTTATTATTTGGTAGATTTTTCAACCCGACAATACACGGTTTTTTAAAGATACGACGTTTTTAGTATTTAATATGCAAAATTACATTTATTTAGGATATAAATTTTTTTATTATTTGGTAGATTTTTCAACCCGACTATACACAAGTTTTTTAAAGATACGACGTTTTTAGTATTTAATATACAAAATTACATTTATTTAATCTGTGTAATACACATGATTTTTAAAGATATAATTTTTTTTAGATCTATTCGACACGTGTAATATACGGGGTTTTTAAGATTGTAAGTTTTTATTATTTGGTAGATCTATTCAACCAGATTATACACGAGTATTTTAAAGATACGACGTTTTTAGTATTTAGTATACAAAATTACATTTATTTAATCTATGTAATACATATGGTTTTTAAAGATATAACTTTTTATTATTTGATATATAAAATTACAATTATTTAACCTGTACAATATAAAAGGTTCATAAAGATATAACTTTTTTATTATTTAATATATAAAATTACATTTATTCAACCCGTGTAATACACGGGGTTCTAACCTAATTTTATAATAAATATTTTATTTGTGAAATAAATCATGTTATAACCAATGGCATTATCGTTATTTAGCCCAATACTCGTGGCAATAAGCATCCAACTTACAATATAGTGACATACCAACCAAACAACGTATATCACAGCAAGGAAAGAACAAAGCATGTGCATTCCAGATTTAAATAATTTGGTACAAGCGTACAAGTTTTAGTACATGATGTACATATTAATAATTATTTTGTTTATAAACCACCCAATCTATTTAAAAATGCATTTGAGTTCATCTATCCATACCCAAAGTTGTGGAAACCATCCCATCTCTCTTCAATCGTTTCATGTCCTTCAAGTTGAAATCCATAAAGAAGCTCATACACGTTCAGAAAGCGTGTAGGAGCTTCACAGAGATCTTTCGATCAAAATTACAGATAATCAAAGTGCGCAAGGCTATAAAAAAAGTCACCACTTTTCTTCTTTCATCACGTCAGAGATTACGTTTTCGTCCAACGAGACAACGCCCTACCACAAGCCACTATTTCCACCTCCTTCAAGAGGGTTCTCCGGTCATATTCATCAACCAACGCTATGTTCAAAAGTCGGGTCAACCATCCAGGGAACCATTTTCTAGCAAATATAAGGAACCTGACGTTGGTTCCACTAGCACAACTAGTACTAATGGTATCACTCAGGAAAAAAGTGCAGCGACGAATCATGTGAAACATAATTCGTTGCTACGTGAGAGAAAGAAAGAAGAGAATAGAAACAAAAACATAGACCGGTTATACACACGTGACATCCGAGGGGTTGATGAGAGAGCGGCGGATTTTATTTCGAAGGTTCGAGAAGACATGAAGCTTCAAAGAGAACAATCCATCATCGAGTTTCAAGAAATGTTGGCTCGAAGCGTTTGATTTCTTTTTTCCATTATTATTAACTTTACGGCATCAACACATAAACTTTACTTTAAATTTTTTACTTTTTTTTCCCATATTATTTTGTTGGGAAAATGGGTAATTTTTTTTTAATAACATTGCAATATATAATATATTTGTATTTTTTTTTCAAATTTATTTTCGGGAGAAAATGGGGATTTGTTATGATAAATAATAACTATGTAATAAGGCTCACAATTGTTTTATAGTTTTCTTTTATCAATTTCTCATGTGTAAACTATTGGAAGTGACATGGAAATATAATTATATATGTGTGAGAAGTCATTGGGGTATATCGGTTTATTTGAACCATGAGTCTTTTTCCTCCAAAAACAATTGTAGAAAAAGATAAACCAGGTTATGTAAGAATGGGTGGATACTACATATATATCCATATAGATGTGATCAAAAGAAGTAAAATCCCGTATGAAGTGTTTGAAGAGTCGATGATGTGAACACGTATAATCCAAATCACCTTGATTTCGTAGCCATCCCTAGACGTTAACCACCATAGCGCGTTACCAGTATTGTAAATATTACATGCGTATATAGTTTTTAGTTAGGTTCGTGCAATATATAAGTTTTTAAGTTGCTATAAACAATAGGAAATTTAGATAATAATCAACTATATTAGTTTGATCAATGACATCTGTAATTTTCACTTTCATTGTCAAGAAAAATCCTAACAGAGAAATAAGTGTGTATGCCCTTAACGAGCAATTGATTGGTTTTTTATTCTAATCAGAATCATAATGTTGTAAACAATGATTTCAGAACCGGACCGGACGTCGAACCGGTCTCCTTACCGGTTCACTGGTCTGACCGGACCAGACGTAAAAACCAGGAGATGTCGAACATATTATAAAATATAATAGGAGAGATATGAGATAATATATAAAAAAAAACCCGGCTCAACCCTTCTAAAAACCGGTTTCCCGGTTCAACCCTCGGGTCGCCGATTCAACCTCCAGTTCAATGTAATTCCGATCCGATACCATGATCCGAACCGGCCCAACCTCCGGTTCCGATCCGACCGAGCGTTCCGATCATGGTCAGAAACATTGGTTGTAATTATTTTGAAACGAAAAAAAAATGAAAGGAAGTTACTTATTCATTAGAGTAAAGACCGAAAGTTAGAAATGTTATCGGTCAAATTTACTGGATGAACTAATATCGGCGGATTGTTATGGTATAAAAATTTTAATATCCAATTCTCCATATATTAAAAAACAAATGCTTTGAACAGTGTTTTGAAAGTTATAATAATATATATAGTTTTTTTTAATAATTTTTGTTATCTTCTTTACTTTTTAAGTTAGATAAGCTTGTGTCAACCGGTATTGGTATCGAAAATACCAGTACGGTTATCGGTACATAAAGATAAAAACGACACCAGCCTATTACAGAAAACACCAAAAGTTGGTATCGAATTGATTTTAAAAATCTTTTAGTTCGAGAAACAGTGTTTTGAAAGTTATAATAATATATATATAGTTTTTTTTAATAATTTTTGTTATCTTCTTTACTTTTTAAGTTAGATAAGCTTGTGTCAACCGGTATTGGTATCGAAAATACCAGTACGGTTATCGGTACATAAAGATAAAAACCGACACCAGCCTATTACAGAAAACACCAAAAGTCGGTATCGAATTGATTTTAAAAATCTTTTAGTTCGAGAAATTCGGTACTGCTACCTGGTACCATTTGCTCATCCCTGATCACGGGTGTCGTACGAACAACAAAGGTATCATGCAACTTTTTTGTTGATTTTCTTCAACTTTTAATGATTTCTTTTTTTAGTTTCAGGGGTAGGGATGAGCTCGGTGCCAACCAATACCGAATCGGTACTGGTACCGAAAATACCAGTTACGATATCGGTATATGAAGGTAAAAAACGGTAGCGCACCGGAACCGGGAACGCCAAAAGTCGTACCGAATTGGTACTTAAGATCTTTCGGTTCGGGAATTCGGTACCGGTACCCAATATCATTTGCTCATCTCTTACCACAGGTTTCATACGAACAACATTATTACCATACAACTTTTTTGGTTGATTTTGTTTTGTTTATCTTTTAGTGTTTTTTTTCTATATTTCCTTTTTATTCAGCAGTTTCCGTACGCAACGCGCTCATAGTGATTTCAAAACACATGTAAACACGGACTAAACAACAAAAAAAACGTTCGCCGCAACGCGGCAATAGTAAAAAACTAGTTTACCAAATAATTAAACAAAACAAAAAAAATATGAAAACTAATAAAATAAATATATATATTGTTTTCCCAAGATCAAATCTACACGTATCCGAACAATATGAGAACCATGACCTCTTCCCCTCCACCAATATTATGGCCACATTTTGTTCATCCCATTTCTCTCTCCTCCATTGCAGGTTTGACATCATCATCATCATCATCTTCTTCTTTTTCATGTTTCTAAAACTAGAGTTTTATGACACCAAATGCAAACTAATTTCTGTTTTTAGAAAACCAATACTTTCTATTGTTATATCTTTCTTGAAATAGAAAAAGATAGGTGTATGCATGCATGCATATAATTAGAAATGGGTCGGAATAAGCTTCCCATGAAAAGAATTGAGAACAACACAAGCAGATTGGTCACCTTTTGCAAACGTAGAAATGGACTCATTAAGAAAGCTTATGAGCTTTCCGTTTTATGCGATATTGATATCGCCCTTATCATGTTTTCTCCATCCGGTCGCCTCAACCATTTCTCCTGCAAAAGGAGGTGCATTTAGCCTAACCCTTATTCGTGTTTTTGAACGTTAAAAAAGAACATGCATACGTTAGAATACCACATATGTACACATTTTCTTTTGTTTTACAGAACCGAAGACGTACTCAATAGATTTGTAAATCTTTCCGATTCCGAAAGAGGAAGGTATTTATATACCATGTGTGTGTGTATATATATATATATATATATATATATATAGATTTCTTTACTATCTCTCTAAATTCATAGTGTGATGATAAAACTTTTGTTTCTTTGGTTGCAGTGTGATTCAACATAGAGAGGTGAGTTTTTAATTAACTCATCCATGCAAATGTATAACTTGCAAGTAATTATTTGTTTGTGTTCCTCCTTTTTGGCATTGAATTTATATAGTTTATATATAAGCTAGTTAGGTTGATGTAATCAAACACAAACTTGCTTATGTATGTAGAACGTAAAACGACGTAGTTTTAACTATAAGTTTAAGGGATAACATGGTGTGGTGGGGAGACACCCACTGTCCAAGAGGTGGAGTGTTCAAATCCTGCAAGATAGTTTGCTGTTCAAAACGAAATAAAAATGATGCATCAATCGTAACGTTAAGCTTCAAGAAAATTAGTGATATGATGCGAATTAACTTCGTGACAGAAGATATAATCCGATACAACCGTACAATACCTACGAGACACTTGTTTCATCTAGAAAAAAGGATATAATGCTATGATGTAACATAGAGTTAGGACTTATTTAGAACCTTACGGCTTTGTAAAAACGATAAAACATTGTCCTTTTATGTGACATGAAGTAATGTGCAACTACACATATTTGGTCACTATATCTAATATCTTGAGTATGATAAACAACACAATTAAGATCTAAAACAAAAGATGATCAAATAAATAGATTATATAATAAGATATTTATGTTAGACAAACAATTACTCTTTTTTATATGTGGGATGTTTTGATATGATAAATATTGCAGTATTTAAACAGCCTCCTAAGCAAGATCAGGAGTGAAAATGATTTAGCCATCCACGTTCCTTGGTTTGTCCTCTCTTCACAAATGCAACTTTTTTTTAAATTAGTTTTATGTGAAATTACAACATTGTTTTAGTTATAATATACCCGTTTAACCATTAACAACAATGATGAAAGATCAAATACAACTACGCTTATCGTACAAAACGTACGAATAGCGTGAAAAAGTAAAAAAATACGTGGTGACATTTTCGTAATTATTTTACTCGTAGGGTAATTATCAAAATTACTCTACAAATGATCTTGTAGGGTAATTTTGATCTTGTAGGGTAATTTTGTAGAGTATCATAATTACTCTACAAATGATCTTGTATGATAATTTGATCATGTAAGGTAATTTTGTAGTGTATCATAATTACTCTATAAAATATCTTATAGGGTAATTTTGATTTTATAAGGTAATTTTGATAGTTACCCTACGAGTAAAATAATTACGAGAATGCCTCCGTGTTTTTTTACTGTTCCACGTCATTTGTATGTTTTGTACGATAAGCCTATTTGTACGGGATCTTAACTCTAACAAGAATTAGCAATTACAACATGTTTTTGAAAGATTCTTATATCTAAACCATTTGCTAATTACTTTAGTGTCTTGAATCAGTCCCAGAGCAATCCACATGCAATCTGAGGTACCAACATACATTTCATCTATATCAGAATTATTATACCAAGATCATATATATATAAACTCATTGTCTTTAACCAACTTAAATTTGTCTTAATATTAGGAAATTCATCAAGAGATTAGCACCTTACAACAACAACTTCATATGGCCAAGGAACAATTAAGGTTGTAATCACAACTTGTTTATATTCATCTATGTAAAACACTTGCATGTGTTTGGGATGTGATAGCAGGGGTGGAACCAGAGAGGGGTCAAGAGGGTCCGCTGACCCCCGAACATAGAAATTTGTAAAATTTTTATATATACAATCTGAGATTTTTCTAGGAAAAAAGCATGTTTTACACCCTCTAGTTGTAACTCGTAGATAAGAGAGTCTTATGATGACCCTCTGACAAAGACGTTCTGGTTACACCACTGTGTGATAGAGATTCCACAACATGTTACTAACTGCATGCATCTTCTTCTGTTTATGATCCAATCATATCGTAGGATGTTTGATCCGGATCCAACAACTTTTACATCGCTTTACGACTATGAATCATACGAGAAGTTACTTTATAAAACGTTGGATCGGGTTACACAACGTAAGGTAATCGATTAACTAGGCTCGCTCTTAACATATATATATATATATATATATATATATTATATTTTTTTAAATAGTTTATAGAATTCATATAATTAGCATACAATATGAGGTTCATTTGTATTTCTTATATCTGTTGTAGGAATATATGTTGAGTAACCAAACCCCTGCATACCATCCAAGAGCATTGCAGGTAACACCCAATATTCTTATAATTGACATTTGCATCCATTGTTAATTACCAAATATTGTAAATATTTGAGGGTTTTTTATGTTTTATTTGTTATTTTTTTTTTGTCTTTTGTATATGTTTACTGTTTATTTCTTAAATTTCAGCATTTACACTTACAACGCTTTAATTTTCTAAAAACTTTGTAATCGAGTTTTACGTGTTTATTTTTATGTACGAAAAGTTGACGTACGTTTCTACCTAATTTTTTCCGGAAATGAGTCGGGTCAAATGTAATACGTTTTCATACTTATTTTCATGTATGTTTTCAGTTGGTTTATGTTTTGACGTAACATTTTTATGGAACACCGCGGCAACGCGCGTCGCAATTTACTAGTTTCTTATGACGGAAATGCAACAGGGAGAAAGTTCATCAAAGGACAATGATATCAGTTGTTGGCCAGAAAACGTGTGTTATGATACAAATCGAATCAATGAACAAAACCACCCAACAATGTTTGCCCCGTGTTCGCCAGAGAACACATTTGAAGCAACGAGGTTCGTTTAATTAGTATACTATGGACTCGTTCTTTGACTTATATTAGGTATGGGTTTTTTAGACTATCCGCATCAGTGAAAGGCTATCCTTTCTACAAACAGCCTAATCAGCATGCCACATCAGCTTTTCACTTATTCTTCCCACAAACATTTTTTACCCACAACAATAACATATATATCCTTCCCACAAACAACCTTATAAAAAAAAGAAAGGACCCACCATTAGCCCATTCTTCACCATTCTTCCCCAAGAATTGTGAAGAATGAACACCCTCCATGTCATCCTCTACAACACCCACTAATCTATCTCTCTCACAAATGCCCTCCACATAGGAATGAACACCCTCCATGTCATCTACAAACATCCTTGATGTGGATAGTCTTAGTTATAGAATCTATTTGGAGTCTTGTTCTTAGTGCTGTAAACGAGCCGAGCCAAATCGAACCAGGGTGGGCTCAGGTTCGACTTGATTAAAAATCAAATCGAGCTGAGCCGGCTCAATTTTCTTAACGAGTTGGAAAGTTGGGTTTAGGCTCGGCTCCTCAAAAGCTCGAGCCGACTCGTTTGTTTAAAAAAAAAGTTTATATTTTTGTATTTTTTAAAATGATATACATAAAACAAAAAAAAAAAAACAATAAATAAATATTATTTAGGCTAATAGAATAGTAATTTTGGGTAAACTATAAATAAAACGAACAAGAAAAGATTTTGTGTTACTTACCTTAATATATATTTTTTTTAAATCAATATTACTAATTAAGAGTATAGCTTAACAATCTATTTCTTTCGATAAAAAATAACCATATTACTAATTAAACAACATTTTTGAAATATATTAGAATGTATACGAGCCAACTAACAAGCGAGCCACAAATCGAACCTACCTTGGCTCGGGCTCGGGCTCGGGCTTGGCTCGTTCACAAACCGAGCCGAGCCAACTCATTTAAAACTGAGCTGACTTCGAACCAAGCTTTTTTCGAACTTTTTCGAGCGAGCCTCAAGCCACGGCCTTTTTGAACTGTCCTACCTGTTCTCCAAGGGTATGTTGTAGTATCAATAGGATCTTATGTGTTTGAAATATTTATAGTTTTGATTGGCAATATTAAAGAAAGTGTCATGACCCGGTTTTGGTCATAAAAATCGGTTTGTTTGTGTGTTACTCAATCCTCTAATTTTCATAACATTATTTGTGACATTAGATCATGTCCCATAATTTAATCATACACATGTTTTTTTTTTGTTCAGGAACCAATTGTCAAATGCCATATTTGACCCATTGCCAAAATCAACTATGAATGTGGAGCCACAAAACATTGAAGGGTTTCAAGGTTGCAACCAAGAGAGCCTTCAACAATGGCAACAGTCAACAGATGAGCTTCTATCCTCTCTTATGACTCATGATGTCACTTTCTCTCTCACCAAGGTTCTTCACATCTAAACTCATTGCTTCATGGTTCACATAGTCAACTTTTATATTAACTTCACTATAGAGATTTAATTGTAGTTTCGTCAAAATGGATACTTGTCCAAATTATACAATTTTATCTTTAGAAAATAACATAGATTATGGGATATTGACTTTTGAAAAGCCAATACTTTTAAAAGATAAAATTACATAATATAAAAATATGTAATTTTTATATGGTAGTTATCTTTTGAAAGAGATAAATTCATACAATTTAGTCACATTTCATGTTTTTATTAGTCATATTTTTAATAACCTCATGTTTCTTAAAAATATGCAAGTTAAGTGGTTATAAATAAATTATTTAGGTCAAAAGACTATATTGATAATTAGGTTGTTCAAAATAGTTAATTTGGCTAAATGTATTTTAATCAAATTGGTATATTACTTTATTAGAGTAGAGATGTCGTACAAAATATCTGATCGTACAAAACGTACGAATGATATGGAAAAGGGAAAAAAACATGGTGACATTTTCGTAATTATTTTAATCGTAATTACCCTGCAAGATCATTTTAAAAAATTACCCTACAAGATCAAAATTACCATACAAGATCATTTGTAGAATAATTTTGATAATTACCATACGAGTAAAATTATTACGAAAATATCACCACGTTTTTTTACTTTTCCACTCAATTCGTACGTTTTGTACGATAAGATTGTTGAAAGTTATTTCCAATAATTTATTCCTCTATTTCTTGTCTTTCTTTAGACTATAAATGTATGTGAATATTGCCTCATTTGATGTTTACCTTGTAGCAAAATGAAAAGGTGAATGCAAGTGGAGGAATGGAAATGATGCCAAATCAACGAATAGATGCCTCCTTGTTGTGTCATCAAGCTAGGAGCTAGCTAACGACCAATGCCTTCATGGACTTATGATTTTAATTATACATGTGAAATCATTTATTTGAAATAACATATAGTTATACTTTAACTCGTGTTCATTGAATATTCTTGTTTTTGTTTTACCCAACGGTTTTGCTTTCTTGTTAAATGTACACTAGACTTAGGTGATTTATGTTTATAATTGCCTGTTGGTATAAAAATTCTCCATTGATTGTTAGAAAAATTGAGAAAGACGAAACTAGAGTTTGTTAATTTCGATATATGAATACCGAATATACTTATGTTGCTTGTCAAGGGTTGTTCATGTTAGAAATAACCCGTTGATGTGGCCTTAGGGATCATTTGGTAACATTACCAATATGACATAACTAGTCCCCGACAATTACTTGATGGTAGTAATTGTAATTATTGATTAGTATTAAGGGGTAATTATGATTTCCCTTTAGGTACCATTAATAGAGAAAACATAGAGTTTTATAACGGATCACCATTCATGACCATTATTCATTGATCTTTATATATTGATAACAAGTGGTGATCAAAACTCTAGAGTAGAACACCAATAGTAAAAATTCTCTCTAAGGTGATCCATCAACCCAAGGCACCATAACGGTAATCATGGCCTTATCTTCGTCTTCAAAGATGACCACTCCCACAAGTAAGTGTCTCTAACTTGGTATCTATATTTACGTTATGATTGAATAAACATGATTAGGTTCTATATTTTGACCCATGTTTAAAGATATAATCAACATGTGGTATCAGAGCAATGTTGATTATATCAAATTCGATCATGAAATACAATATTGATGATTCGCTATTGATGATGGAGTTGAGTTCCTTAGTCGTAAAAAAAATCAACTGAAAACATTTTAATATGATAATCAATTCAAATTGTTTTTTAGCAAATGATTTTGACATCATCGTAAATTAATTTTTGTTTGCGGTGATATTTATCCAAGTTTTTCCATAAATTGTACTTACAATTTAAAGTCTTGCTCATAAGAAATTATTTTAATATTATGTTTGGTAAACTTTGATGGAAAAATCTAGTTTGCTGAATTCTTTCTATCAATTTATCCATTCATTAATATTTTATTTCAAGTATAGGTTCCATCAGTTACAAATTTGATTATGTATTCAAGTATAGGTTCCATCAGTTACAAATTTGATTATGTATTCATGAATATTTTAGAGTTGTATTTAATACAATTTGTGAATGCTATTTAGAATTTATTATGATGATTAATGGATGAATTTATAATACATGATTTTGCAGTCAGTTACAAATTTGATTATGTATTCATGAATTAATGTATTACAAAGTTTTCATGAACGAGATTGCAATTAGTGAATTAATGATAGAAATTAAAGACTGCAATCACATGAGTTCAACTGATTTTTTTTTTGTGCTTGAATGTTTCGCACACCACTGTATCTAACTTTCATGTGAGATTCTAATTTTGCATTTGGCCCTTATTTGTACATAGCCTAATTTTAGTATGGTCCTAACTTGTGAATGACTAATGACTAATTTACGTATGTAAATTTTATGGCAACTTCAATGCAAGATTGGATGACTGAATCAACAAGATATTATTTAATATTGAAGTTTAAGTTAGCCATTTTATTTAATTATGTGTATTGTTGAACAATGAAACTTTCGGCTATTCATTTGATTATACACAAAGTGAATTCCTAGCCTAATTTACATAATATAGCATTTCTTGCCCAAAGGTGTTATGTTATATTTATGTGCTTTACCTTATTGTGTATGTATGTTCATCATGATACATGAATTTTGGTCAACGCCAAAGCCAAGCCAGAGTTCATGTAGAACATTGAGACAGTCTATATTTATGTGTGTTCATAATATATGAATTTTGGTCAAAGCCAAAGCGAAGCCAGAGTTCATGTAGAACACTAAAGACGGTCTATTATTTATATCGTTCATAATGCTGAATTTTGGTCAAAGCCAAAGCGAAGCCAAAATTTAGGTAGAACATTAAGCCGAGGTTTATTATTTTTTTATCGTTCATAATGCGTGAATTTTGGTCAAAGCCAAAGCGAAGCCAAAATTCAGGCAGAACATTAAGTTGGTTTTATTTATTTATGTTCATAATACATGAAATTTGGTCAAAGCCAAAGCGAAGCCAAATTTCATGTAGAACAATAAGTCAGTTTATGATGTATGTTCATAATGCATAAATTTTGGTCAAAGCCAAAGCGAAGCCAGATTTATTATAGAACATCAAGACAATTTATTATTTATGTACGTTCTCTGAATTTTGGTCAAAGCCAAAGCGAAGCCAAAATTCAGGTAGAATCTTAAATTAGTCTGTTATTTTGGTGTTATAGTAGACTATATCTTCAATATAATAATTTGTGTATGCCTTACTTGATTACCTCATAATGTAAATCACTCCAAGCTTCTTCTTAGGTTTGTATCTCATCTATTTCATCCACTCTAATTTCAAAACCTAAAATGTTTTGCTTACTAAAGAGTTTCTACAAAATTTGCTCTTGTTGAATTGTTGATTATTTCTTAAGATATGATAATCCTACTGCTCTTTTCTGATAAAAAGTATTACAGAAGAAAACTAGAGCATGACTAGTGGGATAAGTCAGCCATTATATCTCTTATGATAATCAAGAACTCATTTCATTATTGCTATCATGGGAGCTATTCTAGATTCTAAATTTCCTAAGACTAATTTGTTTTTTTTTTTTTTTGGAAGAATCAAAATAACTCCTAAGCCACATGCATTACTCTAGATTCTTACTATAAAGTTTGTGGCATATGTGAATACATCATAGTGTACAATACCATGACCCATAATTTAAAGGTTTACACATGGAAATCATTACACTTTTCCGGTGCATTACATATAACTTTTCCATTAATACCATAAGTTTTCTTAAGAATCAACTATAACACTCAAGAGTACCAAAGGAAAATGAGTGTGTTGATTAGCAGCATATATACAGGAAAAGGAATGCATGAAACTGGAAAATTAGATGATGTTCATCTCACCGCCACTAAACCTGAAAGGAGGATACTTTTAAGATTCAGAGATAGTGTAAAACTACTACTTCCAGCTATAAGTTTCTTCAAAGGAAAGTCTCACAGCAGGTTTATGCCATTAAACTAGGCATGAGCATCGAGACTATCCATAATTCAATGAAATAGCTGGCTAAGATAAGTAGTAAGATATTTATGATATTTAAGTCTGCTGGTAATATTTTAACCAACATATGACCGGTTGATTCTAGTTCTATGTGTTTCCTTACCAGAAATCAACAAATAATTAATATGAGAGTTAGTGGCAAAATTTTATGTTAAGACTATAAGAACCATAAACTGTTTTATAATTGGGCTTAATGATACCTTATATATTCTGTAGATTATTCAGAATTTAGTATCAATATAAAAGCTGCATTATGACAGTTGTGAGGTTTACATGGTTAAAACAAAGTCACTTTTACCTTAAACTCTCATATTATTTGTTATCTCAATCTGGATAGAAACCTTATAAGATAGAACTTGATGATGCTACATTTTTCACAACCTTTGTTATCATGAAAATGAAAATTTAACAAAAGAAAAATGAGACTTACAAATTCCATCCATTAAGACCAAATTTCATGAGAAATTGTAACACCTCGTAAAATCACGTTTAACGAAGTATTGACACGTGTAATAAACTCTAGTAAAGTCAAACCTTGAATATAAGGGACTAATTTTTCGCGAAATCGAAAAAAACATTAATTATGAAAGAACTGGAAGTATTAACATACCTAAAATAAGTGTCTAAATAACCTCTTACGGTTTTATATTCACAAATGAGCCATTTGTTAATCAAGTGTAGCCGTTTGTGTAATTAATTGAAAGTTTGCGCAGACAAGGGTTAAAAGCGTCAACATGTTAATTCTTACCTCTGAGTGACCTCTTAACAAACCGAGAGCCTCATGATATTTGATTATACTCTCGGGATTGCCAATCATTGGCCACCCAAGGCTTTTGTGCCCAAAAGTGAAGTTACGCGCAACTTTGCAAGTATAAGGGACTAAAAGTGTCAATATGTTTAATTACACCTCTGAATGACCTTTTATCGAGCCCGAAGCATTCTGATATTTAATAATACTTTCAAGAATGCCTAATATGAATTAAATAAGGCTTCAATGCTATTATATGATGAGTTACGCAAGTTTGCGCATTAGAAGGACCCAAAGCGTCAAACTGCTAAAGTATACCAATTCGTATGTTATCGGACCTTCCGGAATATGACCATGAGTTAAACATACCCTATTTATCCTTTATATAGCTTAGATAAAGGCTTAGAGGTGTTTGGTGCGCAAAAATAAACTTTTAAGTCATGCAGGGACTAAAAGTGTCAAAAAACGCACAAGTTTGCGTTTACGCGCATATCTTACATCCTGAATATCCCCGGACACCCAAAAATTTATGTAAGCACTAAAATATTTTATTTTAGTGTTTGGCTTGAAAAAATTCCATTTGTCGCGTCATTTGGTTCGTTTTTCGCGTTCGTCCGTGTTTCGTCGTAATTAACCGAACGACGCAACCATACGACCAAACGAACCAACATCCGGCATATTTTTGAGCATGTTTCATGTTCCCTATGCTTAGGCCTCATTTTAGAGCCTTAAAAATGGTTTAACGGGCCTTGGATGTGTCGGAAATGGTATTTGGAGGTGCAGGGGCCAAAGCTGTCAACTAATGAAAGTTCCCATGTGCAGACCAGGTCCTTACGGACCGTATGGCTGGACCCTTACGGTCCGTAAGCCATGCCCAGATGCAGAAACTCGTTTTGTTGGCTTTTCAGCCCATGTAAACGTCATGTGCGCCCTTAAACACTTCCAAGAGACCCCTAATCAACCCCTAAACACTTAGTGACACTTGTTGATGATTTGTGGGCACTTGTAGACTTGTGTGTCAAGTTCTTATGGTGATTAAAACCACTATATAAGGACCAAGGTTGCAACCAAGTTTCCTCACACTTCATTCTTGCAATCTGATCAATTCTGGAGCTCAAACCTCCTCTCAAGTGATCACATTTCGTGCATAGGACCTTGGTAAGCTTGCTAATCCTTCTCTAATTAAGTTTTAGCTTAGTTTTAGCTTAAAAGTCAAACTGTCGTAATTAACAGTTGACTTTAAGATAAATCACTATTGATTCAGTGTTTAGCCAAATCAAAGGTAGTTATAAGTTGGTAATTATGTGGGCTTTAAACCCTTAAAAAGGGTCCCCCTGATTCCCACTCTAACTAGGTCATTTGTCGAGTCAAAGATGATTAGAAAAAGTCAACAGAAATGTAATCTTTCATTTAATGCATAACTAACGATGTAAAAGGCGTGTAACCTATCTTATCATTCATATAACTTGATAATAAGCATAAGAACTTGTCTAAGCTTGTTTGATTCGACAACTTTCTGTTTTGAACCGATTCGGAACCGAAAGTCGCAAAGCTTTGACTTTTGCCTTGACTTCAGTTCTGACCCGCTTTAGTATGATTTGGAAATGCCTTAGAGCTTCCTTAGGACCAGGCTACATGTTAACATAACCCTCTGTGGTTGGTTCATTGATTGACCCACTCGTTTACGCGTTTCCGTTAATTGCTCATATGTTGACCATTATGCCCTTATTGCCTTAAAACGTGATTTTTGGAAATGTAAAAGAGTAGAAACTTTAATTACTGATATATAAACGTGTACGCAAAGTTTGACATCAGTTTGAATTGTAGATTAAGAGTTATGCTCGTTATCGCAAAATGAATGCTTTATGTTAATAAAATGGCGTAATTAGCGTATAACCTACTTAAACATACTTTTTGATATCAAATCTCTTACCCGCTGATGTAATATATTATTTTGGGAATTTTAAAGATTTTTAATTAATTTTAGGCTGAGCATAACTCATAGTCGTAGGCTTAATCCGGTACTGGTCGATTTTGCCCTTACGGGCCATAAAATGAGTTTTACATATCAAAACGACTCCAAGCCTTTTGCTACTGATCACACATGTTAAATAAATTATTTTAAGCCTTCTGGAAATATAAAAATATCAGATTTAAGTGTCAAACCCGGAAATGGCTTTAATCGCCTTTTTAAGCGTTTTTAACGAATAGTATGTACTATAAGTATTTTAAACATACAAGGGTTGATACCTACTGATATTTGAGGCCAATTATAATATTTTAACACTAAGCAAAGGTTGTTAAACTCAGACCTCCGTTTTGAGCTTTACGACTTATGTGAAATTACCAAAATGCCCCTACGATGCATAAATTGGTTATAATTGATAAGTTTTCACATATATACTTTACCCTAATGTTATAACTTAGTAAATTGAGTATTTTTGCTGATTATATCAGACCTGTAACTCAGGTTAATACTTAAGCCCTTTTATAACCTTATAAATGACCAAACTACCCCTACGGGGCATAGTTTGTGTTTAAATTCATTTCGGGCATAATAAATGATATCTTACTGATGTCACAACATATTTGAAGCATATTAACTTAGGAAACCTGTATATGGCTCTTACGTCCACCCATTACGCTTATTACGCGTTCGGCTCGGTTTATGTAACTAGTTTGCATAAATTAGCCGAAACGGGTCAAACCTTATCGGTTTTATCTCAAAATCCAGAATGTGTATGAAATACCCATATTAAGCAAGTCTCCGAACTTGTTGGGTCTAAATCACATTCTATTCCGGTCTTCGCCTAATCGTGCGTTTGAACCATATAATTAACCAGTCTAAGCTGGGGCTTAATTAAAGACTCGTTAACATTCTAATTGGTTATTTATACCATCATTCCAGACTAGAGCCTTCTGGTAAATTGTACCTACGCTTACTTAAGTGAATACGACTGAGTTATTATAATTCTTGCTATTTAAGACAGAACCAGCTCAGGTAAATACTCTTAACTTATTTTCCCTATTACGGGCTTGGGATACGGTAATATAAATACCGCATGGTCAGGTATGGGATTCAAAGACCAATGAGTCGAGAAATCCAAATAACCTGTTTTAATTCGTATTGCTTGACTGAAACATTGGGGGTTAATGCGACCGTGTCCTGGATATCCTTGACTCATTAATTGCAATGGTCACGACCTAAGCACGGGGTGTAGGCATACACCTGACAGATGCAATATGCTTATTAATTAATTATACCCAATAAGGGAATAGTGGTGTGTCGGTTAATCATGAACCGACATAGAACCGGGCCCCGTATGTAGAGCAAGTTATGTAAAATTGATAACATGAAATATAGTTTGTCCCAAGTATAAAAGATTAATTTTGCCTCTGTGCATTTTAGTCAAAGTGTCAACATATTTTCGTGCCTTGCACACCTAAACCAATTTTCATCGACATTTTTAAATGAGTCAGTTGAGTGTATTTACCAGTGAAAACTGACGTATTTTCAAAAGTCTAAGTGACAGGTATAAGTACGTAATAGGCTGGAAGCTGCTCAGGACGTTAATAAGGAATCTTGCAAGTTCTAGGCGTCTAAAGTCTGTTGAACAATGTTTATATTTTAGGATCCGCCTGTGGATCCATTACTTTCCGTTGTAATACTTGATATTACTTTATATTCGGATTGTAATATATTTATCTTTTGCTTCCGCTGTGCATTTATATATTGTGTTGTTTGACTATGATGTTGCCAACCACGTCACGATACTCCCCTACCGGGCCCACCGGTGACACGTGGAATTCGGGGTGTGACAGAAATCATGACTAGGTTAATGAAGGATGAAATATTATCAAATCTCATTCTTAGTGACTTATGAGCATGTGTTATAAGCCTTAATATTTAAATGGCTAAGGGAATAAATTAAGTTCCATTAGAAGTTATATTTTATTGGAACTTATCCCAAAATGGAATATTCAGACATAATTTATTTATCATAATATTTACTTGTATTGTCTTATATGAATTAAGGTATTAAAGAAATTAATTCATATATACTATGATTCCTTCTAAATATGTCCCCAAAATTTTTTATAACATATGGACATTAAGGAAATCAAGTCTAACATATATGACATGTTCCCACAGCACATACATCATTGAAACTTATCTTGTAGCATTCCTACAGATCTAAAAGGTTAGTGGGAGTATTAAGTGTCTTAATCTTAATTTGCGAGAGTTGCAAGAGGTGGGGGAGTGAAAACTTGTTATTACCTCAATTTGCACCTCTTGTACAAGACATTGCTCCTTCACAACTTTTCTCTTTAAGAATATACTGCTACTCTAACAAAAGTTTCATTGTTGCTTAAACGTGGGCACACTCAGATTTCTTGCCAAAATTGTAATCCTCAAACAGAGAAACTACAACATTTGTTTCTTTATTAGAATTTATTGGTCTTTTAATGTTGACCATAAGCATGCTAAATTGTTAAAGATTTCTAAGTCAGTGGAAGCAGTAAAAGTCCTTATCAGGACTTGCCAGAAGTGCAAGAGGCGGGGGGAAGAGACCTATTAAATTTTACTCCGATTACACCTCTTCCACACTATACTGCACCAACTCTTACACACTTAGAATCTTGAAAGTGATAGCAACTTAATCAAGAGTTAATCCATGAATCTTGAAAGTGATAGCAACTTAATCAAGAGTTAATCCATAAAACTGAAACTCATAATACAACCCAATAATCAACTACGGAGGTCATCTAGGTTTAACTTTGATGATTATGTATCCTCCTTGACTTAAGTTGAAATGGATATTGGAAAGTTTATTGGTCCTACTTCATCTAATTAAGCCATTAGCATCAATCAATTTTCTAAATGGAATAAGAATTGTTATTAGCAAATTTGATTTTAACGTTTAGGATTTGGTTGAATTACCTAAGGGTGTTCATCACTAAACAAAATCTGAATGCATTACCTTTCTTACAAAATGTTTCTTTGAGAATCATTGTTGTTCTAGTGGCTTATAATCATTTAGAGCTACATTATATGAACATTAAAACAACTTTCCTTAAACAAAGACTTACATGTTCATAAAACAACCTGAAAGTTCTAAAATGAAGGCCAAGAACACTTACCTTGTAAGTCAATTAATTCCATGTATGGGTTTAAGGCAAACATCAAAAATGTGATGAAATCTTAATGCATTTTTTCATCAAGAATTAAGTGGATTTATGTACCTACCTCAAGATGAGTGGGAGCAACTAATGTAAACTTGTCCTTATATAGATAGCACTTTTTGGATAAGTATATGTTGCACAAGTCAAATAATTTCTCACACATATTTTGATATAATGAATCTCGGAGATATTACTTACGCGAGAGATATCAAAATATACCGAGATAGACTCAACGGGACATTAGTTTCGTCCCATAAGATTTACTCTAAAGCGGGCTCTTACATGTGTAACAAACAATATAGCTCTCCTTTGGAAGATAAAATGATAAAAAATATTACTTCCTTATGCTTCGTTAATTAGAAGCCTTACGAAGGTTCAAGTCTATACTCGTTTAAATATTGCTCACATTGATGAACATTAAACCACTCTAGATTATTGTGAAGCATCTTACGATATCTTTAAGAAACGAGAAAGACTATAAAGAAGAGGTTGATTATTCTTACCTTGATTTTGTAATATTCACAAGAACCTAAAAGTCAATTTGGGGTAATCCTTATGTTTGCAGACAAATTTATCTTATGGAGGAGTCATAAGAAACTGTTAACAACAACCTAAATTATAATGACATAATATGTTGTTAATTAACAACGCAGTTGTCACTAAATGTTGTTGAAATTTTATCAGTAGACTCATAAACTTATTAACTCCATATAAATATTATATTGAAGACTTACTGTGAAAAGTCAGCTACCTTATTTCCTCGAACAGTAACAGTTCGAGAGGTGCTGCATTAAACTTCGATACAAAATTATTGTTCGTTTATGAACAAAAAGAGGAAACTAATTATTTGTATCGAATACATTACATTCATGATATGCTTGCGGATCCGATAACTAAGGTCTACACCAAAGTCTTTTTAAGAGCTCATAATAAAGACGGGTTTTACTAAAGGCCTTACATAATAGCATATCGTACATATGAATGATTAGTTATTATTTTCCTCAATTACACAATTTGTTTGTCTATAAATACGTATGTGCACCTGATGACGTATAGACAAGAATTATACAAATTAATTCCAAAGGGCTTACCTCAGTCATTTTGGTCTTAAATTTACGTATGTTTTGATTTGGGGTTGTAACATGATTAATGGGGGTCTTGAGTTGACAGTAACTCAATGACTGTATTTTTCTGTTGCAATTTCAATTTGAAACATTGATTAATGTTTTAACTTGGCCAAACTTACTTATACTTATCACAAATGATCACTCGGCCAAGTGGGAGAATGTTAGAAATAACCCGTTGATGTGGCCTTAGGGATCATTTGGTAACATTAACAATATGACATAACTAGTCCCCGACAATTACTTGATGGTAGTAATTGTAATTATTAATTAGTATTAAGGGACAATTATGATTTCCCTCTAGGTACCATTAATAGAGAAAACATAGAGTTTTATAACGGATCACCATTTATGACCATTATTCATTGATCTTTATATATTGATAACAAGTGGTGATCAAAACTCTAGAGTAGAACACCAATAGTAAAAATTCTCTCTAAGGTGATCCATCAACCCAAGGCACCATAACGGGAATCATGGCCTTATCTTCGTCTTCAAAGATGACCACTCCCACAAGTAAGTGTCTCTAACTTGGTATCTATATTTACGTTATGATTGAATAAACATGATTAGGTTCTATATTTTGACCCATGTTTAAAGATATAATCAACAGTTCATCCAAAGCTCCTTGGTCACTTTCTCCATCTTCATCCAAAATTTTTTTTTCTCGCATTTGGATCCCCGTGGTTTCAAAATCTTATTGTTCTCGTCTATTTTGATAACCCGATCCTTTCTTTAATGTTAAATGAGGGGCAAACCACTTTGATGAAAATGTCAAGATTTTGAAACCACAGGGACACAAATTTGAGAAATAGAATATTTTTCGATGAAAGTGGCGAACGTGACCAACCCACATGGACGAAAATGACAGTTTACTCTTTATTATATATATATATATATATATATATATATATATATATATATCTAAATTGGATTAGTCGAATAGACTTGAATTTGATTCGAGTTCAAATAGTCTTATTTGAATTAGGTTGCGCAAATATTATTCGAATTCGAATTCAAATTCATTTTAAAAATCTTCAAATGCTAATAACCCGAATTCAATTCGATTGAAAATTCGACCTTATCAACACATCTTGATGTTACTAGGCTACAAACCTTTTTGGTATGCAACAACTAAATATTTAGGTTTCAAGGTTACATACTATGGAGCTCGGTAAGGAATTAAGTGTGGGCGGCCCCGATCGGGAACACCACCCGTCCTTAGCGGCCTCGATTTTTGGCTTCAAGATTATGCTAGCTACCCTTACCATGCAACATATCTTAATTTTGTTTTCGAATAGTTCACTTATCATGATCATAATAAAGTTATGAACACTACCTTTTTTATAATAGACAATAAATCACAATTTCCTTATAGTTTTGGAAATCTAACATGTTTTTTTTTATCCAAAGTAAATTGTTTGTCTTGATATCATTTATAAGTATGTCCGGTGAAGAAAAGAACTGTTGAAGATCTTCTCGTTTCTTGCTTTTCACATTGCCCATCAGGTAGTCAATACAATTGTGTGCGTCGAATTTTGTAAGAAATTGCGTTCTTGCAGTCCTTTTGCAAAACGGTGACACTTAAGTAGTTTTGTAGTTGGAATTCTTATACACGCTTAATTGTTTGTTGTAATATTGTTTTGAGTATGAAGCCTATCCATCACCTTGCAATCTTTCTTTGATTCTAGTACTTTGTTTTATAGCAGTCCATACCCTCTCCCACATAAACCAATTGATCTTTCCCGTTCGGTTATTTTAAACTGTTCGACGCTCGTCTCTGACTACACCATTACGATGTGCCTTTTTATCTACGATTAAACGACCTGTTGTAAATGCACCCGTCATATTCATCTTTATACACGTTTTGGTGTAAATTTTGTTGAAATAATTTGGCTTTCCGCTTTCGTATACAACGACGTATCTTTTCCGTCACTTTCAAATATACCATCACGACATAATTTTTTTTATCGGCACATTCATCATTCGCTTATTTTATCTACCTTTTAAACCGGACATGAATCAGAATGATAAGTTGATAACCCACTAGTTGTAACAAAGCTCGAGTGTTGCAACAATTTTATAAGGGCCAAACTATCCACACACCAATTTTGCCTATCTACACACCTAAAATGTGATTTTTGTCTTTACATGCACACCCTGAAGTGTCGAACTGTGGTCAAAACGGGGCGTTTTAGTCCGATTAACCAGACAAAGACTGACGGGTGTCTGACGGGTCTGTCGTCCGGACCAAAACGCCGAGCTTTGGCCGCGTTTTGGTTTTGGT
Organism: Helianthus annuus; assembly: GCF_002127325.2. Classification (NCBI taxonomy): domain Eukaryota; kingdom Viridiplantae; phylum Streptophyta; class Magnoliopsida; order Asterales; family Asteraceae; genus Helianthus; species Helianthus annuus. The sequence goes on along the minus strand of NC_035435.2, from coordinate 172,510,530 downwards.
CCGGTCAACAGACCCGTCAGACACCCGTCAGTCTTTGTCTGGTTAATCGGACCAAAACGCCTCGTTTTGGCCACAGTTCGACACTGCAGGGTGTGCATGTAAAGACAAAAATCACTTTTTTGAATGTGTAAATAGTGAGATGAGTGTGTGGATAGGTACACTCTTTTAGGTTCTGTTTGTTTTCTTGGCAGAAGCTCTTCTAGCCACTTATGTCTGCGTCGCGCAGACACGCGCAGACCTTTGGGTCCTGCAGCTTGTTTGTTTTCCAGAAGCACTTCTCACCTTTTACCTCTTCCTCACTCTTCCTGGAACAGACATAAACCCACCTCTTCTCACCTCTTCTCACATCTTCTTTCTTTCAAACCCTTTTTCTTCCACAATCCCTACTCTGCAAATTCACATCAAACACACATCAAACACAGAGACAAATCTCATCTCCTCCAAACAAAGAACCCATATGCTCTCTTCCTCGGCTCCGGCGACGGGTCTACCGTTCTCCGGTCAACAACACACACCCAAACCATTTTCCACCCTATACCAAACCCCCTACTCGCAGAACGGAGATGGAGGTTCACGGCGACGGTGGTGGCGGTGCTTCGGGTTGTTCGAGCAGGAGAGAGAGTTCAGAGACGGAGATGGAGGTTCACGGCGTACGGCGGCGGTGGTGCTTGAACCGAAAATGATGGCGGTGGAGGTGGTGGTGCTTGAACCGAAGATGATGGCGGTGGAGGTGGTGGTGCTTGAACCGAAGATGATGGCGGTGGTGGTGCTTGAACCGACGAAGATGATGGCGGTGGCGGTGGTTGAAAGACGAAGGCGGTGGTGGTGGTTGAACGACGAAGATGATGGCTGTGGTGTGATGGCGGAGGTGGTGGTGCTATGGGCGGAGGTGGTGTGATGGCAGATTGTAGAGAGAGAGTAGAGAGAGAGAGTTGAGGCAGAGACAAGAGAAGTGTGTGGTTGTGTTTGTGAGAAGTGATTTTGTAAAAGAAGGGAAAAAAAAACAAACCCTCTTCTTCTTGCAGACTGCAGACATTTGGTCCACCTCTTCTCCTGCGGATGGCTGCAGATGTGGTCCGCAGACTGCAGACCTTTTCTCGCAGAAAAAACAAACACCACCTTATAATCTAAACTCTATAATCAATTATTTAACAATTTAACCCGACATAGTCAACGGGTCAGCAATTTTATAATATATTATTAAATTAAAGGGTAAACAAAAAATAAATAAATTCACAAAATTGTCATGGCTGACTAACGCAGTTACGCGGAACAGGCATACTCTTAACCACGAAGATAACGCTATTCATATATAATAATTTCCCCCAATCAAATGCATTTTTGCATACATAACCTCCAAAATCAATCATCTCGTCGGTGGATCGCTATCAATTAACCCTCAAAAACCCTAATTTCATCAATTTCCCAATCAAATGGGGGTACAGCAATCCAAAGACGAGCTTTTGTATCAACAAGTCAGTTATGGCAACTCTGAAGGCATCAAAAAGCTTCGCAGCGAAGGTGCTGGCCTTGAGGTATCCATAATAATTCATTCATTTCATATAATTCCAGTTTTTTAGTTAGAATTGTTTGTTTATCGTAATATTAGGTTTTTGTTGTTGAAGTTTTGATTTCTATGGATTTGTTTTAAGATTTGTGTGAATTATGATACCGGTTTTGTTGAAAATTGAGATTCAGATTGTTATACATAGTGGTTGTAGTACCTACCTACCTGTTTTGAGTTTTAATTTAGTTAAATAAATTGTGTTGAAAAGCATATAAGGGGCTGTTTGTTTATAGCTCTTAATGATGCGCTTACTGGTTCAGCACTTAATGGTTCAGACTGTTTGTTTCGCAAGTAGATGCCTGAATGGTTTAGACATTAGCCTCTGGATGGTTAAACATTATACTAAGTGGCTGTTTGGCAACATCTGAATGGTTAAGTGATGAACCATTAAGTGCCCCCAGTAAGAGGTCTGAACTATTAAGAGCCTGTATAATGTTTAACCATTCAGAGGCAAATGTCTGACCAATTCAGATTAGAGGTCTTAACCATTCAGACTATGTATAAAACTTAACCATTCATAGGCAAATGTCTGAACCATTCAGACATTTGCTCGTGAAACAAACAGTCTGAACCATTAAGTGTTGAACCAGTAAGAGGTCTGAACCATTAAGAGCCTCATTAAGAGGTAAAAAAACAACCCCTAAGTCTGAATGGTTAAGACGTATAATCTGAATTGGTCAGACATTTGCCTCTAAACGGTTAAGCATTATACCGGCTTTTAATGGTTCAGACCTCTTACTGGTTCAGCACTTAACCATTCAGACGTTGTCAAACAACCCCCAAGTAGTTTTAATTTTTATAAGCAAGTGAAATATCGTTAGTGGTGTGATTGTGTTTTTAACCATGTTGTTTGTGGTGCAGTGGATGGATAATGAAGGAAAGACTCCTTTGATATTGGCTTCTATGAATCCACAGTTATATGATGTTGCGAAAACGTTGATAGAATTGGGTGCCAATGTAAACACCTATCGTCCAGGTAGCTTCCGTGTGTCTGTAAATAGTTCTTCGTGTAGTTATGGACGTATGATGTTATGAAAGTTTCTCCTTTTTATGCTTTTGGTGACGATTTTACAGGTCGTCATGCCGGATCTCCTCTGCATCATGCTGCAAAAAGAGGCCTTGAGCCGATGGTTAAGCTACTCCTTGCTCATGGTGGTATGTGATTCTTTCTTAGTCAAAGTCAACAGGGCCACGATGACATTGATTACTTGATTGTGGGCCAACTTGCTTGTTTTTTTATTTTACTTTTCAGCTAACGCGTTGGTGATGAATGATGACTGTCAAACTGCACTTGATGTTGCAAGATTTAAGGGATTTAGCAATGTTGTCCGTGTACTTGAGGTACATACGCAGTTCATTCATTTTACACATGATTTCGGTCATTACATTAATACATTTTATTTCTCATTTTTTTATGGCATCATCTTATGTTCGGTATGCAATTCTTGTAGAACCATTTATGCTTATTCTCTGGTTGGCTGCAAGAGCTTTACGGGCCAGGATTTCTTGAACTACTTGCTCCTCAGTTACTTTCTAGAAAAGTGTAAGCATTGCATATTATCCGTGCTAATGTAATATTATATAATGAATGATGATATTTTACGATTTATTTGTGAATAGATTTTAGTGAATAAAAGCCAGAAAAGTGTTTGCGGGTGTGGCTCTACCTGGGGCTGCAAACGAACCAAACGTTCGGCAAACAGTTCTTGAACCGTTCGGCGGGAAGTTCGTTTGTGTTCGTTCATTTATTAAACAAACGAACACGAACAAGAAATTTTGTTCGTTTAGTTAAATGAACAAACATGAACAGAGGTCGTGTTCGTTCATTTATGTTCGTGAATGTTCGGTAACGTGTTCTTTTGTGTTCGATAGTTCATTTGTGTTTTTAGTTTTTATATATATATAAATACTTCAAAAATCCGACAAATTAAATATCTAATAAGTGTTAGTGTATTATATTTTCTGTTCATGAACGATTGTTTGTGTTCATTTGTTTCCATTTATGTTCATGAACATTAGTTTGTGCTCATTTGTGTTTGTCGACGTTCATTGCCTAAAATTAACAAACAAACACAACGAACACGAACAAGTTCATTTCCTTAACAAACGAACACGAACATAAAATCTCGTTCGATAAGTGTTCGTGAACGGTTCGCGAACACATATATTTCTTAACAAACGAAGACGAACTAGGTCTTGTTCGTGTTCGTTCGGTTCGTTTGCAGCCGTCCTGACCCATTTCAATTTTCAACCCATACCAATAGTTTACCTATTCTGACCCGAATCTGTTTTGACCCGTTTATCAACCTGTCCGGCCCGCTCATGTTTGCCATCTCTAATTAGAATATGTTTGGAATATTATTGTACCTGTTTGATAGGTCTCACTTTCTTTATATTAAATTTAAGTGCCCTGCTTGCAGGTGGGTAGTTGTACTACCATGTGGAGCTCGTAAACTTACAACGCCTTTCAAGTTAGAACTTGCCATGTATTCCAGCATACAGGTATGTTTCTTTGCCATTGCCGCTATCAGTTGTTTTATCTTCTATATAAAGAGTAAAGTACACGGATGGTCCCTGTGGTTTGCATTTTGCAATTTGTAGCACATTTAGTCCCCATTTTTTTCCAAAAGTACATGGACGGTCCCTGTGGTTTGTATTTTGTAACGCATTTAGTTCCTAACTAGACCTGCTAAAACCTTTAGATTTGTTGGCTGGGGACTAAATGTGTTACACGTGCACACCATAGGGACCGTCCATGTACTTTTGGAAAGCTAGGGATCAAATCCAAAATTTTGGTAAACCACAGGGACCATTCGTGTACTTTACTCTTATATAAATGAATTGACGCCTAATATTTTCTTTTTATTAATAAGCAGGATGCTAAACCTCGGGCACTGGTTGCTCTGTGGAAGGCGAACATGGATGAACCGAACTTTAACCAGCCTGATCCTACGGTGGTCATTACGTGTTCCAACAGTAATTTCTCTACACATTTAAATTACATATACGTGATGTGTAGTTGAAAGTCAAATTAATTTATCCGCATATTATATGATTAGCTTCTTTTCAAGTTTCTATTTTACACTTCTTTGATTGTTGAAGATTTTTCTATAGGTTTAAGTTTGAATTTCGTGGTTATAACTTATAAGTATCATTTTGTCTTTATATGTTTATTAATTAGATTATTGATGTATGCGACGGTTTTATCTGCAAAATAAGAGTAAATTACAAAAATCGTCCTTTATGTATGTCACTTATTGCAAACTGTGTCCTTTGTCTTCAATAATTACAGAAAATGTACTTGATGTTTGCAAATCCTTGCAAGTTATGTCCTTTAGCTCTAACTCAGTTATTTTTTGTGGCTAAATCTGACCAAATGGACCCCACATGAGGGTATTTTTGTGGTTAAATCTGAACAAATGGACCTCACATGAGAGTAAAATGACCAAAATACCCTCATGTGGGGTCCATTTGGTCAGATTTAACCACAAATAAATTAACTGAGTTAGGGCTAAAGGACATAACTTGCAAGGGTTTGCAAACATCGAGTACACTCTCATGTGAGGTCCATTTGTTCAGATTTAACCACAAAAATACTCTCATGTGGGGTCCATTTGGTCAGATTTAACCACAAAAAATTAACTGAGTTAGAGCTAAAGGACATAACTTGCAAGGGTTTGCAAACATCGAGTACGTTTTCTGTAATTATTGAAGATAAATGATACATTTTGTAATAAGTGACATACATAAAGGACGATTTTTGTAATTTACTCGCAAAATAATGGTAGTATGAAATTATGAATACACATTTTATTTACCTTTATGGCTTTATTGTGCAAGGAGTAGACTTTTACGTTCCCTAACCTGAGTTAATTTCAACTACAGAAACACGCATCAAACTTACACCAGTTAGCGAAAGTGAAAAGCCACAATTGCAACGGTTTTGCAATGCATGCAAAGGAATTCCTCAGGTATAATCATCTTCTTGATTTATTCTTAACCATTTTTCGTTTTCTTTTCTAATAGTGTACAATTTTACTTTGTGACTCTATGATGCATTTATAATGGGTGTTTCGTAGGGCTGCAAACGAACCAAACGTTCGGCGAACAGTTCGTGAACCGTTCGGCGGGAAGTTTGTTTGTGTTCGTTCGTTTATTAAACAAACGAACACGAACAAGAAATTTCGTTTGTTTAGTTAAATGAACAATCATGAACAGAGGTCGTGTTCGTTCGTTTATGTTCGTGAACGTTCGGTAACGTGTTCGTTTGTGTTCGATAGTTCATTAGTGTTTTTAGTTTTTTATATTTATTTAAATACTTCAAAATTCCGACAAATTAAATATCTAATAAGCGTCAGTGTATTATATATTCTGTTCATGAACGATTGTTTGTGTTCGTTTGTGTTCATGAACATTAGTTTGTACTCATTTGTGTTCGCCAATGTTCGTTTTTGTTCGTTGCCTAAAATTAACAAACGAACACGAACAAGTTTATTTCCTTAACAAATGAACACGAACAAAAAATCCCGTTCGATAAGTGTTCATGAACGGTTCGCGAACACATATATTTCTTAACAAACGAACACGAACTAGGTCTTGTCCGTGTTCGTTCGGTTCGTTTGCAGCCCTAGGTGTTTGGATTTATTTTTTGAAACTGATTCTAACTATTACGACTTAAAAGGCGCAATAATTAATTTTCAATGCCTGGATAAACAGATTTTGCTTTTGAATTATATGATATATATATTATATATATACACACACAATGCTGAAATATACATGCATATTTTACATATCTCAGGTTACGCATTCTGCATTTCCATTCAACAACCAAGGCTCTGTTGTTGGACCACCTCAAACAACACCAGAGGACCCCGAGTTAGCTCTCGCTATTACCGCCTCCCTACAATCCAGCTCAGCAGTGGGACCCACGGCTCCCAACACCTACCACGGTTCTAGCTCAAGTACCCCTTCTGGTTCGACCAACCCCACCACCCATAACATCGACAATAATAAAAAAACGCAATGTGCGATCGAGGATGTTGGAACAAGCAGCGCTCCAATCAGTTATCATCCCCACTCAGATACCAACACGTATTCTCAAATTGTCCCAACCGCACCTATGAACATCGATGCACCGTCAGCACCACCGTTGCCAGACATAGTGGATGACGGTCCGGTTCACTACCCGTCAATTGATTCCACCGATATCGATCTTTCCGAGAAGGAAAATAATAATAATAATAATAACAATAATAATGATTCCTCATCATGTGTTATATGTCTGGATGCACCGGTTGAGGGGGCGTGCATCCCATGTGGTCACATGGCTGGATGCATGACATGTTTGAATGAAATCAAAAGCAAAAATTGGGGTTGCCCTGTTTGTCGAACCAAGATTGACCAAGTTATACGGCTTTACGCTGTGTAAGGTTCTGAAGCTGGATCAGATCAACTGGACTGTAAGTTCTCTTTTTGATTTAACCCCATCAGTACGAGTTGAAACTTTAAACATGTCATTTTTTTGAGTACGGATGAATAATCTCGCCTATGCAGTTAATATCGGTGAGATATCAGTTATATCGGTCATATCGGTACCTCAGTCAAATATCGGTGTCAAATATCGGTCAAAATATCAGTACCGATATTATCGGCGATATTGACCGATATTTGACCGAGATAACCGAAATATCACCGATATATCACCAATATTTGACCGTATAACCGATATATCACTGAATTATTGCTATATATATAAATTCTGCATTATATTAAAATTATCAATATCCCACCGATATCTCACCGAGATAACCTATATTTCAAATATCGGTCCTTTACCGATATCCGATATCCGATATTTTACCGCATTAACTGCATATCTCGCACTCCAAAAGTTGTAGGTTGTAACCATAGTTGTCAATAGCGGTCACTATAGCGAATGGCGTAGCGTATAAGTCCAAGGTTGCTATAGGGTATGTGGCCATAAATAGCGGGATTTCAGTTTATTTTTAAAAAAATATAAATAGAGATTAAATATAGCTATAAAATAGCTGGATTTTATGTTTTTGTTAAATATACAACTAAAATAGCGTATATACCAGGGTTTTTGATATAATATACATATAAATTTTTAATTTTTTTTTTCTAGTGTATCGTTATTTATAAAATAGCGCCCGCTATTTATCGCTATTCGCTATGTAGCATATAGTTACCTTATCGCTATTCGCCATTAACAACTATGGTTGTAATAATAAAAAAGTCACATTAAAAATACTTGAACCGGGTACGCATGGAAACCGGGTACGGGTAGGAACCGGGTACAAGGTATGGAACTTATTTTTTTTTTTAAACTAGAAATACAACCCGCCGCAATGCGGCGGGGATTCTTTAGTTATAACTAAGTCGATTTAGGACGCGCACGTTATGTTGAACCTATCAAACGGGAAAAAAATAGACGATGTAAAAACGTTTACCCACACACGCACGCACGTTGCGTCATGTTAACTCGCAAAATTTAGAACGAAACGTAAAAACGTTAAACCAAAGACGCATGTTGCGATGTGTTAAGTCACAAAATTTAGAACGAAGCATAAAGCGAAAATTTTGCGGAAAATGAAAACTATAAAGGACCAAAGTTGAAAGTAAAAAAAGTTGTGAGGATAGATTAAAAAGTTTTGTGTTAAAGTAAAAAAACAAATAGTTTTGGGTTAAAAGTGATTTATGAAATACTTTTGGGTGAAAAGTAAAAAATCAATTTAAAAAAAAAAACCCAAAGCCAAGGTTACAAAAACCATATGCATAACCAATTTTTTCGTTGAAAAACCCTCAAAGCCAAGATTACAACACATAAGTAAAAAAAAAAAACAAAATGGTTAAATCGCAAAAGATGGAAACTTTTGAATAGAAGTGAAAAATCAAATTAATCAAAGTGGTTAAATTGTATAAGATGAAAACTTTTGAATTAGAAGTGAAAAATCAAATTAATCAAAAGGGGTTAAATTACCAAAATTGAAACTTTAAACTTAAATTGTCAAATATTAAAACTTTAGGGTTAAAAAGGAAACAAATATTAAAACTTTAAACTTAAATTGTCAAAGATTAAAACTTTAGGGTTAAAAAGGAAAATTTCAATTTTTTTTTGAAAAACACCCTAAACCAATGTTACAAGTCATATATGCATAAACATGTTGGTTCTTTATAATGTTTAAATATGGAACCGGGTAGGAACTGTCGGGTTTTTTAAACCCGGAACCGGGTATGCTTTATACCGGGTTGGGACTGGAACCGGTTACGGGTCGGGTTTGGAACCGGTTATTATGCCCATCTCTAGTTGTAACCCTTGAATTTTTTTTTTTTTTTCTGTTTGGTTATGCAGTGTGTAGATATCTTAAGAGCTGGTAAAAATAATCAATGGCTGCTGTGGAAGGAGTGGAAAATTTTGAAGCTTATTACAAATATTTCTGCAACTCCAAATGTTATGAATACATTGTGATTTCACTGATTTGAATTGTTTGGAGCAAATCTTTTTTTGCCCCTCCTGTCTTTAAATGAAGTAAATATTGTAAATTTGGTATGCGGATATGACGAATTCGGTATTAATACCTAAATTGTGTTGTGTTTATGTCTATATTGTCTTTGGAGTTGTGCTACATGCTTAGAGAGATATATTGTAGTTTCCTAACAGGTCGTGTTCGTGTTTTAATAGGTCATATGATACACTGATAAATTTTCCGTGTCTTAACAGGTCGTATGATAATGCTGGTATTTTTTTCGTGTCTTAACAGGTCGTATGATACGCTGGTAATTTTTTTTCGTGTCTTAACAGGTCATTTCGTGTAACCTGTTTATTATCAGGTTCGTGTTCGTGTTTGGAAAATCTGACACAATAAGATTTCGTGTCGTGTTTGTATTTACGTGTTTCGGGTTCGTGTCTTAACAGGTTGGGTTGACACGATATGATCATACACATTGGTACACAACTCAATAGTAACAATCATACAAGCACACTACTCCATATACAACCTGTATTCTTACTTAGGTCAACCCAATTATTAATCATTGATATTTATTTCAAATATAGTGTCACTATAATTTGTAAAATGGTGAAAAAAGATAAAACAACAATCATATCCAATAAAATCCCACTCGTAGCCAAGCTACATGTAGAGATTTGATTCAGTGTACTCCAACTAGGCAACTATAACTTTATTACACCTAGAGATGAGTTATATTACACCAGAGATGCACAAACCGGTTTGGGAGCCGAAATCGGCCGAACCGACCCAAACTGGATCAGTTCTATTTCCAAACCGGCAGTTCCATACCGGGTCCCCTTCCTGGCATCCTAAATTGAACCGAACCGGCCCTTAGAGGAGCCGTTTTGAACCATTTGAGCCATTTTGCTGTTTGGACCGTTTTCTAGTTGTTTTTTGCCCACTTCTAATTCACCATTTTGCCATTACATGTTAGTATAATTATTAGCTAGTGGGTGTATTTGGTATAAAATTTGTTTAATGCCATTACATTTACATGTTAGTATAAGTTTGGTTACAAGATTATGTAGAATGATATTAAATTCGAAAATTTTCAGAAATGAAAATCAAATTGATAATATATTAAAGTAGAATATTGTATATTAGTCTTTTACATAAGTTTAGATTATTAAAGTAGAATATTGTATTTTAGTCTTTTATTGCATAAGTTTAGATTGTATGGGTAAGTGAGAATTGTGAATTTGTGTGAAAGGTAAAGTACAAGTATAGACAAAAATGAGGTGAAATGATTGATGAGGCAGAGAAGTGTCAAGTCATGAGGTAAAATTAAAATTCTTTCCTGTGTGTTTGAACATATTTATACAACAATCCCCAACTATCTTGCTTTCTTTTCTTGGAGACATGACCATTCTCTGCAAACACCAATCACCATACTCTTTCTCCATCTTTCAACATTATATTTTTAAAATCATATTACTTAGGCCACACGGGGTGGTTCACTAGTGATGGGTTCTAGTGATGGGAGCACCCAATCAAATCATGTCATGTCAGCACCCAATATTCTAGTGATAGTGATAGAAATGTAGTGGGGGTGGTATCACTAGTGATGGGGATTCCAATGTACAAGTATTAATGCACAATGTACAAGTCATACCCTATCAAAACTCAAAGTTCAACGCGTGACCACCATAACTCGTTATACTTCCACGAGTGATAGAAAGCACCGGCGGCGGTGTTCCGTGGCCATTCAACGCGTGATGAACGCCCATCACGTTACCGCCCCGAGTCCTCTTACTACTTTATACTTTAGAACCCATCTTTTTAATTAAAAGTAGGCATGCATTTTAAGTTCTAGACTAGTGATTAGACTCACGAGCGTTGCTGCACGTATGCATTGTAAACATCGAACTAAATTAGTTCAAATATTATGTGATGCATTAACTATATTAAAAAGTATGTTTTGACGTATCCTATTTAACTAAATAGCATTGCGGTTGGATGACTTGGATCAAACTGTAAAGTAATTGAATTATATTGTGCGATTATCACGTATTTACGTGTGACCCGACTCATACATAGGAAACTCACAAAAAAAGCACAATCAAGGGTTGAAAATTTACCCCTAGTGCGTTGCGGTGAGATCGAAACGTATAGTAACTTGAATTTATACTGTCGAACGAGAACGTGTTATATTTGACCCATTCGATTCAGAACTAACTTTACGGCGAAACATTGACGAACTAAAAAAGTACATAAAATAAGCACGACTTGACACGCTATGAGGCAATGATTTTTATTTTTAGTACTTTTATTATTATTATTATTATCACCTAAAGATGTAACTTGCATTTATTTCGTTAGTAGAAATATCAACATCCTATACAATATCATTTTAGTCGATATTCATTTCACATGTTAGAGTAGAAAAGGGGCCATTTGTGTAAAAGTTGGAAAAAAGAAGGGAACATTATGTAGAACACACTGACATTTAGGGGCTGTTTGTTTAGCTCTTAATGAGCCTCTTAATGGTTTAGAACTCTTACCGGTTCAATACTTAGTGGTTTAGACTATTTGTTTCATGAGCAGATGTCTGAATGGTTCAGACAGTTGCCTATGAATGGTTATGTATTATACTGAGTCTGAAAGGTTAAGACCTATAATCTGAATTGGTCAGACATTTGTCTCTGAACGGTTAAGCATTATACTGGCTCTTAATAGTTCAGATCTCTTACTGGTTCAACACATAATGGTTCAAACTTATTACCGGTTCAACACTTAACCATTCAGAAGTTGTCAAACAGCCCCTTAATTTAAGACGTATAAAAGTGTGGTTGACCCATTCAATTCACCTAACATACTTAAAAGAGTGTTTTTATTAGGGATGAGACATGAGGAATGCAAACCATGAGGGTTTTAGTTTTAGTGTGTGGGTTTTTAACTATAGTGATGATGGCTTCGTAATTCGTAAACTATATCTACAATGACTAACAAAAAGAACAACCCACGTTAAGATAAAGATAGGTTTCTTTTTTTTTCTTTTTTTTTTTTGAAGTCACGAACATTTAAAATTATAAAATATAATTTTGTTTTTAGTAAAATATAAAAATGAATTAACAAGAAGTGAAAAAAATAATAATAAGAGTATTTGTAGTGAGCCACAGACACTACCTCAGCACCTTCTAGCAAAATTTCTGACGTACCCAAAAGAACCCATGAAATGGACCCACCCTCTCTCTTCTCTCCAAAATTGGTTTGTAGAGTAGAGAACTTTCATTTCGAGAACATAGTTTTTCATGATTTGGAGTTGTGATGCCACCTAAGAGCCAGCTAGGCGATAGACGAGGCCCCATATCGCAGGTGCTTTAAGACTGGTTTTTGTGGGTTAACTAAGGCTCCATTAATGATGCCACATAAACCCTTAACGGCCGCTATAATGCCACTAACTTTTTAGTTTTGACAAAATTAGTCCCAATAAATTAGAATGATCAATTAATCAAACACTTATAGTTTTATCTAAACAATAAGCACTTATTGAACCTAAAGATCAATTAATCAAACACTTATGATTTATCTAAACAGTAAACACTTATTGAACCCAAATTTATTTTTTTTTAAAGACTAAGCAAATTTTGTTCAAAGCCACTGGTTAACCATCTCTTAAACAGAAACCCTCATGTAAATTTTGTAACAATATGGAGAGATGCTCCCATGTAAATTTCATGTAGTGCATCTATGAAAACCTTCTTTTTTAAAAGAGTTAATTATACCGTTAGTCCCCTTGGTTTATGAAAAGTAACAATTTAAGGTTTTAACTTTTGATTTTATAAAATCCTAGGGCCTTAAGACTAATGATTGTTAAATACTTAACTAAAAAGTTAGTGTATTTTTGTCAATTAAGAACTTAGTACCCATCATTGTTACTTTGGAGAAACCACAGGGACTAACCTCGCAACTAACTCTGATAGTATTTAAAACACAAATTTTATTTTTTTCTCATTTTCTTTAACTAAGTTTTTTTTTTTTATTATTTAACTAAAAAATATAAAAAATGAGGATAAACCAAAGCACGCTAACTTATAAAATCCAAAATGGTCAATATGAGTTATAAAAAACTTCTCAAAACCATGGAATAAGTCACTTTTAATTCTAAGCCTTTTTATACATAATTCAAATTTAGTAAAAAAAATAAAGTTTATATCCATTAAGAACTAAATTTAACTTTATTAAAAATGTTGCACGTAGTTGATCAATATAAAGTTTAGTTTGAAGGTGGTCATCAAACAATAAAGCAATATGAAGTTTATATCCATCATATAGCCATCCATTCATCACAATTTAGTTTGAATTAAATTTCTATAAAGTTTAGCATATCTTTATTCTTATCCATTCATCACATTATATCCATCAAGAACTAAATTCTCATATGCATGATGGTCACCAAAAAATGGTTGGATGGTTCCACGATACGGTGCTGGTACGACATGATGATGCGACGATGTTGGGTGGTGCAACAATTCGGTGGTGCGACGGTTGGATGCTACGTTGGGTGACGATTGGGTGGTGTGATGGTTCGATGGCACGGTGGTGGTCCAACGGTTAGGTGGTGGTGCGACCGTACTGAATGATCAGAATGTGTATCTATTTTTTATTTAATTAACTTTATTTTTCTCTTTTATTAAATAAATTATATCAGCATATTTAATAAGAATAAAAAATAAATGTCACCTAAGATGGTTTATCTCCCGTTCAGGTTAATTATATAGGATTAGCAAATAAAATAAACTTTAATGAGTTAACTAGAACAATTTTTTTATAAGTGACCTAATTGAAACACTCCTAAAACTTGGTTATCATTTTGTAAAATATTCCCATTAATTTACTTGTAAGCTAATTACTGAAGTGGCTTCAAATTAGCTTTAATACATCAATTACGTATAATTATTTAAAAAATGATTTACCTACATAAATTAAAAAGGTTTAAATAAATAATAAGAGAAAAAAAGAAAATTTTTGTTTTATATACAAGAGTTAATTTTGTGGTGTCTTCAAAGTTCAAGGTTGGGTACCAAGTTCTCAGTTAGTTTTTAACGGCCGTTAGCCTTAAGGCCCTAGGATTTTACAAAATCAAAAGTTAAAATCTTATATTGTTACTTTGAGCTATTAGTACCTGAGGTTATTACTTTCCGTAAATCACAAGAACTAACGGTGTGATTAACTCTTCTTAAAAAAAGCTTTTTCCCCCGATATTTTTTTCTTATTTTAATTTCAAAACTGTTTTAACTAGGGTTTTAGTGAAAAAGAGAAAATGTTATAAACCACCAAAGGTTAGAAGTTTGATAATCTACTAATAAAAAATTTAAAATCTTCTAACTAATCAAGATTCAATATTATTCTATTATTAAAAAAGTTTTTTTTCTTCTTCTAGAAATTGTTTAAATTCGATGACCTAAATAGAATTTGTTATTTAACTTATTTATTTTAACAGCGTTATTTAACTTATTGTGTGTAATTTTATAAACTTCACTATAACTGGTCTTGTATAGTACTCGTTGGACGTTCAAATTTTTTTTTACCGATCAATGTGCCCTAAAAAATTAAATATGTATTTGGTTATTACTTAATGATTCTTTAAAATAAAAAATGATGAGTAACTATTAAATATAAAAAAATAACTATCAAATAATAAATCAATTCCATATTTATTCCATGTAGTTAACTTAATTAAACATTATAAAAAGTTTACAACCATCAAATAATATAAAAACTCGAGTTGTTTTTTAATTACAAAAAGTTTAAATAATTTTAGTTAAATAAAAAACATTCAAAAATAATTAAAACCTTCCACAAATATTCCTAGCTAGTTTTTTTTATAACATTTTTTTTCGGCTAGATAACATTGCATTTGCAAAATGCGTGTCTATACAGTATTCTTTTAACTTGCTAATCACAGAAAGAAATGACTTTAACTTGAATAGTTGAAATGAATGACTAGTTATGCAATCCACTTTCATGTAGCTCTTTGCTACTTGTTTTAATACAATTTTGGCGTAAAAAAAGGAAGCAAATCACTATTTGCATGAAATCTCTAAATCACAGGTTAGAAATATCTATATCTATATCATGGACATAAAAAGAATCAATTAAATTCTTATTATTTTATAGTTGTAGCAAGCATATTTTGTTAAGTCCACTTCTTTTTCCAACCACCATCCATCATCTCCCTTCAATCTTTTTCATTTCCACAAAATCCCTAATTTCAACCCTTCCTTTTCATCATCTCCCTAAGGTATACTTGCATTTATATACATACCTTTTCTTGGTATGTAAAAAAAAAATTTAAATTCACACTTGATGATCCTCCATTGTGTTCTAGCTTTTTTCATGCTTAAAGATCATTCATCACAAATCTTGAAATCTTGACCCCCCCCCCCCCCCCACCCTACCACCACCTCATCTTGATCTTAAGTTGTTAACTACTTCAAGAATCTTGAAACAAAACCCTAGAAATCTTTAGGGTTTGTTGTTTCTTGAATATTTTTCTTTTTGTACTTGCAACAACTTAGAAAACCACTTGAAACCCTAGATTTGTTTCAAACTAGATCTCTCTCTTTTTTTGTACTCAATTATACACCAAAATGGAAAAAAATTACCCTTTTGCCATGGATGTTGACTCAATGATCACAACAAACCCTAATAACACAAACATGTTGAGTCCAACATCTTCTTCATCTTCCTCATCCACTTCTCCGGCCACCACTCTCAGCCGCTACGAGAACCAGAAACGCCGTGACTGGAACACGTTCGGGCAGTACCTCCGCAACCACCGGCCACCGTTAACTCTTTCCCGGTGTAGTGGTGCACATGTTCTTGAATTTTTAAGGTATCTTGACCAGTTTGGAAAAACAAAAGTTCACACACAACTTTGTCCATTCTTTGGTCAACCTAATCCTCCTGCACCCTGCCCGTGCCCGCTCCGGCAGGCGTGGGGCAGCCTTGATGCACTCATCGGCCGGTTACGGGCAGCTTATGAGGAAAACGGCGGGCAGCCGGAGACTAACCCGTTTGGAGCTCGTGCAGTTAGGCTTTATTTACGTGAAGTTAGGGATTCACAAGCGAAAGCAAGAGGGGTTAGTTATGAGAAGAAGAAGAAGAGAAAACGGCCACCACAACTACCACCGTCGGAAACACCATCAACACCACCACCGACGCAGCCGCTTTCTTGAAAACAAACATGCTGACCGATTCAGAAACTACCTCTTCATCGGTCAGGCCTCTTAGTGGCTCAGCGGTTGCTAAACAACCCCTCAAACCTTGATATATATATTTTGAATTAGATATCACTTAAGTGTCATTATATATTATTATTATTATTGTTATTATTAATATTATTGTTGTTATCATCTTGTTAATTGTCTATATATTAGGACCCATATTATGATGATGAGTCAAATAATTGAGACTACTGTTGATGAGAGAAAAGAAGAGAAAAGAAGAGGAAAGAAGCAGTGATTTCAGTGGTAGTTTTGTTAGTGTTATTGGTTTTAAAAATAGTTTTCGAGATCATATATATCAATGATCTGTGGGACTTTGTTGGTTTCCAATGATCTGTGCCGGCTCAGTATAAGAGTAATGAACTAAAGGGTGTGTGAGTGAGAGAGAAACATTAGGAATTCAATGACTGAAGAGAGAAACACAGGGATTTTAGAGAGGGAGAGAGAGAGAGAGAGAGAGAGAGAGTTAAATTTTTTTTTAAACGGCCAACGAATCCTCCAAATGGGCTACTGGCGAAATTCACCACATCGGGATACACTCGCCTTCCGAACCGGGGAAAACCCTCACCTAGGGCCGAAGCCCGTGAACACTCGCCCGAAGGCACGACAGTGCGGTGAGTTAAATTAATTTGATAAAATGAAAGTTTATGATTTTTAGGAATTCTTCTAACGTTTGTGGTTTTTCTTTCTGATTTGCACCAGTAATTCAGTGTATGTATGACACATACAAATAATGTTATTATATAGAATTTTATATTTGTTTTTCCAGGGATTGTAGAAGAATGTAAATAAAATTGGGTTGCTAAATAGGTATTATTATATATATTAAAGTGTATTTCGTATGAATTCATGGGAAAAAAACGTGGCATCAGCTAATAATCATAATCAACTTAAATTATAATTTGTTGTTAAATAGTATGAATTCATGGGAAAAAAAAATGTGGCATCAGCTAGTACTATATGATCGATATTAGCTAGGTTAATTCATTTGTACCTTGATAGATAATTTCTCAAAAGTCATAAAACAATAATTACAAATGTGTTTCTGTTTATTACAATGATTATAATGTAAGGGTTGAGATCATGTACAAACAGTGCTAATTATAAGAACCGTAAGAACAGATCTGAACCATTGTTAATTTAAATCAAGGGTTGATATTGATTATAAATAAAACTCTTATAATTAAAAATTACTACTAACAAATTAGGGGTAATTTTGTAAAATTGCTAGTCATTTGACCATTTTCTATTAAATACAAATTCCACCAAGGTTTTTTAAACTAAAATAACTTTTATATACTTCATTATTTTTTTTAAAAATATATACCATAAAATCAAGTATTTTTTTATCTTTAATATGAGTACCATATTGCTATACTTTTTTTGTATTTATAAAAGTGTTTTTTAAAAAAAGTTAACAAAAGGTGTTTTATATTTGTGCTAATAAGGTGCTGATTATGTGTTAATTACAAAATAATACAAACAAACACCAAAAGTAGATATAATCAGCACATCTGGTGTGCTGATAATGGAGAACGATTGAAGATGTTGTGCTAATGTCGTTTATGTTGATAATGGAGAACGATTCGAGGACGATGTGCTGATAATGAAGAACGATTAATGATGTTGTGCTAATTATATAGTGTTGTGCTGATTATATTTTTTGTAATTATTTTTAATTAGTTATAAATAAATATGGTCAAAAAGTCTAAATTACCCCTAAACTAATTTTTTATTGATGGGCACTTGTCAATTATGTATTGGTTCTTATGGTTCTTACAAACTTAAGTGTTTGTATTTGATCCCATTCCTATAATGTAATGACTCTTATGACATATGTGATTTTGTTGTTATATATAAGTTTCATAGATTATAATTTACAATGATTATAATGTAATGACTCTTTATGACATGTGTGATTTTGTTGTTATATATAAATTTCATAGATTATAATGTGACTTTTTAAATCATGTACAGGAATGATTTTATGTTTACTTGTGAGAAAGTTTTGTTGTCTTGTAGTAAACAAGATTGGTTTTTGTTTTGATTTTGGTTTTGGTTTTGGTTTTGGTTTTCAAACGCTATAGGATTTAGGGTTCAGTCTTGCTCATCACAGTTGATTTTTAACCTTCATGTTTGTGAGTATGACATCACATCTTTTAAATTAGATTGATTTAACGTTAAGTTTTACAAGCTATATGTTGTTGAGATGTATCGATGAATGTCATATCATTTTTATATTTCTTCTAAATCCTTGTAAATGACACACTTGACAAAGTCATATTTATATCCGGAGGTGGCTTAGCTTCTAACCTTTGTATCTTACAAAGGATTGGTATAGTTATAATAACTAGAGTCTAGAGGAAACATTCGCCCCGCTTGCGGTATGCGCATATAATATATATATGTGTGGGCGTTCGGGGAGCAAAAGTGAAAGTGCACTAAGTTTAATGTTATTTTACTAATTTCATGCAAATAACATTAAAAGAGGGGATGGTTAATCATGCATCACGTGGTGGCGTTGATAGCCCAAAAACAAGGGGGTACATGCACTAATCGGCAGTTGTCTCAATTGCTGAGTGTTATGTCTTATGTCCAATGCTTGATGCAAAACTACTATCGAGTCGTGGGTCTCACTGAAAGCAACATCTCTATTCCTACGGGGTAGAGGTAAAGCTGTCTACATCTTACCCTCCTCAGACCCTACCTTAACTTTGTTGTTGGTGGGATTTACTAGGTATGATGATGATGAGTCTAGAGGAAACATTATTAACCTTTGCAACTCAATTTCCAATTCTCCGCCGTCACCATTCAAAAAATTCTCTGACATTGATCCCACATGGTTCACACAATCAAAACTTCCCAAATCGCCTTCATTATGTCCCAACACATAAACCAATTCAAATTCTCCAGCATAACGATTTAAGGAAGGCGATCATGATCTAGTGTTTTGTAACCGATAAGATGACGACAACATCAACATGGCGGTTCTCTGATGGGCAACGATTAACCGGAACTTACGAGTGAACAATAATGATCAAAGGAATCAACATCATGAATTGGTTAACAACAAGTATAGTTATCAAGTTTCAACTCACAGTTTAGGGCTTTACAAAAAGAACACACGGATTCTAAAAAAGATCAGGATAATTTTAAATTCGTTTCACAGCTTTATGTTACTAATTTATTTAACCATGTGAATGAATCGAGGCTTAAGAAACATTGTAATCATTTGGGATATGTGTCTCACGTCTATATTGTGAAAAGGTTGTCCAATTTGGGGAAACGATTCGAATTTATTCGCATCATTCGAGTTGAGGATCCTATGAGCTTGGTGAGAAACTGACATACAACATGGTTTGAAGATCACCATTTGAACATTGATATGGCTAGAATTGTTATACGAGAATCAAAATTGGATGATGTCATCAAGGGTAACATGAAATTGAAGCCTAATTCTACTTCTAATCAGACCCAACAACATACTAATCCTTGGAACGAAACTTCTAAGATGGGTATGCAGGTGTCTTATGCTTCAGTGGTTAAAGAGGATTAAGTGGCAACAGAATGTAGTAAATCTGATACGAAGGCCGAAGGGCTGCTCACCCTACCAACGAACGATTAAGATGATGGCAAATGATCTTATTTGATTGAACGAGTCAGATAACATGTTGTTGGTTCAGGGTAGAGAAGCTAATATATTGAACAATTTGTTTATGAAATGTCATAAAGAAGGATTCTATAATGTTGTATTTAACTAAAGTTGATATTTCTTGTAGTGTTAACTAAAAAGAAATGTAGGTCCAGATTATAATCTTAAACAAAGAGTTTCTTTTTGTAAATATGTATACGAGTGTGGAATCCAAGTATACACACCAAACCGAAGAAATATAAGATCAATATATGCAATAGATATACTCAAAAGTTCTCATTACATGAAATGCTCTCAAACTCTCTGTGTGGGTGTTAGCCAAATGTGAATGATAAGCTGTGTATTTATACTAACATACACAACTCATCAAACGACATCCAAAATGATCGGTATCGTTTGAATGACACCCCGGTATCGTTTTCATAGTTCAAACGATACCGATTAATCAAATGACAACATATACTTTCCAAACTACATCGACATATCATTTGGAACATAAATGTCGTTTGGTTGTGTTGGACAAGTCAAACGACAGGAGGATGTCATTTGACTTTGGTCAACTTACACAAAGTCAAACATTTAACAACATAAACTGTTTTATACAAAGACCATAATTAATACATCAAAACTAATACAAACTGTAACACCCGTCTAATTTTACTTGATTTTAATAGTAAATCATACCATTTCAAATAAAATATTACTTAAATAACATAACTTTCATTAAAGAAGTTCATAAGTGGTATCCACCTTAGTCAACTAACGACTAAGTTAAAAACGTTCCAAAAGTAGTTTAGAAATTGTTTACAACCCATACACAAAGTCTATTAAAGATTTAAAACATTGCGGAAGCTTCAAAATGTAGTGTTCGGTTCTTGAAAAGATGCTTGATCGCCATCCGGATTAGGTCCATCGTCACCTATGGTCAAAATCACACAAAAGATTAGTTTTGACACCTTAAATATAAGTCCGGTTAAGTTCCAAACTCAAAAATATGCAAAAACAACAAAATCCAAACACCCTGGATGGTCGCGCCGCGCGACGAGGACCACCCAAGGTGGTCGCGTAGCGCCACCACCCGTCGCGTAGCGCGACGAGTTTTGTTCTCAGCCGTGGCGTAGCGCGACGACCTAATTTCGACAGAAGGTTGTTGCTGGTTGCTGTATATCAATTCAGCATCACTAATCTCAGTTTACAACCTTAAAACTATCATATCTTTTGACTCGTAAGCCCGTTTTAGGTGATTCTTTTTCCTATGAGTCTGTAAATTCAATATCTACGTAACTATTATAAATTTGATACCCAAGAATTTAAATTTTACGGACCGAAAGATCAAATATCACTATGTAATTATTCGACCCATTCTATCCTTACACATTTTTCAACCATCTATCTAATAAACCTATGGCGCCTTATGCCCAACAACCGAGGCTTGTTATCACCCGCATTTCTTACCAATTTCATGGTTTAAATGCCATTGTGATTGTTGTCGCCATTGCCGACTACTAGAACGCTTAAAACTACAATTTCTCAACTAATAGAACCGTTGGCTCATCTTGTGGAACCATCCACTTATGATGACTACCAATTTGGTTCGTTGACTACACTAAGTCTATTAAATCATATGACTACCATAACCAACATAAATTCAACGCAAATTTCGATTCAACGATAAGATTTTACGAAGCTTATCAATAACTCATTTAATGTAACTAATCAAGTTACGTACCTTCAAAGTAGACCTTTCAAACGTGCGTCCACACTGGTTTGCCCGCTAGGTGCTCCGGCCTCCTTTCCTATAGAGTTCAATCACCTTATGTTTAGAACTCTTGGTTTCACATATATAACGCACATTTTGTCATACATCATAACTATGCGTTTTTAACTTAACAATTCAGTTTCAAGCCCTCGTTGAGGCATTTCAACAAACACTATAGAGGCAGAATTTTTATATCTTTTGTATTCAAATTCATGGCTTGCTAATTAGCTAACTTAACATCAATAAAGTCCCCATATAGCATTTAAACATCATACTTTTCTGAAATCACTTTCTGTAATCAAATTACACTAGGATAATTATTCTAAACCCTAATGTTCATCATTATCTTGTAAAACCCACAACCCACCTTTAAGGTGTTCATGAATTTTCTGAATTTGAGCATGATTTCACATGTATTTGTCTAGGTTTCATTTCTAGACACTATATTATCCCTAATCTAACCAAATAACATACATGCAACTAACAATCCAGATTTTTCCCAATTACATGAGAAATTCAAGTTGAGGGTTTTCATGAAATTTTACATACCTTGTAACCCCCTTGTGATGAGGATCACGAATCTATATTCAGATTTTGATTTGGAACAAGGATTAGCCTTCAATTGATCAATTTTGTGAGGTTAGGGTTTTTGAGAGAGTGGGGATCGCCCCCTGTGGTTCTTGTACGATCAGGCACCCTCTTTTGGGGGTGTTTGGTTTATTTTAGTGACTTAATTAACATTAAGTTTCAATTTGTACAACTTAAGCCCCTCACTTTGATTAACATTAAGTTAGTTGCATTTTTAACCCTACTATAAGTTATTTCTAGACTTGTAACTAACTAGGTTAAAATTCCTGGTTAGTAATTTCTTCGTTTATTTATACTTTATAATTCTAATATAAAGTTTTATATTTTCGGGGTGTTACACAAACTACATACATTAATTTCGTATTGTTAGACAAAACTGCACAAGTCAAAACTCAAAAGTTATTTAGGTTCAATAAATGCTTATTGTTTAGATAAAACTACAAGTGTTTGGTAATTAATTGATCATTCTAACTATGGTTTGATTTTTAGATTCAATTTATATCAAAACCATATATTATTTTGAGATTTAAATTAGGGTTTTGATTATTATATAGTGAAAATCAATTGGTCCTAACAGCTATATACACACAAATATAAAGCAGGCCGATGTTTTTTAAGACTCTAAGCGAATTAAAAAGTCAGGAGGCTTTTTAAAAAACTCTTTCACATAAATCCTCGTTCTTTGCTTGGGCTTTGGGACCGCCAATAATGAAATAAGATGTTTATAGTTGGCGGAGCTGAATTCTTTTCTTAAAGTTATATATAAATAAGTTTGGTGACGTGGCCGTGTCGTCCCGATCAGTCAAAAACCCAATTAAACCTAGGTAGCTAGGGTAAGTCGGGTATCGTATCCACAAAGAGCATGTGGTCAGTATCGCACGACCTGATCGATTGGTTATACTATTTATAAAAATGTACAAATTACTTATGAAGCTTGCTAATTTTAATTGTTTGTTTGGTTTGAAAAGAAATCGGAGTGGACCGACAAATTGCTATTATCGAAAACAATGATTTATTAACTAAGATTGCAAAACTAGTTACTTAATTGAAAACAAGAATTGGGACTACGGATCAGACCTGGTTCGATAATTGTAAGACCTAGGGTTCCTACATGTTTTAACTTGATTCAATTGCATATAGTGATTAACGAATTTCTATCACGAAG
Source organism: Helianthus annuus (assembly GCF_002127325.2). NCBI lineage: Eukaryota > Viridiplantae > Streptophyta > Magnoliopsida > Asterales > Asteraceae > Helianthus > Helianthus annuus. The sequence continues at coordinate 172,487,035 of NC_035435.2, read as the reverse complement.
CTTAGGTGCCAATTGCTATCAACGTCATAGACAACAGACCGTAATGCACTTCGTTACCTCGGACATGTAAATCCTAACCTAAGATAAGGCATAAGTACACAAATTCATTTCGCAAAGTCAAATTTTATAATCATTCGACAATTCACAAATTCAATTCAAATGCACGACAATTATCAAAGGGTTCAAATACTAAACAACTTGTCACAAAATCAAATCAAAATACAAATGCATAAACCCTAGAATTCTTACAATAATCTACACCGGGGAAAACCCGACGAGACTAGCCGCTCATGGTTGAAGGGACGCGATCACCGGATGACGAGCACGAACATGGCGCCATGACCTTGAGTCTTGGAGGAATGATGGAGGGTAGGTGTTAGGGTTTGCTGGAGAATCGATTGGGGATGATGGTAGAGGGTTTGATGATGATGGTGAAGGTGATTCGGTTAGGGTTAGAGGTGAAGGAGAGTAGTGGTGATGTTAGAGATGGGTTAGGGATGAAAAAGATGATCAAGAATGGTTCCAAGATGGTGTTTTCAGCTTCCCCAACTCGTAACCCCCGAAAATTGGTCAAAACCCTACCTAAAAACCGTCCCCAGCTCATTAAACAACAAAATTCGCGACAAACATACAGGGAGGACGTCGCCGACGGCCATTTAGGGCGTCCCCGACACCCCCTGTAGGTGCGGATTTCCTGATTTCTTCATAACTTCTTCGTTATAGCTCCGTTTTACTCACCGTTTTAGCCAACATACTCGTAATTCAGCCCTCTATCATTCCATCTTCCAATATATTCATTTTAAATCCATTAACATCCCCCAAAACACATCCAATCTTCGTTATTAACCAGGTTTTGTTCATTTCACATCCCCGGTTGATCCTGTTCGCTCCCGGTGCTCCGTAAAGTTCCCAAATAGCTCCTTAAACTCCGTAAGACCTGCAAAACACAAATCCCATTTAAAGTAGGCTATTCGAGATTAAAAGTTAAGCAAATACATGAACTTAAACATTAACGAACACCGGTTTTCGACCATGTATCATTTGGATTAAACACTCTTTTCTAGCTTTACTTGATACAAAATGTTTTCGCTATAGTGGCTAGTTAAGCAGCCCTAAATATTACATATAATATTTCTTTTGTTAAAAAAGGGGGGCTCCAAAAATCCTAAGCCCTAGCTTCATTTACTACAATAAAGAGCCCGCCCATACACATATATATCCTTAATTTTTCCTCATCGTTATGGAAGTCCTGTCTCGATGTTTTGATAAGGCTATTGACTTGGGTTTGGTTTCGGGGGTTAGTCTCCCCAACAATGGGCCGAACCTGTTTCATCTCTTTTTCGCGGATGACGCGCTGGTGTTGGGGGATTGGTCGAGAGAGTCTCTGTTGAATGTTATTAGGATTCTTAGGGGGTTCCATATCTGCTCGAGGCTTAAAATCAACTTGTCTAAATCGAGTTTGTTTGGTTTGGGTGTTGAGGAGTCAGATGTTGAGGACATGGCTCTGTTGGTAGGTTGCAGGACGGAGCGGTTGCCGTTTAAGTACCTGGGCCTTCCAGTGGGGGCTAATATGAATCGAATCGCCAACTGGAAACCGGTTTGTGATATTTTTGAGAACCGGCTCGCTCGTTGGAAGTCCTCGATGCTGTCTCTGGGGGGATGGTCATTCTTATTAAGTCGGTTCTGGAAGGACTTCCGTCCTATTTCTTCTCGTTGTACAAAGCGCCCGTTGGGGTTATTAAAAATCTTGAATCTATTATTCGGAAATTTCTTTGGGGAGGTTCGGGAAATGTAAAGAAAATGCACTGGGTTTCGTGGGAATGGGCTGCGTCTCCTGTCGGTTGTGGCGGTCTAGGCCTGAGGAGCCTTAGCTCCATTAATAATTCTCTTTTGATGAAGTGGGCTTGGAGGTTTAAGTCTGAGAAGGAAAACTTATGGGTCCAAGTGATTTCGGTTCTTCATGCTCATAGAAGGTCTTGGGAGTTTCTCCCAGTCAGGTCATCGCTGAACGGGGTTTGGGGTAGTATTGCCAAAGTCGTTTCGAGTCCTATTGCGTATGGGAAGAAGTTCAGGAATTTTGTGAAAGGAGTTATTGGTGATGGGTCGGAGGTTGCTTTTTGGTTAGATCCTTGGTTATGTGATGACCCGCGGAAGGTTCGGTTGCCTAATCTCTTCCGATTAGAAACTGAGAAAAAGTGTGTGGTTCGGGAACGGATTGTGAGGCATATTAACAATCCCGGGGCTAGTTGGAAGTGGTCTCGTTCTCCGTCGTCGAATGAGGAACTGGCTGAATGGAGCTTTCTGTGTACGAAGCTAAATAATGTCTTCTTGTCAGGGGATAAAGATAAGTGGCGATGGAACGGAGATGACCCGGGTATGTTCAGTGTTGGTTCTGTCAAAAGGTTAATGGATAGTAATAAAGATTTCAGTGATAGGTTTGTGTGGGATAGGTGTAAGTGGGTCCCGCTAAAGTGTAATTTGTTCGCATAGAGAGCTGAGTTGGAAAGTATCCCAACGAGAGTGGAGCTTCGAAAACGGAACATCTCGGTGTCGAATGATGGCTGCCCGTTGTGTTCCGATGGTAGGGAGACTGCCATGCACCTATTTACCGGTTGTGGCTTTGCTTCGGCGGTCTGGAGCATGGTTTGCAGGTGGTGTAAAGTTTCCCCGTTAGTTGCTTTTTCGGTCAGAGATGTCCTGAACTTTCATAGCTGTTGCGGGTTGGGAGGGGTTGCTCGGGTCAAGTTTCATGGGGTGGTGCTAATTACTTATTGGCAGATCTGGTTGGCCAGGAATGACCTTGTGTTCAACGGGAAGAGTCCCAAGCCGGAGATGGTTTTTAATTTGGTCAAGTCGAACGGGTTTCTTTGGTTCAGAAGTAGGTCCAAATGTAAAGATTTATCATGGAGTGACTGGTGCAAGTTTGTATAGTTGGTTGTTGTTTGGTTGGTCGCCGGTGTTTTCGGTTGGCCTGTTTTAATAAAGTTCTCCTTTAAAAAAAAATCTTGTATTAACTTAATCTTGTAAGATTAAATATATTTGATATATTATATTTAATCATGTAGCCATTATAATCATTTATATTAAATTGCACTTTTCGTCCTTTATGTTTCAGGGTTTCTACAGGCGCTGTCCTTTAAGTTTAAAAATTACACTCTGTGTCCCTTATGTTTGCAACCTATAACAGGCGGTGTCCTTTCTTGTCAACCCAGTTAACTTTTGGTGTTAAAACCCCTCTTTGTAAAACTCTTTAACAACAGGGACCATATGTGTAATTTTTAAAACCCCACATCTTCTCCTTAATATATCTGGTAAAGCACCGTTCCTCTGTTCCACCTTCTTCTTCGCCACACAAACCAGATCCCGTTAAACCCCTGTTCTGATCAAGCCAACAACAGCCAACTTCACGATGTAGATCACGCTCTCTCTGATTTATCACAAATTCTGGCCAGCCAATAGCTTGGTTCTAGATCGGTTCGCGCAGGAACTTCGTCTTCGTCTTTGAGTCGGAACCCGGAACCTGGAAATTCACTTTCACACCCTTTCTTCTTCATATATATACACCACCATAAACCCTAGATAATTAAACTTTATCTCGCAGATCCATGTGAGTTCCACAATAAACCCTAAATTTCAAGTAATTAAAAATATAACTGAAAACAAACGGAGGTAGTAATAGATTACCGATTAAGATGAGAAGAAGCTGTGTGAAAAAGAGCCGCCGGAAGTGGATCTCCGGGACGGAATGCGAAGACCACGTGATACGCACCGCCACATATTTGTCTATGTGTGTATCAAAGTGTGTATCTATGTGTATATATGTTATATATAGGCTGCTATTGGTGAACAGTGATAGGAAGAGAAAGGAGAAAAGGAGTGAGTGCGGCTTGCTATAATGAAGAAGATGGATTGGTACAATTGTTGGGTATTATGCCTAAATTGCCATTGCTTTGATGTATATTTTTCTGGAAAAAGAAAGAAAATGGAAAAGGGGAAGGATAAATTCTGTATTTTGATCCATTTAATCAAAGACTGAATCATGAACTTCTCAAATTATTGTTTAATTCGATTAACTATAACTATTTACATAAAAGGTCCCTCATGTTTGAAGTTGAGAGAGACAAGAGATTTTAACATTAAAAGGTAACTGGGTTTATGAGAAAGGACACCGCCTGTTATAGGTTGCAAACATAAAGGACATAGAGTGTAATTTTTAAACTTAAAGGACAGCGCCTGTAGAAACCCTGAAACATAAAGGACGAAAAGTGCAATTTAGCCTTTATATTATATAGATTAAAATATATTATACATGTAATATAATTGGTTGGTAATTGTTGATGGACCATATTACATTTATTAACTAATTAGGTTTCCTCTTGGGTGTATATAAAGAGATTACTAGAGAAGGGATAAGGTTAGACTCTCATAACACCAACACACAAATTTGTCTCCCCTCCCTATCCATTCACGAAATCCTAACCCTAGATATCAGTACTACCATCAAGAATATATATCCTAAATAGGAACCAGATCAAGCTGACAATCATGTCAAACTTTGTGGTTGTATCTGTATATGGATTCTCTGTTGGTCTGTCTGCTATAACAAGTATGATTTACATGTTTTTTTATTATGTTTAAACAAAACACATCAAGAGACAGGGGAGGAACCAGAGGGGGTCAAGAGGGTCCGTTGACCCTCCGATCACCGGAACTTTTTGAATATTTATTTATAAATTTTGAGTTTTGTAACACCCTAAATATTTAACATAATTTAACTAATATTTCATGAAATTTTATAAAAATCAGAGTTTACAAAAGCATTTTGTATTTTAAACCATACATATGAGTAAAATTTTCCCAAACATGTTCAAGATAGGGCATAATTCATTTAAAGGCAAACCTTACTAGTCACTAACAACTAATTTAAAGGATTCAAAACACCATTAACAAAATCTTTATGACATGTTTAAAGTTTAGACAGAATCATATTCAGTGCGGAAGCTTCGATTTGCGTGTTCGGTTCTTGACAAAGTGCTTGATCGTCATCCGGGAGAGATTCATTCATACCTAGAGTCAAACACTAAAAACCGTTAGTTTTGACTTTAATATATATTGTATAAACAGGTTTTAATAACACAAGTGACTACAAAATATAAATTTTTACTGGGTTCCACCGTAATTTACGGTATCACCGTAAATTACGGTGAACCTGGGAATGTTATGGTTCTGCCGTAAGACAGTAGCAAAACACCGTAACACATTGTTGTCCACCGTAAATTACGGTGGAACCGTAATTTACGGTGGATTCTGCACATTTGCAACTTGGCTATTTTTCAACTTTAGAAGCTCATATTTCTTTACTCATTGATCCGATTCAACCAATTCTTATTGCTATGAGTCCGTAATAAAACTTCGGACTTAACCGTGTAAATTTTATATTGCGAAAACCGTGATACCACAAATTGGTTCACGAATTTCCTTATTACCATTATTCGACCCATTAGTGTGAGTGCATAGCACCTCTTTTCATTCTTAAACCCTTTTTAACATATTTACCCAATTACCCGGGCTCACATACTTGGTGTTTTCACGCCAATTTCATGGCTTTGAAATTCCTCTATGACTATTACTTGGTTATTCGGAATTCAAGCATTCCGTTTCAAACAATCCTTTTTCCTTTAACATTATTGTTCGACCCATATCCCGGGTTCTTATACTTAGATTCACCATTACCAAATCATTAGTATGGTAAAATTTATCATTTAACAAGATATAAGACTTTCAAGTCGCAACTCTCGTGACTCCTTTGAAAACAACATATTGACCCGTTTTGCCAATTAGTGAAAACCATCACTTCAATGACTAACCCAACTAAATACCGAGTTCTTATTTTGACCCGTTTGATAGTCGAGTGCACTTCGTCACTTATCGACACATCAAACGCATCCTTTACACTACGACATCAATTACATTTTAAACCAAAGCAATTAAACTTAATTCGACGAGACTAAAGTCGCGTACCTTCAAAGCACACCTTTTCCGCGGGTATCACCTCCGGCGTGTCCACTTGACGTCCCGGATTCCTTGCCTAAAGAGTCCAATTCATAAAAGATTAGAACTCTTTTTCATAAGCTTTAACGCATTCATTCATTACATATGTAAATCTGCGTTTTTAGCAATCTTTAACATTTTAATCCTCATTTAGGCGTTTTATCAAACACCTTGCGGGTCAGATTTTTACATGATCTAAACCAAGTTCATAACTTGAATTTATCACTCAAATCAACTTCAATTAAACATTATACACATATTTTAACATCAACAATTTCAGAGATTATCTCACAATTTCAATTTTCACTAGAACAAGAGTCTTAATCCTAGTGTTTATCAAGTTCTACTAACTTACTAATCACCCATTATAGTGATTTTGATTTCTACAACTAACATGCAAGATTTTAACAAGAAATCATCTAGGGTTTGTCCCTAGACTTCACATTACTTCCAATTTCATGTTTTACAACACATAATCAAGCTCAACCTTCGATTTCAATCTCATGCAAGAATTTGAATTGTATCAAAATAACCTAATTTGACATACCTTATGACCTTCTTGACGAGGAGATCACAATTCTATGTTCAGATTTTGATTACAACATGATTTGAGCCTTCAATTTAGAGTTTTTGTTGATGTTAGAGTTTTGGAGATGTGGGTGTCGCCCCTCTCTGTTGTTGATCGACCAGAACCTCAGTTTGAGGTGTTTGGTTTGTTTTAATTAAACAAATAATAACAATAGTTTCAAAGTTATCAACATTAGTCCCTCCACTTTGTTTTAATATTTTGTTTTGGTTAATCTAACCTTATTTCTAGTTATTTATAGACTCATAGTTAACTAGCTTATAATTTCCTAGTTGGATAAATCCTTGTTTGTTTAAACTTTATAATTTTAAATATAAAGTTTTGTATTTTCGGGATGTTACAAGTCCACCCCCCTTAAAGAGGGTTTCGTCCCCGAAACCAAATTACGTACCGAATGGCGTAGGATAAAGCCGTTGCATTTCTTCTTCGGACTCCCACGTAGTATCCGCACCCTTCCGGTGTTCCCATTTAACTTTCACTTGGTTGATCCTTTTGTTTCTCAAACTTTTCACTTTACGATCTAGGATTGCAATTGGCCTTACCGCGTAGTTAAGGCTGTTATCCACCTCGATATCGTTGTAGTGGACACGAGCAGTTTCGTCCGCTAAACATTTACGGAGATGTGACACGTGGAATGTGCTGTGTACTCCGCTCAACTCCTCAGGTTGCTCAAGGCGGTATGCTACCTTTCCAACCCGTTCGACGATTTCGAATGGCCCAATAAATCTTGGGCTCAACTTTCCTCTTTTTCTAAATCGAATTATCCCCTTCCACGGCGATACTTTCAACATTACCTTATCGCCCGCTTGAAATTCTATTGGCCTCATTCGTTTATCCGCATACGACTTTTGTCGATCCTGAGCTGCTTTTAAGTGGGTGCGGATCAAGTCGATCTTACAATTTGTAGCTCGGATTATATCAGTCTGAGCTAACCCCCGTGGACCAACTTCTCCCCAACAAACCGGGGTTCGGCACTTTCTACCATATAACATCTCGTATGGAGCCATTTTAATACTCGCGTGATAACTGTTGTTATATGAGAATTCGACTAAGGGTAAATGGACATCCCAACTGCCCCCAAAGTCGATAATGCAAGCGCGCAACATATCTTCTAACGTTTGGATTGTTCTCTCACTTTGCCCATCTGTTTGGGGATGGTAAGCAGTACTAATGAATAGCTTGGTTCCCATTTGCTCTTGGAAACCACGCCAAAAATCAGACGTAAACCGAGTATCTCTGTCAGACACTATGGATATCGGTACTCCGTGACGCGTCACAATCTCATTGGTGTACACTTCGGACATCTTTTCTGATGTATAAGTCTCCCGAATCGGAATGAAGTGTGCACTTTTTGTCAATCGATCCACAACTACCCATATGGTGTCAAAACCACGGCTGGTTTTTGGAAGTTTAGTCAGCAGGTCCATCGTAATTTGTTCCCACTTACAAACTGGAATGTCTAATGGCTGTAGCTTACCGTATGGTTTTTGATGCTCTGCTTTGACTTGTAAACAAGTCAGACACTTCTCCACGTACTTCACGATATCTCTTTTCATTCCGGGCCACCAATAATTTTGTTTTAAATCATTATACATCTTGGTCGCCCCCGGATGTATCGAATAACGAGATTTATGGGCCTCGTCTAGTAAAAGTGCTTTGGCTCCACATGTATTGGGAACCCAGATTCTCCCAAATCGAGTTTTTAATCCTTGGTTGCCGTCCTCCAAGTCTTTTAACTGCCCTACTATTCTTTCATTTTTCACATTCTCTTCTTTTATTGCTTCACTTTGAGATTTTCGAATTTGGTCGAGTAATCCCGATGTCACTATTAGTTGCATCGATCGGACTCGAATAGGCGCATAATCTGTCTTTCGGCTTAACGCGTCCGCTACTACATTAGCCTTCCCGGGATGGTAATGTATATCACAATCAAAGTCTTTGACCGTCTCCAACCACCGCCTTTGCCTCATATTTAATTCCTTCTGATCGAAGAAATACTTTAGGCTTTTGTGGTCGGTAAAAATAGTGAAATTTACCCCGTATAGATAATGCCTCCATATTTTCAAGGCGAACACTACCGCCGCTAGCTCGAGGTCATGAGTAGGATATCTCTTTTCATGAGTTTTCAGCTGCCTTGAGGCATAGGCTATAACCTTGCCTCGTTGCATCAGAACGCAACCAAGCCCCGAATGCGAGGCATCCGAGTAAACTATCATATCATCTGTTCCATCCGGTAATGACAATACCGGTGCTTGTGTCAATTTTTCCTTAAGCGTTTGAAACGCCTTTTCTTGGTCCTCACCCCAAATAAATTTCTCCTCCTTGCGGGTTAGTTTGGTCAGTGACATGGCAATTTTGGAGAAGTCTTGTATGAACCTCCGATAATAACCCGCAAGCCCCAAAAAGCTTCTGATTTCCGAAGGATTCCTCGGTGGATTCCATTTCGCCACAGCTTCTATTTTTGACGGGTCTACTAATACCCCGTTTGCGTTGATGACGTGCCCAAGAAATTGCACCTCTCGCAACCAGAAGGCGCATTTTGAAAATTTTGCATACAACTTTTCCCTTCTGAGCGTCTCCAAGACTTCGTACAAATGTCTTGCGTGTTCCGCTTCGTCCTTTGAGTATATTAAAATGTCGTCAATAAAAACTATTACCGACTTATCTAACATGGACTTGCAGACCCGGTTCATGAGGTCCATGAAGGTCGCGGGCGCATTTGTTAACCCAAAGGACATCACCAAGAATTCGTAATGTCCGTATCGCGTACGGAAAGCCGTCTTCGGTATATCTTCCTCCTTGACTCTCAACTGGTGGTACCCCGATCTAAGGTCGATTTTGGAGAACCATTTTGCACCTTGCAATTGATCGAATAAGTCGTCAATCCTTGGAAGTGGATATCGATTTTTCACCGTGAGTTTGTTCAACTCGCGGTAATCGATGCACATACGCATACTCCCATCCTTTTTCTTAACAAACAACACCGGCGCGCCCCACGGTGACACACTCGGGCGAATAAAGCCTTTGTCAAGGAGATCTTGAATTTGAGACATTAACTCTTGCAATTCGGAGGGTGCGAGCCGATACGGTGCCTTGGCCACGGGTTTCGCGCCCGGAATCAATTCGATCCCGAACTCTATCTCCCGTTCCGGCGGTATTCCCGGTAGGTCTTCCGGGAACACATCGGCGTATTCGCGCACTACCGGCACGTCTTCAATCCTTAACGACCCTTTGTTTGGTTCATTCGCGTATATCATGAATGCTCTACATCCGTGCTTCATGAGCTTGTAAGCTTTCATCATCGAGCACATAACAGGTTTTCCTTCCTTCTCACCACGTATGATAATCGATTTCCCACTTGGAGATTTTAACTTTATCTCCTTGCGGAAACACATGACTTTCGCATTATGTCGGGATAGCCAATCCATTCCGACCACTACTTGGAACTCTCCCATGGACATAGGAATTAAATCTATCGGGTATTCCTCATCATCTATGCTTATCTTACAATCTCGACATATATCACATACAAGGAAACTTTTGTTGTCACCTATTTCTACCTCTAAAGGCATAGGTAATTTTGTTAGTACAAAGGAAGGATGTCGAATAAGTCCATGTGAAATAAAGGACTTATTCGCACCCGTGTCAAATAGCACATGAGTAGGAATTGAATTTATGGCAAATATACCTGAGACCACATCGGGCTCCGTTTTCGCCTCCACTGCCGTTAACTTCAGTGTGCGCACCCTTGTCTTCCTTCTTTCCGGACAATTCCGGACACTCGGATTTCTTGTGACCCGGCTGATAGCATTTGTAGCATACCGAAACTTTCCCCGGGCACAATACAGCCGTGTGCCCTGTCTTCCCGCATATAGGACACGGCTTGTCCTTAAACCGGCACTCACCCTTGTGCCCTTTCCCACACACTTTACAGCTTGGCGAACTACTTTTTCCTTCTTGCTTCTTTGATGAGTCATTTACGCGTGCCTTTTTCGTGGGACTTGGATTAACCACTTGCGTCCTTCTTTCACCCCTCTCAATTTGTTTCTTCAACTCTATCTCTCTTTCCCGAGCGGCGTTGATGATTTCGGTGAGGGTTTCGTATTTTGAGGGAGTCATGAACTCCCGATACTCCGCGCTTAGCATATTATAATAATAATACACCTTATGTTCTTCGGTCGTCACCAATTCATCACAAAACCTTAATTTGTCAAGAAAGGTTCCCGTGATTTTATCAATGGATTCGCCCTTTTGCCTAAGCTGGATAAATTCCTCTTTGATTCGATTAATAACCGCCTTGGGACTGTGATGTTTAAGGAAGGGTACCTTAAACTCATCCCATGTCATCGCCTTCGCTTCTTCGCTACCGATTTCCTTTTTCTTATTATCCCACCAGTCTTTTGCTTGACCTCTCAGTTGACCCGTGCCATACGCCACGAAGTCATTCGCGTCACAGTGGGTTCTCTCAAATACCCCTTCTATATCACTTAACCACCTTTGGCACACTATCGGATCCACTTCTCCGTTGTAGAGTGGTGGTTTGCATGCCATAAATTCTTTGTACGAGCAACCCTTACGCTCTACCAATTTCTCCTTAGCTAAACTTGCATTATCCTCCAATTTCTTTATCCTTTCATCCACCACTGATAACACCGTGGTTTGGATTTTATCGATGAAACCCGACAAACTGTTCTCGATTGCTTTTCCTACCTCTTCAGCAATCACTTCTCTCATTTGTTCGGTGACTCTTGGCACCGCTTCGTCATTTCCCTTATCCATCATCTTTGAAACTGAAATGTTTACATTTAAACGTTAAACATTTCATTTATAACGTTGCTTCTTTTGTTTTGGTTTAGTCAAGTTCTCAACTTGCTTTAACCGTTTAAATTTAGTGCACTTCCCGGGTTTAAGTGTGTCAACACACTCTCCCCATGCACTTTAATTTCCTTCTCATTCATATATAAGACATAATTTGTTAACATGATAAGTTAATTCTTACCGGACGATCGATCAAGCTTGAACCGAACACTTTTGTTGACAACCTTAAGCTCTGATACCAACTTGTAACACCCTAAATATTTAACATAATTTAACTAATATTTCATGAAATTTTATAAAAATCAGAGTTTACAAAAGCATTTTGTATTTTAAACCATACATATGAGTAAAATTTTCCCAAACATGTTCAAGATAGGGCATAATTCATTTAAAGGCAAACCTTACTAGTCACTAACAACTAGTTTAAAGGATTCAAAACACCATTAACAAAATCTTTATGACATGTTTAAAGTTTAGACAGAATCATATTCAGTGCGGAAGCTTCGATTTGCGTGTTCGGTTCTTGACAAAGTGCTTGATCGTCATCCGGGAGAGATTCATTCATACCTAGAGTCAAACACTAAAAACCGTTAGTTTTGACTTTAATATATATTGTATAAACAGGTTTTAATAACACAAGTGGCTACAAAATATAAATTTTTACTGGGTTCCACCGTAATTTACGGTATCACCGTAAATTACGGTGAACCTGGGAATGTTATGGTTCTGCCGTAAGACAGTAGCAAAACACCGTAACACATTGTTGTCCACCGTAAATTACGGTGGAACCGTAATTTACGGTGGGTTCTGCACATTTGCAACTTGGCTATTTTTCAACTTTAGAAGCTCATATTTCTTTACTCATTGATCCGATTCAACCAATTCTTATTGCTATGAGTCCGTAATAAAACTTCGGACTTAACCGTGTAAATTTTATATTGCGGAAACCGTGATACCACAAATTGGTTCACGAATTTCCTTATTACCATTATTCGACCCATTAGTGTGAGTGCATAGCACCTCTTTTCATTCTTAAACCCTTTTTAACATATTTACCCAATTACCCGGGCTCACATACTTGGTGTTTTCACGCCAATTTCATGGCTTTGAAATTCCTCTATGACTATTACTTGGTTATTCGGAATTCAAGCATTCCGTTTCAAACAATCCTTTTTCCTTTAACATTATTGTTCGACCCATATCCCGGGTTCTTATACTTAGATTCACCATTACCAAATCATTAGTATGGTAAAATTTATCATTTAACAAGATATAAGACTTTCAAGTCGCAACTCTCGTGACTCCTTTGAAAACAACATATTGACCCGTTTTGCCAATTAGTGAAAACCATCACTTCAATGACTAACCCAACTAAATACCGAGTTCTTATTTTGACCCGTTTGATAGTCGAGTGCACTTCGTCACTTATCGACACATCAAACGCATCCTTTACACTACGACATCAATTACATTTTAAACCAAAGCAATTAAACTTAATTCGACGAGACTAAAGTCGCGTACCTTCAAAGCACACCTTTTCCGCGGGTATCACCTCCGGCGTGTCCACTTGACGTCCCGGATTCCTTGCCTAAAGAGTCCAATTCATAAAAGATTAGAACTCTTTTTCATAAGCTTTAACGCATTCATTCATTACATATGTAAATCTGCGTTTTTAGCAATCTTTAACATTTTAATCCTCATTTAGGCGTTTTATCAAACACCTTGCGGGTCAGATTTTTACATGATCTAAACCAAGTTCATAACTTGAATTTATCACTCAAATCAACTTCAATTAAACATTATACACATATTTTAACATCAACAATTTCAGAGATTATCTCACAATTTCAATTTTCACTAGAACAAGAGTCTTAATCCTAGTGTTTATCAAGTTCTACTAACTTACTAATCACCCATTATAGTGATTTTGATTTTTACAACTAACATGCAAGATTTTAACAAGAAATCATCTAGGGTTTGTCCCTAGACTTCACATTACTTCCAATTTCATGTTTTACAACACATAATCAAGCTCAACCTTCGATTTCAATCTCATGCAAGAATTTGAATTGTATCAAAATAACCTAATTTGACATACCTTATGACCTTCTTGACGAGGAGATCACAATTCTATGTTCAGATTTTGATTACAACATGATTTGAGCCTTCAATTTAGAGTTTTTGTTGATGTTAGGGTTTTGGAGATGTGGGTGTCGCCCCTCTCTGTTGTTGATCGACCAGAACCTCAGTTTGAGGTGTTTGGTTTGTTTTAATTAAACAAATAATAACAATAGTTTCAAAGTTATCAACATTAGTCCCTCCACTTTGTTTTAATATTTTGTTTTGGTTAATCTAACCTTATTTCTAGTTATTTATAGACTCATAGTTAACTAGGTTATAATTTCCTAGTTGGATAAATCCTTGTTTGTTTAAACTTTATAATTTTAAATATAAAGTTTTGTATTTTCGGGATAATACAGGTACTCTCTATAGATCATCCTATAGAGAGGACATGTTGTGTCTATAGGGTTTTCGTGTTTTTTAAGATATGTTATCTTATATGACAACATATCTCTCTATAAGGTGAAAATATTTTTATGTTTGTTTTTATTCTCTAGTTTGATGAATTATAGAAACCCTAAAAAAGATTTTAACTTATAGAGACGATGTCGTCTCTACAACTTTAAATATTTTTTCTTTTAATTTTATTTTATTAATAATCAATATTTATGAAAATTAAAAAAAAATAAAGTTTAACTTATAGAGATGACAAGTCCTCTCTATAGGCTTAAAAAATGTTGTCCCTACAAGGTTTTTTTTTTTTTTTTTTTTTTAGTGCGCCTTAAAGCTTATATGCTATAATATTTTTTTTAAAAAGTGGAGGGGCAGTGGGCACATTACTCTAACGGAGCGAGTAGTTGTGGGTTAGGTGTGTACTTGTCAGTAAGCCGTTGTAAACCCAGCAAGTAAGGGAGTGGGTACTTATGGGTTCCTTTTTGCAAGTTCTCCTATTCAGGAGACAGACGAGGAGAGTGGGTAATTGATAGTGGGTTAAGGTGTCACAATCTTATTGGATTGATGACTGTCGTAAGGGTCGTGCAAAAACCTAATTATACTAAGTAGATAGCGTATATAGGGTATTGTATCCACGAGTAATTTGTGGTCAATGTAGAAGACTTTTTAATTAATTACTACTATTAACCTAATTGGGGGTTTGTTTGTTTGTTTGTTTTAGAGTAAAGTCCTTTTTGAGTCCCTGTGGTTTGTGCATTTTAACTATTTGAATCCAAAAACTAAACTTGTGTTAATTTGAGTCCCTGCGGTTTGTATTTTTAACCCTTTGAATCCAAAATGAAACCTCATCCAACCCTTTGAGTCCCTGTGGTTTGTATTTTTAACCCTTTGAATCCAACCCTTTTAGTCCATGATTTGGATGATGTTTGCGTCTTGGATTCAAAGGGTTAAAAATACAAACCACAGGGACTCAAATCAAGACATGTTTAGTTTTTGGATTCAAATAGTTAAAATGCACAAACCACAGGGACTCAAAAAGGACTTTACTCTTTGTTTTAAAGAAACGAAAATTAATTAAGAAAGTTGTTATCAAAATGAGAAAAAGTAACATCCATCCGGAATCCCGATTGCTTGTTTTAACACAAAAACTCGTTCATAATACCACATAGACATGGCTTTGGAATTAATGATATTGATTAATTATTAGGGATAGTTTTTAAGACTCACCATACAACCTAATAACCCATTTAATTATACCTAATTACCCACCAATTTTACAACCCGCTAGCAATGCAAGGAAATTGCCAATACGCTTGATAAACGACAAACAATTCAAATATAATAAACGTTTCACAAAATCAACACAAATGGTCAAGATTTACTAGTTAACAAGAATCTGAAAAACAAAGTTTAATGCAAATCAAAGCCAACATTCATTCGGGTGGAAGCCACAAGCGTTTAGCCGCGCATGATTCTCATCCCGTGTCACGAACTCCAAAAATCTGCGTCCCTCAGTTGTCTTATTAATATCAACTAGTTATAAAAAGAGTTGCCGCGTTGCGGCGAACTTCTTTTGTTATTTAGTCTGTATTTATATGTGTTTGAAATCACTACGAGCTTGTTGCACATGAAACCGCTGACAAAAATAAAAAGAAAATGTAGAAAAAAACACTAAAAAATATCCGAAAGAAAATCAACTAAAAAAGTTGTATGGTAATGATGTTGTTCGGTAGAAACCAGTAGTCAGAGATGAGCAAATAGTAATGGGTACCGGTACCGAATTTCGTGAACCGAAAGAACCTAAGTATCAGGGATGGGCAAATGGTAATGGGTAGCAGTACCAAAGTTATCGAACTAAAAGACTATCAAACTCAATCAGGTACCGACTTTTGGCGTTTTATGTATTAGGCTGGTGCTGGTTTTAACTTCATGTACCGATAACGAACTGGTATTTTTGATACAAGTACTGGGTGACACCAAACTTATAAGCTTAAAAAGTAAAGAAAATAACAATTTTATAATATTAAAACTATAATTATATTATAATATTTTAAAAACACTATTCATTACGTTTTATTTTTAATATATAGACAATATATAGACAATTGCAACTTAAAAAGTAAAGAAAATAACAATTTTATAATATTAAAATTATTATTATATTATAATATTTTAAAAACACTATTCATGACGTTTTATTTTTAATAGAGTTAATTGCCATTTTAGTCCCTGTGGTTTGGGCAATTTTGTCAGTTTAGTTCAAAGGTTTCATTTTTAACATCTGGATCCAAAAAGGTTTTATCGTTGCCATTTTGGTCCAACTGACTTAACTCCATCCATATCTGTTAAAGCTGCCAAGGGCATTTTTGTTAGATATGGATGGAGTTAAGTCATTTGGACCAAAATGAAATGACAAAAATGCCCTTGGCAGCTTTAAAAGATATGGATGGAGTTAAGTCAGTTGGACCAAAATGGCAACGATGAAACCTTTTTGGATCCAGATGTTAAAAATGAAACCTTTGGATTAAACTGGCAAAATGACCCAAACCACAGGGACTAAAATGGCAATTTACTCTTTTTAATATATAGACAATTTTTAATATATAGACAATTTCTTTTAATCCATTCCTACAGTTCAAATAAAAGCCCATCACAATTCTGTGTGTCCACCCTCTAATCGGCCACACACCAATATGATTTCAGCCCAATAAGACACTAATCCACATGACCATGTTTCTAATTAAATTCATTCATTGGCCCATTCACCATCCTTTTGTAATATTTCTGTTGTTTTCAATCTCCAAAAACTATATATATTTTCCTTGATCTTTCTTATGCTGCTATAATATCCAACATCAAAATAAACTTAATTTCGTTTTCTTTTCATTTAATGCAATACGATATCACAACAATGTCACCATTTAATTTAATTAGGATCACTACACAAAGTATCAAATTATAAATGTAGTCTAATTCAATTAATATAAACAAAAATGTATCTAATATCGATGCATTTATATCATAATTGATATAAACAAGAGTGTACGTAAAATGCAAGACTATGGATAGTGGGTAGTTGGTTGATAGAGTCGTTTATGAGAATTTAAGTGGCTCGTACGAGCAGAAAAAATACCCTTAGGCTTAACGAATTATATAAACTATTTTTTTAAACAGCGATTAACTTTGTATAAAAAACCCTGAGGATTGAAGTCCCTTATTTGTGGGCCGATATTTGAAATTAATGGTAAAATTACAAGTGTTCAACAATTAACAAAAAATGAAGAGTGTTAGCCAAACTAGAGTGGAAAAGAATTAGAAGAAGTGAAACGGACAAAATGGACTCGAACCCGCGACAAACAAGCAAGGGTGCAAGGCTTTTAACCACCGGGCCACATCATATTTTCCATATGGTTTATTTCTCTATATTTATATATACAATTTATAAAAGAAAAAAAATCAAAATTTAGGTTCCCGAGAAAAAATAGGCCTCGGCTGGGGTGCGCTCGCCCACCCCTAAGGTCGGCCCTCTTGGTTGAGCTATGTGGTTGCCCTTTCCTATATAGGTTGAATTGGATTGTACTGGTTCAATGAGATGACACAATTCTCTTGGATGATGGTGTTGGTACTTGTGGATTGCTAGGTAAGTGTCTCCTCCACCCTTAGTAGTATTAGTATAACAACATTTTACAGGATTTAAAACATATAGGGTTACATGTTTAATGTATGTTCAGTTTGTGTTAATAATTGAATCGTTTTTTGTATGTTACATGGAAATTATAGTTTTAAGAAAAAAATTGAGCCAATGATCTCTAGATTAAGTGGTGGAAGACTTGCATTTCTCTATTAAGACCAAGCGTACTGGGGCGTGTTCCCCCTGATACCGCCAGAAAACGCCGGAAAACGCCTGGCCCCCACTACGCTAGGCATTTTGGGGCGTTTTTTTTTTTGAAAAAAAATGAGTTTGGCGTTTTATTTAAAACGTTGTGCACCCATTTCATTATCCAATCAGATGGAGACACCTGTAAATTGTGCCGGAAGGAGACGATTGTGCCGGAAATGGCTGTGTGGTTAGCCGGAAAATGTTGCCGGAAAACCTGCAACTTTGGTCCCTGTAGCCGTTTTATTATAAACGAAGAAGAAGATGGGGTTTAAAAGGTTTGGTTTTGACAACTTTGGTCCCTATAGTTTAGATATGGTTTTAAAGATGGAGATAACTTTTGAATTCTTTTTTAAGAAATTATGTGAAATGAAATTAGAAAAAATGAAAACTAGTGTTTTTTTTTTAATTTAATCGGATTTTAATTTTTTTATTTCTAGTATTGTATTTTTTTTTAATTTAATGAAGTATTTAAAGTTTAAAAAAAATAATAATTGGGAAATGATTGCATGGGCGTTATTGGAATAATGCCCCACTACACCACTTTATGCTATAATGTCTCATGCTGACTGGGATGACACGTGTCGAATAATGCCCCATGGTGGGGGCATTATAACAATTTACCACTACACATGGTCTAAGAGATGTAGGTTCAACTCTCACTTGGTGCAGAGTGAGGCATTGGTGGGCAATGCTAAGAGATCCATAGATACCTGGGTTGGATCCTTGAGCCAAACAGGTTTTACTGGTAATTTCACGGTCGTGCTTATAAGCGGGTGGGTTACTGGGTTTTCCCCGGAATTGGTGGTGGACTCGGGTTACTCTCGGAGTACTCCGTTTGTTCAGTGGGTATCCCGAGAGTGTTCAGGATTGATTATGTTGGTCGTTCAAAATAAAAAAAAAGAAAAGAAAAAATTTGAAATTGTAACACACATGAGTCAAAAAGTCCTTCGTTTGACAACTCAAAAGTCAAAATTGCTTCTCTACATCCTTCTAGTTCTAGACGACTCTTTTACAAGTGTCTTTTGCAGGAAATTCTCATAATAATCAAAGCCGTTGGCGAGTATCTTGTAAGTCTAAATGTCTGTTCCAGTATAGCCATTTAGGGGTTTCATCGAATTCTTTAAATAGTTTTCGCTATCAAACATTGTTTATGCCAATTTCAACATCTGGGTATTTTTATTTTTTAATTTTATTATTTTGTTTAACTTTCAAAACATTCGATTGGATTAATTTTGTGACAAAAAAGATTTTTACCTGATTTTGATAGTTTTGATATTTAGGGGCAGTTGATTACAATAGGCTTTAGCCATACAAACACAGCACTATCTAGACATCGTTGACCCGGTCATACAGCCCGTATTACAGGGAAACGGTCAGTGGCGGAGCTTAAACGAAAACTCAGTGGGGGCCGGTCTCTCAAAATCCAAACTGATTAGGGCCCGACTCTTAAAAATCCAACATTTTACACTACAAAAAAAAAAAAAAAAAAAAAAAACCGGAATTTTTTGGTAAAATTAATAGCGATAAATCGGTGGGGCACCCCCCCGGCCCCAATAAAGCTTCGCCAATGGAAATGGTGACATGCGAAAAAATGATCATACGGCCCCGCATCTTGTGTTTGGCCGACAAAAAAAATGACTGTTGTGATCATTGATAAAGTCAACCATGTTTTGCCGTATCATACGGCCTGTATGATATGACCGGCTCTGGTGTGTAGACTTGATTTGATATCATACGGGTCGTATGACGTGACAGACACGCTTCCTCGTTGGTGTAGTACCCTTTTGGGGGTGATTTTTGTATAGCGTCACCCTATTCAGTTTTTCATCCAAAGTTGATGTGGATTTTGTCAATCATATGCTTGGTTTAAAAAAAGCGCGCTTAAGCGCAAAGCGACCCTACGAGCTCTGTACAAAAAGCGAGCTTTTTTGGAAAAAAAATCCCACTGAGGCGCGCGTTTCTTGTACAGAAGGTGTTTTTGTGCTTTAAACTGTTATACATGTAGCTAAAATGGTTGTACATTTAAGTGCATTATACATTAATCATATTTAAACCGTATTTATAAGTTATAACTATATTTTGGGTAAGGGATGCTAAAAACCTATAGGATATATAAAAAAATATATAACCACCTTGCGCCTCATGTACGAAAAGCCCGCCGCTTTTGCGATTTGCGCTTTGATTTTAGACCCTGTCGCTTCTGCGCGCTTCGTGCTTTTTTAAACCAAGGTCATATGTTACCAACATGCTTAGTTTATGATCCTTACAATTGTTGATGTAACAATGCACAAACAGTGGCGGATCCAGGGGTGTTTTGGAGGTTCCCGGGAACCCCCTCGATTTGGAAAAAATGAAAAAAATAGTGGAAATTTTATATGATTTAAAAAAAAATAGTGAGAATTAGTGAAAATCTAGCAAAAGGAACCCGGTGAAAAAAAATCCTGAATCCGCCACTGTGCACAAAATCTTGAAACTCTAACATGATATTAGGTTTTATTGTTTGAATATTGGTGGCATCTTGAGCTGTTTTACTAGTGCTAAAAGACGCAAAACACTTGAAGAAAACCAATGGCATTAGTTCCAACAACCGAGACAGATGGTGCTGTGTTCACCGAAGTCGACATGGGTTCCTCTGATTCTAGCTCAACGGTTCGAGCCACTGTTGTCCAGGCTTCAACCATCTTCTACGACACCCCTGCTACTCTTGGTTTGGTTCACTTCATATAATAAGTTCAATCAAGCTTGTGTTTATTTATCCAGCTCGTGTTGACCAAGCAATTGTTTTATACCTTCAGATAAGGCTGAGAGATTATTAGCTGAGGCCGCTTCACTTGGATCACAGTTAGTTGTCTTTCCGGAAGCATTTATTGGTGGATATCCTCGCGGGTCAAATTTTGGCATGACTATTGGTAATCGCACGCTTAAGGGTAAAGAGGATTTCCGGAAATACCATGCTGCAGCTATCAATGTACCTGGTAAAACCATGCTTTTAGTGCTAAAAGCTGCAAATGAACCGAACGTTCAGCGAACAGTTCGTGAACCGTGCGGCGGGAAGTTCGGCTGTGTTCGTTCGTTTATTAAACGAACGAACACGAACAAGAATTTCCGTTCGTTTAGTTAAATGAACGAACATGAACAGAAGCCGCGTTCCTTAATTTATATTCGTGAACATTCGGTAACGTGTTCGTTTGTGTTTGATAGTTCATTAGTGTTTTTAGTTTTTAAATTTTACTTAAATACTTCAAAGTTCTGACAAATAAAATATTTAATAAGTATCAGTGTATTATATATTTTACTCATGAACGCTTGTTTGTGTTCGTTTGTTTCCATTTGTGTTCATGAACGTTCGTTGCCTAAAATTAGCAAACGAACACAAACACATACACATGCATTACCTTAACGAACGAACATGAACATAAAATCTCGTTCGGTAAGTGTTCATGAACAGTTCGTGAACACATAAATTTTCTTAACAAACGAACGTTCGTTTGCAGCCCTAAAAAAACTATGTTGTCAAAGTTTCAGGCGATCAGGCGTGTTTACCGGCCAAAAATCGTCTAAACCTGTTTGGAACATGTCTAAAACCCCTAAACAAGCGTGAAATTAACCCAAAATAGCCTAAACAATCCTAAAATACATGTATAAAACCCTAAAAAATTATATTTTGTGCCTCGCTTTTTTTGCGCCTTGCGACTAGGATCTGGGCGAGGCCCGTGTGCCTTGCATCTTTGACAAGATAGCTATTAATTAAATATAGGCAAAATTGCACTTTTCGTCCTTTATGTTTCAGGGTTTCTGCAGGCGCTGTCCTTTAAGTTTAAAAATTACACTCTATGTCCTTTATGAGAAAGGACACCGCCTGTAACAGGTTGCAAACATAAAGGACATTTTAAACTTAAAGGACAGCGCCTGCAAAAACCCTGAAACATAAAGGACGAAAAGTGCAATTTTGCCTTAAATATATAAAAATACTATTTTTTATTTATGTGTTTTTGGTGATAAATGCAGGTCCTGAAGTTGATCGATTGGCAGCAATGGCGGGAAAATATAAAGTTTTTTTGGTGACAGGAGTTATCGAAAGAGATGGCTATACCCTTTACTGTACTGTTCTATTTTTCGATAATCAAGGATGTTATCTTGGGAAGCACAGGAAACTCATGCCTACGGCATTGGAGCGCATAATATGGGGCTTCGGTGATGGATCACACATACCCGTTTTCGATACTCCAGTTGGGAAAATCGGTGCTGCTATCTGTTGGGAGAATAAAATGCCACTATTAAGGACAGCAATGTATGCTAAAGGTTTGTTCTACATCCTAAACTACAACCCGTTTATTTAGGGTAAATTGCATTTTACGTCCTTTAAGTTTCAACAAAATTTCAGGCGTTGTCCTTTAACTAACGAAATACAACGGATGTCCTTTATGTATTAATTTCTTTACCGCAGATGTCCTTTATGTTTCAATTTTGAGCTAATTACTGTTTTCGTCCATGTGGTTTGTCAAAAATCACTATTTCAATCCATTAGTTTAAAAATTGCGATTTCAGTCCCTGTGGTTTCACTTTCGTAACCATTTCAACGGATGTCATGTGGGGTCCATTTGGTTAGATTTAACCACAAAAAATTAACCGAGTTAGGGCTAAAGGACATAACTTGCAAGGGTTTGCAAACATCGAGTACGTTTTCTGTAATTATTGAAGATAAAGGACACAGTTTGCAATAAGTGACATACATAAAGGACGATTTTTGTAATTTACTCTTTTTTTTGTAATCTTTGTAGGGAGAAAGGCCACTGCCTATAAAGAAGTTAGAACATAAAGGACACCCGCTGTAGTTTCGTTAGTTAAAGGACAGCGCCTGAAATTTTGTTGAAACTTAAAGGTTGTAAAATGAAATTTACCCGTTTGTTTATGAACGGGTCGATTTGGATAATGACTTATCCGAAATAGGTTTATGGGTGGAACAGGAATAGAAATATATTGCGCACCGACAGCTGATTCGAGGGATGTTTGGCAAGCATCAATGACACATATAGCATTGGAGGGTGGATGTTTTGTTTTATCGGCAAACCAGTTTTGTAGAAGAAAAGATTACCCTGCTCCCCCGGAATATGTTTTTAGTGGAACCGATGAAGAAGAACTCACACCGGAATCTGTCGTTTGTGCGGGTGGTAGTGTTATTATTTCACCATCAGGGGCTGTTCTTGCAGGACCTAATTATGACGGTGAAGCACTTATTACCGCTGACTTAGGTATGCATGTCAACCTCTCGTTTTGCCTAAAATGTTTTTTTAGTTTCACTTACGCATTAGAGGTGGCAAAATGTATGGGTCGGGTGGGTTTGGTATGTGGTTCGTGTCAAAAATGGGTCACTCTAGTTTAGTGCTGTTCAAAAAGCTCACGGCTCGCAGCTCGGCTCGTAGCTCGCTCGAAAGAAGCTCGAGAAAAACTAGATAAAAAAATCAATTTGAGATGACGTGAACCAAGCTGGCTCATTTTGTAACCAAGCCCAGCTCGAGCTATGCTCGGCTCGTTGGCTCGTTCTTAGGATCGTTTAACTCCGACGTAAAGCTCAAGCCGAGTTTAGCCGCCTGAATTAATTTCGAGTCAAGCCAATCCATAAGCGCTTTTATACATTTTCGTGAATTTAATAATTATTTAGTGTTCTCTATGTGATTACAAATAGGGGTGTAAATGAGACGAGCTCCGCTAGTTTCGAGCTCTATTTCTAAAGCTCGAACTTGGTTCATGACTTCATGAGTAGTTTTTCAAGCTTAAGATCGCCTCATTTATATTTATTAATTAATTTATATTCATTTATAGAGAAAGTATAATGTACTTCAAGGCTTAACCTACATTAACATACATGACAAAAAATATAACGTGCGTTATTATCATAGAACGTGCGTGATTATAGTCCCATGCGTGATTATGTGGTCCCATGCGTGATCATGTGGTCCCATGCGTGATTATACCCCTAATCCAACGGTTACCATTGTCTCCTACGTGATGTATGATAAGGCTTTTTGTATGTTAACCTTACTCTTCATTTATAATAGGTTTTATGTACATTTATTATGGTTATATATAATTTAGTTATTTTATCATCATTTTATATATAGTAATATTTATTATATAAATTTACACTTAATATATTAATTAAAGATCATATTAATAGGCTCATTTAGGCTCGTGAGGCAGCTCAAAGTTCGATAAGTGAACCTCGGGCTCGTTTATTAAACAAGCTTATTTTTAGGCTCAAGCTTGGCGATCTCGAGTAGCTCACGAATGGCTTGGCTCGTTTGCATCCCTAATTACAAAACAATACTATTATCCAACATTTTTATTAAATAAGGGTTTTAAGAGGTTTTATGCATCCTTTGACCTGTTTCCTTTTTTTATTAAATTATTTATCTTGACCCATTTGACCCGTTAGAGATTAAACATAGCCCAAATCAACTTATACGAATTTGGCCCATTAAACGCTCCGTTTTAAAGATTCTTGACGGTTTTAATTGCTAAAATTTGTTATAGATCTTGGGGAAATTACTCGGGCAAAGTTTGATTTCGATGTGGTCGGGCATTATGCAAGACCCGAAGTGCTTAGCTTGATTGTGAGGAATGAACCAACAACTCCAGTTTCTTTCACATCAGATGGCTCTCACAAATAACTTTTTTAAAGATGGATCGGCCCTTGTTGTACGCTAACTTACGATACCTCCCTTCGGATAAAATCTAATCGACCTTGTTTTCGGTGGTATTTGTTTGTTTGTTTGTTTCTTCTCCCCTTGTGTAATCAACTTGATAATTTGATGGAAAATGGATGTGTCTATTGATGAAAGTTTTGAATATGACTATACCATACAAACATGTCACATGACAAAAATTAAACTATGTTTTCAGAAAGACAAAAGTATTTTTTTAGAAGGTGGTAAAATTGTTGGTGAAAAAAATTTACATTATTTTTATAATTTTGCAGGTTTGTTTTATCAAAGATGATACAAATAACACAAGATACTTTGCTGACTGGTGACTTATAAAAAAAAAAGTTTTAATATTTCGGACAATATTTGTAATTGATGGTTATATATATGAAAACTAGGTTATAATCTTGTGTATTACACGGGTTGAATAAAGAAAAAAATTAAATGGTTAATATTAAAGATTTAAGAATTATAAAACAATTAGGACCCGCACGTTATGTTGAACCAGTCAAACGGGAAAAAACAGACGACGTAAAAATGTTGAACCACACTCGCATGTTGCGTCGTGTTAACTCGCAAAATTTAGAACGAAACGTAAAACGAAAAAATTGCGAAAGATGAAAAGTATAGGGGAACAAAGTTGAAAGTTAAAAAGCTGTGAGGTTAAATTTGAAAAGATAAAAAGTTTGGGTTAAAGTAAAAAACAAATAGTTTTGAGGTTTTAAAGTAAAATATCATTTTTTTAAACTCCCTAATCATTAGATACAACACATATATATATACACAAATAGGTTGCTAATTTATATTTTTTAAATATTTGTAGAGGCTTTTTAAATGTCTGAATACATTTTGTGTAGCATATGATAAAATGAAATTTGGTTTGAAACTTTGAATCACTAAACCTTTTTACTAATAGTAAGGCACAACAATTTTTTATTTTCATAAATAAATACTGTCATATCTACAACATCAAAACCTATGTATGCCATATTTTTTAGTAAATTAAGTTAAAAGATTTGTTACATTTAAATACACTTGATGATATTGTTTGTCACAAACCACCCTTTAATCTTGATTTTCTTTCAATAAATCAATCATACATTTACAAACGACCAGCTCATGTTGCTTAAACCTTGTTCACATTATTTTTCACACTTTTAAGGATTGCCGGCGAAAATCCATCGATTGATCAATCAACGACACATGGCAACTTACATATACGATCCAAACTCGATAGTGTCTCGAGAGAGGTCGGAGCCACCGGACACTATACGATCCCTTAGATCTTTAATCATTTTGTATCTCTCCATTTCATCTTCGTACTCTTTCATCGACGCCAACCCTGGAGAAACTTTCTCTTCTGTTTCGTGTTTCATGTCGAGTCCAAATTCCCACTCGATGCAATCGGAGTTACGTCCCATAAGTACCTCTACCTCATTTTGTGTGTTTATCATTTGATCATTTACAACTTCACCCTTGTTCTCAAACCATGACAAACCTCGCGTTTCCACGCCAAGGGCATTTTCGTCATTTACCACTTTACCCTTTTCACTCTCATGCCATAATGTACGTGTAGCTTCGTCCCAGGTGGTTCTTCCATTTTTGTTTCCGTCCTTGTAGT
Organism: Helianthus annuus; assembly: GCF_002127325.2. NCBI lineage: Eukaryota > Viridiplantae > Streptophyta > Magnoliopsida > Asterales > Asteraceae > Helianthus > Helianthus annuus. The sequence continues at coordinate 172,460,861 of NC_035435.2, read as the reverse complement.
TATGGCTCTGATACCATGATAAAACTCTAGGTGTTATATGATCTATGCCGTTATCCGCTTCTAAAAGTTCCTCGAGGTCTCGTACTAGAATATTCAGTTGTTCATGTTTATTCTCGTACTCGTATTTTGCATCTATGAGCTTCATGTGGACCCGTTCTTCACGTAACATATCAGCAACACGAAGCATTTCTCTCTCTTCTTCCATTTCTTTTCGAACTCTTTCGGATTCTTTTTTCAACTCTTCGAGCTCGACTCTATCTTCTTCGATACTTTGCGCCATTTTTTCACATAACTGCTCCAAAACCTCGGTCGCTTGCTTTTCCGACTCAGCTTTTTTTACGGCTTTCGCTAAAACCGCCTTCGTATTTGCAAGTTCCCGACCTAATTTCTTGTTCATTCGTTCAGATTGTCGTCTGAGTTTCCTTTCGGTCTCTAGTTCTCGTGATATGGTCTTGACCGCGAAACGGATCTTATCTTGGTCTTTGGACTCTTGTGCACTTGTCGGGTTGGCTCGTTGTTGTTGGATTAACTTGTTGACATGATACCTAGCCTTGTTGAGCTCGTGGTTCAGCGTTGAGGCTAGCGAAATGCTCGTTGGATGGCGGTGATCATGGTTTGTGTCCGCGGTCCAAACGTGAGTTAAAAGTTTGAGTAGTTCTCTTGATACCGTTAGCGAATGCTTAATTTCATCCAAACCATGAGTCGGTTTTAGCGTCGATTGCCCATCGGCTTTAGTAACGCTTTGGATCTCGCCACAAGGTTGTGATTTTCCCTGACACACACAATGTGACAATATACTTGTGAGTACAATACATTGTGTGATATATGTTATAGAATATAATTTACAATATATAAAATATAGATGAATTGTAACTAGAAAAAAAACATCATAAGGAAACTACTATTAAAACCCAATTCATTAGTACTGGCTAATAATTCAACAAAGAAAATATACATGTGACCCCACTTATTGTCTTTCTGACCTATAGGACAATGAATATTACAAAAACATCAAATAATTGATACATATGTTTAAAAATAAATAAAGATTCTCATTATGTTTAAAAAATTCCCTGTAACCATATTATTTTTATTGGCTACACTTGCATGTATGTTTTCATATAATGCTAGAGAGAATAGAGTGGGAGAGATGGTTAAATAATTATTGTCATGTTAAAACAAAATTTACAAATGTTTATGTTGTTTGAACTTTCCTTTATTTAAGGTATGTTGTGTATTATATATAAAATCCATGTAAAACATTTGTTTCTTTTAAATTTGGAGAATTTTGGGTATTTCATGTTTCGCTAAAAAGCCGATACGAATTATGTGATTGAAAAACTTAATTGGAAAGATTAATAATCATTTAATTTATGTAAAACTGAACATAATATGTTCGATTTTAAATAAATTAAATTGAAAAGAAAGAATGAAATTGAATTAAATAAGAAAAATGATGTAATTACTTAAAATGATATAAATTTTGACATATGAAAACAAAAGTCAGTATTACCTCAAATGGTTTTGCAACATAAGTCAAGGGCATTCCCACAAAGCTATTATCTTTCTCCATAAAGCTTGAAGACTGTCTGTAATGTGGATTTATTACCTGCAAAAAAAAAAAGTGTAATTTCAAACATAATTTTAAAACATTCATAAGAAAACGAGTGACGAATCCAGAATTTTGTTTATTAGAATTTAGAAAGATAAATAGTAAAAACTAATTATAAATAAAACATTTTAAACAAGGGAATGAGTTGCAAAAACACCAATCACACATATATAGAAGCCCGTTTTATACGTAACAAAAAAAATTAATAGAAAACTGCGAGAACCATATATAAGTTTGTAAATTCATGAAAATAATAACATAGCAAATGAGACGATTAAAAATTAAAACAAAATTTGTGTTGCCCATGGTTTTATAGCCTAGTGACATCTGAGGTGAGATAAGGCTTTAAGACCAATAGGTCATGGGTCCACAAGGAGGGTCTTTCCCATATTTATTGGGTTTCCTCCTGAATTGGTGTATGAGAATTATCCCTAGTGGAGATAGATATGATCCGGTGGTTCCGCTGGCGACACGATAATACTCTATGGTCCGTCAGTGATCCGAATTTGCCGTTGAAAAAAAAGCAATTTATGTTATCAATTTTGATTCTACATGTATTTATATCAAATATTTAGTTGTTGTTTTAACAATACATTTTTATTCACACTTAACAATAGTCATTTATATATTTAAAAAAAATTAAAAACAGTAATGACATTTTGATCGTGTATGTAAACAAATACACAAATTTTGATATGTAATGGAGTCACGTCCCTCGTCACCTCACCATTTTCTGACACCAAACACCAAAGCAAGGGCGTCAAGGGCTTGGGTGTGAGTGGTGGGTGTGACGAACGTGACTCTCAAACGCATGGATATGTGTGCTGGTTTAGTCTTTGAGTTTTTTTTTTTTTTTTTTGAAGGAAAACTTCATTAAAACACAAACACGGCTCCAAAACAGGTGTAGAAAGACGTCAAGAGAAAATATATAAATAATAAAATTTAGGTGTGAAGGGACTACTAATTAAAGTTGACCAATCACCACAACTTTATACAAAGCACGAAAACAAACCTCGGGAACACAAACACGACTCTTATTCCGTGATCGATCAACAACATTCATGATCGATTTCTCGACCACTTGATCACTTCCCGATTTCTTCAATGCCAACATCCCCGTATCCTCTTCTTCTTCTTCTTCACAATCACTCGGATCCAACTTATCGACGCATTTCTCATTTCGTTGCATCAAATCCGCTTTACCCATCACAAATCGTGAGCGAGTAGACGTAGTGAGCCTCCGCTTTCGGATCTTACATGGCATCTCTGAGCTCCTCCTGACTTCCATTTGCAAATGATGAAAAGGGTGTGAAGAAATAGAGAGATATGATGCAATGCAAGCAAGCAAGGTGTTTTTGATAAAATGACAAAGGGAAGAGGTGGCAAATACATGAATACAATGGGAACATTATGCATGTGGGAATGGACGGCGGGGATATTGGTTGAATTGAGGGTGCCCACATTTTATATTTTTATTATTCCTCTAACATGTTATAGTGTTGTTTTAATGTTTCAATAAATTATTGGATATGCATAATTATAATTATTCTTTGATGATTTTTGTAGGGATCTTGGTTATTAATAACATCCACTAATGCAAGAGTTTTCAAACATTCACAAACGCATCACCTTAGTTGTTTTTAATGACAAATTTATGACAAATTTGGATCATTGACGGACTACTGGAGTATTATCGTGCCATCAGCGAAACCACTCGATCATATTCATCTCCACTAGGCAATAATGTCTATACACCAATTGTTGTTATTTTCCATTCCAGCTAAAGAATTTTAAACCCCCTTGTTAAAATACGAAAACTCTACTTTTCAATGTCTCTCATTCAACAACCACATTCGTTATGAGTTGGAATAATTGGGTTCTTAAGAAGATTAATATCTCCGTGTGGAAGGCGAAGAATGACTGATTACCATCTATCTTGGCCCTAAGCAAGAGAAACGTTCAAGTGAGATTAGTTGCTTGTAAGTTATGTGGCGACTTTGAGGCAACTTTCTACGTCTTGTCATTTTGCCACTTTGGTTTGGCAATTCGTAAGTAACTGGTGTGGTATTCATTCTATTTTTCTTTCGTTGTTCATGATGTTATTATGTTGCACAAGTTTACTAATTTAGATGGTCAGAAAAGGAAAGTGCTTCAAGGTATTATGTTCATGGTATTGTTGGTGCATTTGAAAGGCGAGAAACGAGGCTATCTTCTCAAACAAAACGCCCTTCATCTCCAAAACCATGGAGGACATCAAATCTCTTGGGTATCTTTGAATTAAGAATTGATCTCCCTTTAAAAGTTTAGTTTGGAATGAATGCCGTAAATTTATCTTGTAATCTATTGTTGTTAGGCCTCTAGTGTAACAGCCCGCACTTTCGTGCGTTGTTACTACTCGATACACTCGTTACGCCTAGCACCAGAGATTCGGATCATAATGTAACTATATCAGATATATCGCTAAATCGAAGTATAATCGAATAATTACGCATATCCTATCGCTATTACAAACCTATTTTCATAGAGTATAACACTCATGATGCTGTTGAGTGAGGACTTAATCTACCCTCCTCGATAACCGTGAGGTGTCAAAACGCAAACAAGCAACGCTAACAAAGACTATCGGGTGAGTACCATGTCTCCAGCAGTCATGACGATGATGGCAATACGAGCAAGTAGTACCCCGATAATCACTGTGGCACATCACATCGAAGAACGCACTCGAAGGCACGCGTAACTCGATCGTCGCACTGAATATTGAATATATAGATACGTATATACGACTTTTTTGTGATTTATTTATAATAAATAAATAATAATATAAATATATGGAAATGTGGCCCAAACTATCGCAACGCACCAAAAACGAGGATCGAAAGGCCAGCCTATCGGACAGGACAGGCCAGCCGATCGAACAGGCCAGCCTATCGGACAGGACAGGCCAGCCGACAGGACAGGCCAGTCGACAGGACAGGCCAGCCGATCGAACAGGCCAGCCTATCGGACAGGACAGGCCAGCCGACAGGACAGGCCAGCCGATCGAACAGGCCAGCCTATCGGACAAGACAGGCCAGCCTGCCCTCCTTTCCTTCCTCCTTGCCTATAAATACCCCTCTTCACCCCCAAACACTTGTTGTTGCTGCTGCTACTCGACCAGGACGCTCTTGACCACTTTTCTCTCGATTTCTCCCGATTCTTGTAAGTTTTCAACCCAAATTTTGTACTTCTATGATCTATGTTCAATCCTACACCTTTCTACCTTTCAAATTCCAACTTTCAACCGTGAAATCTCTGGATTCTGGGGCATTCTAGGGTGATGTCACCATGAAGTTCTTATGAACTTCAAGAGAAATGTCAACCCAAGCAAGAATGACTCGGATCCAGGTGATTTCCAAATGGTTTTACATAAATCTCGCCTAAATCTATGTTTTCCAACCAAGAAGTTACAGATTTGAGGTGTTCTAGAGTGATGTCATCATGAAGTACTTAGAAACTTCAAGTGTTGGCCTCATTCCACTAAGAACAACTCAGATCCAAGGGATTCCGCAAGAATAATCAAGGTTTTCACATAAGATCTATACTGGAATCAGAGCTTATACCGACCTTCTACTCATTCTTAGTGTCGTGTTGGTCAAAGATCTGATTCTTAACGATAAGACGACCAAGTTCGGGTTAAACACGGAAAAATCACCAAGAACGGCCAGTTCTGATGGAACGGGGTGATTCCCGGCCGTTAGAACAGGTCGGAATTGATGGGGTTTCAGTTGTTCAACACGTCACGACAACGTCTCGACCAAAACCACCGAAGAACTCGCGAAAATCGCCGAAAACAGCTGGACAGGCTGGCCGATCGAGCGGCCCAGTCGATCGAGCGGCCCAGTCGATCGAGCGGCCCAGCCGATCGGCTGGACAAGCCGATCGAACGGCCCACTCGATCGAATGGCCCACTCGATCGAGCAGCCCGGTCGATCGAGCGGTCCATCTGAATGGGCCAGCTCAATTCAACTTTTCGTCCAATTTCACGTAATTCGATACCGTTTAACGCGTAATCCAATACTCATGCAATTAATCTAAAATCAGGACATTCTCAGGCACCATCCCGCCAATCCAACCGAATACGCACTGTGAGTATACTCGACCCCTTTTATCGAATTTTGGGTGTAACATACGTTCCTTATAAATCGAACTCATCAAACGAATGATTCAAATTGTTAATCTATCACTTGCGAATAACTGTTTGCATAGATATACGTGATGCTAGTTGCATGTATGCTAGGACTTATACTCGTGACGTCCCACCCAGACTAGTATAGTACTATTGCGCCCGACGGGGTCTAGTTATGCCATCGAAGAGTCGAGCATCGAGGACTTAGCTGGTAGTATCATTTTTGTGAGTATATATGTCGTGTACTACGTTTATGCATGTGGAAATTCGCAGCACTTTTAATGTATTATACTATTACATATCAAACCTGTATACTCGCCAATACTTTTGTATTGATAATATTTTAACGTATGTTGCAGGTTTAGTCGAAGTCTACATCAAATCAAGCTAGGAAGTCTATAAACTCACCTAAATTCTAGGTTGACGGATTTGAATTGTTCGAGAGGACAAGGAATCTGTGATAACTTATGTGATTGTATTGTTTGTTAGTATGGGATGACAAATGTAATGAATATTATCGCAATATAGTTGTTATGGATTCTCTTGAGCAATCTGATTCGCCTAGTGCCGCGCCCCGATGATTCCGCCATCGGTTGGGGTGTGACAGATTGGTATTAGAGCCATAACTATAGGGAATTAGGCAAGATTCGACCTAGTCCGGGTCGACGTCTTAGAGAACAACCTAGTCTATAGTCTAAGCACCCACAGGCCGCCTCGTACAAACCTAGTAGGGTTTGTATTGCGCCTACCTGATGCTTCTGGTCGAAATTGCAAAAACTATGACTTTGTGTGAACCCGGCATACTACAACTTCACACGAAGAAGCCTTTCCTAAGGCTGGAATACTACTTAGCCTTTCCTAAGGCTGGAATACTACTTAGCCTTTCCTAAGGCGGACATGATACACATGTTTTCGAAAATACTCGCATCTCACAATCGAGCGATCCAATCGAGACCAGGTGTGAAAACCAGTAACTCTCGATAGGGTTGCTCACTCAGCGCATTTTTCTAGCACGAGAACCTTTCGTTGAGTTAGGAGTGACATCCATACCTCGACGAAAGCCTCCCTTTCGAAATTCTAATGAAGCTCTCGGATTCATTCGATGAGCGTAACCACAAATTGGGAACGAAACTGTTAAGTCAGGGGTGAAACCCGTACCTTAATGAACCGTTCCACTCCCTAAAATATTTTTCAAAAAAAAAAAAAGCTCTCACCAGGGACTCGACCATCACAATGACTCGAGCCTCGCGATGATTTGGAGGATAAATGTTGTGAGATGCATCCCAGTGGAAGCATAAACCCCCAGAGTCAACGCGTGTGCACGAACTTGTTGGGTGTGATTGAGTTACCTTGGGTAGTCGACGCCTAAAACACCCGAGGCACTCCGAGTATCTTAATAAGCCTACAACTCACCGGATTTTACGAATTGATGAACTCAGTTACGTTTTATGTGTTTAATTGCGATTATCAATTTTCGCTCCCTGTTTTACAAAGCGCACAACTCGCACAGCCATCGCAATCCAAAACAAAGACCGAATGATCGCAACAAAACTAATGTCCGATTTCTCTCGCAATCCCTCCCTTAACGCGTCCTCGTGCATTCTAAACCGTAATATATGTGTGTGTAAGTATGAACTACAACTATCTATATCTAAGTACAATCAAGACATTGTGTGAAAAAGCTAGGAAGTTCCGTGTCTCCTATGTGGCTCCTATGTGAAGTCTATTTATATTACACGTTACAAGTTTCGACCGCGCTCAATCGCATCGTAAACTCGAAACCATTATGATCGAATCTCATTCCAAATCTCTCTCTGTCTAGATGCCTTCCAGCAACTCTATCTCGAAACGAATAGCTAGAAGAAGAGCCAAACGAAGCGCCGATAAGAGGATTGCCTCGCTTGTGACCAAGGAAGTGGTCAAGCTCATTCCTCAAATTGTCGCTCAAGTGCACTCTCTCAGCAACGCTCGAGCCGCGAAGGACTCTAAGACGGAAGAGCCGCAATCTACTTTCCTCTACAAACACTTCAAAGCCTGTGACCCGATGGAATTCACAGGTGAAGGAGGTGCGACCCAACTACTCCAGTGGTTCGATTCTATCGAAGTCACCCTTCGACAAACTGGGTGTCCCGATAGTTTCCGTACTACTTGTGCTACCGGGGTATTTCAATCACGAGCACTCGACTGGTGGACCGCCGAACGCAACAAACGTGGGATCTCCGCAGCTTACGCCCTCTCTTGGGACGAGCTGAAGGAACTTATGAAGGAAGAATATTGTCCCCCTCATGAAGTCCAGAAGCTAGAAAACGAATTTTGGGAAATCAAGCAAACCGAAGGTGACAATGCTGACTACACAGCAAGGTTCAAGCAGCTTAGTGCAATCTGCCCAAGTCAAGTTGACACTCCAAGGAAAGCCATCGCGAAGTACCTCCGCGGCTTACCTGAGTGTGTGGGTGATTTCGTAGAAGCTGCAAGGCCTGCTACCATCGAAGAAGCCTACCGTTTAGCCGCAGAGATCAACAGTAAACGAGTCTTGGACGGGTTCTTCTCCAAAAAGCCTGTCAAACAAGCTCATCAAGCAATCATCCTCAACTCATCCGACGATTCCTCTGGCGAATCGGACGAGGAATCATCCGGCTACTCCTCTGAAGGTTCCTCTAAGGATCGCTCCGACAATGTCTCTGTCAAATCATCAGGCGAATCCGACAACGACACTGCATCATCTCAGGAAGCTCAACTTAGCCGCAAACGAAAGACCGTGAGCCCAGACTCTTCAACAACTGGGCTGCCGCAACCCGAACCTCTCCGATCAGTCCCAGTTCAACCGAAACGTGCTTACAATGGGCCTCATCCCCTGTGTTTCACGTGCACGTACCATCACCCGCCAAAAGCAAATTGTCGCTATTGCACAAATTGCAACTGGTATGGTCATCGTACACAGCACTGCCGCGCAGGACCGCAACTCTGAAGGAAGTCAGCAACACCAACAGTCTCCGCAAGCGTCCTCCACAACAACGTTATTTTGCTTCTAATGTTGTTGTAATAATACGACTTATCGCTACCGTTTTCTTTTATATGTGAAGCTTATTTCATCTATCGTCGCATGTGGACTCTATTTCTCTTTTACTCTAGCACCATCTAAACGCTAGCACTATGTACTATATAACGTATTTTACCCTTACAACACTCTTAGAATGAGGTACAATATACATGCAAGGAACAACTAATCGCGGGTGCACACGGGATTATTTTGGTCAGTGCACGGAGATCGTAGTGAAGTTCTAATGGTGCCATAACGTTTAAAAGCATGATCAAGGGTTTTGGCCATGTCAACAAAGCGTGACACCAAAGCACGGGGCATAAGTAGTAGGGGTGACGCAAGGTGTGTTTACCATACTACCGAAGCTTCGTGAAGAAAGTGCCATGTGGAGTTGGACGTTATTAGACCTATTATATTATAATGGTTATTTTCGACACGATACAAATCGATCACAAGGCGTAACAAAACTAAAATCGCATCACTGCGAGACTTCGCGTAAGTCAGCGTACGCAACACAATTGCCACATCGATGGACTTAGGTAAGTTCACCCCGAAGAGCAATTGGAGCAACGCAAGACCGGTCGTGAGTCCATGACGCAACTCAATCGCAGTTTTGCTGGATCCATCTCGCAATCTAAATCACTCGATTATATGGCTCGAAATCACAATCGCATCATGTGTTCATCTCGCAATCTCTAACGCTGGTTATTGACTATTGTGTGAACTTCTACCGCCTGGTGTGGATCGCTTATTTCAGATCGCTAGACGAGTACCGAAAATCACTCGTCGCTTTTCGCTTTAACGCATTTCGCGCCTATTTCATCGACTCGATACTCTCATCGCGTGTCGCTATCACTCATAGATACTCGAGTTATCTGTGTTATCTTAGCAGGCACGACCTCGCTTCACGAGACAAAACTAATAGGGTCGAAACATGGTGGTGTTTTGACCATATTAGCAGACTTTCGTGGAAAAAGGCCATGCGGGCTAGCAATGGTTACTGTTTGTGGTGTATTCAACTCAATCAAATCGCATAACGTCCGCAACGCAACAATCATCACTTATCATCTATCAGGGTCTAATGCCTAACGATATTCGGTTATCGCTTGGAAGTCATAACAGTTGTATGGAATTAGGGTACATGACATCACTTCACGGGACAAAACTAACATGGGAAACGTGGTGTTTTCTATATTAGCAACTCTCGTGGAAACATGCCATGTAAGGTTTTATGTGGAACGAATCGAAATCGCATCTAGTCGAATCAAAATCGCGTCATTCGCTATCGCTTATCAATCATCGTCTAACCCAGTGTACCATGTCAATGTTTCGTATAATCAAACTACTCGCACTCGCTATCAACGCTTTGTCAGTGACCAATTCACTTCAATTCAAGACTCGGTCTAACCTCCTATCGCTTAGACCGAGGAATCGAAACTCTATCGGTGTCTTATCGGCACGCGTGACACCGCCTCACGAAACAGAGATAATATGGGTAAAACATGGTGGATACGCCGCTGGTACTTCCTATATATAAGTGTTTTAATCATATTAACAAACTTTTGTGGGAAAATGCCACGTGGGGCCCGATGTAAATTATTTTTCCGTCGTATTAAAGAAAACCAATTTTTTTTATAAAATTTTATTAAAACCGATTGGACAAGTGAAATTTCCTTACAACATGGAGAAGACATCGAAACAGTTTAGCTCCATGCCCAATGGGAGTTTCATAAGTCCAGTATTTCCTTAAAACTTTTGCAATGACAGAAAGGAATCTTCCTAAGAACGATGGCTCGACAATCGAGTTTCAGCTCGAACCCACATTGCAGGAAAATTTTCTTAAAACTTATTTTGCCGCCGAATTCTTTTAAAATGTATGACTCAAAATCTGTTATCAAACTAACAAAAACCCTCCCCATAGCGCTGGTGTGGACATCGATGCAGTTAGCGCCGCGCCATAAGGGGATTTTCCTAAATATCTTCAAAGATTAATCGATTATCGGTAAGTTTAAAATGTTATGGAATCGCTTTAGTGTGTGTTACCGCTTTTGGCTAATCGAATCGTATTTCCTCACCGTTCTCGCTCGTCAAACCTTTAATCGATCGCTCGCTTATCTAGACGCTTTTAATCGCTACTCTCATTCGCATCAACTCTTACGACCCTACTAATGGATTAATTTCGTGACAAAATTTCCTAAAGCAGGGGAGACTGTAACAACCCGCACTTTCGTGCGTTGTTACTACTCGATACACTCGTTACGCCTAGCACCAGAGATTCGGATCATAATGTAACTATATCAGATATATCGCTAAATCGAAGTATAATCGAATAATTACGCATATCCTATCGCTATTACAAACCTATTTTCATAGAGTATAACACTCACGATGCTGTTGAGTGAGGACTTAATCTACCCTCCTCGATAACCGTGAGGTGTCAAAACGTAAACAAGCAACGCTAACAAAGACTATCGGGTGAGTACCATGTCTCCAGCAGTCATGACGATGATGGCAATACGAGCAAGTAGTACCCCGATAATCACTGTGGCACATCACATCGAAGAACGCACTCGAAGGCACGCGTAACTCGATCGTCGCACTGAATATTGAATATATAGATACGTATATACGACTTTTTTTTGATTTATTTATAATAAATAAATAATAATATAAATATATGGAAATGTGGCCCAAACTATCGCAATGCACCAAAAACGAGGATCGAAAGGCCAGCCTATCGGACAGGACAGGCCAGCCGACACGACAGGCCAGCCGACAGGACAGACCAGCCGATCGAACAGGCCAGCCTATCGGACAGGACAGGACAGGCCAGCCGACAGGATAGGCCAGCCGATCGAACAGGCCAGCCTCTCGGACAGGACAGGCCAACCGATCGAACAGGCCAGCCTATCGGACAAGACAGGCCAACCTGCCCTCCTTTCCTTCCTCCTTGCCTATAAATACCCCTCTTCACCCCAAACACTTGTTGTTGCTGCTGCTACTCGACCAGGACGCTCTTGACCACTTTTCTCTCGATTTCTCCCGATTCTTGTAAGTTTTCAACCCAAATTTTGTACTTCTATGATCTATGTTCAATCCTACACCTTTCTACCTTTCAAATTCCAACTTTCAACCGTGAAATCTCTGGATTCTGGGGCATTCTAGGGTGATGTCACCATGAAGTTCTTATGAACTTCAAGAGAAATGTCAACCCAAGCAAGAATGACTCGGATCCAGGTGATTTCCAAATGGTTTTACATAAATCTCGCCTAAATCTATGTTTTCCAACCAAGAAGTTACAGATTTGAGGTGTTCCAGAGTGATGTCATCATGAAGTACTTAGAAACTTCAAGTGTTGGCCTCATTCCACTAAGAACAACTCAGATCCAAGGGATTCCGCAAGAATAATCAAGGTTTTCACATCAGATCTATACTTAAAACGATAGAATCAGAGCTTATACCGACCTTCTACTCATTCTTAGTGTCGTGTTGGTCAAAGATCTGATTCTTAACGATAAGACGACCAAGTTCGGGTTAAACACGGAAAAATCACCAAGAACGGCCAGTTCTGATGGAACGGGGTGATTCCCGGCCGTTAGAACAGGTCGGAATTGATGGGGTTTCAGTTGTTCAACACGTCACGACAACGTCTCGACCAAAACCACCGAAGAACTCGCGAAAATCGCCGAAAACAGCTGGACAGGCTGGCCGATCGAGCGGCCCAGTCGATCGAGCGGCCCAGCCGATCGGCTGGTGTAACAACTGTCACGAAAATCCATAATTAGGATGGTAATTAGGTAATAAGGAAACCCTAATTGAGAAACCCAAGTAATTCCGCATAAACCCTAAAATTTTTATAACAATCGGAATTAGGATCAGGGCCCCTAAAACTCAGGGGGGGTTAAACCCTATTGATGTTTATCTTCTAAATTGCTGTAGAAACGAAATTGATTCGTTTAACTTGCTCACCAAGGCTAGTTTGGACACGAAACAACCTAGGCTAAGAAATAGACCCGTCGCGCCACGCGACGGGTACAACCGTCTCTCTCGCGTGGCGCGAGGGAGTGTATTTTTCAGATATAAATAGAGGGGATTGGCACTCGAAGTTCGGTGTTCATTCGACGTCCCAACTCTTAATACTCTCTGAGATATAGACGAAATAGTTCACAAACACACACGATTATCGAAACGCTGCCGCAATCAGGGTAATAACTCGATCGCTATTACGATTCAACGTCCGATCGATTATAACTATCCAACGATAGTCCAGGTGCTGCTCAATTGAGCTTGTACTTTGATTATTCGTCGTGATTTCGACTTGAATATTAGAGTGCTGTTCGAATTCGGACTATGCTCTGTTATTCGTTGTGAATCCGATTGAATTATCGAGTATTGCACTGATTAATCGTTGTGAAGGTTTAATCTCGTGAATTGACGTAATTGCTGTATTAGTTACTAACCTGCCTGTGTGTGCATTGTGTTAAACTAGGTGTAATCAAGGCTAATCAGTAGGCTTATATCTATTGCTCGTTAATCTGCAATGTGAGTCATTCTTCTTTTTAAACTGTTTTCTCACCGTTTGTGAGTAAATATTACAATACCTCAAATTATTTTCAAGGTTATAGTTACAGGGATTAAGTCTTTGTAATCACCAAATTACAGCTGGTATGTGGGGTATTGTGCACATTACTGTTATTATCACTCTATGTGAGTGAATATTACTCTATGTGAGTTATTATTACTCTGTGTGAGTACACCGTCACTATTTGGGCAACGGGACCCAATAGTGGTATGACCACAGTCACAGAAATGAATCGAGTGACAAATACCCATTCTTGATAATTGGTTGATAGAAACATTGTAATCGCTCTTAATACTGTAAATTATAACTAACGGGTCGTTTTAGAAAACAGAATGATTCACTCAGTATTTCCCGCTGACAAAACCTTTTTCAAACATGTTTCAGGTGATCTGTGTGATCCAGGAAAAGTGCAGTAACGCACTATCAAGCTCAGAGAAGTGGCTCAGTGTAAATAAATGAATAAAACATGTTTTGAAAAATAAAGATTTCTGTGTGAAATCAACCTATTGTAAATTATGGGATTTATCCTTTAAACTTTGTGTAATATATTAAACGAGCATATTTCACGGATAAAAGATCCTGTTATAAAAAGACTTCCGCTACCGCATTAATTAAATACCACGGGAACTGCCTCGCGGTCCCCCGACTCCGTCCAGGGTGGGTCGAGGGGCCGTGACAGCGAAGGTGGTATCAGAGCTAATAATTAAATTGAGCTACTGATCGAGCCACTGATTAAGCCTAAATTAAGCATTTTGGACCACAGTGCTTAATTTTACTAATTATTATTCTATGATTATTTGTTTTATTAACTGGCTATTTTTAGTTACAGTATGGGTAAGCAAAAGCTGTCTGCTATCTACCACAAACTAGATGTGGCATCTTCTTCTAGAAACCGAGTAAACCTAGAAGAAGGAATTTTTGTCCGCAAAGCAAACTATGAGAATCCTCTTTCCCCAGAGAAAAGGGATTCGATACTTAAAAAGAGTCAGAAACCCCGAACCAAGAGAGTTAGGTTTAACCCAGAAGTTCAAGAATTGGGTAATAGTACACCTTGGGAAGATAAAATAGACGGGAAATGGGCAAATCTCTATATGCTAGCTACTGTAGCAGAAAATGTTAATCTCTAAAATATCCGATAAGTTGGGTCTAGTAAGAGAAATCACAATCCCGTAAATAAATAAAATCCCAGTGTGTTTATTTCAGTTATTTTTGTACAAAAAGTAATATGCAATAAAACTTCAGTGTTTGTTTGTTAAACTTTGTTCCAAAGTTTTAACATTGCATTTTTGCATATATACTATGCAGCATGAATGAGATGTCGGAAACATTCCAGAATCTCAACTTATATCCAGTACCTATCGAAGTCTCTCACGACTTTACTGGTTACATTGCTGACATAGAAGAACTTGTGGAATTCAAAGCTCCACCGCTGGAAAAAGCCAAACCAAAAAAGAAGAGAAGATACGTAGGATGGAGGAAAGTACGCCGTAGGAAAACTGCCACTAGGAAACTCCCTAAAATAGAAAATCCTGTGATCATGAACAAGGGAAAGGAAATAGAAACTGGAGAAGGTTCGAAATCACCTGAAAAAGAAATAGGAATAGATCTGAAGCAAAAGGGAATAGAGATTGGCGAAAGCTCTAAACAGTCTGAGGAAATCACGTTCCAGGACGAAATAGATCGCCTATTAGAGAACTGTGATGTTTTAGAGCCTATCAACGATAATCTCTTTTCTTACCCGGCTACAGTTCAATTCCCACTAAATCTAGGACTAGTTATTCCAGACCCACTAGTTCATACCAGACCATTAGGCCAAATGGAGGAATGGTGGACTAACGACTGGCAATTCCAAAACATAGTTAACAGTCCTTACAGTTTCCTTCCACAATTTGACCCAGAACCACTCCCAAATCCTCCCATGAGTAATAAAAACCTAGCTGAACTCCGTCAGTTCGGTGAAGAACTGATAGGTACAGGTAGTAGGATCAGGGAAATGGGAGAGCATCTAACTTGGAAGTACGATGAGAGGGAGCATCGTTACTAGAACCGTCAGTTAAACCACAGAAAGCCGTATTATATGATAGTAACTTAAAATTCTGTAAAATGGGCAATAAAACTCTGTAAGATACGGTGTGTATGGATGCATATACAATATACTAACAAAGTAAAAGTCGAGAAATCGACAATTTTGGTTATATTCGTATGTTGTGATAATCTATGTGTATCTATGTGAATTTTGTCATTGATAAGTTAGACACTAATAATTTTACCAATTAGCAGATGGAAAACGCTAACAATGAACCAATTAATGAAGTAAATCAATCTGAGCAAGAACAGGAAGATCAATATATAACTCGACAAGATATCGAGCATTTTATCGCCCAAGGGATAGCTCATGCTATTCCAGAAATTGTAGCTGCTGTTCGAAAACCTGCCGAACCACAATTAATTCCTAGTAAACGTATTCCAGAAGATAACGGCAGTAACAGCATAAATGGAGGCGGCAATCATGACAATCATGATCTGCAGCAGGCCCCACTCCCTAAAAGAATGAAAGCTGCAACGCCTGGTTGCACTTACAAAGAATTTCTTGCTTGCAAACCCGCTGAATTTGCAGGTAACGAAGGGGCAACTGCAACACTGCGTTGGTTAGAGAAAACCGAAGCAGTAATTGCAATAAGCAAATGTGCCACAGAGGATCAAGTGATGTATGCATCAAATCTGTTCAAAGAAGGAGCATTAGAATGGTGGAACACGGTCCTTCAGGCAAAAGGAAGAAGGATAGCCTATGCAATGAGTTGGGAAGAATTTAAGAGTCTGGTAGAAAGAAAATTCTGTCCCGAATACGAGAAGGAACAAATTGCAAAAAAGTTCCTAAGTCATCGTATGCTAGGAGTAGATTGTCGGGGATATACTTCGACATTCTTTGAATACACAAGGGTAGTGCCATCACTGGCTTCGCCAGAACCGGTACTTATCTCTCGTTACATCTGGGGGTTAATTAGTGAAATCCGAAACATCGTTAAAGCTGCGAGACCTCGTACTATTGACGATGCTGTAGAATTAGCTAATACCCTAACAGATGAGTTGGTACGCACAAGAGAGGAAGATCGCAAGAAGGAATTAGCTCAAAAGATTACCCAAGGATTCCGTGCGGGTAATACCAAGAAAAGAGGAACAGGGCAATCCTCATCATCTCCTTTCTGCAAAATTTGCAAAAAGAAGCATTATGGACAATGCAACATGGTTTGCAATTTTTGCAAAATGAAAGGACATCGGGAAGAAGACTGCAGGAAGAAAACAAGAGTTTGTTATAATTGCAGAGAAAGGGGACATTTCCAATTTGAATGTCCTAAGTTAGCTAAACCTGTAGTTAACCAAGCCAAACCCACGGAAGGAACAACCAAGAAAAATGCTCGTGCATTCCAGCTGACCACTCAAGAGGCCGAACTCATTCCAGATGTGATAGTTGGTACGTTCTTAGTTCACAACGTATTTGCAAAAGTATTATTTGACTCTGGTGCGAACCAAAGTTTTATAAATACTTTATTTTGCCAAGATCTTAAGTTACCTTTAACCACTCTTAGGCAAATCTTCACAGTAGAAACCGCAGAAGGAAATTCTGTGAAAATAGATAAAATCTGGCAAGAAGGAAAAATAGAACTATTAGGCCATAAGTTTTCTGCAAATTTGTTACCAATGAATTTAGCAGGATTCGATGTAGTATTAGGAATGGATTGGTTAATAGCCAACCATGCACGAATCCTATGTGACAAAAATGCAGTAGAAATTCAAACACCTACAGGAGAAGTAATTTTAATTACCGGAGATAGACCTCGAAAGCCACTAAAATTCATCTCAGTAATGAAATTGGCTAGTTATTCAAGAAAACAGGAAATGGTGTATATGATTTCAGTAACCATTAACACTAAGGATAAGGAACTTCAGGATATTCCGGTAGTGTCAGAATACCCAGACGTTTTTCCAGAAGAATTACCTGGATTACCACCTGATAGGGAAGTAGAGTTTAGAATTCATTTAATTCCAGGTACTGCACCAATAGCTAAAGCACCATATAGATTAGCACCTACCGAAATGCTAGAATTGAAAAAGCAATTAGATGAATTATTAAGCAAAGGATTTATACAACCTAGTTCATCCCCTTGGGGTGCACCAGTACTGTTTGTGAAAAAGAAAGATGGATCGATGAGAATGTGTATCGATTATAGAGAATTGAATAAGGTTACGATTAAGAATCGATACCCACTACCTAGGATTGACGATCTTTTTGATCAATTGCAAGGAGCTAGGTATTTCTCAAAGATAGATTTAAGATCCGGATACCATCAGTTGAAAGTACAAGAAGAAGACATACCTAAAACTGCTTTCAGAACTAGGTATGGTCATTATGAGTTTACAGTCATGCCCTTTGGATTAACGAATGCCCCAGCAGCATTCATGGACATGATGAATCGAATCTGTAAACCATATTTGGATAAATTTGTAATCGTTTTCATCGACGATATACTTATTTACTCCAAAAGCCAAAAGGAACATTGTGAGCATTTACACGTTCTCTTAACTTTGTTAAGAAAAGAAAGGCTTTATGCCAAATTCTCGAAATGTGAATTTTGGCTGCAAGAAGTACAATTCTTAGGTCATGTGGTAAATCATGAAGGTATCCATGTAGATCCTGCTAAGATAGAAGCCATTACAAAATGGAAAGTTCCACAAACAGCTATGGAGATAAGAAGTTTTCTAGGCTTAGCTGGATACTATAGACGATTTATCAAAGATTTTTCTAAGATAGCCGTACCATTAACTAAGTTAACCTGTAAAGCTGCTAAGTTTGAATGGGGACCTAAACAAGAAGAAGCATTTAAGATTTTAAAGCATAGGTTGACGAATGCACCAATCTTAGCTTTACCCGAAGGAACAGAAGATTTTGAAGTATATTGTGATGCTTCAAAATTAGGCTATGGATGTGTGTTAATGCAACGCAAGAAGGTAATTGCGTATGCTTCAAGACAATTGAAAAAGCACGAAGAAAATTATACGACTCATGATCTAGAATTAGGAGCCATAATTTTTGCCCTTAAGATATGGAGACATTATCTGTATGGAAGTAAGTTTACTGTTTATACAGATCATAAAAGTTTAAGATATATATTTGGGCAAAAAGAATTAAACATGAGGCAAAGAAGATGGATGGAGATGCTAAGTGATTACGACTGTGATATCCAATATCACGAAGGAAAGGCAAATGTAGTTGCAGATGCCTTAAGTCGTAAGTACCCTGAGAAACAGAAACGAGTCCGTGCTCTGGGATTAAATCTACAAGTGGATTTAATGGCACAAATTAAAGAAGTTCAGAAAACAGCAATCCAAGATGATGCTGAAGGAATGAAAGGTTACCTAAAAGAATTAGAACAAGGAAATGATGGAATTTGGAAATTCCATAAGAAACGAATTTGGGTACCTAAGCAAGGAGAGTTAAGAAATAAGATTTTAGAAGAAGCTCATAAATCTAGGTATACTATGCACCCAGGAAATAATAAGATGTACCAAGATTTAAAGAATAATTTCTGGTGGATAGGAATGAAAAAGGATATAGCCGAATACGTATCCAAATGCTTAACTTGTTCACAAGTTAAAGCTGAACACCAGAAACCTTCAGGATTACTACAACAGTTAGAAATGCCTGTATGGAAATGGGAACTCATAACAATGGATTTTGTTACAAAGTTACCCAAAACCAAAAGAGGTAATGATGCAATTTGGGTAATTGTAGACCGATTAACCAAGTCAGCTCATTTCCTACCAATGAAAGAAACCTTTAGCATGGAAAGGTTAGCACAACTGTACGTGGACGAGGTAGTATCCCTACATGGAGTCCCGCTCTCTATTGTATCGGATAGAGATAGTCGTTTTACATCGCATTTCTGGAAAAGTTTTCAGAAAGCAATGGGAACTCGACTAAATCTAAGTACTGCTTATCATCCACAAACAGACGGACAGAGTGAAAGGACAATACAAACGCTAGAAGACATGCTCCGAGCATGTGTAATTGACTTTGGTGGTAATTGGGATAGCCATTTGCCATTAATTGAATTCTCCTATAACAATAGTTATCATTCAAGCATCGAAGCTGCACCATTCGAAGCATTGTATGGACGCAAGTGCAGAACTCCAGTATGTTGGGCAGAAATCGGAGAAAGTCAATTATCAGGACCTGAAATTGTACAGGAAACCATTGACAAGATAACTCAGATTAAGGAAAGATTGAAAACGGCTCGGGATCGTCAGAAGAGCTATGCAGACAATCGTCGCAAGCCTTTAGAATTTCAAATAGGAGATAAGGTACTTTTAAAAGTTTCTCCTTGGAAAGGAATAGTACGCTTCGGTAAGAAAGGAAAGCTAAGTCCAAGGTACGTTGGACCATTCCCAGTGATTCAACGAATCGGACCAGTTGCTTATCGTTTACAACTACCAGAAGAATTATCTGGAGTACATGATGTATTTCATGTATCCAATCTCAAGAAATGTTTAGCAGATGAATCCCTGGTAGTACCTCTTCAAGATGTAGAGGTGAACGAAAAGTTGAAGTTTATAGAGAAACCACTACAGATCGAGGACAGAAAAGTCAAGTTTCTCAAGCACAAACGACTAGTACTGGTCAAAGTCAACTTTCAACCGTGAAATCTCTGGATTCTGGGGCATTCTAGGGTGATGTCACCATGAAGTTCTTATGAACTTCAAGAGAAATGTCAACCCAAGCAAGAATGACTCGGATCCAGGTGATTTCCAAATGGTTTTACATAAATCTCGCCTAAATCTATGTTTTCCAACCAAGAAGTTACAGATTTGAGGTGTTCCAGAGTGATGTCATCATGAAGTACTTAGAAACTTCAAGTGTTGGCCTCATTCCACTAAGAACAACTCAGATCCAAGGGATTCCGCAAGAATAATCAAGGTTTTCACATCAGATCTATACTTAAAACGATAGAATCAGAGCTTATACCGACCTTCTACTCATTCTTAGTGTCGTGTTGGTCAAAGATCTGATTCTTAACGATAAGACGACCAAGTTCGGGTTAAACACGGAAAAATCACCAAGAACGGCCAGTTCTGATGGAACGGGGTGATTCCCGGCCGTTAGAACAGGTCGGAATTGATGGGGTTTCAGTTGTTCAACACGTCACGACAACGTCTCGACCAAAACCACCGAAGAACTCGCGAAAATCGCCGAAAACAGCTGGACAGGCTGGCCGATCGAGCGGCCCAGTCGATCGAGCGGCCCAGCCGATCGGCTGGTGTAACAACTGTCACGAAAATCCATAATTAGGATGGTAATTAGGTAATAAGGAAACCCTAATTGAGAAACCCAAGTAATTCCGCATAAACCCTAAAATTTTCATAACAATCGGAATTAGGATCAGGGCCCCTAAAACTCAGGGGGGGTTAAACCCTATTGATGTTTATCTTCTAAATTGCTGTAGAAACGAAATTGATTCGTTTAACTTGCTCACCAAGGCTAGTTTGGACACGAAACAACCTAGGCTAAGAAATAGACCCGTCGCGCCACGCGACGGGTACAACCGTCTCTCTCGCGTGGCGCGAGGGAGTGTATTTTTCAGATATAAATAGAGGGGATTGGCACTCGAAGTTCGGTGTTCATTCGACGTCCCAACTCTTAATACTCTCTGAGATATAGACGAAATAGTTCACAAACACACACGATTATCGAAACGCTGCCGCAATCAGGGTAATAACTCGATCGCTATTACGATTCAACGTCCGATCGATTATAACTATCCAACGATAGTCCAGGTGCTGCTCAATTGAGCTTGTACTTTGATTATTCGTCGTGATTTCGACTTGAATATTAGAGTGCTGTTCGAATTCGGACTATGCTCTGTTATTCGTTGTGAATCCGATTGAATTATCGAGTATTGCACTGATTAATCGTTGTGAAGGTTTAATCTCGTGAATTGACGTAACTGCTGTATTAGTTACTAACCTGCCTGTGTGTGCATTGTGTTAAACTAGGTGTAATCAAGGCTAATCAGTAGGCTTATATCTATTGCTCGTTAATCTGCAATGTGAGTCATTCTTCTTTTTAAACTGTTTTCTCACCGTTTGTGAGTAAATATTACAATACCTCAAATTATTTTCAAGGTTATAGTTACATGGATTAAGTCTTTGTAATCACCAAATTACAGCTGGTATGTGGGGTATTGTGCACATTACTGTTATTATCACTCTATGTGAGTGAATATTACTCTATGTGAGTTATTATTACTCTGTGTGAGTACACCGTCACTATTTGGGCAACGGGACCCAATAGTGGTATGACCACAGTCACAGAAATGAATCGAGTGACAAATACCCATTCTTGATAATTGGTTGATAGAAACATTGTAATCGCTCTTAATACTGTAAATTATAACTAACGGGTCGTTTTAGAAAACAGAATGATTCACTCAGTATTTCCCGCTGACAAAACCTTTTTCAAACATGTTTCAGGTGATCTGTGTGATCCAGGAAAAGTGCAGTAAAGCACTATCAAGCTCAGAGAAGTGGCTCAGTGTAAATAAATGAATAAAACATGTTTTGAAAAATAAAGATTTCTGTGTGAAATCAACCTATTGTAAATTATGGGATTTATCCCTTAAACTTTGTGTAATATATTAAACGAGCATATTTCACGGATAAAAGATCCTGTTATAAAAAGACTTCCGCTACCGCATTAATTAAATACCACGGGAACTGCCTCGCGGTCCCCCGACTCCGTCCAGGGTGGGTCGAGGGGCCGTGACAGCTGGACAAGCCGATCGAACGGCCCACTCGATCGAATGGCCCACTCGATCGAGCAGCCCGGTCGATCGAGCGGTCCATCCGAATGGGCCAGCTCAATTCAACTTTTCGTCCAATTTCACGTAATTCGATACCGTTTAACGCGTAATCCAATACTCATGCAATTAATCTAAAATCAGGACATTCTCAGGCACCATCCCGTCAATCCAACCGAATACGCACTGTGAGTATACTCGACCCCTTTTATCGAATTTTGGGTGTAACATACGTTCCTTATAAATCGAACTCATCAAACGAATGATTCAAATTGTTAATCTATCACTTGCGAATAACTGTTTGCATAGATATACGTGATGCTAGTTGCATGTATGCTAGGACTTATACTCGTGACGTCCCACCCAGACTAGTATAGTACTATTGCGCCCGACGGGGTCTAGTTATGCCATCGAAGAGTCGAGCATCGAGGACTTAGCTTGTAGTATCAGTTTTGTGAGTATATATGTCGTGTACTACGTTTATGCATGTGGAAATTCGCAGCACTTTTAATCTATTATACTATTACATATCAAACCTGTATACTCGCCAATACTTTTATATTGACAATATTTTAACGTATGTTGCAGGTTTAGTCGAAGTCTACATCAAATCAAGCTAGGAAGTGTAGAAACTCACCTAAATTCTAGGTTGACAGATTTGAATTGTTCGAGAGGACAAGGAATCTGTGATAACTTATGTGATTGTATTGTTTGTTAGTATGGGATGACAAATGTAATGAATATTATCGCAATATAGTTGTTATGGATTCTCTTGAGCAATCTGATTCGCCTAGTGCCGCGCCCCGATGATTCCGCCATCGGTTGGGATGTGACATCTAGAGTCTTGCTAGTGTTTTAATGAAATTTTTAATATAAGTTGTTGACTTCTACTAGTCTACTAAGATAAATTCTTTGTATTAAAATACACGTCATCCATTTGGGTTATACTGCTAAGTGCTAACGAACTGAATTAATACTAACCAAACATCGGTATGGATACAGCATTATCAGGACCATATATTTTTCGCCGCATTAAGGCGAGAAAAATATTAGTTATATGCTAAAAGCAATTTCCGAAATTCTAAAATAATAATTACTTATGTCACTTGAAATATCATATGTATATTATACACACACTCACATGCAAATAATGTTATTATATGTATATATACACACACTCACACATGCAAATTAATTGAAATGCTTTTTTTTTTTTTTTTTTTTTTTTTTGTATTTTGGTACTTTTTCTCTAGCGATGATTTGACTAGAGCAAATTGTGTCTATTCATAAAGGCTAGTGACAATCGTGCTTGATTCGGATCTCTCAATCTTAGCTTCACATGCATACAAATACACATATATACGGTTAAGCAAATAGGTTAAGCCTTTGGTTAAAGGTTACAATCGGCCTACATCAATTTCCTTTCTCGTTGGCTCATCCACATTGGTAACTGCCAATGGATAAGGATTAGAGCCGTTCCAACGTTTTTGGAGACTCTAAGCGAACTAGAAAGTCGGGGCCTATTGAATTGGTATAAATAAAATCAGAAGTTGAGATTGAGATTTGAGACATTGAATAACCATAGCGATAATTTTTCCTAATTTCGCTCGATCCGCAGTCTGTTTCACATTGGTTACTCAAAAGACACCGCAAGTAACAAGGGTTGGTGTGTTGCGGCGCTGCTTTTGGATCCTGGAATGAAGCATGCACGGACACTGTGGACTTCTGGAGTGAAATCCTAAGTCTTAAGCCTAGAAACGTTGTTTAAATGAGCCCTAAACAAGTCTAATATATGAAAAGAAAAAAAATGGAGGCTCTTGTTTTTTTGTTGCCCTAGGCCTTAGCATAGCCTAACGGACCGGCCCTGATAAGGATTTCACTTTCCCCTCTCTCCTTATCACGTTGGACCGGCCCATCTTCTCTCCTCCCTCTCTTTTCCACATCGGCCACGTATTTATCCCACCTCACAACGTTGAAAATGGTATATGAACTTTATACATTATAAACCCAAATTCTTAGTAATCTTCATCCACCTACGTACCTAAGTCAAATGATTGTGGCCTAACACAATCATCTACCATCATTCATGAAAATTTATACTTAAAGTTTAGACTAAGTTTAATTAAACCAAATTAGAGTTATGATACTCTCTAACGTTTAGATAATAAATGTTTATTCATGAATACGTTAAAATGACATCTACCATCATTCATGAAT
This sequence comes from Helianthus annuus, assembly GCF_002127325.2. Taxonomy (NCBI): domain Eukaryota; kingdom Viridiplantae; phylum Streptophyta; class Magnoliopsida; order Asterales; family Asteraceae; genus Helianthus; species Helianthus annuus. The sequence goes on along the minus strand of NC_035435.2, from coordinate 172,436,393 downwards.
GTTTCTGCTTTAGATTAAGTTGACTTGATCAAAATTAGAGTTATGATACTCTATTTGTCTATCAACTAATTTAATTAGCTTAACCCGACTCATTTAACTTGAACTTGAGCTTGAGTGAGGGTCGCTTGAAACTCTGTCTAATGTTCGAGTTCAACTTGTGGTGACTACCCACTTTAGATGTATGCTTGTTCATCAAACAAACTATACCCACTCTTGTAATTTCCCGATATGAAACGTGTGTACTTACATGGCGTTTATTCGCTAACATGTGTGATGTAACATGTGTGATGCATGTATTAGGCGACGATGCTTCACGGGATCTCAAGAATGATTATGTTTGAAGAAGTAAAATGGATGGAGATTGGTGAAGCATGACAAATTAAATAACTAAGTTTTGTCATGTGATGTTATTATTATTATTTTTTTGTGTGTGTGTGCATTTTATAAAAGTTTGTATAGATTATAAAAGTGAACGCATTTAATTCTTACTTTAAAACCTTATTTGTAATAAACAATTTATATTTTAATTTATAAATGGGCAAATACAAATAACCACAAATGTGAAGACAAACAAAACCATATTTTTAGCATCGAGCTAAGAATAATGTCAAAAAAGTTGTCATCCAAACCCATCGAGGAGGACACCGAACAACGGTAGTATAGTTTTTCCCTTATATATTCTTTTTTTAATGACAAGTTAATATACTCCTATACCAGCAGCTTGCAGGTTTTGAACCTCCACCTCTTGAATAAACGAGAGTCATCTTACCATCACGCTATATCCCTTGGTTCAGTTGCTAAGATATGGTCGTCATACAAGGCGACAAAGACCCATTTGTATTGCCAACACAACTACGTTTGTTAACAGGAAACCACGAATCTTTAAAATCCAAGCACGTAGAGAGAATTACGAAAGTTGCCCATTCGTCACCATCAACAAAGTTTTCGCTACACCTACATCCTATGTCGCTACCTCTGGCTCCACCACCACTAGATCCAAAACATCATCATCATCTCCATCAACACCATCAGTCAAACACACAAAACGTGCTAAAAAACGAATCTTTAGTTGCATAATTTTCACTTAAACCAAGTAGAAATTATGGCTCATATGCATACTACATGTGAATATATGATGGGCCAATTCGGCCATTTTTTTAGGCTTTGGGTTGTTTAGGCCCATATAAAATAACCCAATCAATCAAGAGATTAGAGACCAATAGGTATATTTAATTTTTGTGTATTTGATTTGTTATCCAAATCACTAGTTATAATGCTTTGATTGCATATTAAAAGAAGGTGGGTTGTCACTTTTGGAGTTTGGCTATGTCTTATAGGTGAGGATCCAATATATAGCTAGGCTATATGCCTACGCGAAACGGGTTAAGATGATCCTTTCTTTGATAGTCAGATAGTGAAATGGTTTAAATTTTGAAGAAAAAAAAATATAAAATAACGAGTTAACATCACACAAAACATTATCAAAGGAAAGTGCAAACTAACATTAGTTATGCCACGCAATGAAAAAACAAAAAAAAAAAACATGTATTTATTATATTACTCTCAACTTTCATAACATGAACAAGAAACGAAAAATCTACAAATTAAAAGTTTAAACATGATCAAGCTACACTACTGGCAAACAAATCATACATTTAGCATACCACCCTAAGATAAGAAAAGCCATGAATCACAAAAAAAAAAAAAAAAAAAAAAAAAAAAAAAAAAAAAAACCCACTAATTAAGCTATACCTAAAAACAATTAAAATTGTAAACACGAGAAAAGGCTTTGCCATGTAGATAGTAAGTTGGGCATTTGTGTGATGCTAAGAAGGCGTGATTATGATTCAAACTAAAGCGAGCGTGGCTCATATTAAAACGGCCAGTAAGGCCAGATTAAACGAACACATACGATGGATTATAACACTATTGAGTATTAGACGAATCAAATTAAGTTCAAGAACAAAATAAAATAATTGTTACATTCTTTATCTTAAAATGTTCAATTATATTAAGCTATTATACCCTAAGCTTTATGCATCATAAACATAACTATTGGTATTATTATCAAGATGTTGCATTGATGTTCTTGTTTTAAGATTATGAGGGTTCTAGTCTCTAGTCTCGTTTAAGGCTTGTAAAGTAAAATTTAAAATTACTTTTAATTAAAATCATTTCAATACCATGTCATGATCATCAGGGGCGGACCCAAGTTATGGGGTGGGTAAGCGGCCGCACCCCTTGAAAAAAAAAATTTAGTGGTATTTTTCGCGAAAAATCCAGACCGCGCCCCTTGGAAATTTTTGTCCGCACCCCTTGAAAAATTCTGACCGCACCCCTTGGAAATTTTCGTCCGCACCCCTTAAAAAATGTTAGGAATTTATGTAAAAAAAAATTGTGAACACGGATTGAAACATGATCAAATTATGTAAATAAATTAGCCTACACCCCCTTTAATAAAACTTAAATTCAATCCATCAAGCCCAATAACTTAATACTCATTCAAGCTCAACCCAACTACTAGTTTTGTCAAGCAAACCAGTCCACATAATAAAAAAAAAAAAAAAAAAAAAAACCAAATCGCTGCCACTTGCTAGCGACTCCCGCCCTCCCTCTGCCTCACTTCAGTGCCCAGCGACATCATAATTCCGGCCGGCGACTGCAAAATTTCGGCTGCAAACTGGTTAATTCAGGTCGCCCTTGACAGGTACATGTTTTTTACTAGGGCTTATAATAATTACTAGGGCTTGAAATTCAAAATTTTGATTGGCAAACATGTTTGTTGATTATATGATTGTTGGTTGGCAAATAATAATTACTAGGGCTTGAAATTCTAAATTTTAAAATGAAAATTAAGGAACATGGGCTATGGTTGAACACTTGAAGATCCTTGTTTATTGTTTATTTTGTATGTGATAGGATTAGGAATGAACAATGAGTAGGGAAGTTATGCCGCGATTTCTCAAGAGGAAAGGGGTTGAATCACTTTTTTTCGCCGGATTATTCTAATTAAAGTCCAAGGTATGTTATAGATAAGTTTTTTTGTTCTTTTATTGAATGATTAAGAGAAATAAAAGTAGGGATGGTTTGAACTTTGATGTTTTTTTGTTTGTTAATGTGATAGGAAGTTAGGAACTAGGGTTTGATTGTTTGAGAATTGAAATGGACCCGACCCGATCTGATTTGACCCGCTATGAAACTTTGTTTGTTTGTTTTTACTTGTTTTACATGATCCGACCCGCTATGAACCGATTTTTTTCTATAGCTAGGGGTCAAAAATCTTTAAAAAATTTCCGCAACCCCAGGAAAAAAATCATGGGTCCGCCACTGATGATCACATCACGTGTCATGAATTTCGATTAAGATACACGTTATAATCATAAACCTTTCATATTATAACTATAGATTGTATTTTATGCGTTACAGAGCACAACATTTTAAGATATACAATTGTATATTTTAGTGGTAGAACCAGAATTTTGTCATCATGAAACTCTATTTTCTATTAGCTACAACTAAGAGTCCAAGCCATATTTTTTCTATAAAGAAATCTCATATATTATATATAAAAAACTAAGGTGGCGTTTGGTATGCAAGAATGAGAGATGGAATTGAATGGACCATTGTGATGGAATGAAGAAAAGAGTGTTTGGTTGGTCGATGGAAAGGAATCGTCAATTCCAAAATGCATTCCATTCCCTCAAAATCATTCCATCCGCCCCCCCCCTGTTTCTTTTCCATTCCATTCCCTCTTCACCCTTCATTAACAACACCACAACCCACCACCGTTGCTACCACACACCACCACCACCACCACCACCACCGCCACCGTCATCCGTCGCCGTCACCCACTTCCGCTGCCACCCACCTCCGTCCTGACACCGCCGTCACCGTCACCCACTGTCGCCATTACCACCTCCAATCATCGCCACCACCCACATCCGATCATCGCCGCCACCATTGCGGTTGCCACATCCGATCACCGCCGCCACCCACCGCAGCCACCGCTATCAACCGCCACCACCCACCGCTACCACCGCCGAGCACCGTCGCCGCTGCTACCACCTCCGACCACCCCTGCCACCACCATCGCCACCGCCGCCACCTACCTCCACTGTCATCCACCACCACCACCACTGTTGTAACCATCCGTCGCCGTCTCCACCCACCACTACCACCAACCATCGCTGCCGTTATAACTGACACCTAGCACCACGTCCCATTATCGCCCATCACTGACCACCGGCATCTGATTTTATTCCTTCGTCTTTTTTCGCATACCAAACAACAAAAAATAATTGTTCATTCCATTCACGTATGGTAACCAAACAAGACATGAAATGGTAATGATCAATTCTATTACCTCATCCATTCCATTACCTCGTTCATTTCATTCCCCCGTCCATTCCATTATCTCATACCAAACAGACCCTAACAAACTTCTATGACAGGTCAACATACCCTCTTGATCCACCTTTGGTAGGGATGGCAAAATAACCCGAGCTAGATGGGTATAACCCGAAGCATTTGAGACGAGTATCTCGATACCCGACGGGTATTGGGCTGGGTATGGAAAAAATATTTCGCGGGTATGGGACGGGTATGAGATTAGATGATACCCGAACCGATTACCTGAAATATATACCCGAATACTTTTAAGTTTTATATTTATTTTCCTTTAACTAGTGTTTAGTAGTGTTTTATTATTGTAGTTTGATTATTTAAAAAATAAACTTTTCATTTAAAATATATATTTTGATGACATTATTCATATTTATATTTTATATACTAAGGCATACAAATTATTTTTTTAGATTATTATTTAGTATATTTACATTTTTAAATATATTAATTATTATTATGGTGATGATGATGATATATATATTATTTATCATAATTTAATATATTATATTAGAGAAAACAAGACTAGCAAGATGCTAGAATTTTTTTTTTATTTCATAAAATTATAAAGCAAAGTAAAAAATATATATACATGAAAATCCCAACAAGTATATCTGATACCCGTGAGTATGCCCGATACCCGATAGATAAACATACCCCACGGGTCCTAGCAAATACCCGACGAGTAATGGGCCGGATAGGAGACAAGATTTTACAACTAGTTATTGGATTACTCATACCCGACCCATACCTGACTCATTGCCACCCAGAGGTTCCGCCCCATAGAGACTTTCATGTAGCTTATCAACTTTAGACCCGTTTTTAAAAACTCACCAAATCGGTGGGTTTCTTTTAAAATTAAGCCACATGGGATGGTGTAAATGCGATACACCTACTGAAAGCGAAATCCACTTCACACACCGACACGGTGCCTTGTCGAAAGTGAAATACAGGGACCATAAACGTAACAACCTCATAAAACAAGGGGCCTAAAAGTAAACCACAACAATAACAATAATAAAATATAAACCACCTTGTGCGAACACTACTTATTGCATCTATACTGTATAACTATCAGATCTACCATTTATTCTGTTTAAAACCTAACAAATTCCCACTCAATTTCCACTAATTCAACTCTCAAATTGAAGATTCTGAGATCAGATCTTGTTATCCGTACGCAGGTATTCATAATTTCATATGTTAAGTTGTTAGATCTGATTTGAAATTGCAGTTTTATGACATTTAGGTTTAGTAATTTGAGTAATTTCGTGATGTGTGATTGTTTACGTGTATGAGATATTGTTTAGTGTTGTAGATGAGTAGATCAGATCCGTTCGTTTGATTTTGTGTATAATGTTTAGACTGTGATGCTGTTATTGGAACTAGCGTTGTGGATTGTGTGAGACTGTGATGCTGTTATTGGAACTAGCGTTGTGGATAGTGTGATTTGAGTGTGTTTTGATTAAACCTAGTGTAAGATTTAATTGTTTTTATAATTTGTGAGTTGAATTAGTGTCGGTTATGTTGTTATTTTATCTCTACAGGATTGTAGTTTTGAAAATTATGAATAAGCAGCTATTGGATGATGTAGTGAGTGAGTGAGTGTTGGTTAACTTTTGCATGAAGTATGTTATTCATGTTATGAATGTATGGCTTTATATGTTGTGATTACCTGTGATATGAGTCTGTGAGAAATTTGGATATTTCTGAACTACAATTGAGTTGATGTAATTTAGTTGCTTATTAATTAGATCTGGAAGTGATGATTCTCATTCATGACATTATGCTCATTATGTTTGACTACTTACAATAATTCGAGTTGGATCTGAATTGACTGTTTGGCATTTAAGGAAACATTAAGAGTTTAACTGAATAAATATGGAAATTCTCTTGAACAGGCGAACAGCCTTGAATAAGCGGGTTATAAACCTTTTTTTTGAGTGTTTTTATGAGTTTTGATTTTTAAAGAACTTCAGTAATGGCTTAGGGAACACGTTTTCTCTTGATTTGTTTTTTTTTTTTTAACCGGAGAAGGTAAAATAATGTTCTCATATTTGTACTTTTGGTGCAACACTGTAGCTTAGTGAAGCTGAGATTAAGTGAACATTGTTTCATAACTTTCCTTTTTTAGTTTTATTTTCTCAAATTTTATATACCTTAATAGATTCAGTGATAACTTCTATTTGTTTTTTTTTTTTTACAAAACAGGTTGGTCGGACAATAACCCTGGTATCTCATATTTGGAATCGTCTTTTGGTTCTGAGCGCAGTTTGGAAAAAAAGCGCCATATTATTCAACCGGGGTCTGTCATCCATCGAAGAAATTATGAGATCGTTCTTGTGATCTATAAATTGCATTAGAAGTGAAAACCGATTAACATTGTGGGGTATCAAACATAACGTTAATTATGAGAGGAAGACCAGATGGATCTAAGAAGCGTTTGCTCACAACTTTTATTCTTGTAGCAGCTGCCCTTCTTTTCCTGTATTTGTATTTCGGCTCTCAGAATCAAGGTGAGTCAGCTCTAGAGTATGGCAGCCGGTCTCTAAGGAAGCTTGGATCATCCTACTTAGGCGGTGATGAAGAATCTGATCTTGGCAACAAGCAAGATGAGTTTAAATTTGGTCTGGATGATGGCGATGGCATTGTACCAAAAAGTTTTCCCGTAAGTTATTCACATTAAGTAGGATTTTTAATCTTTAACTTGTCAGAGAACATTGGGAATTTAACTGTCTTAGCTATTTTTTAATATTTAATGTTCTCTTTTTGAAGGTTTGTGATGATCGATACTCTGAACTGATACCTTGCTTAGACCGTAATCTTATCTACCAGATGAGATTGAAGTTGGATTTGTCTTTGATGGAGCACTATGAAAGGCATTGTCCTCTGCCTGAAAGACGGTTTAACTGCTTGATACCTCCTCCAACAGGGTACAAGGTGTGTATCTAATCAAATAGAGTTATCAATTTATATTTGATAACAATAATCTATTATCTGAACAAAACGAAATGTGAGGCCGTACTCTAAACACGCGCTGTTTGAACTGTTTTCTTTTGAGCTAATTTATGTTTCATTTTACCTGTTTTGTTAATTCAGGTCCCCATTAAGTGGCCAAAGAGCAGAGATGAAGCATGGAAAGCAAACATACCACATACCCACCTTGCACATGAAAAATCAGACCAAAACTGGATGGTTGTGAAAGGTGAAAAGATCATATTCCCAGGTGGAGGAACTCATTTCCACTACGGAGCTGATAAGTACATTAAATCACTTGCAAATGTAAATATCATTACACGCGTCTTCAATCATACTAATAGCCATACTTTAGTTTATTCTGTTCTTCTATAGATCTAATAAACAACATAATTAACAGATGCTCAACTTCTCAAAAGATAACATGAACAACGAAGGAAACTTACGAACCGTTCTTGACGTTGGATGTGGAGTTGCAAGTTTCGGTGGTTATCTTCTTTCATCCGACATCATTGCAATGTCATTAGCACCTAATGATGTGCATCAAAATCAAATCCAATTCGCTCTAGAACGAGGCATTCCTGCATATCTCGGTGTTCTCGGAACAAAAAGACTTCCGTACCCCAGTAGATCTTTCGAACTTGCCCATTGTTCTCGTTGTAGAATCGATTGGCTTCAAAGGGACGGTATCCTTCTACTTGAGTTGGATCGGTTGCTTAGACCCGGTGGCTACTTTGCTTACTCGTCTCCTGAAGCGTATGCGCAAGATGAAGAGGATCTTCGAATATGGAAAGAAATGAGTGCACTTGTTGAACGCATGTGCTGGAAAATAGCTGCGAAAAGGAACCAAACTGTCATTTGGGTCAAACCTTTGACTAATGATTGTTACATGGAGAGAGCTCCTGGTACTCAGCCGCCTCTTTGTCGGTCAAATGATGATCCCGATGCTGTGTATGGTGTAAACATGGAAGCGTGCATTACACCTTACTCTGAACGTAAGTTCTTTTATATCATATTAGAGTAAAGTATACGGATGCTCCTTGTGGTTTATCAAAATTTTGGATTTGGTCCCTGGCTTTTCAAAAGTACACCAATGGTCCTTGTGGTTTGCACTTTGTAACGCATATTGTCACCAGCTTTTTCCAAAAGTACATGGATGGTCCCTGTGGTTTACACATTGTAATGCATTTAGTCCCTAACTTGGACATGCTAAAACCTTTAGATTTGTTAGCTGGGAACTAAATGCGTTACCAAGTGCAAACCACAGGGACCATCTGTGTACTTTTGAAAAGCTAAGGACAAATCCAAAATTGTGGTAAACCACAGGGACCATCATTGTACTTTACTCTATCATGTTATTTACATTAACCTGCCATAATTTGGTTAAGTGTGAAAATGGTTCTTATAAACGTACAAGGACCAAATATCGTCTTCTTATTATACTTTTGTCCACGTTTCGCAACCTTAAAAGTTCTCTAATTCTGTCGGTACCTTAAATGCATCAAGGGTTAAATTGATATTGTGCTAAAAAACCGCTAGAAGTTTAGACTTGTGCAAAACACTTACGTTTTTCTTTTCATCAGATGATCACGCAAGTAAAGGAAGTGGATTGGCTCCATGGCCAGCTAGGTTAACATCGCCACCTCCTCGTCTTGCCGACTTTGGCTATTCAAGGGATATGTTTGAAAAGGACACGGTAAATTTAATTAAATTAAAAAGAAATACGGTTCTCTCTCATTGTTTCATATTTGAATGTTGATCATTCACATAAATTTTTCATATATTTTTTTTTATTTTATTTTTTTGTAGGAGTTGTGGCGTAAGAGGGTTGAGAATTACTGGGATCTGTTGAGCCCAAAAATATCGGCTAATACGATAAGGAACGTGATGGACATGAAGGCAAATTTGGGCTCATTTGGAGCTGCTTTGGGGAAGAAAGATGTTTGGGTGATGAATGTTGTCCCTGAAGATGGACCCAACACATTGAAGCTTATTTACGATAGAGGCTTAATCGGCTCAATTCATAACTGGTATGTATTTTCTTTATTTCATAATTTGTGCACATCAACTTGGACCCACACTAAAACGAGGGGTGTGCATGGTTCAGTTCGGTTTTATGGTAAAACCGAAACCGAAATGTTCGATTTTCGGTTAATGAAAACCGTTCGGTTTCGGTTTTTGGAACAAAAGTACGTAAGTTTCAAAAATAATAAGTATAGTCCAAGATTTAAGAATTTTTGTGGTTTTTAGCTACGGTTCGGTTTTTGGAACAAAATTACATAAGTTCCAAAAATAATAAGAGGGTTTTGGGGTTGAGTTTTGAAAATAGATTATGCGTTTTGAATAATCAGAATTAGATAATTAACTGTAACAAAACGTGATGTTGAAAGATAGTGTTTGGATTTGATTATGTTGCTTGATATCACAATAATCAGATAATCAACTATTTGAGTGTTTGGCAAATATATATTTAAAAAAATAAACAAGTGAAAATCCTTTTCTAAACGCAAATAATCAATTTTTGGAAAACGGCGTTTTGTTGCAGTAGGGGGGAGTTGCTTTTGGAAAACTGCGTTTTGTAACTTTCTAAACGCAAATAATCAATTTTTTAATTTTTTTACCCAAACACTCAAAACTGATTATTTACGATTTCAAAACTCAATAATCTAAACATCTCCTTCAAAACTCAACCCCAAACACCCTCCAAGTATAGTCAAAGATTTAAGATTTTTTTTTTGGTTTTTAGCAACGGTTTGGTTTTTCGGTTTTTGGAACAAAATAACGTAAGTTTCAAAAATAATAAGTATAGTCCAAGTTTTAAAAATCTTTCTTATAGGTTTACATTTAAGTTATTATGTTTAAGCTTTTTGATTAATATTGTTCACATAAATCTAACCTTCTAATCTATTTTTATGTTTCTCCAAAGTTTTTATCAAGAGTTTTTCTTTTATAATACTTTGAAAATGGTTTAGTTTTTATGCTAAATTTTGTTATTTCTTTTAGGCAATGGATAATCATTTTAAAGATAAATAAACATGCTAATGTTTTTATTGTAAATACTTAATATTTAAGAATAAAACTAATAATTCCTAAATAATATATAACAAACATTAAAAAAATTATTTTTAGGTTATGCGGTTCGGTTTTTTCAGTTTTCATAAAATGCAAAAACCTAACCGAACCGTAAATTCCGGTTCGGTTTTTTCAGGTTTTTTATGCGGTTCGGTTAAATCGGGTTTTTCGGTTTTTGGCTCACCCATAGTAAAAACGGTCCGTTTCACCTTGAACATGCTTTGACCCGTTACTCGTAATTTCAGGTGTGAAGCATACTCGACTTACCCACGTACATACGATCTTCTCCATGCTAGCAACGTGTTCTCAGACATTATCGAAAGGAAAGGATGCAGTGGTGAAGATTTGTTGATCGAGATTGATCGTATCCTCAGGCCCACGGGCTTCCTAATCGTTCGGGACAAAAAGCCCGTTATCGACTTTGTGAAGAAATACTTAGCCGCGATACATTGGGAAACCGTGGCGACGGCAGATTCAACGTCGGAATCAGATGGAGATGATGTTGTGCTTATAGTCCAAAAGAAACTATGGCTCACAAGTGAAAGCTTGAGGGAAACAGATTAAGTTTTGAACCTAAAACACCACTTTAAACAAAGGTATTATATGTGGGGGGTTTTGTAGCATCAAATTGTGACTTTAGTATCTTCTTATGAGTTAGTTGATTTATTTTTATGATATGCGTTTGCGTCTACAAACTCCTATTTTTATAATTTTATATGTGTATTATTTTAGTTGGATTTAATTTAAATAATAATTAATCCAAATATGCATACGTTTGATAAGTGATGCAAAAGTAGACATTTCTTTCTTGGTTTTGTGATTGGTAATGAGGATATAAATTTTGTAGTTCTATAGTTATTGTTATTGGAGGTTATATATGTTTTAATATATAGTTGAAATTGTGAATTATCCAAGATAATCTTTCATGATATCAATGGACATGTAGTTAGAAATTGCAGAGCTTGAGCTCTATTCAGTGAATCATTCCGCTTTAGACATAAAGGTTGTGTTCGGCTGGTGAATAATTTTTCCAAGTTAAATCTTGGCTTGTTTATTATTTATGTCCCACCACCACCCAAAAACCTAACCCCCCCCAACCCCAATCACCCGGCCCAAAATATTTTTTTTTCTTGCCGAGAGGAGTGTGGGTTTAGGTTTTTGGGTGGTGGTGGCGTGTGTTTAGGTGTTTTTTTTTTTTTTTTTTTTTTTTTTTTTTTTTTTTTTTTTTTTTTGTCTTCTTACAATTAGGAATCTCTGTAAAATAACTTAACCCATTAGTAGAGACTTTCTTCTAAAAAAATAATTTATAATAGTTTACTTATGATTCTATTTCCATTAAACGTTATTAAATTGTAAATAAAAACTATTTGTGTAAATATCTTATGATATAGAGGGGTGTATAATAAAATAATATCTTAAAATATTTATTATATTATAAAATATGTGTTATTATATATATTTTTTTGGTTAAGAGTATAAAATCGACATCATTTATTAGAAAAAAGTGTTTAATGAACCTAATGCATCCTCCTCTGAGTCTCTAGCATGACTTTTAACTGGTTTTTATTAGTAATAAAATTGTAACAACTAACAACTATTAGTTGTCCAATAATATGATATTAGCAATAAAACCGTAACAACTATTAGAGAGAGCTGAGATAGAAAGAGAGAGGGAGTGAGGGTAAATATTAAGCTTTGTTCTAAATTTTAATTTAATTAAATTGGTAAAAAGACTAAACTACCCTTCTGTGGTAGGATTTAACTGAAAATTTTAATCAAGTTAGTGGTAAATAACGTAGGATGTAATGGATTTTACAAAAAAATGACTGTGATTGTAATTATTGAAGTTAAAGACTATCCATTGCAATCCGATACAAGCATCAAGAACGAAAAGTGTAATTTACCCAATAAGTTACATATGATAAAAAAATTAATATATTGATCCTTTATTTAATTCGTTGGGCCTCATGGGCTCGTAGTCGTGGCATGACTTTCAACAGGGACAGGCCGACAGCCACGAAGTTTTCATGTTTGCTATGATAAAATATACAACGAGGAATACTTTCTCTATTTTGATTATATGGTATCATTATTATGTATGTAAAGTGACTATTTTAGAGTATATATATTTTTTTGGATAGCTGTCTGTCTTCTGGTTCAGATATTATTTTTTAAGAAATTGAATTCCTTCAAAAAAAAAAAAATTAGAAAAAGGATTATAATCTTAAATAATTGGTTTGGAATTAAAAATTTTCAACTAAGAATATGAATGAATTAAGATTTAATAAAATAACTCGAGTCTCTAATGCATGTACTTGATGAAATATTTTTGTTTGGTTTGTAAATTGTTTAAAAAATTGGAATGTGATGGTGGTGATGATGTATATTTAATTCTACAATCAAATATGTTATCTTGTTAATTCATATGATACTTCTAACAAATTCGACACACCATACCACCCTTAAATCTAAGTGTTTACCATATAATTTTCTGCAATAACTGATTTGAAATTTATTTGTTCATCCATGTTCAGTTCTTTTTTTTTTTTCACTTCAACAACATGATAACATAGTAAGTCAAATAAATATATATTTTTTGTTTCTTTATTTTATACAATGATGAATGATAGTTCTAGTATTTACATTTGAATGTAAATTTTTAATTTGTTGATGTAATAAAAATGAACACTTGTGTTTTTTAACAAATTAGAATAAAAAAGATTGACTATAATTTTGGAACAAATAAAGTATTTAATTCATGGTTAAACTGTTTGGAAAATATAGTAGAAAATAATGTGTGTTTGAAAATGTGAAAGTGGCGAAAATTGAAAGGAAATAAGTGGAATGACTGATAACTTGTCTCAGAAGGCAGGTGAGAAGAAGTCAAGAAACTTAGAGTGGTGTATAAGTAAGGCTTTTCGAAAAATATTGTTTTCTTAGACAAAGGAACAAGCGGGGACCCTAATTAAAGAGTGAAATGCGCCCTAACTTGCACTCGCATGTGTGGCATGGATGATGACACACTTGGCACTTCATATCGCATGCTTCATCTCCAACTAGTGGTGTGTTGTTTACCACTACTACTCAGTTTCTCACAACAACATCAAGTTGAAACAAAAACATGGTTAACTAAAGTGTTAAAGACTCTTAATACAGAATCATAACTATTAGAGGAGTTAAATGTATTAAGGGCTTTAATATAATGGTCCAACATTCTTTATGAATCCAATATTTCTATTTGTGATGATAAAGATGTAAGAATATACAACTTTTGTATGTAAAATCCTTAATAAAAAACATCAGACAAAAAGACATAACATCATTGTGATTCAAATTGATGTGAAGGTCTCATGGTCATGCATGGGGTTGCCTTGTTCCCTTAATTTCCTTGCTAATTATGGCAACAGTGTTCCATTTCTAGGGTTGAAAAAATCAAACAACCCATTTTTATATATTTGCATATCAAGGATTTTGAAATTAAAGCTTTCTGGTTGAGTGGTAGTCCTATCACTTTTTAAACGAGAGGTCATGAATTGGAGTCTCATCTAGAACAAATTTTGTTTTGGGTTGAGTCAGGGGGTTTTTAAAGTGTGGGTTTCTTCCTGAAAGGGTGGGCCGGGACAACTGGGTCACCACGTTTTGTTCTTCAGATAGGGGTGTTCTATTTATCAAGGTGATCCCGGGTGTTCGTGTCTTTGTTGTTAAAAAAGATATTACAATATCCTTATATCCATCGGAATTTGTTTATTTAAATTATTTTCTTTGTTTCTCTAATCATATAGCGTTTTTAGGCGTCCTTGAGTATTGGTATATATAACAGACCAAGTTAACCGTGTCAAGATTTTGTCCATTTTGCCTCTGATGGGTTGACCATCCAGAAACTCACGGTTTTGTCTTTACCGGACGAGTGTCTCGCCCAGGCAAAACGTGCATGGTGGTCATGAGGGTCATGACCACACCCTATAACCTAATAAAATTATGATCATATATAATAGTTTAATAGTTAGATGTTACGTTCTAACTTCTACAAATATTGATTGCAAATAAAAGATTGTATTTAATTTGGGTTTAATATTTTTGACTAGCTTTTATGTTGGTCAAATTGCTTTGCTGTGAGCACAGCCCACATCATATTATTGACTATAAATTTTTGTTGTCAAGAAGTCAAATCAAATGCACATGCAATGTCACTATTGGCTATAGCCTATAAAACTTATCCTATCCTCTTTCCCATTTAGGGTCGATTAATGTTATGTTTTCATATGGATATATATGACTTTATTTGAAACTATTATTATTATTATAATTCTTATGTAGAATGATTGCGTGACTTATGAATTGAATCTAAGCAATATTAGACTATCATGATGCGTTGGCTCATCATGTCTAATCCGAGTTGATAAACTGTTAAACCGTTTCAATACAAAACCAAACTTGCTAAATTGTGTGGACCTGATTTGGTTTGATAATTTGAAGTCATTTTCCTTTTTTATTAATGACATTTTTTTTTGGAACAGTTAACTTCATGTATAAGGTTATCACACTTTTCAAACGGGAGAGCCTCATATTGACCCACTTCGGTCAGACTATGTTGTCTTAATCGAGACCATGCCGGCTTCAGAGTTTGACTTTTTTGGGCGTTCCCCAGGGAAACTATATTGCCGACTGCCACTTGACAGTCGTTGTGCCACCATAAGGGCATAACTCTCTGGCGTAACACATGGTGGGACGAAAACCCGGGTGGGCACGAGAATCAAACTGACAACCTTGCAAAAGGTCTAGTTCAAATCCTTTATTGCCTATATCCACCCAAAAATGACACAAATGAGAATCGAACTTGGGTCTCCGTTAGAAAACACAAGCCTGCTACCACTAGGCCACAATTGAATTCATGAAACGTGTCTTGAAAAATAAGATTTTTGTAGTAGATAGCATCGATTGTATTTTTGGTGGATGTTTATAACTCGGAAATATACGAAGTTAACTGAATGATTGTTTAATTTCACTATTTGTCTTTTTGGTCGTTAACCATTTAGCTATTTTAAAATCTCCTATGCGTCTTTTCGATGAATATATGAATATACATGTTAATGTGTTAATGCTATCTCTATAAATTGCATGTAATTTCATTTGGTTGCTTAATTCATCAAGGTGGAGAGTTCATATTTTGCATGCAATTATTGTAATAGTAACGTGCCCGGTTCACTAACATAAAAAAATAGCAGATAAACGAACAACAAGCTATGCCGCAACCTTTAAATTTTACAGTTTTTTTTTGTCAGTACCTTGATATAACTAACTCAGATTGCCAGTTGAACCATTTTGATTATACTAACCAAGCAACAAATAATACAATATTCAACCTAATTAAACTAGCCAACTTGCTACATTTCAACTTAGTTTGAATGGTTTCAAGAGCTTCATGTACACCCAAAATCAATCATGTAATATACTTTCTTATGACTTCTTGAAGGCCTGAATTGACAAAAGGGTGTTTATTGAAGCGTACGATATTGAAGAGTGGATGCAACCAAGTTCTTTATATGTAAAGAATGTGGGACCATGCATGTCTAAATCCCACCTAATAAGATTTGACTTCAAGAAACAGAATGACAGAATCTTTATCTTGATTTACCTATAATTATGCAATCATTAATTGTATTTTTGTATAATAGATTTTAGATTAATAGTATATAAATGAAAAAGAATATGTCAATTGTAGTGTATGATAATGATTTTGAATGTATACGACTGGAATTTTTGTGCTCTACGCGGCAAAAACTCAGTTGGTATTGGTTTGTTTCCTAACGATAACCACACTTGGTATTACAACTGAAAGATTAAATCCTAAAAAAATAAAGTCATGATATGCCCAAAGGATATCAAAACGTGTTCTACATTGACCGAGAACCATAAAAACAAACACAAGTATTAGTTCTGATTATAGCAACATCGCTACAGATGTTTTTTCGGACGGAATTAGTTCGATTTGTCAGGGTATCAGCACACGTATAACCTATTACCTATGGTACAAAAAACACTATAATTTAAATACAACAAAGTTTATAACAGATTGTCAAGACCAAAAAAAAAGAAACCTTAATGAACACAAGTTATCGGAGAAAATTAGATTAGATGATTTTGAACGTAAAAATGATAGACCTAAAAGTGAGAATATAATATAATATGAATAATAATATTAATAGTATAAAAACAAAATTTATAGCATAATGTCGAAAAAAAAGTCATCGAACACTGATGAAACAATGGTTAACCTGGCAGGGTTAACACACTGGTCTCGTCAAGAAGGGTTAATCCCTTTCTCTCGGAGATCGCTGGCTGGGTCACCGGTGGATGATCTCCTGCACAAGGAAACAAGCCGTGACTCGTAACAAGGAGGATGGGGTGGGGGGTGCTCCTTGTTACCACTCTCCGGCGTGAGAATCAGTAGTTTGCTTGGGAAGCAAAGCAAGATTATAGTAGTAGTTCTAGAGTTGTGAAGAAGATACCTCAAACCTGGTTTGGGGTCGGTATTTATAGCCGAGGAGTGAAGGAGGAGATTGATGGATGGGCTGACGACGAGCTGCACCGTTGCAGGTGTGTCAGTCTCGCCGGCCGTGGGGGTTACGCCACGTCAGCCCATTGCTTTAATAGCTCTGACAGGGGACTGTCGCCGGCACCACTTGCCTCGTGGTGTCAGCCACTTGCCTGGCGTGTCAGCCCACTTGCTGGATATGCAGGGTGCGGTGCGAGCCGCATCGCTGCATGCGGTAACGTCTGAAGTTACCGCGTCTCCTACTTGTGATCAAGAAATACGCGAGGTGCGGTGTTGGCCGCATCATCGTATGTGGAGACTATTTGCTCGCTTCCCTTGTCGTGACGAAAATGGCCATATGATGCGGTGCCAGCCGCATCGATATGTTCATCTTCTTTCGTACTTGGGTCAAGCTATTCATCTTCGAACCGAATGGGTTCGAAGGATGTGACCGCATGGGTGCGGTTTGCTTACTGGTAGGGGTTTGTTTGATACGGGTAATGGTCGTTTTGGGACCATACCCCTTCAAGTCCCCCCAGTCTAGTGTTGCTCCCTTGTGCAAGTTGCACGTGGGAGGAGTACTGGACTTATGGTGTAGGAAGGTAGTGTGGCAGTCTGGAGAAAATTTTAGGCCAGATCAACCTGGTGATCTGGTAAAAAATCCGGCTATGCCTCTTCCGTACCGGTGAAGGGGTTTCGCTTGATGCGAAATTCTCAGCCGTTGCATGTCGTCAGGTGGGTTGCCACCTGTTGTTGTGTTGAAGGCCTGTTAGGGACCTTCATAGTAATGCTGCACAAACTTCGAACCAACCTCTTGGATGGTGGTTCGAAGGTTTGCACATGTTTCGAACCTCTTGGAGGTGGTTTCTTCTTCGAACCATTTGCCAGAATGGTGCACGAAGAAGAAAAGAAAAACTTGTAAACCAACCTTTGCGGTCAGGTTTGAAGGTTTTGGATGTTGTGTTAGAACTTTGCTCAAGTTCTATGTTCAGCATCCTATGATGAGATGACCATCCCTTTTTTGTTGGGTGTTCGTGTTCATCTTGATAGCTCTCAAGTAACCGTACGTTCTTTGCGGTTACTTCGTTGCGTCATTGTTGGCCGTGTTTGGTCGAACAATGTGGATCTAGACTATGGGTAAATAAACATGGTCATAGGCAAGGGGGTGCCCATCGTTGTTTATTCCATGCGGTCCATTGGTAGGTAAACAAAGTCGTAAGCAGACTTGTTACCGCGGTCCGTTGGCAGGTAAACAAAGTCATAGGCAGACTTGTTACCGCTGTTCGGACACTTGCTGCTTGATAAGTGCTTGTTTAGAGCACGTATCTGCGTTCTTTCTGGAGCCACTTACCTTCACGCTCCAATACCGAGTTTACAACGAGGTAGCCTCGTTCGGTGATGTGGAGTGAGCTTTGCGTTTCCGTAGCAACCACTCTGCGGAAGCTATGGTTATGTCTGTAGCTCTTCATGGGTGTCTGCGATGTTGCAGTCCCATATTCGCTCAAAGTGTGCTTGTTGCACGGATGTAACTCTTGAAGGTTCAGGAGTCAGGGCTGCTGATGTGCGGGCGCGTAGATTCCGTTCCTTCTTTCTTCTGAAGAAGTTGTTCATGCACCCTCTGTGGTTGTGAACCGGACAGGAGGGATTTGAAGCTTGAAGAAAAGGAAGGCAATGCGCTTTGCCTGTTCCTGAGATGCGGTTCAGTCCAAAGAACAACACTGGTTCTGAGCATCTGACACATCTGAATGGGTTCATGTGTGTCACTTCCGCATATTTCACGTGTGCTCGTGAGTGATGCGGAAAAGGTAATATATCCCTTTATAGCATAGATAGATATATTTCTACCTATTTTTTAGGGTATATAAAAAAAACGACATGCGGTATGGGTTATGGTGCGGTAAACCAGAAAAAACCGCATGCCGCTTATGTTTTTTGGATAATGTTGTCGCTTTTTCTTGCCTACGTGGCTTGATCGCACGTGTGAGTTGGTAGAAGTTGGTGAGACGTTTCTGTATGTGCTGAAATGAAAGGACATTTGCACTGCCCGAGGTATTAAATGCACTGTAGCAGGGAGTGTAAACGTCTTCTTTGTCAGGCGCGTGGGCGGCCACGCGCGCGTGATAACCGTCAGCTGAAACGGCGCTCGACACGTGTTGTTGCAGGATACGCTCTTTTTGAACGTGATGATTTGCTTTCTCCCTCCGCATTAATTGCGATGGGTATATAAGGGGATAACCGTTTGTGGTTTCCTCTCACTTTGTCGAAAATTCAAAAAATTTGCCGTTTGAGAGAAAGTTGTCATCTGTTTTCTCCGACGATTTTTTCTGAAATTCCGGTGAGGTTTCTAGTGTTTCTGTTCATCATCTTCCGTTTCTTTGACATTTTTGATGGCTGAACCATCGAATCCACACAATGTGGAGGGTGAAAACCCTGAACAGCCGATAGTGGCTGAGGAAGAAGACGAGGATGATGATGTTAATGTTCCCGGTGGTGGGTTACCGGTGTTAAAGTGGACCAGAAAAAGCTTTGATCGCCTTACGCTGGAGGTCCAAATGCCCTCGGAATATGGGGCTCGGTACCCATCAGAGGGTGATACTGGTGCCGACGCTCCGGCCGGTTATGTGACCATGTGGTCCGATTTCTTCGGAGATTGTAACCTCCGATTACCGTTGACGGTGTTTGTTGTGGATATCTTGGAGTGGTACAAGGTCCACATTTCTCAAGTGAGTCCGTTTGGGATGATTCGGATTCGTAACTTTGAGTTTACCTTCCGTGCTCTTGGCATAGAGCCTACCGTTGGAGACTTCCGACGGTTTTATCAGATGACAGTGTCCATGGGGTTCTTTTCTTTCCGTCTACGAGACGGTACCCCAAAGCTGATGACTCCCCCTAAGGGGATGACGATGTGGAAGAAGAAGTTCTTCTACATCAAGTCTGCTGCCCTTGCTGTGAATATGACGTTTCGGAATGTGACCGAGACGATCATAGCAGAGACCATTGCGATGCCCAGTTTGAAATCAGTGCAATGGTTCCCGCAACTGCAGACTATTGAGTCTGTGAAGTTGACCAACACGCAACTATGGCTGTTGCGTATGATGTTGAGGAGGGGCAAGAACTCGAAACCCGTGGTGCGGGAAAAGAGCGGTGGTACGTACTTTTTGTTTTTTTACGTTCTTTATCCTTACGTGTGTTACTGACCTTTGTGTCTACTATCAGAAGATGCCCCCGCATGGAGGATGTTTGCTCCGGATTTCGAGGGTACGGTTGAGACCGTAGTTTGTGCGGATGGTGAACAGGATCACAACACTATCATCCGTAGTAACTTCCGGGTGCCTACTGCGGCTGCACTGGCAGTTGAGTTGCCAGTAGGCAAAGGTATATTATCGAAGCTTTGCTACTTGTGTTGATCATGTTGTGTTATTGACGTATTGATTCCATGCAGGTGATCTTGGGGCCTTGGGGGACCCTGAAGCGAAAGGTGTGCCAAAGAGGCAAACTGTGAAGGGCGTGCGCTTCCGCCAAAAGAAGATAAAGGAGGTCGCTACTGTGCCTCATCTGGTGCCGCAGGCAGCAGGTATCTCTCATTCCTCTTTTCGTCGACACGAGGATTGTGTGATAGTATCTGATACCCTTGAGGGTTTGAGTACAGCCGCGGAGTCACGTTCTGGTGCTGCGAAGAAGCAGGCAGAAGAGGTGGCTGCGGGAGGGATAGCTGCGGGTCCCCCTGTGATTGGTGAGAAGAGGAGGCCAGAGCGGAAAGCTGTTGGTGGTGTTGAAACCAAACGTCGGAGGCTAGTAACCAAAAGGTCTGCTCCGGCGCAGAAGAAACCTGCGGTTGTCGTTGGTAAGTGTAGGCTATCTAGTGTTAACTGTTGTGTAACTGGGTCTGATAGCTATTTCACTTTTTTGCAGAGCGTCAAGATGAAGATTTTTCTATCTTCGATGCTCCGGAGTCCCCTCCGCGTGCCATGGATGCGGGTGGAGCGGAGGTGCCATCGACACCTCCCGTCAAGGTGGTACCCGAGTCAACCGTGCAGAAGGAGGGTACCGCAGAGAATGCTGCGGCCCAGATATTTGATACTGTCGACTCGTCCAACAACCTGATCTCTCCCAATGAGGGAGACGATTTGAGTTTGCGGTTCACTGCTACCGGGAAGCAACATTCTGATGCTGAACCGCAAAAAACTGGCGATGAAGCGCGGCAGCATGATGCTGGGCCGCAGAAGTCTGCGGTTGATAAGGGTACCAGTTCGTCGGCCGATGGTGCGGGGTATGACGGGCCTCCAATTCAGCCTGGGGAGTCTGAATTGGAGTATTACTACCGCACCTACTCCCAGGATCGTGGTACGCTGTACCATCGACCCCCCTGGACTGTATTGCAGGGGGATGATATTGCGAACGACCCTGCGGCCTGCAGGGAGATCTTGGGCGGTCTTGGGACCCCCTTTGAAGTTGAGCGGGCTCGTGCCGCACCGCGGGAGCTGCGTGTAAACCAGCTCTCGACCATGTTGGTAGGGACTTCCATTGTGGCTAATGCCATTTTGGAAGATTATAAGGTGCTGGGCCGCCGCGAGGAAGATGCTGCTCGCATGCGGGCAGAAGCGGAAAAGCTGGTCCAGGCTGCCCGTGCGGGTGCGGAGCAGCTCGAGAAGGATAAAGCTGCTTTTGAGAAGCAGAAGCAGACTTCGGAATGGGCTGCCGCTGCCCAGCTAAAACAGGTGCGTTCCCTTGCTAAACTCCTTGCTGATGAGCGTAAGCGTTGGGAGGAAATTTCATCCAACGAGCGCAAGAAGTGGAACGAATCTTGGGCTAAGCAGAACAATCTTCTGTTTCATACTCGGCAGGAGTTGGCGAATGCCAAGGCAGCGAATGCTACCTTGAGCCAAGAGAAGGCTGCGGCTGAGGCCATTTCTGTGAAGGCGCTGCAGGCGAAGGCCGATGCCTTGAAGGCCCTTGAAGAGGCCGAAGAAGCCGGGGCTCGTGCCTCAAGGGCCTATGAAGAGGCCGCGGAGAAGGAGAGCCGTGCTTCTAAGGCTCTTGAAGAGGCGAATGCGGAGCGCATTCGTGTAGGCAAAGTTGTTGAAAGCCTGCAGGTACGTTTCTTTAGCGTTGTTGCTTTCGTCTTTATTTTTTTTGAAAATATTCATTGAGTGAACTGTTTGCTGTTCTTGTAACAGGCTGAGGTGCAGGCGCGGGAGGTCGCGGTTACGGACCTTACTGCCCGCGTGTCTGCTGCGGAGCAGCGGGCCGACGCTGCTACTGAGGCCAAGGATGCCTTGGTGTCCTCGTTTAACCAACTGGAAGCTGACCGTGAGTGGTTGCGGACTCACGGCATCGCGCGTGTAAGTATTCTTTGTCTTTACATTTGCTTGGATTAGCACGCAAGACTTATGATCTTTTTACTGCAGATTGTCGAGGCCATAATGAATGCCCCCGAGACCTCATCAGGTTTGGACCTGGTTAAGGAACGTGCGCG
This sequence comes from Helianthus annuus, assembly GCF_002127325.2. Lineage (NCBI taxonomy): Eukaryota > Viridiplantae > Streptophyta > Magnoliopsida > Asterales > Asteraceae > Helianthus > Helianthus annuus. The sequence goes on along the minus strand of NC_035435.2, from coordinate 172,413,933 downwards.
TGATGCTGGCTTCAAGGCTGGTTTTAACCGCTGCATTGGGCGCATCAATGTACTATCCGCAGGCGGTTATACTGATCAGGCATCCGGGTTCCGGGATGTAGATACCGAGGGTCGTCTGAAAGCGGCCGTAGCCTCCTTTTATGACACGCCCCTTGCCTGTGTAGGGGAGCTGGACGAGTGTTTGGAGGTTGCGGACTATGTTGACCGCTTGCGGATGCTTTACCCTGATGTGGAAGAGGAAGAACCCGCTGGTGGTGCCGGAGAAGATGCGGGGACCAGCGGTACAAAATAGGGTTTAGGTTGGCGAGTGTGCCTCCTTTTTGTATTCCTCTTGTATAGAATAGGAACTTTATGTAAATTCAGTAAGCATCATGTAGATACTTGAATTTTTTGAATATAAAGTTTCTTTGTTCAGTTTGTACAAGTGTTTTTAATTCTTGCATGTCTGAACGTGTGTATGCGTAATCTTTACCCATTTATGAACGGGGTCAAGTATACTCCATACTCTTGTTGTATGGGTATGCATCAATTCTGTTATTTACCGTGTGAGGGTTTTTAGAATTGCTTAAGCTTTGTAAAAGCTTGTATTACCGGAACTCTACCCATTTGTGAATGGGGTCGAGTGTACTCCATACCTTTGTCGTATGAGTCCGCGTCAATTCCATTGTTTGCCTTTTTGGGGCTCAGGAATTGTGTTTAACAAAAACTTGTGTATCCGGCCGGATAAAACATGCAAGTCTGTTTATGTTATGCTGGCCTATTACAATATTTGTGTGTGGTTACCACTTTGTATGGGTATCATGAATGAAGATTTTGCCAATCTGTTTTTGGGATACCGCAAAGTGGAACACGCATTTGTAATAGTAATAACAAACAATAATGTAGAAAATTGCTTATTTATTTATTTGCAAATGGCCTGCGGCCCAATAGGTTACATAGAGAGTGTAGGAACATAGCTTACATATAGCAGCGTCTAAGCTGTTGTGCGTTCCATGTTCTGGCGATAGGTTCGCCCTCTAGTGTTTGTAACCTGTATGCGCCCTTCCCTAAGACCTCGCTGATGAGGTAGGGTCCTTCCCACTTGGGGGCAAGTTTTCCTGGGCGTTCGGCATTAGATGCCTCGTTGTCACGTAGGACGTAGTCCCCTGGAGTGAAAGTACAAACGCGAACTCGCGCGTTGTAATACTTTTCCAGTTTGGATTTGTATTTGGCCTCGTTGATGGCGGCGTTCTCGCGCCTTTCTTCTAGGAGGTCCAAATCGATCCTACGCTCCCTGTTGTTGTCTAGCTTTTCGATAGCCAACATTCTAGGAGATGGGAGGCCCATTTCCGCGGGTATCACCGCTTCAGACCCGTAGACGAGGCTGAAAGGTGTTTCCCCGTTGCTTGTTTTTGGGCTAGTGCGGTGAGCCCATAAGATGCTTGGGAGTTCATCGACCCAGCCACGCCTGGCTGTTCCCAATCGTGCTTTGATTCCTTCGACTAAGCCTTTATTTATACTCTCGACTTGGCCGTTCCCTTGTGGGTGTGCGACTGACGAGAATATGTGTTTGATGTTCAGCTCTTCTAGCCATTGTTGGAATTCGTCGGCAGCGAAGTTGGTGCCGTTGTCGGTAACAATGTACATTGGTAAACCGAAACGGCAGATGATGTGCTCCCAAATGAACTTTCTTGTTATCATAGCAGTGGTGGAAGCGAGTGGTTTCGCCTCTACCCATTTTGTGAAGTAATCAACCGCCACTATGATAAATTTAACTGCACCTGGTGCGTCCGGGAATGGTCCCACTACATCGATCGCCCATTTTTGAAAAGGCCATGCAGTAGTGACGGGGACCAGATTGTTTTTTGGCCGCAAAGTTTTTGGTGCATGGCGCTGGCAGTCCATGCATTTGCGTAATTCTTTGACGGCGTCCAGGTGCATGCCGGGCCAGTAATACCCGGCATTCATGATTTTTGCCACGACCATGCGTGGTCCGGCATGTATGCCGCATATGCCCTCATGTATCTCTCGGATAAGGTATGTGGCATCTTGTGGATTAACGCATCGGAGGAGCGGCCCGAGGTATGACTTTCGGTATAAGATACCGTCTCCCATTTGATAGTGGCACGCTTTGTATTGCAACTTACGTGCCTCTGTTTTGCTCTCGGGAGTCACACCTGACTGAAGGTATGCGATAATTGGTGTCATCCATGACGTTGTTCCGTATTGGATGACACTGACTTGGCGTAGAGGAACCGAAGGATTTTGCAAAATCTCGATACGTACCTCCTTTGCCAAGTGTTGGAAGCTGGTGGATGCAAGTTTTGATAGTGCATCCGCAGATTTGTTTTCGCTTCGATTAATGTGTCGAATATTAAATGAAGCGAATTTGGATTTTAGCTGCAGGGCTTGCTCGAGGTAGAGGATCATGATATCCCCTTTGGCGGCATAGTCGCCGCGTACCTGGCCCGCAACTAACAAGGAATCGACGTGCGCTTCCAGATGTTGCACGCCGATTTTGACTGCTAAACGTAGCCCGGCTAGTAGTGCTTCATATTCTGCCTCGTTGTTGGTGCTTTTAAAATCGAGGCGGATGGCATATGTAAGCTCTTGGCCGTCAGGGCTGACGAGTCGCAGACCTGCGCCCGCGCCGTCCTCGTTGGATGCACCATCGGTAAATAGTGCCCATACTTCCGAGGAGGGTGGTGGGGGCGCAGGATTTTGGGATTCTTCGCATTCTTGGATGCGATCCGCTGGTACTTCAGCGGCGAAATCAGCTAAGATTTGGCCTTTGATGGCAGGGCGCGGTTTGTAATGTATTGTATGTGCGCCCAGCTCAATTGCCCATTTTGCTAATCTCCCAGAGATGTCGGGTTTGGACAGGATCGGGCCGATCCTGTAATTGGTTAGCACTGTGATGATTTGGTTTACGAAGTAGCGTCGTAACCGTCTTGAAGCATGTACCAGTGTGTCACACCCCCAAAATCCACCTGCGGATAACACCCGCTTCGAGGGCGTGACTGACCAGGATCCAGCCACCAATTATACCGAATACTTAAGTTGATAACAAAAGTAATACTTACTATTCATAAGCTTAGCAAATATTAAGTTCAGAGTTTAAAGTTTTAAGTTCCAAAACAGTAATAAGTAGCGGAAGCATAAATAAGGTAGTTTAAAACAAAGTTCACGATTCAAAATAAGGTAACACCCAACACAAGGGTGAACAGACACTACACGTTCCCAAGCTGCAAGCTCCTTCATCACTGGTTACCTGCAAAGCATGCAGTAAGGGGTCAACAATAATGCTGAGTGAGTTCACTAGTTGTCCAGTTTTAATTACCAAAAACTTGTTTCACCGGTTAATTTATCCGTTTATACATGCCCTGGGGAGCTACCCCAAAAGTTAGCGACTAAACTGTTTTTCCAATACCGAACACTAGGTAACCGTTGCGTATCCGCAGGATGCCCCGATGTCAATGTTCTATCATCATTGACGGATGCCTGAGTCTATTAGTTCACGACCGATCCCAAACCAGGGCACGGTGTGAGGCTGGTAAACACCTAAATAGCGCTATCAACTAATAACCCGTTCGCCTGGCCCCGGCGACTAATCGGTATTATGTAGTAGGGACTTGAGTGATAGAGTTTCGTTTAGTGCCGTTAGTTGCAACCCGTATAAACAGTAATTACCCAAAAGGTTTCCCAATACCAGGGAAGGAAAAGTAGGTTTTGTTCCCAATAACTAGGGAAGGTATGTAAATGGTATCCCCTTTTTCCAGGGGATAGAGTTGTTAGTCTCGTGTCCCAAACCACCGGGACGCATGCTTTTAAGTTGTGAACTCACCTTGGGTTGCTCGGTAGGTTTAGGTTACTTGTCAATCACGTTGGTCACCACGTCCTAACATGGTTACCGGTATAGGTCAGGTTCGGTGTACAAGTAATCACGTAAGAACATATACAGGCACATAACATGCATACAAGTAAATAGTCATGGGGTTATTGGGCCGGCCCTAACAGTAACACAGTCAAACAGAACACAGCAACACCTAGTCCACTTAACAGATAGCCCAAGTTAACACAGAATGGCCCAATAACCAAAATGGACAGCCCACTCGCAACCAGCTGGTCTCGAGTCGCAACCAGGTGGTCTCGGCTTGTCACGCTGTGGTTGCGAGTCGCAACCGTGGTCTCGAGTTGTCACGTTTTGGTTGCGAGTCGCAACGGCGTGGTCTCGAGTCGCAATCTCGTGGTTTCGAGTTGTCCTGCTATGGTTGCGAGTCGCAACCGTGTGGTTTCGAGTCGTAATGCCGTCGTTGCGAGTCGTAATCTGTCACTTTCATGTACACGTGATGATGCAGATATGACAGTCCAAATTGTACCAAGAATTCAGGCCCATATTAGGAAACAACCAATAATATTTCACTAACACTTTGCCTAATCTGAATACTAGTAAAGATAGATCAAACTTTGCCATTTTTACATCTTCAAGTCATATTCAAACAAGTTCATCCTTTGTTCATCATTTTTCTAGGGTTTTCACCATGACAAATCATACATTTAATGAACCAAAAATCACATATTTATGACAAGATTATCATGGCAAGAACAAAGAAACATGCATTACATAGCCGAATCTTAAGTTCAACATCAACATTTTGCAAGAAACAAAGAAGTATAGTTTGGTTGGCCATAATCATTCTTAATCTACCATTTCTAGTTATTTTAAGCATGTTTAGCAATTTTTCATACACAAGGTTTAACACACATAATCCAACTTCACAAATCATCCAAAAATCATGTGTAACAATTTTAACTAACCATCTTCTAGTTCATACAATATACATAAATCTTATGCACATAGTAACAACACTAACCGGTTGTGAAGAAGGAGGATGAGCCGAAAGAAAGGAAGAAAATGAGAGAAGATGAAGTGTCCGAGTGATGGTCTTGACCGAGTGTCTTGTCCGATTTGTTCCAAGCTTGAACCGAGATCAAGGAGAAGGAAAGTGGTGTTTGTAGAGGGTTTTCTAGTGAGAGAGATTAGAAGAAGTGTTGGTGTGTAAAATGAAGCAAGTGGGGAAAAAGGGTGGGATTTATACAAGGGGTCACGAGTTGGGCTTGGGGGTTTCGGCCCAACCGGTTTCGGCTCACTAGGCCCACTCGAGACCGAGTGGCCCACTCGCAACCGCCCGGTTGCGAGTCATGGTCTCGGGTCGTGGTTTCGGCTCTCATATATATATATATATAATACATACATACATCACATATCATGCACAAAGGTCACGTTTTCATTTAATAATATTTATATACACAAAAATTACAACGTGTTCGTTTGGAAAAACCTCGAGTGTCACATTATCCCCAAGTTTTAAGAACTTTCGTCCCGAAAGTTGAAGCAGCCACTGCCAAGCTAGCGTGTTTCAACGGGGTGTCACATCATCCCCCCGTTAGTTTGGAATTTCGTCCCGAAATTCGGTTGTAGCTTCAGTGCTGGGGTTTTCGTTTGGGAATAACTGGGGATACTTGGACTTCATCTGGTCCTCCCGCTCCCAGGTAAACTCTGGGCCGCGCCGTGAGTTCCAACGAACTCGCACAAGGGGTATCTGGCTACGTTTGAGGGTTTTGATCTCTCGATCCGTGATCTCAATCGGTTCCTCAGTAAAGTGTAGCTGTTCATCAATCGTCAGTTCCTTAAAAGGAATCACAAGTGTTTCATCCGACAAACACTTCTTCAGGTTAGATACGTGAAAAACGTTGTGCACTGCACTCAGCTCTGCAGGCAGGTTCAATCTATAAGCTACCTTACCGATTTTCTCGGTAATTTCGAATGGTCCAACATACCGTGGATTCAGCTTGCCCCGTTTACCGAAACGGACCACCCCCTTCCAGGGTGAGACTTTAAGTAGAACCCGGTCCCCGACCTGGAATTCTAACGGTTTTCTACGCTTGTCAGCGTAGCTTTTCTGACGGTCACGAGCTGCCGCCATGCGTTGCCTGATCTGTGAAATCTTTTCCGTTGTATCTACCACTAGTTCCGGGCCTGTGAGTTGACTATCACCAACTTCCGCCCAGCAGAGAGGTGATCGGCATTTACGACCGTACAATGCCTCAAAAGGTGCCGCCTGGATGCTAGTGTGGTAGCTGTTGTTGTAGGAGAATTCCACCAGCGGCAGATGCTTCTCCCAGTTCTTGCCAAAATCGATCACACATGCTCTAAGCATGTCTTCCAGGGTTTGGATGGTGCGTTCAGACTGCCCATCCGTTTGCGGGTGATAAGCGGTGCTCATGTCCAAACGTGAGCCAAAGGATTTGTGCATAGCTTGCCACAATTCGGAAGTAAAACGAGCGTCTCGGTCGGAAATAATAGAAGTTGGCACCCCGTGCCTGGAGACTACTTCCTTCAAATAGATTTCTGCCAAGGTAGAAAACTTGTCTGTTTCCTTAATGGCCAGAAAGTGTGCAGACTTAGTCAAACGATCTACTATCACCCAGATAGTATCATTCCCGCGTTGAGATCTAGGTAGCCCTGTAACAAAATCCATGGAAATTTGCTCCCATTTCCATTTCGGGATTTCCGGCTGCTGGAGTAGGCCTGCTGGTTTCTGATACTCGATCTTGACTCTTGCGCAGGTCAAACATTTGCCAACATAGGCTGCTATGTGGGCTTTCATGCCAGGCCACCAGTAAGTGGTCCTTAAGTCGTGGTACATCTTATCTGCACCAGGATGTACTGAATAACGGGACTTATGGGCTTCGTCCATCACAAGCTCTCGTAGATCTCCGTAAAGTGGGACCCAAATGCGCCCTGCCACATAGTAGGCGCCGTCTTCTCTCTGTTCTAGTTGCTGCCTCGATCCTCGCAGGGACTCAGCCCTGATGTTTTCCGGTTTCAAAGCTTCAATCTGAGCATTTCGGATCTGGGTAGGGAGACTAGACTGGATGGTAAGTCGTAATGCTCGCACGCGCTTTGGTATAGTGTCTTTCCGGCTGAGGGCGTCTGCCACAACATTGGCCTTGCCCGGATGGTACTTGATGGCGCATTCGTAATCATTCAGAAGTTCGACCCATCGGCGTTGTCGCATGTTTAATTCTTTCTGCTTAAAGATATGCTCGAGACTCCTGTGATCGGTGTAAATGGTGCACTTGGTACCGTACAGGTAATGTCTCCATATCTTAAGCGCAAATATCACCGCTCCTAGTTCCAAGTCATGTGTTGTGTAGTTCCTTTCATGTGTCTTAAGTTGTCGAGAGGCGTAAGCAATAACTTTCTCGCGTTGCATCAACACGCAACCGAGTCCATGAATAGACGCATCGCAGTAGACCACAAAGTCGTCAGTGCCTTCAGGTAACGAGAGAATAGGAGCACTGCAGAGGTTATCCTTAAGCCTCTGAAAAGCAGATTCCTGTGCTTCATTCCACTTGTAAGTGACGCCTTTCTGAGTGAGCGTAGTGAGGGGTTGTGCAATCTTTGAGAATCCCTGAATGAATCTGCGGTAGTAACCTGCCAATCCCAAGAATTGGCGAACTTCAGTGGGAGTCTTAGGGGTAGGCCAATTCTTTATAGAATCGATCTTAGCCGGGTCGACGTGGATTCCGTCCTTGTTAACCACGTGTCCAAGGAAATGGACTTCTCGAAGCCAGAAGTCGCATTTCGAGAACTTGGCGTACAGTTGCTCATTGCGAAGGAGTTCGAGGATAAGGCGTAGGTGCCGTTCATGTTCTTCCTGACTTTTCGAGTAGATCAAGATGTCGTCTATAAACACAATCACAAATTTGTCGAGGTAGGGTTTGCATACCCGGTTCATGAGATCCATGAACACTGCAGGGGCGTTGGTCATTCCAAAGGGCATAACGAGGAATTCATAATGACCATAACGAGTTCTGAATGCAGTCTTGGAAATATCTTCATTACGGACCCTTAACTGATGGTAGCCTGATCGCAGGTCAATCTTAGAATAGTAGCTTGATCCTTGCAATTGATCGAATAGGTCATCGATTCGCGGGAGAGGGTAACGATTCTTGATGGTAACCTTGTTCAACTCACGATAATCAATGCACATTCGGAACGTGCCATCCTTCTTCTTAACAAAGAGTACCGGTGCTCCCCATGGTGATGAACTAGGACGGATAAATCCTTTATCCAAAAGTTCTTGTAGTTGCGTCGAGAGTTCCTTCAATTCTGCGGGGGCTAGACGATAAGGTGCACGAGCTATAGGCGCTGCTCCGGGAACTAGCTCGATTTGGAATTCGACCTGACGATGGGGAGGGAGTCCAGGTAGTTCCTCAGGAAATACCTCGGGGTAGTCACGCACTACTGGAAAGTCTTCAATCCTCTTTTCCTTTTCCTGCGTGTTGGTAACCAGTGCTAAGATAGCGGTGTGCCCTTTTCGTAAACACTTCTGGGCTTTCAAGAAAGAAATAACGCCGGAGATTTCTCCACTTCTGCCACCTTGTACAATGAGGGGTTTGCCAGAACGATGAGGGATACGAACTGCTTTCTCTTGACAGAGGATCTCAGCGCGATGCTTGGATAACCAATCCATACCAATAATGACGTCGAAGCTTCCAAGAGTAACAGGGAAAAGATCGATACTAAATGTCTGACCAGACAACTCTAGTTTGCAACCCTTGACAATGTGTGAGGCCTCGATGTTTCTACCATTAGCTAACTCGACGACATGAGGAGAACTTAGTAACGAAAGCGGACGCTTAAGCTTCTTACTAATACGTAGGGATACATAACTAGCATCGGCACCGGAATCAAATAACACAGAAACATAACGATCATCGAGTAGGAACTTACCCGCCACGACATTGGGGTCATTCCTTGCTTCACCAGCTCCAATCACGAAAGCTCTTCCTCTAGCACCATTCCCAGCATTGTTGTTCTGATTGTTGTTCCCAGCTCCCTGATTGTTGTTGCGGTTCTGATTCAGTTCAGGACAATCCTTCCTAAAGTGCCCTGTTGCCCCACATTTAAAACATGCTCGGTCGTTTCCCTGCTGCTGTTGCTGTTGAGGTTGTTGCTGATTCTGTCTTGCTGGGAACTGGCTTCTACAATCCTTGGCTTCGTGCCCCATCTTGTGGCATCGCTGACACTGGCCCTTGTTACATGCCCCATTGTGGTGCTTGTTACACTTGTTGCACTTAGGGTAGCTTCCCCGGTAGCCACCCTGTTGCTGAGTGCCTTTGTTGTTTTCGGTTTTCCTTTGCTGCGCTGGGGCCTGAGTGGGGTTAGCATCCTTGCTTTGACTTCCTTCCCACTTACGCTTGCTGTCACTAGAAGTTCCGACAGTAGCACTGATCCTTTTGGGCAACCTGCCCTCTTCCACGGCCTGATCAGTAAGTTTGTGAGCAAGTCGAACGATCGGCTGAATGGTAGTGTGGTTGGCTGAAGTGACATGGCTTCGAATCTCTGGAGCCAAACCCTTGATGTACAGTTCGATCCTTCGATACATAGGTCGAGACATGTTTGGGCAAAGAGCAGCATAGTCATTTGACAGCTTGGTGTATGTTTCAATTTCCGACCCAACCATCTTGAGTTCATAGTACTCATTCTCAAGCTTGTGGATGTCATCCCGGGGACAGTATTCATCCTTAATCATATCCTTGAAATCCTCCCATGCCGTAGCATTTGCAGTTTCCAATCCAAACATCTGAATTTGCGCCTTCCACCATGAAAGCGCGCTTCCCTCGAGCGTAGCAGTAGCAAATTTCACCCAATTTGCAGGAGGACACTCGCAAACAGCAAAGACAGCTTCAATTTTCTCGATCCAATGCAGAAGACCTATGGCACCCTCAGTGCCGTTGAAAGGGAGAGGCTTGCAATCCATGAAAGTTTTGAAAGTACACACTGGTGGTTGCGCAGGTGCATGCTGACCTGTTCGTGAGAAGCGAAGCGTATAGGTTTAGAGACGAAAAGTCGATGTGGCGGTAGGATCTAAACATCCTAAAACAGCGAGCTTACCTATAGGGTGAGCTGCGAAAGCTGCAGCCACGGTGTTGAGCAGGTTAGTGAACTGAGCCTGTGTCATGTTAATGTTTCCCCTTCCGCGTCCACTCATTGTCTTCATAACCAGAAAACACAGTATGAGTGTGATGTCGTAGTGTAGCGAGAATGAGATAGAAGAGAGAGGTGTATCTATCTAGTTTAGGCACACTAGTACGTATATCATAACAGGAAACATAAAGTAAGCAACAAGTAAACACTGGTCCGAGCTATGAGGTCAAATGTGTCGAGCCTTGCACTTGGAGTGTAGTGTCGTCGCGAGTCACGGGTTATAGTCTGGTTTTCTCCAAAAAGATTTTTCCCTTTTTAAAACCAAGTTCACTATAACCAATGGCTCTGATACCAATCTGTCACACCCCCAAAATCCACCTGCGGATAACACCCGCTTCGAGGGCGTGACTGACCAGGATCCAGCCACCAATTATACCGAATACTTAAGTTGATAACAAAAGTAATACTTACTATTCATAAGCTTAGCAAATATTAAGTTCAGAGTTTAAAGTTTTAAGTTCCAAAACAGTAATAAGTAGCGGAAGCATAAATAAGGTAGTTTAAAACAAAGTTCACGATTCAAAATAAGGTAACACCCAACACAAGGGTGAACAGACACTACACGTTCCCAAGCTGCAAGCTCCTTCATCACTGGTTACCTGCAAAGCATGCAGTAAGGGGTCAACAATAATGCTGAGTGAGTTCACTAGTTGTCCAGTTTTAATTACCAAAAACTTGTTTCACCGGTTAATTTATCCGTTTATACATGCCCTGGGGAGCTACCCCAAAAGTTAGCGACTAAACTGTTTTTCCAATACCGAACACTAGGTAACCGTTGCGTATCCGCAGGATGCCCCGATGTCAATGTTCTATCATCATTGACGGATGCCTGAGTCTATTAGTTCACGACCGATCCCAAACCAGGGCACGGTGTGAGGCTGGTAAACACCTAAATAGCGCTATCAACTAATAACCCGTTCGCCTGGCCCCGGCGACTAATCGGTATTATGTAGTAGGGACTTGAGTGATAGAGTTTCGTTTAGTGCCGTTAGTTGCAACCCGTATAAACAGTAATTACCCAAAAGGTTTCCCAATACCAGGGAAGGAAAAGTAGGTTTTGTTCCCAATAACTAGGGAAGGTATGTAAATGGTATCCCCTTTTTCCAGGGGATAGAGTTGTTAGTCTCGTGTCCCAAACCACCGGGACGCATGCTTTTAAGTTGTGAACTCACCTTGGGTTGCTCGGTAGGTTTAGGTTACTTGTCAATCACGTTGGTCACCACGTCCTAACATGGTTACCGGTATAGGTCAGGTTCGGTGTACAAGTAATCACGTAAGAACATATACAGGCACATAACATGCATACAAGTAAATAGTCATGGGGTTATTGGGCCGGCCCTAACAGTAACACAGTCAAACAGAACACAGCAACACCTAGTCCACTTAACAGATAGCCCAAGTTAACACAGAATGGCCCAATAACCAAAATGGACAGCCCACTCGCAACCAGCTGGTCTCGAGTCGCAACCAGGTGGTCTCGGCTTGTCACGCTGTGGTTGCGAGTCGCAACCGTGGTCTCGAGTTGTCACGTTTTGGTTGCGAGTCGCAACGGCGTGGTCTCGAGTCGCAATCTCGTGGTTTCGAGTTGTCCTGCTATGGTTGCGAGTCGCAACCGTGTGGTTTCGAGTCGTAATGCCGTCGTTGCGAGTCGTAATCTGTCACTTTCATGTACACGTGATGATGCAGATATGACAGTCCAAATTGTACCAAGAATTCAGGCCCATATTAGGAAACAACCAATAATATTTCACTAACACTTTGCCTAATCTGAATACTAGTAAAGATAGATCAAACTTTGCCATTTTTACATCTTCAAGTCATATTCAAACAAGTTCATCCTTTGTTCATCATTTTTCTAGGGTTTTCACCATGACAAATCATACATTTAATGAACCAAAAATCACATATTTATGACAAGATTATCATGGCAAGAACAAAGAAACATGCATTACATAGCCGAATCTTAAGTTCAACATCAACATTTTGCAAGAAACAAAGAAGTATAGTTTGGTTGGCCATAATCATTCTTAATCTACCATTTCTAGTTATTTTAAGCATGTTTAGCAATTTTTCATACACAAGGTTTAACACACATAATCCAACTTCACAAATCATCCAAAAATCATGTGTAACAATTTTAACTAACCATCTTCTAGTTCATACAATATACATAAATCTTATGCACATAGTAACAACACTAACCGGTTGTGAAGAAGGAGGATGAGCCGAAAGAAAGGAAGAAAATGAGAGAAGATGAAGTGTCCGAGTGATGGTCTTGACCGAGTGTCTTGTCCGATTTGTTCCAAGCTTGAACCGAGATCAAGGAGAAGGAAAGTGGTGTTTGTAGAGGGTTTTCTAGTGAGAGAGATTAGAAGAAGTGTTGGTGTGTAAAATGAAGCAAGTGGGGAAAAAGGGTGGGATTTATACAAGGGGTCACGAGTTGGGCTTGGGGGTTTCGGCCCAACCGGTTTCGGCTCACTAGGCCCACTCGAGACCGAGTGGCCCACTCGCAACCGCCCGGTTGCGAGTCATGGTCTCGGGTCGTGGTTTCGGCTCTCATATATATATATATATATAATACATACATACATCACATATCATGCACAAAGGTCACGTTTTCATTTAATAATATTTATATACACAAAAATTACAACGTGTTCGTTTGGAAAAACCTCGAGTGTCACACAGTGCTAGTACCAATTTTTCCATTATTGAGTATCTCGTCTCCGGGTCGTTGAGCATTTTGCTGATATAATAGATGGGTGTTTGAACCCCCGCTCGTTCCACGATTAATACCGCGCCCACTGCGTTGTCCGCAGCGGATAGGTATAAGATGAGTGGCTCATCTTTGCATGGTGCGGTTAGTGTTGGGAGTTGTATCAAACACTCCTTCATTTCCTGGAAGGCCTTTTCGGCCTCTGTGGTCCAGTGGAATTGTTCTTTCTTTGAACAGCTTCGCAGGGTCTTGATGAAAGGGTATGACTTGGCTGCGTGGTTAGCCAAGAACCTGTTGAGTGCCGCCAGCCTTCCGGCCAGGCGTTGCATATCTTTCATCGATGCAGGCGATGGCATGCGCTCGATCGCCTGCACTTTTTCCGGGTTTACCTTGAATCCATCTTTGGTGACGATGAACCCAAGGAATTTGCCTTCTTCCATTCCAAACGAGCATTTCCCTGGATTGAGCTTCATGTTGACGCTTCGCAGAGTTTGGAATGTTCTTTCTATATCGGTGAGCATGGTATCTTCTTCCATGCTCATGACGACCAGGTCGTCCATATAGATTTCGACACTTTTGCTTATTTGACCGCGGAAAGTGTCGTTCATCAGTTTTTGGTAGGTTGAGCCCGCGTTGCGCAACCCAAACGGCATTTTTGTGTAGCAGTAATTTCCGGTTGGGGTCCGGAATGCCGTTTTGTCTTCATCCTCAAGTGCCATTTGTACCTGGTGGTACCCTTTGTAGCAATCGAGGAAACACTTCCACCGAAATGGCGCGAGGTTATCGACTTTTTCGTCGATTTCTGGAAGCGCGTAACAATCCTTGGGGCAGGCCTTGTTAAGGTCCTTGTAATCGACGCACATGCGCCAGCCCCCGGATGGTTTTTCTACCATGACAGGGTTGGATAACCAAGTCTGGTACTTGACTTCCCGCAGTATACCTGCGGAGAGCAGTTCTTCGATCTGCTCTTGCATCGCCTGATTTTTAGCTGACCCAAGGTGGCGTTGGCCTTGGATCACTGGTTTGATACCTGGTTTGGTATTCAAATAGTGCTGCGCTATTTCACGTGGGACCCCTGTCATGTCTGCAGGAGTCCACGCGAAGATGTCTTGGTTCCTGAAGAGGAGCTCCTTCAGGTGCGCTCTGGTGGTCGAGGATAAGGCGTGACCCAATGTGACCTTCTGTTCCGGATGCGTTGGGTTGAGAACCCATTTTTCCGGTTGGTCGACGGGGGTGGGCCTTGCGACCTTTGTCGGACGTGCTTCGTCCGTCATCATAACGTCCTTGCGGGCGTAGATGATTGCAACCCCCGATGCGGTTGGGAAACCAACCGCGGAGTGGGGGACGGATGTGATCATATTGAAGTCTCCTTGGGATTCTCTCCCAAGGATGACGTCATAATTGGAGGTGTGGGGTAAAACCATAAAGTTAACCTCCTCTGTCCGCGTGTGTTTACCATTGGTAAGACGCACGGGAAATGTAATTTGACCTAGGGGAAAGACTGTTTCCCCTGCGAATCCGGCCAGCGGGTAATCTACGGCTTGCAACCGATCTTTGTCCTCTTGGTCAAATTGATTGAAGCATTGCTCGTAGATTATATCGGATGTACTGCCCGGGTCGATGAACAGACGCTCGGTGCAGTAATGGGCCAGCTGGCCTGAAATGACGACGGCGCGTCTGTCACGCGGTCCGCCTCGGACTTTTGGGAAGACGACTTGCTCATCTTTCCAATCATTGTCCGGTCTTCGTGCCGCTTTTCGCGGCCTACCCTTGCCTCCGTAGATCATGTGGGTGGAAGCCACGTACATGGCTTTCTTTCCGGAGGAGGTACCTTCGTTGTGAGGGGTGATATGCTTGGTGGGCTTTTGTCCACCTGGTAAAAGGTGTTGCAGTTTCCCCTCTTTCAACGCCCGCTCAATCTCCAGCCGGAGACTGATGCAGTTGTTGGTGGTGTGGCCCGAGTCCTTGTGGTACTCACAGTATAGTGTGAGGTCCTGACTTTTCTTGGACTTCATTGGTTGGGCCGGTCGCAAGAATTGTGGGTCCGCGAGGAGGACCTCTCTTGGCGACTGGTTGATCTCGGTCCATTTGCGGTCCCGAGATTCTTTTCTTGGTGCCCGAGTGTCTCGGGCCGGGTTGTAGCATTGTGGGTCAAACGTGTTGGGTTGCGGGAAATAGGGTTTAGTAATATCCCGATTTCCTGCCTCCCGGTTTCGCTTGTTGTTACGTTTGGACCCTTGGTGGGATGTTTCGGCTTGAGGTTTTGCCTTTTTAACGTGCGGTTCGAGCGACCGCTGTGTCTGGGCGTATGTCTTGACTGCGGTCATGACATCCTCCCATTTTTTAGGCAAACCCTCCTTGCCAGAGATGGTCATGACCATCTCTCTGTCTTTGACGGCCCGAATAAAATGGTTTCGCGCCATTTGGTCCGCCACGTCGCCTATTTCTAGGCATTCTTTATTGTAACGGATGACGAATGCCTCGAGCGATTCGTCATCCCTTCGCCAGATGTTCATGACGTCCAACGAATCGCGTTCGTGGCGTCGCTGTTGGCTAAAGTGGGCGAGGAACTTGGCGCGCAAGTCCTCGAAAGAATCCAGTGATCCCACTGGCAAAGAATCAAACCATGCCCTGGCCAGACCGATAAGGGTCTGGGGGAAAAAATTGCACCAGGTGGGTTCGTCCCACCTGCCATTGACGCCTGCGCCTGTGAAGATGTTCATGTGGTCGTCCGGGTCGGTCGAGCCACTGTATTTCCCAATGTTGACTGGGAATTTTGTCGTTGTGATATCGGCGTTGGCGATGTGCGGGACGAATTTTGAATTTTCGGCCGCGGCCCTTGGCCTGTATGGTTCGTGCACAGGGCGCTTTGCCGCCCTGAGGTATGTAGTGCGGGGGTGACTGGGAGGAACATAGTTGCGTCCCCCCGGTCTGCTGTTGGTGTCGTGAGACTCCCCGCGGTAGGTTTGATCGTCAGGGTCGGTATGACCGTACCCTTCCGTGTAGGGTTGCGGGCCCAGTCGGCTCTGGATGCCTGGGCCGCGCCTGGAGGCTGACCGCCTCCTATCTTCCCCATAGGGGCCCAGGCGGGTATGCACTGGCCCTCTGGAGCGGGACTCATATGAGGAAGTGTCCTCATTGAGTGTATGGATCGAACAGTAAGATGATCCACGGTCGTCATGTCGGCTTCTGGAAGCCGGACGTGAGTGTAAACTGCCATCGTATTGGAGTATGCGGTTGGCAGGTGTGTGTTGTATTGGAGTAGGCCCAGCTTGTACGTTTGCTTCCGTACAAGCGCGGTTGTAAGCCGCTATCAGCAGATCAGTCTGCTGCTGGTACCAGGAGTGTAAGTCCACTCCTGGTGGAAGCACAGTTGGGGCCTGTGATAAGTCGTGTCCGAACGCAAAGGATGGGACCCTTTGGGTGGACGTGCCAATGTGTCCGGGTTGGGGGGTCGAAGGGTGGACCCCTGTTGGGACCGGGGGATTTGGATTATCCGCATTGGTGTTTTGGTTATCAGTCATGATCTTGAGAGGGAGAGGGATGGATTAAAAAGTGCTAAGAGTAGCGGTGGGCGCCAATGATGAAACAATGGTTAACCTGGCAGGGTTAACACACTGGTCTCGTCAAGAAGGGTTAATCCCTTCCTCTCGGAGATCGCTGGCTGGGTCACCGGTGGATGATCTCCTGCACAAGGAAACAAGCCGTGACTCGTAACAAGGAGGATGGGGTGGGGGGTGCTCCTTGTTACCACTCTCCGGCGTGAGAATCAGTAGTTTGCTTGGGAAGCAAAGCAAGATTATAGTAGTAGTTCTAGAGTTGTGAAGAAGATACCTCAAACCTGGTTTGGGGTCGGTATTTATAGCCGAGGAGTGAAGGAGGAGATTGATGGATGGGCTGACGACGAGCTGCACCGTTGCAGGTGTGTCAGTCTCGCCGGCCGTGGGGGTTACGCCACGTCAGCCCATTGCTTTAATAGCTCTGACAGGGGACTGTCGCCGGCACCACTTGCCTCGTGGTGTCAGCCACTTGCCTGGCGTGTCAGCCCACTTGCTGGATATGCAGGGTGCGGTGCGAGCCGCATCGCTGCATGCGGTAACGTCTGAAGTTACCGCGTCTCCTACTTGTGATCAAGAAATACGCGAGGTGCGGTGTTGGCCGCATCATCGTATGTGGAGACTATTTGCTCGCTTCCCTTGTCGTGACGAAAATGGCCATATGATGCGGTGCCAGCCGCATCGATATGTTCATCTTCTTTCGTACTTGGGTCAAGCTATTCATCTTCGAACCGAATGGGTTCGAAGGATGTGACCGCATGGGTGCGGTTTGCTTACTGGTAGGGGTTTGTTTGATACGGGTAATGGTCGTTTTGGGACCATACCCCTTCAAACACAAACAATAATTAAATGAGTTTAAATGTAATAAGGGTAAACCTACAATTTTGAATAATAATAATAATAATAATAATAATAATAATAATAATAATAATAATAATAATAATAATAATAATAATAATAATAATATCTATACTCTATAATAAAAGAAACCAATGACACAACACATGTCATTCATTGGAGCCATCTATTTTTTAGTTTTCTTATCTCTATCTCCTATTTAATTATAATTAATATTAACTGAAAGATAATTATAAAATAAAATTTAATATAAATTTAAACAATTTGTATAGGAGATAATATAGTCTTTTGAAATATTTATTAGATTTCAAACTTATTTATCTTGAAAAAAACGTACACTAAATATAAATTAATCTATATCTATACTATATAATAAAAGAAACCATTATGAAGACACTTGTCATTATATTAGGTCTTGTCTTATAGATAATTTTTATTTTAGTTTAATCTTTTGTAATTAATTATAAATAATCCTCCTACTAAATATTATTTGGTCTAATTATTACTTTTATATTTATCTATAGTTAATTAATATGATCGGTTCGTAATTTCTATTTTGTCAAATCGTGTTTCTGAAATTTCAAACTTCAATATTACTGTTTCAAAGCTTCTTTGTTTATATATTAATACACGTGTATTATACAATAATATTTAGTAGAAGAGAATAATAAATATTAATATCAAGAGTAAATATAATAATTTTGGCCCCTGTAGTTATATTACTTTTATTCTTTTAGCAAAAAAATGAATCTTTTAACATATGAGCCCTCAACGTCTTTTTTCTAATCCTTTTGGCTCCTAACACTAATCCCATCCATTCACTTTTAGGGGCCAAAAGGGTTAGAAAAAAATACGTTGAGATCCAAAGGGGTTAGAAAAAAAGATGTTGAGTGCTCAAATGTTAAAGGATTCCTTTTTAGGCTAAAAGAGTAAAAGTGATATAACCACAGTGGCCAAAATCGTAATTTACTCTAATATCAAATTAGATAACTAAGTTTGAATTTGAAGTACATAGATAAATATAAAAGTAATAATTAGATCAAATAATATTTAGTAGGAGGATTATTTATAATTAATTAGAAGAGATTAAACTAAAATAAAAAATTATCCAAAAGACATGGCGTATCAAATAGATTTTACGAAACTCAAAATAAAATTAGCTAATATTATTTATCATTTCTACGTTTACAAGTTTTAAATAAAGGGTTAAATTTATTGAGACTTTGTTACATTTACAAGTTTTAAATAAAGGGTTAAATTTACTAAGACTTCGTTAACAAATTTTACTACAATAGAATAATCTATTTATATCAATCTAAATATATATCTATATTATACTATATAATAAAAGATTAATGTGTGACACCTATCATTCGTTGTACGCATTTATTTTATGATTTTCTCGCCACACTTCCAAGCTTTTCTTATATTAATTAAATAAATGAATAATGAGCTATATAAAATTCATTTATTCGATCCGTGTAATACACGGGGTTATAACCTAGTATTATTATATACTATACTGAATGGCATTTTGAAAAGGCATCACCAGTGATTATATTATATTTTATTATGTTTTTCTTTTTTTTAGTTTTCATTTTATTATTATTTTCCTACTCTTATTATATGTATAACATTAAAAAGAGACCATATTATATTTTATTACGTTTTTCCTTTTTAAGTTTTAGTTTTATTTTCCTACTCTCATTACCCCAGTCATCATCTCCATCTCGATTCAAGCAAAAACCAGGTATCTGGCGATAAGGAACATAACCAAACACTCGAACCATCACCACCACTTGCCTTTTTTCAAACACCATGGCACGGATAAAGGTTGAATTCGCAGCGTTCCGACATGAACAGACCTGACTATGACGATCATGATCGATTCTGACAACCTAAACAACTCCGGCATACATGCAACTATTCTGACAACACCCTTCTGCACCGAAACTAACAAACAATCTCTAGACTTTCTATATGGCATCCATTTACCTTCCCAACCGACAGAATCTCAATAATCCGATTGCTAGTGTCGTTTCACGTTTTCCGATGACCTGAAATCAATTTTGGAAGCATTCTTCGTCACTAAACTACCGGTTGCACCCCTACACTTTCTCTTCTACGCTCGGGAGGCCCTAACTCGACTTTCGCTAGCCAAATACAACACATATGCCACCATGAATGATTTTATGGTGGCTGAGATGCATATTAGAGAGGGGGGAGGAGTTATCATATAAACAAGGGTATTTTAGTCTTTTTTAACAAGTTAACAGAAACCTTAATAGAGTTAACGAGTTAGATGAAACTTGCAAAAAAATTGAAACCACAGGAATCAGATGCGGAAAAACTAACATATGAACGAAAGGTCGTAAAAGTGATCAAACCTCATGGACGGAAATGACATTTTACTCTTTTAGTTATATAAATTGACTAGTTGTATGTAGATCTTGTCAGTCTGGGTCTTTAGGAGCATTCGAACAATATTTAGTTTTGTTATGTTTAAATCTGAGTTGTCGGAACATAAGCACTTGTTTGGATGTTATCTGTAATAATGAATTTGTTTCTTCGGGATACTGTATGGGACATATCTTTAACTGGATTATATGAATAGTTGTTATGGAAACTTATGGACAATCTGTTTCGCTCAGTGCCATGCCCCGATGATTCCGCCATCGGTTGGGGTGTGACACTTACGGTAGCAAATAAATTGTTAGAGCAGTTTTCTACTGCCTTACGGCAGACCAGTTTTGCCCAGTGGCTACCGTAAGTTACGGTAGAGCCCAATCACTTTTGCTGAATTTTGCATATCTTAGTTAATCAAATCCGATTTTGAGCATAGTTTTGATTACGGCACGCGACGGGTGTAAAACCTGCAAATCCTTGTTATTTTAATTGTATGGCTCATGGGACTTGTATTAACTTGTAAATAAACTATCAAAACTAACTTTTATGTTGGTTTTGATTCTAGGTGAATGTTATATGCTTCCGGAAGAAGATCAAGCCACGAGCAAGAACCGAACACACCTCTCAATGAAGCTTCCGCATTCGATCTTGTTTTGTTTTAATACAAGTGGATTATGTAACACTTTTAACGATGTTTTTGGATGTTGTTAACATGTTTAAATACTTATGATGCAAAAGTTTTTGTTAAGTGGCATTTTTAATATAAAATGCTTACTTTAATGTTATGTAAATGTTAATTATTACTACGGGTGTTACAAGTTGGTAATCAGAGCTCATGGTTAAAGAATAAAGTGTGTTTGGTTCGAGGCCTGATCGCAAATCCGGTAAGTACAGGTATGTTAATAAATTAGTAGGATTAAAGTGTTGTGAACAACACTTAGGGTATCGTGTAATACACGCTACCCCAATTAAAACGATTGATACAGTTAACGAAATTACGTGCGTTAACACTTATAGTAAAAAGCCTTGTATTACAATACGGGCGTTTATAAGCGTCGAAATTACTAACTTTTGTAAATGTTTAGTTGAAGGACACTCACATCTGAAGATGTCGAGAGTTGAACGAATTGTGGATATGATGGTGGAACGGTCCGAGGTATGACAAGTAGAGCATGCTCATCAAGGACCTAAATCGCGTGACGATCGCGAACAAAGTCAAAGGCAAGGAAAGCCCATTAAGGGCAAGCATTATCAGATACACACTTTTAAATTTAATTGCACAAATAGTAATATGCAACAAATAAGTAGAGATTGAAAGTTGATTTAAACTTAAATAAAATTACGTGTTAGTACCCAAATGTGTTACATTGATAAACTTAAAAAAATGCAAGGGTATTTTAGTCATTAATTAACAAATTTTGGTGTTAGTACCCAAAGGTGTTACAAAATTGAGACCATAAAACCTAAACCTGTTAAAAAAAGTTAGTACCCAAAGACGAAACTAGGTATAAACCACATGACCCATTTGTGTAATTAACTCAGTTTATTATTATTTTCCTAATCCTATTATATATATAACATTAAAAAGAGACCATATTATATTTTATTATGTTTTTCTTTTTTAACTTTTAATTTTGTTATTATTTTCCTACTCTCATTACCCCAATCATCATCTCCATCTCGATTCAAGCAAAAACCAGGTATATGGCGATAAGGAACATAACCAAACACTCGAACCATCACCACCACTTGCCTTTTTTCAAACACCATGGCACGGATAAAGGTTGAATTCGCAACGTTCCGACATGAACAGACCTGACTATGACGATCATGATCGATTCTGACAACCTAAACAACTACGACATACATGCAAGTATTCTCACAACACCCTTCTATCCCGAAACTAACAAACAATCTCTAGACTTTCTATCTGGCATCCATTTACCTTCCCAACCGACATAATCTCAATAATCCGATTGCTAGTGCCATTTCACGTTTTCCGATGACCTGAAATCAATTTTGGCAGCATTCTTCGTCACTAAACTACCGGTTGCACCCCATACACTTTCTCTTCTACACTCGGGAGGCCCTAATTCGACTTTCGCTAGCCAAATACAACACATATGCCACCATGAATGATTTTATGGTGGCTGAGATGCATATTAGAGAGGGGGGATGAGTTATCATATAAACAAGGGTATTTTAGTCTTTTTAAATAAGTTAACAGAAACCTTAATAGAGTTAACGAGTTAGATGAAACTGGCAAAAAAATTGAAACCGCATGAATCAGATGCGGAAAAACTAACATTTGAACGAAAGGTCGTAAAAGTGACCAAACCTCATGGAGGAAAATGACATTTTACTCTTTTAGTTATATAAATTGGCTAATTAAAAAATGAGTAATAATTCTCTACTGTAGTTTTTGTGTAAACATATGGGCTTAAAGGCACATTAAAAAAATCGAGTACAACATTGTAGTTATTGCAAACAAGTGGAAATACATTTTTTTTTGAAAGGTAACAAGTGGAAATACATAAAGCATTAACTTTACTAATCTCCAAAATCTCGTATATATCGCACTAAAGGAAATTATCGTAAATGCGCGTGGAATTAAAGTCACATTATCAAGCCCAAAATTGAGGTTCAAAGACTAAAGAAGAAGACTTTAATGTGCCTCAAGATTCTACACCATCTTATCGAAGGATTTTGTTTATTCTTTTTAATATAATTATCAAAGGATTTTTTTTTATTTTAACTGAATATCCATTAAATTATTTTCTGCATCTTATCAAAGGATTTTGTTTATCTTGTTAATTTAATTGAATGTATATTAAATTATTATCTGCATCAATGTCTCAATTTGTTATGTATTTCAGCAAACATAAATATTTTAAAATTCTATATTTATAAGTTTATATTTGTCTTGATGCTACAATGCTACGGTCAAAGTTGTTTATCCATGTATTATAAGGTTAAGGCTAGAATGAAAGTTATTTATACGGGGGTATGGTAAGCCTACAATGAAGCACATAATGCCCCAAAATATTTTTTTAGCGTCCTAAAATGTTACGGGTGTATTTGTTGTGTTAAACTATTTATATATTCATCCAACTTTACAATATAGTATGTCTGTATATCTTGGTTAATTTATCTAAAATTACTAAAAGTGAGAAATGAATGTCAAACATGGATTGTTCAAGGTTATATGTATTTTTTGAACAACAATTGTTCAAGTTTATTAAATATTGTTGTACCTAAATAAAACAGTTCTCATGTTGTGATTGAAAGGTTTTTTTTTTTTTTTTTTTTTTTTTTGGGGGGGGGTCTTACTTTAAAATTCTCGTTTAATCAAGCTCGAAAGTAGACCTGCAATTAATCACATTCCCACAAGATCGCTGTTAGAAAAAAAAGGTATCTCTACTATTCTTGTGGCATGTACGAAGAAATAATTAATCACTTGTTAATTACGTGATGATTTGCAAGTAAAATGTGGGACGTTGTTTGCTTATGGGGTAAAGTTCATAGATCCAAGTCATCCTCATCAATCAAGAAGCTACTAGCTAAACCTAATCCATGACCCCTCAACAACTCAAAAGAAGGTAATAATAATGGTCATTGGTCATTCTATCATCAATTTGGTGCCTTTGGCCTTTGGAAAACAAGAGACATAAGTTTATTCAATAACAAAAAGCTTGGCACGAATATTGTAGCCGAGAAAATTAACACATCATCTTTTTTTAGGTTAAACAGATCTTTTAAAAGGATTCTCTTAGTACTGGTACAATCATATCTATTCCTTCATTATATCTACCTTCTTTTATCTATAATTTTTTCCCTTAAATAAAAAAACACAAATTCATTTTTATGATTTAAGTATAGTCAAAATAAACAAATCCACCTTTAAAAAACAAAAACTTTATAAAACTAAAGTGACACAACCAATGATCTCTTGATCTAGTGGTTAAGGGAGAGGTGGGAAGCTTTGCTTTTCTTGAAGGTACTGGGTTTAAGTCCAGACAAGGAGGTTTTAATACTAACTTGGTGATACTAACAGACTAACTACTAACCCGGTTAGTGATATCCTACCTGTACGCCGTAAAAAAAAAAAACCAAAGTGTTTGCATCATAACCATTTCCATTCACTCCTACAATAACCAAAATCTCGTGACATTTGAGCAGACGATAAATTGACATATGAAGACGATAAATTGAACATCACCATGAAATTCCCGCGAGATAATCACCAACAAAAGAACTGGTTTCAAAAAGCTTTCGTCGGATTTTCAACTGCTCAAAAATCACAAACACAACAACAACATTTTCTGATAATTTTCTCTCTCTAGATTACTCTCTCACTCCTTCACTACCATTTCTAGGGTTTACAATTCAATCGTTCGCACCATCCACAAATCCTTTCGGTACACTCTCATCACATCTGTTTCCAATTTAGGGTTTCAACTTTCAAGCAATCGCAACTTCTGTTTAGTTACGGTGATTATTCAGTCCTACATTTGATTATTATTCTGTATGTCTACTTTATTGCAGCTTTTGTTTGTTTAATTGTTTGATCTGAGAATTTCCAGGAGTATTGTTTTGTAGTTCCTGATTGGATTTGAAAGAAATTATTAATATTAATTAATTATTTCTTTAATTTTGGGGATTTATGCTTGAAAAGAGTAGATTACTGGATTGGCTAAAATTAAAATTAGTTGAATTTTTTTTTTGAATGTTATTGTTTTCTGTTTTAATTTTGGGGATTTATGATTGAAAAGAGTGGATTATGGATATTACTGGATTAAAAATTAAAATTAGCATTTTTGAATATTATTATTTTCTGTTTAGGTTTGGGGATTTATGCTTGAAAAGAGTAGATTATGGATATTACTGGATTGGCTAAAATTAAAATTAGTTGATTTTTTTTTTGAATATTATTATTATTTTCTGTTTTAATTTTGGGGATTTATGCTTGAAAATAGTAGATTATGGATATTACTGGATTAAAAATTAAAATTAGTAGCATTTTTTTTGAATGTTATTATTTTCTGTTTAGGTTTGGGGATTTATGCTTGAAAAGAGTAGGTTATGGATATTACTTGATTGGCTAAAATTAAAATTTAGTTGCATTTTTTTTAATATTATTATTTTCTGTTTTACAATTGCACTAATTTTAACGTTATTTTACTAATTTTGTGAAAATAACGTTAAAAGCAGCGGATGGTTAATCACGCATCATATGGTGGCATTGATAGCCGAAAGACAAAAGGGTACATGCACTAATCGGCCTTTGTCCCGATTGCTAAGTGTTACGTGCCTTATGTCCAAGGATTGATGCAAAACTACTATCGAGCCGGGGGTGTCACTGGAAGCAGCATCTCTATTCCTATGGGGTAGAGGTAAGGCTGTCTACATCTTACCCTCCTCAGACCCTACCTTAGCTTTGCTATTGGCGGGATTTACTGAGTATGATGATGATTTTCTGTTTTAATTCTGGGTCTCTACAAGTTTAATGGTAGTAGATAGATATCATTGACCAATTGGATTTGGGGATTAGTTGAATATAATGTGCTTTATGTTGATCATTGGTAATAGGTTTTGGTACTTAATTGGATTAAGTAGTTTTGATTGGTTTAAAGATGCTTAAAGTGTTTTGAGTTACAGTTGTACATATTTATATTTTTTAATCTTCTATATTGAATGCTCTGATTATTCATTTATTCGTTTATTCCAGTGGAAATATAGTTGGACTGTGTACTTCTAAATAGACGATGCGCTGATTGTTTTCGTTGACCGGTATTTGGGTTCTCAATGCGTTGATCATTTTCGTTGATCGGTAGTTGAGTGTTGATAAGGAGGAAGTGTTGGTTGACTAAACGATGGACTTTGCAAGGCGTTGGTGTAAAAAGTTGAAACCGAAAGATAAACCAAAGTCTTCACCGAAAAAGGAAGGTAGAAGTAATGGGAAGGAAGGATTACGAGTAACGAGTGATGAAGCACCTTCAAATGCTACTAAGCAGAAGGTTGAAGCTGCTAAGCAATATATAGAAAAACATTACAAGGAGCAGATGAAGAATCTTAATGAGCGACGGGAACGGTATGAATTTTATGCATCTGTTAGTTTGTATGAACGATTGAGCGTAGCTAATTAAGCTCACTCGTTAGTTGTTATCAAGCCTGCTTACATTTTAGCAAGTTGCTCGTGAAGTCGCAATCATAGCCCATTCTATTAAGTCGTAGCCTCAATAAATATCTATATAGAGAAAATGATCTTATTAGTCTATAGTTTTGAGGTTTAAAATGCATTTTTCAAATTAAGTGATTACGTCATTTACGCGTTTCGTAACGGTCATCTATATTGGCATTTTGTTCCCTGAAAAAGTAAATGATTAAGGGCTGATACGATTGAAACGTTACATGAATGTAATTAAGATTTCCTTTTGCCTATAGATTTATCACCTTATTAGTTTATGACATTTTCGTTATATTGAATGACGCCATTTAAATGTAAAAGGTCCCAGAGTTACATTTCATATCTTAACCCTACGTTGATTAATAGTGTGA
This sequence comes from Helianthus annuus, assembly GCF_002127325.2. Classification (NCBI taxonomy): domain Eukaryota; kingdom Viridiplantae; phylum Streptophyta; class Magnoliopsida; order Asterales; family Asteraceae; genus Helianthus; species Helianthus annuus. Next base: position 172,387,799 of record NC_035435.2, on the reverse strand, counting down.
ATTTTACGACGGAAATGCTGACATTGCTCCATGTAAGAACAAATGGTTACTATTCTTTATTGTTCACTTGCTAAAACCGACGGATATTTGAGGATTGGCGGTGAGAGTACAATTTTTCCGGTGCTCGTTTTTCTTTATTTTCGTGGGAATTAAATTTAGACATATATAATTTGCAACAATAGGTTTGGTTGATATTTCACATCGTAAAAGTTGATAATCTAGGTTTCTGTGAACCTACAATAATTATTAAAATGACAGAAGTACATTCGTGATTTAGGCGTAATGTTCTTGAGAAGAAACTAGCGGATTCAGAAGTCTCCGAAGAAGAGCAAAACAATTTACTTAAACATCTGGAGAAAAAAGAGACGGAATATATGCGCCTTCAGAGGCATAAAATGGGTGCCGATGATTTTGAGCCATTAACAATGATAGGAAAAGGTGCATTTGGAGAGGTATATACTATATAGTAGTTTCTTTCGTAACGATATTCAAAAGTCAAGTTTACCAACTCTTTTTTGACCTGCCTTGGCCTGTTGACCATTTGACTTCTAATGTATTCCACAGGTTAGAATATGTAGGGAGAAGACTACCGGCAATGTGTATGCAATGAAAAAACTTAAGAAGTCTGAAATGCTTCGTAGAGGACAGGTGGTAGCTTATATTTATCAAACCGATTATCGTCAAGAGTTTATAAAAAACGCTTAAAGTTGGTTCTTATTTTCTTTGTTTTTAGGTTGAACATGTGAAAGCAGAAAGAAATCTACTTGCAGAAGTTGACAGTAATTGCATTGTTAAACTTTATTGTTCGTTTCAAGATGAGGAATATCTTTACCTAATAATGGAATATTTACCTGGTGGAGATATGATGACTTTACTTATGCGAAAAGATACGTTAACTGAAGACGAAGCTAGGTTTTATGTCGGAGAAACTGTTTTGGCAATCGAATCGATTCACAAACATAACTATATTCATAGGTTATAACAGTTTTCCTTAATTCACTTCATACAAACACGTGACGGGTTTTTTTTTTTATCAGAAATGTAATGTTTTTTAACTGTGACAGGGATATTAAACCTGATAACTTGCTGCTTGATAAATTCGGGCACATGAAACTATCAGATTTTGGATTATGTAAACCGTTAGACTGCACTAATCTTCAGGAAAAGGATTTCACTGCTGCAAAGAACTTAAGTGGGGCCCTTCAAAGTGACGGACGCCCTGCTGTACCGAGACGCACTCAACAGGAGCAACTGCAGCATTGGCAGAGAAATAGGAGGATGCTGGTATGTTATTTTTGTTTAGAGTAAGATGCCATTTTTGTCGCTGAGGTTTGGCCAGTTTTGCGACTTTCGTCTAAAGGTTTGTTTTTCCGCATCTAGATCCAAAAGGTTTGAAATCTTGCCATTTTTATCCGGCGCGTTAACTCCATCCATTTTTTAACATTAAGTCAAGGGTATTTTCGTCTTTTTGTTAACTTAAAGGGCAATTTGGTCTTTTTCACAGTTATGTACAAGTATTTAAAATACCGAACTGCCCTTTAAGTTAACAAAAACGACGAAAATACCCCTGACTTAACGAAAAAATGGATGGAGTTAACGAGTCGGATGAATATGACAAGATTTCAAACCTTTTGGATCCAGATGCGGAAAAAGAAACCATTAGACGAAAGTCGCAAAACTGATCAAACATTCAAACCTCAGGGACAAAATGGCATTTTACTCTTTTGTTTATTTTCTTTCTTAAAATGCAATTACATCGAACATATAATAATATTTCATGTTGTAACTTTGTAGGCTTATTCGACTGTTGGTACGCCTGATTATATTGCTCCTGAAGTTTTGCTGAAGAAAGGATATGGAATGGAATGTGATTGGTTTGTATCTTTTGTGTTAAACAAAACACTTATTGAGTTATTGGTATATAATTATAATAAGAATTAATTGAATTTTGTTTTCCTGCCTGTAGGTGGTCTCTTGGGGCTATTATGTATGAGATGCTTGTTGGTTACCCGCCCTTTTATTCAGACGAACCCATGTCTACTTGTAGAAAGGTAAAACATTCACTTCATTTTACGTAAGTGTTATTGTATTATAGTGCACCACTAGATTGTTGCCATAGGCCATGCGTTGCGGTGGCAACGCCTTAGTGTGACCTATATAAGCATTGCGGTTATAGTGTACGATGATGACGTTAACGTGTGGTGCCTGCACGTCACATTACACGTTTTTGACTTTGTTACACACGTTACATTTGTGGCATTAACGTCATTTGACATAGATAAAAAATAGTATGTCTTGGTCGTTGGGGTGTAAAGGTGTAAAAGTAATTTAGACAACGGCGTAAAGTAATACAAACATTAACGTGGTTAGGCATAGATAAAAAAAGTACAATAATGTTTTGGACGTTATGGTGTAAAGTTGTAAAAGTAATTTAAATAAAACGAGGTGTCACGTTATTAAGTAGAAAAAAATGGTGGGTCAAAGTTGTCAATTACCAAAAGTTAGAAGTCAATATGTAACTTACTAAAGATGAGGTTGATAGCATAGTTATTAAAGGCACTAGGCGCACTCAAGGCCCATAGGTCTCGCCTGGTGCCTAAGCGCAAAGCCCAAAAAAAGCGAGGGCCTGAGAAAAATAAAGCGCATAATGAAAAAATTTTAAAAATATATTATGTATTAGAAAAAGAATACTATTCTTCAAATAAAATAAACAAAGTCTATTATGTAACACTTTATATCATCTAATTAGTACCAAAATATTAGTGTATTAGTGTAGAAAAGTAGTTTTCCTTGATTAAAAATAGAATTTTGGCTAGAATCGTGTCGGAATTTAGCCGGAAACTCTCCGGAATCTAGGAATCTTGCCAGAATGTGCGCCTGAACCATCACCTGGAGAGTTAAAGCGCAATTTCCTCGACTTAAAGCGCAACTGCGTCGCCTCGCCTGAAAAATGAGCATAGGCGCAAGAGGCGATGGCTTTTAACAACTATGGTTGATAGTGTTTCATGTCCAAAGTTTGAGGGTATGAAGTGAAAAAACCAAAACACTTTAAAATTAAGTAAAACTCTGGGGGTTGGAATTGTTATTTGTGAAACATGAGGGACTTTGTTTGTCGGTGGGATATACAATTTTTATCATTATATCTTGATGTTTATTATTTCCATTTATTAATACAGATAGTGAACTGGAGAACTCATTTAAAGTTTCCAGAAGAGGCAAAACTGTCTCCCGAGGCAAAAGATTTAATCTGTAAACTTCTATGCAATGTTGAAAAAAGGCTCGGAACCAAAGGAGCTCATGAAATAAAGGTGTTATGTGCATAAGGGCTTTGTGCAGTTTCGTTTTGCTTTGCTTTGCGTTTACTACAAAATAATTGAATAAATAAAAAATATGGTCAATGTTTATACAGGCACATCCATGGTTCAAGGGTATAGAATGGGAAAAGTTGTATCAAATGGAAGCTGCGTTTATTCCCGAAGTTAATGGCGAGCTGGATACCCAAAATTTTGAGAAGTTTGAAGAGGTGAATTGTTTAGTTGGGGGAAATATTGTTTTATTAAACTGAATTTTGTATTTTTGCTTACGCTTTTGTTGTTCATCGTGTAATACTACGGCAGGGTGAAAACCAAATTCCTTCCACAACAAAATCGGGGCCTTGGAGAAAGGTTAGTGACAATCTATGTTACAAATTGCTATTCTAATACTAGGGATGAGCATGTTGGCGAACCGGTACCGGTACCGAATGGTACCTTACCAATCAAATTTCGGTACCAATTCGGTACCCACTTTTTGGCATTTTTGGGATCGGTACTTTCGGTTTGATACTGGTATTTTACTGATTTTTACCTTCAAATACCGTACTCGTACCGTACCATGCCTAGCATATTCGGTACCGGTACCCAACTTTGGCGATTTTGGGGATCGGTACTTTTGGTACCCACTTTTTGGCGTTTTCGGGATTGGTACTTTTGGTTCAGTACGGTACTTGTATTCTACTGATTTTTACCTTCAAATACCGTACTGGTACCGCCGTATCGTACTGAGCATTTTCGGTACCGGTACCCAATTTTGGCAATTTTTCGGGATCAGTACTTTCTGTATCGGTACATTCGGTACCGATACCGAGCTCATCCCTATCTAATACTCGGCAGTCGGCATATATGTTATCGTGGTAGTTGGGCCTTTCTTTAGTTTTACAAACGTGCATCTGTTAACATGCACATTATTTTGGTTTACCACTGTTGGTAATTGATTAGCTTTTAGAAACATGTTGATAGTATCATTATTAGGCCACTGGGGGTGGTCCGTTATAAACAATCCATCACTCGTGAAACTATCACAAACACCGCAGCCACCATATTTATAACGAGTGATAGTTATAACGCGTGGATTTTATCACGCGTTGAACATTGTTGATTGTATGTGTATGACTTGTACGTTGTGTATTAATACTTGTACGTTGGAATCCCATCACTAGTGATGACCACCGCCACTAAAGAATGTTTGTGAGTGATAGAATAGTGGTTTGCTGACATGGCGGAATATGATTGGATGTTTGTGAGTGATGGAATTTCATCACTAGTGACCACCCCCACTCCCCTTGGTAGTCCACAACAATGTGAAACTGAATCTCACTAGTATTACATAGTTATGAACATTTAATTTGCACCGACACCTCAATTTTGGAATATCTTACATCAACATAAATACTAGAGTAAAGTACACTGATAGTCCCTATGGTTTACCAAAATTTTGGGTTTGGTCTCTAGCTTTTCAAAAGTACACGGATGGTCCCTGTGGTTGCCCTTTGTGATGCATCTAGTCCCCAACTTTTTCCAAAAATACACGGATGGTCCTTATGGTTTGCACTTTGTAACGCATTTAGTCCCTAACTTGGACCTGCTAAAACCCTTAGATTTGTTGGCTGGGGACTAAATGCGTTACAAAGTGCAAACCATAAGGACCAAATCCCAAATTTTGGTAAACTGTAGGGACGATTCGTGTACTTTACTCTAAATAATAAAACTCAGGAAGCTAGTAATTTTTTTTTACTTCATCCACGAATTGAGAAACACACACCCGTCATGTTGTTACAGTGAATTATTTTGGCAACTATAGTGGTGGTCTAATTGATGTTTTTTACATTTTGTTGGTTTTGTTAAAGTCTTTGATATATTCTTGGTGTTTTTGTCTTATAATTTTCATATATTCATATTGTTTAGTTGGCAATTGCAGATGCTTTCTTCTAAGGATGTCAACTTCATGGGGTACACATATAAGAACTTCGAAATTGTAAATGAACATGAGGTTCCAGGAATCGGTACTTATCTCTCTCCTTGCATGTAGGGCTGCAAACGAACCGAACGAACACGAACAGAGCCTTGTTCGTGTTCGTTTGTTAAGAAACATATGTGTTCGCGAACCGTTCACGAACACTTATCAAACGAGATTTTATGTTCGTGTTTGTTTGTTAAGGAAATGGACTTGTTCATGTTCGTTTGTGTTTGTTTGTTAATTTTAGCCAACGAACAAAAACAAACGTTGACGAACAAAAATGAGCACAAACTAATGTTCATGAACACAAATGGAAATAAACGAACACAAACAATCGTTCATGAACAGAATATATAATACACTGACACTTATTAGACATTTAACTTGTCGGAATTTTGAAGTATTTAAATACATATAAAAGCTAAAAACACTAATTAACTATCGAACACATTACCGAATGTTCACGAACATAAACGAACGAACATGACCCCTGTTCATGTTTGTTCATTTAACTAAACGAACGAAATTCCTTGTTCGTGTTCGTTTGTTTACTAAACGAACGAACACAAACGAACTTCCCGCCGAACGGTTCACGAACTGTTCGCCGAACGTTTGGTTCGTTTGCAGCCCTACTTGCATGCATGTGGCCACTTGTACTGAATTTATCCAACACAGTCGTCGTTAATTATTTTTTCACAATTTTTCAGCTGAGTTGAAGAAGAAGAATACAAAACCGAAGAGGCCAACAGTGAAGTCACTTTTTAGTAAGCTCTCTCTCTCTCTCTTCAACATATCACTTCATCCTTTGAAAAACGGATGCAATGTTTGCATGTGCTAATGTAAACGTATTCACGTATCTAAAATATTCCTCAAATATATCACAAAATAGAGCATTCTTGCAATATTATAACTATTCGTTTGGTGATTTTAATGATCAAGGAGGAATAATATGGATTAAACTTATTTTTTCGAAAGAGTAAAATGCACGGATAGTCCCTGTGGTTTGGTGAAATTTCACCTTTAGTCCCAAACTTTTCAGAATTACACTCTTAGTCCCTGTGGTTTGACAAGTTGTTACTCGGATAGTCTCTAAAGCGGATGAAGGTTACTCGGATAGTCCCTGTGGTTTGACAAGTTGTTACTCGGATAGTCCCTGTGGTTTGACAAGTTGTTACTCGGATAGTCCTTGTCATTTCACCCCCACTTAACCAGAAAAACTAACCTCCATCCGCTTTGGGGACTATCTGAGTAACAACTTGTCAAATCATAGGGACTAAGAGTGTAATTTTGGAAAGTTGGGGACTAAAAGTGAAATTTCACCAAACCACAGGGACTATCCGTGCATTTTACTCTTTTCGAAAAGAGTTATTTTGGACATTCCAAAAGAATGTCATTGCATTTATTTTGTAATATTATATAACGTCTACTTATTTGCTTGAAATTCCGTGCTTTTGCAGAAGAAGAAACAGATTCGGCTTCCTCTCAACAAACTCAAGGAAGCTTTCTAAACCTCCTACCCCGCCAACTAGAAGTCTCGGAGGAAAAAGAGTCGTCTTCATGAATCATTACTGATCTGTTCATAAACAGTCACATAGCCATAGTTTAAAAAATTAATCAAAATCAAAAGCAATGTGTTCTTTGCATCTGGACAGCTTTTAATTAAGTGTGGGTAAATACCAAATGAAAGATGGGCTTGCAGTTTGTTCAATTCGCAGACGAAAATGATTTGTTTGAAATTCGGGGTTTTTTTTTTCTTCCGGTTTTCGGGTCTTTTGTAAATTGGTTTCTTGGATTGTGTATATCTGATTTAGTTTTACTCTCATGTAATTGGTGTGTAACTTATACAATTGTCAAAGTAACATTTATTGGGTCTTATTGCTTTTTTGCGAGTCCTGTCGTTGTTACAGGGTTGAAGTTGCAGGTGGTCACAACTTTTGTTTGCCAATTTGGCATTGTATTAAAAAAGGCTTAATTATTTCGTCTATCGTGTGCTCATGTCCCTCACCGATCCTTATCGACCTAGAACATGTAGCTTGTCTAGGTGGTCCTCTTTTTCAACTTTCTTTTCGGCTAATAAGAAAACAAAATGGTGCGGCTTTCTCTTCTTTCTATGCATGTAACTCGGATTGTAATATGTTTTGCACACGCTACAGATGATGACTTCTCATGGAGGCATAATCGTCCCTTTTTGATCTACGTTGACTAGGTTGTCGAAGACGGGCACCCCAAGCAGCCCGTTATAATAGGCTTCATTAATGCGTTTAGGCTTGTAAAAAGTCATAATGTACACAAACGGGCTTGCTTGTGTTCATTTGTGTAAGTCATAATGTACACAAACGGGTTTGCTTGTGTTCATTTGTGTAACTTTAAGTGAATTAATGAAGGAATGCTTACTTAGATGAACGTCGTGTTTGTTTACTTTTGTAAGTTAACATTCAAAACCAATGGAATATAAATGAAAAAAAGAAGTGAACGCCAATTTTATATATCCTTAAAGATAAAGGTCTACCACCGGCCAAAGGACAAAAATGTCATTCCTCAACAGAGAAGTTATAGGTTCTGAACACATGTGTTGCCGGTATTTTAGAGTTATTTTATCTGTTTCCTTTTCTTCAATATCTTTTCTTGCTTTGATGTCACTATCTCGCAACCATTGCTGGCTTGCTGTTTCGGTTAGTATCGATTATTAAAAGTAAATGATAATAGCCAAATTGAAGTCTAAACATCATCCGTAACATTTGAAAGTAAACGGGTTGTACTTGCCAATGATTTAAAAATGGGATGGGATCAATTTCTTTGAGTAAGTATGTAAACGGACCTTAACGCTCTGTTCCTGAATTAAGTTAAGGGGAGAAAAGAAATGATTCTCTCATTTTATTTTCTCTTCTCTCCGTTTCTTTCCAAATTGGAATGATTAAATTTAGGCAAAAAAACCTCTCATTTTCTCTTCTCTTCTCTCCTTTAATGAAACTCTGGAACACAACTAACAATTATTTCTTTCCAAATCTTTTCTTTTCTCTCATTTATGCTGTGTTCCAGAGATCCACTTAACAGGGGGAGGGGAGGGGGGGGGGGGAATGGGTTTTTTTTTGCCAATAATAGTCTTTCCAATTTGGAAAGACATGGAGGGGGGGGGGGGATGAGGAGGGATTTTTAACTCGGGAACACACCCTTAATGAAACACGGAAACACAGTGTAAAAAACGTCAACTTTTAGTTAAACGAGCAAATATTATAATTTATGTTTGTTCACTTATTAAAAAACCAACATAAACAAAGTTTCCATCATACTTTATACGAAACTGAAGTGGATTTTTCAAACTTTAATTTTAATTTTGTAACTAAAATTAAAATAACCGTGACTAGGGCTACAAACGAACACGAACAGACCTTGTTCATGTTCGTTTGTTAAGAGATATATATATGTTCACAAACACTTACCGAACGAGATTTTCGGGTTCATTTGTTAAGGAAATGAACATGTTCATGTTCGTTTGTTAATTTTAGGCAACAAACAAAAACGAACGTTGATGAACACAAATGAGCACAAACTAAACACAAACAAGCGTTCATGAACATGATTTGTTACACTTATTAAATGTTTTATTTGTCAACTCATCATCATCATTATCATCAACATACCCAGTAAATCCTATCAATAGCAAAGCTAAGGTAGGGTCTGAGGAGGGTAAGATGTAGACAGTCTTACGTCTACTCCGTAAGAATTGAGATCATGCTTCCAGTGAGACCTCCGGCTCGATAGTAGTTTTGCATCAAGCCTTAGACATAAATCACATAACACTCAGCAATTGAGACAACTGCCGATTAGTGCATGTACCCTCTTGTCGTTCGGCTATCAACGTCACCACATGATGCATGATTAACCATCCCTCTCTTTTAACGTTATTTTCAGGAAATTAGTAAAATAACGTTAAAATTAGTGCACTTTCACTTTTGCCCCCCGATCCCTCACACATATACATTATTTGTCAACTAAAAACACTAATAAATTATCGAACACAAACGAACATGTTACCAAACATTTACGAATATAAATGAACGAACCAGACCTCTGTCCATGTTCTTTCATTTAACTAGTCGAACGAAATTTCTTGTCGTGTTCATTCGTTTATTAAACGAACAAACATAAACAAACTTCTCACAAAACAGTTTACAACCCGTTCACTAAACATTCGTTTTGTTTACAACCATACTCAACAAGATATAAATTTCTCTATTTAAAAACACACTATTAATAATTATTATGTATCGTAACCCCCAAGCAAGCAAAACACTCGACAGAAACCCTCTCACCCTCTGACAGACGCTCCGTTGATCCATTCTTCTCCGACGTTCGTTAGTACTTCTCGCCGGATTAGGTAATTCTCTAGCTACAAATCTCTATTACTTCCAAAATTATCAATAGTTTCGTTAAATTTTGAGTTATAACTTCTGAAATTCACATTTGCAATAGTAGAAGGGTATATCATACTGTGTTTCATGCTAACTGTTAGATGCTAATGTTTGTTTTGATAGTTGAATAACCAAAACCTAGAATTTGTGTTTTTGAAACCCTAGTTTGTGAATTGCACCACATTCATGCTCAAAATTAAAGTTAGAAACCCTAGATATTGAAAAACTGATTGTTAAGTTAACTGACATTGACTCGAAGAACAGTAGGTAGGCCTGTAATCAGTTGACTGTATTAGGATTAAGCACACACTAACACACAACCGAAAGCCATAACCGATGCAAGATGTAACGTGGTTAGAATGTTAGATCTAAGCTGACCTACGTTCACAAGTGGCAACTAGGGTTATTCTTTATGGAGTGATCATTTTTTATTACAAGTACATGTTATACATATATAGGGAGAGACTAATCTAGGATCGATAACTTTGTGATTATGCGCGCATAATGCGTGATGCGCTGATGAGATCGCATCAGGTGGTGCGATGCGCTGTGATTATATGATGCGAGGCTGATGCACTCTAAATCGCATAGTGCGCTCGCATGATGCGCCCTGATGCGTGCATTTTTCTGAAATCGACCACTATTGAGTAAAATTGTACAATGAGCTTAACAAGCTTGTACAATGAGCTGATGAAGTTGTTAAATGAGTTCTTACTTAGATTACTTGTTACTTTTTGCATAGACTACTTGTACACTTAAGAGTTCAAGGCTTATTTTGGTTGTATTGAACTTCTTTCATGGTACTAGAGCTATTTTGTTGTATTTAGTTATTTTAATCTCTAATTTTTTTTGTGTTTAAAGTTAACGAGTTAAAATATTATCTATAAATATCTTTTTAAATAACAAATGCCTCGCATACGTGATGCGTGCGCATCACGCATCGACTTTTGGGATCAAAACGCATCGGAGTGCATCGCGCATTTTAAAACCAAGCGGGCTGGGCTAAGGGCCGGCTGCATGTGTCCCTCTTCATGTGGTGGCCCGAAAGTAGGTTAGGCCTACGAACCCAACAGACTTTTCACATGATGAAACTGAAGTGTGTGAGTCATTCATCCGCTTAGTTGTCGGTAATGGCGATTGATCTTTTGAAACCATTGATTGTTCAACCCTTTTCGTAAGGTGTTTTAATATAGTAGTGCTGGAATGGCTGCTCACCTGCCTATGGATATTTAAGTGGACTACTAACACTAGGAATAACTGAATAAGCAATGTTGTTACGAAACACTAATTTTTTCGACTTACTTTACGCGCTAGATACACTACCGATGGGAATCCTGTTTGTCTGATGTTAGTGTTTTTGTTTAGAACAAGTAGAGAAGAAGAGTGACAATTGTTTGTCCATGTGTAGAACTGTAATTCTATTTGCAGTGTGTAATCGAACACAAGGGCTTGAATTGAAGAAAAATATGAAATATATCAGTAGCCAGAACTGGCAATTTCAATTTAAAATCGTAATAGCTAATTTGTATGTATATGTTCTGTTGCTTACCACATGAGATGTTATGGTAGTTACGTTACAATTTGCTAATTTTAAAACATCAGTTGAAGAGATGTATAGCTTTTCCTGTTGGTTATTATTATCTTTTTTTAGGGTATGTCAGTTTTAGCATGTGATGTTTGAGGAATGAGGATATAATTTAGGACTGGCATATCGTGTATACCCGTACACGATAAGACACGACACGACACGACACGATAAGACACGATACACGAAATCCGATACACGAACACGACACGATAACTTATCGTGTCCTTTTTTTCAAACGCGAACACGAACACGAACACGACACGATATACACGAAAATTACCTGTTAATACCTGTTAACATGACTATTCGACTGTTATACACGAAAATTACCTGTTAACACGAACAAAAACACGAACACGACATGCTATCTGAGAGTTACAGAGGGAGTTTAGGGTTTAATTTTTTTTAATTGAATGAGGAATGAAAATGGAAAGGAATTAAGGAACCCACACGCACATGGCTGATGAGTTTTATTTAATTTAATTTCTTATCGTGTACTAACGGGTATTAACAGGTAAACAGGTATTTAACCTGTTTATACACGAAAATTAACAGGTAATATCGTGTCTACCTGTTTGATACACGATACCTGTTAAGGCCATACACGATACCTGTTAACTTCGTGTAGGTTCGTGTCGTGTATTCGTGTAAAATTGCCGACCCTAGGATATATCCATTCTCAGTTACTTTTAGATTGTTTCGATTCACGTCTTATTGATTACATATGGAATGAAGAAACGAAAAGTTGATTACATGAATATATATTCTATAGTATAATGTCCCTGTTGTAGCTTTTTTGGTTTAGTCATATACCATTACTTAACGCATTATGGGATTTGATACTAACCTATTCATGCCATTACAGCTTTTGGAGAATCTGATTATCTAACAGTTTGAACTCATACCAACAGGGACAATATGCAGGTAAGTATGGTTAATTGTCATACCTGTATCACTTTATTTTCTACTTCTCAACAACATACTTGTTATTCCCTCATGATTCATAAGCGAGCCTGCCTGCAGTTAATATCGGTGAGATATCGGTTATATCGGTCATATCGGTCCCTTAGTAAAATATCGGTCAAAATATCGGTACCGATATTATCGGTGATATTGACCGATATTTGACTGATATAACCGATATATCACCGATATTTGACCGATATATCACTGAATTATTTGTGTTAAATTGCTATATATGTAAAGTCTGCATTATATTAAAATTACCGATATCCCACCGATATCTCACTGAGATAACCTATATTTCAAATATCGGTCCATTACCGATATCCGATATTTTACCGCATTAACTGCATAGGCCTGCCATTTGGTCTATTTGAGGCAAGTCACAAATCTCTTAGATCATTATTAGTTACATTGGACAACTGTTACAAAAACATGAAATACCATCCGAAAGTTATATCTTCAGTAACCCTTAGGCATAAAGAGTTTGATATCAATCTTACTTGAACTAAGTCACCATTCAACAAACAACATAGGTAATACATATCAGCTTTTTATTCAAGCTCAAATATTCTAATATTACTGTTAGTCTTGCTATTATTTTGCAGTCACTTGATTGGGGCTGTTTTTCTGCATTGGCATCTTTGTTATTATGAACTTAACCGTTTAAACTGATTTTATAGCTCAAAACAACGTATTATTTGTGTCATATCATATATTTTGATATATTTTCTTTATTTTTTTGGTCATAATAATGTTTTTATCTGAGTGATTTGTAGGCTAGTGACAGGTTTAATATCAACTCCCAACTTGAGCATCTGCAAGCCAAGTATGTAGGAACAGGACATGCAGACATGAGCAGATTGTGAGTGCTTGTTTTTCATACAAGTATATATATATATATATATATATATATATATATATATATATATATATATATATATATATATACATATAGTCACCATTTTACAAAATGACAGATGCTTTTTACTCGACGTTGAAGCATATTAGTTTATAATTTATCTTAAATTTTTTGAAGGACCCGTAGCAATTTTGAATTTTGGAATTAGTGATTTTCATAGTTGTCAATAGCGGCTATAGCGATCGCTATAGCGCGCTATGTAGCGAATCGATGAAGTGTCGCTAATTTGGGTTATAGCGACTGATAGCGTAATAGCGACAATTATTATTATTTTTTTTGATGTAAATAGCCATTAGATATAGTCATATAGCTATAAAATAGCTGGGTTATAGGTTTTTGTTAAATATACATGTAAAATAGCATATATACCTGGGTATTTTGATATAATATACATATAAAATTTTTCAAAATTCTTTTTCTAGTGTATCGCTATTTATAAAATAGCGGTCGCTATTTGTCGCTATTCGCTATTAACAACTATGGTGATTTTCACTTCAAAAGTAACTAACATGATGTTTTCTTGTTTGCTTGAAGTGAGTGGGCGGTTAACATCCAGCGAGACAGCTATGCATCATATGTTGGCCATTATCCTATGCTTGCTTATTTTGCAATAGCAGAAAACGAATCGATTGGAAGAGAACGCTACAATTTTATGCAGGTATTCTTCATACATCAACTACAATATAGAGAATGTTCTTTATTTTCTAAATAACTAGTAAGATTACCCGCGCTACGCCGCGGGTTTCGTTCGATTTGTATTTTGGTTCAATATAGCAACCGGAAGAAATATGCTCAAAAGAATATTTACACATGTTTTACATCCACCGAAAACCATAAAAATAAATTTAAATTGGACAGAGGTATGGGCTGATATTAAATTAATTATAAATGGAAATGTAAACTGATACAATCCTGGTTAACCCGCAGAATTAATTAGGTCAAATCTCAATTATTCAGTTACCAGAAATAGAGGAGTAAATCATGGGACAGTTTTACCTTTTGTTTTTATAAGTCCTTAGAGATTTAGGTTGATGGTGTCGATGTTTATGTTTTATTTCTCTGGTTCTATTCCAGTATTTGGAGAATTGCCATCTCGAATTGGCTAAATTTGTATTTCAGTTTCAGTAATTTAATCAGTCAGTTTTTAGTTCCTATCATAAACACTATCTTTAATATAGCTTTAATGAAAATTTACGTCTAAACGTAAACTAACTTGAATTTATACCGAAACGTGCATAAAAATAAGCACGTAAGAAAATATTGTTTTTTAAGTTAAATAATGGTACAACGTGTTTTGGCGGTGTCAAAATCTGAAGTGACTCGAATCAAGGTTTAAAAGAACGGAAACGAGTTTCCAGACGTTTTCCCTTCGCCTCACGTGGCATAAGCCTCGAGGCGAAACGAGGCGTAAGGCCGAGGCGGTATTAATAAATAAATATAAAAATTATATATATTATAAAAATAATAATAATACTAACTAATTTCATCATCCGATTCATCTAAATCATCAAAAACACACTTAAAAAAGACGTGAAATGCTTGAAATTGACACAAAAAGTCAAAAAACATCAAAAACAGCTATCAAAATGCCTGAGGCGCAGCTTTCTTATCGCCTTAGCCCCTCTGAGGCGCATATACATTAAAAACACCATGAGGCGCGCCTCAGACTCGTTTTTTTGGCCGTTTCGCCTCGAGGCGTGCCTTGAGGCGCACGCCTCAAACGTTTTTTAAAACCATGACTCGAATTTATACAGTCTAATGAAAACATATTATATTTGATCTGAGTCGTTTCCGAACAAAATTCATGTCAAAACGAAAACCAACTGAAAACGCACATAAAAATAAGCACGAAAACGTATTATATCTGACCTGACTCATTTTCGGAAAAATAATATAAAATAAAATTTACGCCAAAACGTAGATCATCTGCAAACGTACACAATAATAAGCATAATAACATATTATGTTTAACCCAACTCATTTTCGTGAAAAAAATTACGTTGAGACGTTAATCAACTTTAACCTATACCGACACGTACATGAATATATTATAAACACATAAAACTCGATTACAAAGTCTTTAGAAAGGTAAGGGGTTGTAAGTGTCAATGTTAAAAGTTGAGGGGTAAAAGTAATATTAAAAAAAGACAAAGAGACAAAAAAGATAAAAAATAATAAAAAAAAATTGAAATCACTATTCACAAAAGTTTCTAATTGTATTATAGTTAATTAACTCTCTCTTTACAACAATGTCTTATGAATGTTATAGGAAGACATTAAATTATGCGCGGTAACTTTGTGTTTCTCTTTTGCAGAAAATGTTGTTGCCATGTGGACTTCCACCCGAAAGAGAAGACGAATGAGGGCAGCATCAAGTCCTCCATGTACGCAGTCATGTTTTATTTCAAAACTTTGTTTTCTGTTTGTCAGTAATACTACTGGTCTTGGTTAAAACTGAAATTTCTTTCAACTGTTGGCTTATTGGCGCATCTGGAGTCTTCTATGATGATTTGCTCTACTATGTTATCGTGCCTCAGTTTTTAGTTTGCTATGACTGATTTCGGTCCCCTCAACTACTTTTTGGACATCGTTGTTACTCGTTATATAGTGGGTCCCTCACTCCCTCTTGTCCAACACACGGTATGATTGTGAGATCTTTAGATCATGTCGCTGCAAGTTGTTCATGAGACTAACCTCAAAGTTGGACTTGCGGTACCTAGGATTCATGACCCTGATCTTTATCTCAGTCTTGTTGTTGGTCTACGATATCTCGGCTTCAATAGACCTAACATATCTTATGCGGTTAGTTGAATTGTTGATACATGTACAATCATTGAGAGCTATGCTTTAATAAGGGCAATTATGTTTGGCTTGTAGTTTGTGGCCCTCACTGTCGGCTATTGATAAAAAAGTTGCCATCATATTGTTCACATTTTGTTTGGTTTTGGATAAGAACGAACAAAGTTTCAAGTCTTGTTTTACATTTGTAAGATATAATAATCCTTGATCCTAGACAAGGAAAATTTTATCTATCAACATGTATTAAAAGTTATTTTTTTAATATAGACTACATTATAATTGTTGGATTTTGAGGTAAACCCAAACCGAGAAATTGAACCTTTAGATGTTACTACTATTTTAAGAACCTGACTGATTGGTCGGACCGGAAACCGTCTACAAAGCCGACTCTGTTGAGTCTATTTGAACCGGTATTGCCTGCAGAACCGGTTAACCGGGCAAGGTGGTAATACAAAATTTCAAATATTTTATATCTTCAGATTTTCTATATTATTAATATCGCAAATGGACGCTAAAAATATGAAACAAAATCTTGTATGTTATTATAAATTAGTTAAAATACTTGTTCAATTTACAAATAATTTATAACATGGTCAGGTTTTTCTGTACATAGTTCGATCAGTGGACAAGACAACCGATTCAATAACCTATTCAGCTATAAAAACATTAGATCTTACTCAATCTAGTTGTTTTTATTAATCATTCCAGTTAATTCAGCTATGATTTAGTTTTTACAAAACCCTACTTTCTACTTATCAATACGAACTTTAAGGTCATGTGTAATAGGCATTATAAGGACGTGCAAGAGTTTGATAACGCCCTCTAGGGCTGTAAGCGAACCGAACTTTCAGCGAACAGTTCGTGAACCGTTCGGCGGGAAGTTCGTTTATGTTCGTTCGATAAGCTTAACGAACGAACACGAACAAAAAATTTCGTTCGATAAGCTTCACGAACGAACACGAACAAAGGTCTCGTTCGTTCGACTGCGTTCGTGAACGTTCGGTACTATGTTCGTTTATGTTCGTTCGTGTTCGTTCGTGTTTGGCTTTTTATGTTTATTTTTCTAAAAGTTTTTAATGTTATTTTTTACTTTCCCCCATATGTATTATTTCCCTCTCTCTGGCCCTCTCCCTCTTTTGATATCACGCTCCTTCATTCAGGTTATCTCCAATCGATTGAACCCAATATTATTCATCCCTTCAATCTTTAAATGGTTATATTTAACTACTTTCGTTGTGTACAATGTTTAAGATTAACGATACCTTTTTTAATTTTCAGAATTAAAGTTCATTTGTGTTCGTGGTTTGTGTTCACGAACTGTTCGCGAACAACCAAAATTCCTTAACGAACGAACACGAACACAAACTTCCGTTCGTCATGTGTTCGCGAACAGTTCACGAACATCCAAATTTCCTTAACGAACGAACACGAACATAGCCTTGTTCGTGTTCGTTCGGTTCGTTTACAGCCCTAACGCCCTCAACACCGCCCACTTAGGCATCATAGAAGCATGAACAGAGAGAGCATTAACCGTTACACATTTTTTGAAGAGGTGTTATGATACTGATATGATGAAAAATGCCCTTTATAGGTTATTAATCATTACACATGATCTAATTAAGGCTTGGACGGTATGGGACCGTCCAACATCATCGCCGTGCCCCCTCTCCATATCCTGCACATCGTCGTCGTGCCTGCTTCGTCTAGATCGTCAGAGGTGAGACGAATTGGACGGGCCTCCCCATCTCACACACACACATACATACATACATACATACATACATACATACATACATACATACATACATACATACATACATACATACATACATACATACATACATACATACATACATACATACATACATACATACATACATACATACATACATACATACATACATACATACATACATACATACATACATACATACATACATACATACATACATACATACATACATACATACATACATACATACATACATACATACATACATACATACATACATACATACATACATACATACATACATACATACATACATACATACATACATACATACATACATACATACATACATACATACATACATACAACATATACATATATATTTTAGGCACATCCTCCATTTCCTTACCTCCATCCTCTTTGCCTCATCCTCACACCCGATCTACGTAACACTTACGTGGCGAGTCATCCTCTATCAACCATACCTTCCTGCCTAATAAAATATCAAGAGCCAAAAACAATAATTTTAACAAAAGTTATGCATCTCCCAAATAATCAACCTTATTATAAGCCCACAAGATAAATATCACTTTCCAATGATTTTACACAGCAATATACAAACAATACTTATACAACTAATATTAATATTATTATTAATTAATTTATTAATATTAATAATGTGAAGAAGCAAGCAAAATGTGGTAACAAAATCAAGAACCCCCTGTCCAAATCATTCTTATCCCTACTTGCAACAATAACATTTCCCCTCAAAATCCGTCATCATCTGCTTCACTTCTTTCAGATCCTAACTAATGGATTCTCAAACCCCTTTTATTTCTTCTTCTTCTTCTTCTTCTTCTTCTTAGATTATTCCTCTTACTCCTTCTGTTTCCCACAAATCTCACCTTTTTCCCTTCAATTCTCCATCAATTAATAACTTTAATTGTCTTTTTCAGGAGTTTTCATTGATTGATTCGAAAAAATAGTATCTTCTTCTGTTTTTTCGATGGTTTAGGTTCTAGGGTTTTTTTATTTTTATTTTTTTTTATTTTTATTGATCTATTGTCACCGACAGATTTTGTTACTGAGGTTTATAAGTTGTTGCATTACTAGATTTTGTTTAAGTTTAGTTGTAAAAAGCATAAATCTTTGTATAGATTTTGGTGCATTTTGATGGATCTGAGTGTATTTTGGGGATCTTAGGGTTTGTGAAGTGAAATTTGTTGATTGTCTGACTAGGGTTTGTTTGTTTGATTGGGGATTTGGGATTTCATAATGGATCATGTGATTGGTGGGAAGTTTAAGCTTGGTAGGAAGATTGGTAGTGGATCTTTTGGAGAGCTTTATTTGGGTATTTTGTTATCTTTTTTATAGCATGCATTTATGGCTATGTTCTTGGTTTTTTTTTTTTTTTTTTTTTTTTTTTTTTTGGGATTTGTGATTGATTTGTTGTTTTTTTTTTACAGGAGTAAATCTTCAAAGTAAAGAAGAAGTTGCTGTTAAGTTGGTATGTATACGATTACGTTACGGACCGTGTTACTCTTGTTTACTCTGCAATCTACATGTTACAGTTTGTTTATGTTGTTTGATGTGATTTTGGAGTATTTTTTCATTCATCTTAGAGTGCTGGGTAGTTTTTTATTTTTTTTTTATTTTTTTTAGAGTAAATTACGAGAATCGTCCTTTATATATGTCACTTATTGCAAACTGTGTGCTTTGTCTTCAATAATTACAGAAAATGCACTCGATGTTTGCAAACTTTGCAAGTTATGTCCTTTAGCCCTAACTCAGTTAATTTTTGTGGTTAAATATGACCAAATAGACTCCACATGAGGGTATTTTTGTGGTTAAATCTGACCAAATGGACCGTACATGAGAGTAAAATGACTAAAATACCCTCATGTGGGGTCCATTTGGTCAGATTTAACCACAAAAAATTGACTGAGTTAGGGTTAAAGGACATAACTTGCAAAGGTTTGTAAACATCGGGTATGTTTTCTGTAATTATTGAAGATAAAGGACACATTTTGCAATAAGTGGCATACATAAAGGACCATTTTTGTAATTTACTCTTTTTTTTATTACTGCTACAAGTTTTGTTCTTAGCCATAGCAGACTTAGGATGAGTCATAGTATGTTTGTTCGATTCGGCATTCACCGTTTCCGAAATCTTATACAAGAAAATCCGAAACTTTATTTAAGTTATTGAGGAATGAGGATGATAAATTGGCATCTTAATGACATAAGCTACAAACAATAAACTAAATGAATAAAAGAACACTTGGTGTTCTGATAGATTTATTTTAAAAGTCGCTATCGATATACCAAAGAATTAGCAACTAGCAATAGAATTTGTGGCTTAATTGAACCAAACTTAAAGCGAAATTCACATCTATTTAGTTGTAAATGTAAAGCTTAAGTTAAATACATTAATAACTAAAATACAAAAATTATGTGTTTTCATTCAACTGCATATTCTTAACTTAAAAGTGATTTTGTTTTACAGTAGTAGGTGTGTCCCTGTAAACGAACCGAACGTTCATGAACTGTTCATGAACTTGTTCGGCGGGAAGTTCGTTTATTTAATAAATGAACGAACACGAACAAAATTTGTTCGTTTAATTAAATGAACGAACATGAACACACCTTGTGTTCATTCATTTATGTTCGTGAACATTCTTTTATGTTCGTGAACATTCTTTTATGTTCGTGAACGTTCGTTTATTTACGTTCGTTTATGTTCGTTTAAATTTTAATAAATACATAAATAGTTATAGAGTGCGGTTAACATACATTAGGCCTTATCGTACTTCACGTACGCGAGTATAGTAACATACATTAGGCCTTATCGTACTTCACGTTCCATTTATAACGTGCGTTATTTCGTCGCGTACGTTTTGTAGGATAAGCCGTAATATACATTATACTTTCTCAATAGTTATATTTATATAAATATTAGGTTTTTTCTAACTACTTGTATAAATATAACTAATTAGTATATGAACAGTGCACATATTTAGATGTGTTTTCGGATGAAATATAATATATTAGACTTGTTTCTTCAATCATGTTAATTTATGTTTATTCAAATATGTTCAGTTAATTTTTTTATGTTCGTTTATGTTCGTGAACTATTCGTTTAGGCTTTAAACGAACGAACATAAACGAACACGAACATCCCCGATTTCTTAATGAACGAACACGAACAAAAAAATGTGTTCGATCATATGTTCGTGTTCGTGTTTGGTTAAAGTTAAATGAACGAACGCGAACATGCCTATGTTCGTGTTCGTTCGGTTCGTTTACAGTAGTAGGTGTGTGTGTTTATCGTTTTCTTTTTTACGTGTGGCTCAAACTGTTTCCGTTTTGCAGGAATCTGTTAAAACCAAGCACCCGCAGCTTCACTATGAGGCCAAGTTGTACATGCTACTGCAAGGAGGAAGTGAGTTTTTTTTTTTTTTTTTTTTTTTTTTGTGTGTGTATATATATATATAATGTCAAGAAACGTATCTCACACTTGTTTATCATATAACACAGCTGGTGTTCCCCACCTTAAATGGATTGGAGTTGAAGGAGAATACAATGCTATGGTTATTGATCTACTCGGACCAAGTTTAGAAGATTTGTTTAATTACTGTAACCGGAAATTCACTTTAAAAACAGTTTTAATGCTTGCCGATCAGTTGGTAAGTATCCCATCTCGTGTAACGAGATTAATAGAGCACATGGAATCAGCACTTTAAAAACATTTTTTTATGCAGATAAATAGAGTCGAATATATGCATTCACGAGGTTTCCTTCACCGTGATATAAAGCCAGATAACTTTTTGATGGGCTTAGGCCGAAAGGCAAATCAGGTACTCTCTTTTGTACGAACTCGGTTGCGCTTCTAACGAGTTTATATACGTTTTTCTGTTTGAGATTCTGACCATCAACGTTTTTCTATGTTTGCTTTTATTTACAACAGGTTTACATTATAGATTACGGTCTTGCCAAAAAGTATAGGGATCTCCAGACGCATAAGCATATACCATACAGGTATTGGATCTATGCAGTTAATGCGGTAAAATATCGGATATCGGTAAAGGACCGATATTTGAAATATAGGTCATCTCGGTGGGATATTGGTAATTTTAATATAATGCAGAATTTATATATATAGCAATTTAACACCAATAATTTTATTAAGGGACCGATATATCACCGATATATCACCGATATTAACTGCATAGTATTGGATTTGATTATACAAAAACTTAAGTGGAAATTATATTATTTTTGCAATTTGCTTGCTGTTAGCATCACAACTGATGTATACTGTCTAATTTTTATTTTAGGGAAAATAAAAATCTCACTGGTACCGCTCGTTATGCCAGTGTTAATACGCACCTTGGAGTTGGTAAGTGATCTTGCTCATTTCAGTCATTCAGTGTGTTGGAATTATTCAGTGATAATATAATTACCATAGTCACAGTAAACGCTCAACCTCTTGCGTACCACATACCAGATCGCTCGTACCAGATCGCGGTACAAAATTGTACCGGTTGGCGGTCGCTGATGGTACGCGATTGATGAACGAATTAAACCGTTGTCATCAAATTCGTGTGCCTGATTGGCGATTTCGGTGATTGGGATCGGCTAAAAACACGTACCGCCTTAGTTGTTAATAGCGAGCATAGTGGCCGCTATAGCGAATAGCGTAGCGCTCATGTGTCGCTATATAGTTGGTAGCAACAAATAGCGGGAGAGTGATTTTTTTTATTTTCTTTTATTTTTTTTTTGGTAAAATATACATATAAAATATTTCTAAAATTTTCTTCTAGTGTATCGCTAAATGTGAAATAGCGTCTGCTATTTCATCGCTATCGCTACGTGGCGTATAGGTAGCATGTCGCTATCGTCCGCTATTCGCTATTGACAACTAAACTATGCGTACCGCAATCTCAACAGCCTTTTCACACTGTTTTTGAACGGTGCCTTTTGCACACTTGCACTATATACTCGCTTACACAACCTTCTAAGTTCTAGCATACAAAATTTATTTTAAAATGAAATCTTGTGAAAAAAATATCTATTTTAAACTCTTGTGTATATGATACGATGTACTAGACTATATGGTACACCGTACCACGTACCGAACTGGCATTCCAAATGAACCTACCCTCCCTCGTACCCAATTTTAGGAATGCACCAACCGCGTACGGCGTACCTGTTTTCGTTCCGCTTACCGGAACGTACTGCGATCCGTCGACTATGATAATTACCCCCACAAGCTCATCTTATTTGTAACTTATCTTTTTTTCTTTTTGGATTAAACAAGAATAAACTATCCTTCTGGAAACACCCTCATTGTTTTGAGCTATGTTGTCAAAGACGCAAGGCGCAGGCGAGGCGCATCGGCCTCGGCCGGAGCCTAGGCGCAAGCGGCAAGGCGCAAAAAAAGCGTGGGCTTTTTTAAGAAAAGCGCGCATAGAGAAAAAAATATAAAAAATATGTTATGCTTTGAAAATAAATATGTTATGCTTTAAGAAAAGGCAAAAATGAGTTTCTGAGCTGGAATTTGGTTGAACTCGTGCGTGCCCGCACGTCCTGCGGACACGAATGCAGCTCCGAGAACCCGGGCCCGCGTGAGGCAGTTTTTGCACGCACTCGGTTTCGTTTTTTTTGTGCGTTACCTTTTGTTTTCTGCTTATGCGCTGCGCCTCAGCACCGATTTTTTCAAAAAAAAAAACATTTTTGAGCATGATCATTGCTTTTAGCATTCCACTGATATTTTGTATCGTCAATTGCAGAGCAAAGCAGAAGGGATGATCTGGAATCTCTTGGTTACGTGCTCATGTATTTTTTGAGAGGAAGGTTGAATATATCTCAGTTTTATATATATGTTCACTCGTCTTTTTTTCTTTTGGCGTTTTCGTTCGGACTCTGTTCTTATTTTTATGTCTGGTTGTAGCCTTCCTTGGCAGGGGCTGAAAGCCGGCACTAAGAAGCAAAAATATGATAAAATTAGTGAGAAGAAGATGCTTACTCCAATAGAGGTATTCTCAAGATTATACGTATTTAAGTAGTTTTTTGTTATGATTAAGTGACATTTTATATATTATTTTAGAGTAAAATGTGTCATTTTCGTCCCTGAGGTTTGGTTAGTTTTGCGACTTTCGTCCAAAGGTTTGTTTTTCTGCATCCGGATCCAAAAGGTTTGAAATCTTGCTATTTTCATCCGGCTCGTTAACTCCATCCATTTTCTCCGTTAAGTCAGGGGTATTTTCGTCTTTTTTGCTAACTTAAAGGGCAATTCGGTCTTTTTCGCTTTATGTAAAAAGACCGAATACCCCTGAAAAAGGCTGAATTGGCCTTTAAGTTAACAAAAAAGATGGAAATACCCTTGACTTAACGAAGAAAAAATGGTTGAAGTTAACGAGCAGGATGAAAATGGCAAGATTTCAAACCTTTGGATCCTGATGCAGAAAAACAAACCTTTGGACGAAAGTCGCTAAACTGGCCAAACCTTAGGGACGAAAAGGGCATTTTACTTTGTATTTTTAATAATAATAATGTAGTTTATAACGAAACGACTTCTTAATGTCAAAATCTACAGGTGCTATGCAAGTCTTATCCAACAGAATTCATATCATATTTTCATTATTGTCGATCATTGCGGTTTGATGACAAGCCAGATTATTCATACTTGAAAAGGCTTTTCCGGGATTTATTCATTCGAGAAGGTAAATTCTATGTTACTTTTTCCCTTTCATGTGGAGGAAAAAAAGGATGTTTTAGAGCAGTGGCGAAGCTTGAAAATTTCCACCACCGAACCTAAAAATTCTATATAAGTAATTTTTTTTTATAAAATCGGGGGGGGGGGGGGGGGGGGGCGAAAACGTATATACCTAAAATTTCTACACGAAAGTACATACATAACACTACTGAGCGAAACGTTCGGGGGGTCGGGCGCCCCTCCCGGCCCCTTGAAAGCTACGCCCTTGTTTTAGAGCGTAACACAAGGATGTTTTAGAGCAGTGGCGAAGCTTGAAAATTTCCACCCGAGGGTCGGAAGTCACCGAACCTAAAAATTCTATTTAAGTATTTTTTTTTTTTTTTTTATAAAATCCCGGAGAGGGGGGGGGGGTCGAAAACGTATATACCTAAAAATTTCTACACGAAAGTACATACATAACACTACTGAGCGAAAAGTTCGGGGGTCGGGCGCCCCTCCCGGCCCCTTGAAAGCTACGCCCTTGTTTTAGAGCGTATACTCTTTTTTGTTCTCATCATATTAATGATGTATTATGTCAATTATTTTCTATTTCAGGGTATCAGTTTGACTATGTTTTTGACTGGACTATATTGAAGTATCCTCAAATTGGTTCGGGTTCCAGTTCTAGAGGACGGGTAAGTATTTCTTTTATTTTTATTCCTTTATTATTTTTTTTAAAAGATTTGCTTATAAGCCTCTATTACAAATCAGACGGTTGGAAAATTACCACTGACTCCCGGGCCTTCAGCAGAAAGAGCGGAAAAAACCCCAGGTTTGTTTTGTTTAGTACGCGTTCTGTTTTTGTGTGTGTATATATATGTATGAATGTATGTATAAAACTATACCATGTTAAAATGGTTAACTGTATGCTTTGTTTAATGCATGGAATGTGGAGTACACTGTTGTTAATAGCGAGCATAGCACCGCTATAGCGTTTAGCGTGGCGATGCGGCAATAGGTCGCAATCTGATTTTGGCGCCTCCAAAGCATATGATAATAGCCAGAATATAGTTTTTTTTTGTTTATCATAAAATATACCTATAAAGTAGGGGTGAGCAGAAAACCAAAAAAAAAAAAAAAAAACCGAAAATTGCTGAACCAAAATTTACGGGTCGGTTACAGTTTTGCATGTTATAAAAAACCGAACCAAACCGAATGACTTAAAAAATCATTTTTTTAAAATATTTTATACATTGATTTAAGAATTATTATTTTTGTTCTTGAATGTTAAGAACATTAACATGTTTAATTATTTTTGAAATGATTTATCCATTGCCTACAAGAAATAATAAAATCTGACGTAAAACTTAAAGTCTTAAAATTATTTTCAAAGTATTATGGAAGAAAATGTCTTTCATTAGTAAAAACTTTAGAGAAACATAAAAATAGATTAGATGGTTAGGTTTATGTGAAGAATATTATAAAAAAGGTTAAATATAGTAACTTAATTTTAAACATCCAAAAAAGATTCTTAAATCTTGGTTTATACTTTTTTAATTTTGAATCTTACGTAATTTTATTCTAAAAACCGAACCGAACCGTCCGTTGCTAAAACCGAAAAACCCGAAATCGAAAACCGAACCGAGCCGTGCACACCTCTACTATAAAGTAGCGGGATTTAGATTTTTTTTTCTATTAATATACATATAAAATATTTCTAAAATTTTCTTCTAGTGTATCGCTGAACATAAGTAGTGCCCGCTATTTCATCGCCATCGTCCGCTATTTGCTATTAAAAACTATGTTGGAGTATTATAAGATACTGGCGCATATGCGTTTACTGAATTTTGACATAATTTGATCAAGTAAAAAGGTTAGTGACAGTTTATATATCTTGTATATGTTTTAGTGAGACCAGAGGCTCGAGATAGATTCTCAGGTACAGTCGAGGCATTAGCTAGGCGTACCGGTTTGCATGGTGATCACTCAAGACACAGATCTTCAGAACACGCAACTCCATCCAAAGAAATGGCGAGTAAAGATCATCTGGTAAAATAGATAGAATTCATTTATATATAATTATGCTTTTTTTTTCCGGTTACATACTTGAAGAAATGGATCTATGAAATGGATTTATTCATGTTTTTTTTTTTTTTTTTTTTTTTTTTTTTTTTTTTTTTTTTTTTGTCAATCGTTTTGCTAAGAGATGGCAAGATAAGTGGGTTAGGTGTGTTAGGTAACAGGTCACTCTTTAGTGCGGGGTAGAAATAAGCCTGGTTGATTCGCAAACACTCTATTTTTACAATTAAGTTATGAATTATTTATGATTACAAAAACAATATTATTACAATAGTAATTTAAGGGTTGTGTACTGTCGTGTTTGGTTATAGGTAGGGGTGCAAATGAGCCGAGCCAATCCCGAGCTCCAGCTAGATTAACTTATGAGGACTCGAGCTCGAGCTCGATTAACTTATGAGAGCTCTCGGCTCGGTTCGAGCTTTTTTTTCAAAGCTCGAGCTCGGCTCGATGGTAGCTTCTCTAGCTGGGGCCTGGCTCCTTTATAATCTGTTAATTAATATATTAAATAAAAATAAGAGTAAATTACGTTTTTGGCCCCTGTGGTTATATCACTTTTACTATATTAGCCCAAAATAAGAATTTTTAACACATCTGCCCCTATGGTCTCTATAACTAACCATTTTGGCCCCTAAGTCTAACCATTTTGGCCCTATGGTCTCTATAACTAACCATTTTGGCCCCCATGATCTCTAGACTTAGGGGCCAAAATGGTTAGTTATAGAGACCATGAGGGCAGATATGTTAAAAAATCTTATTTTGGGCTAATATAGTAAAAGTGATATAACCACAGGGGCCAAAAACGTAATTTACTCTAAAAATAATATAAATAATAGACTCGTTAGGTTCGCGAGTCCGATAAACGAAGCTCGGGCTTGAGCTCGTTTACTTAACAACCTTATTTTTAGGTTTGGGCTCAGCTCGTGTACTAGTCAACTTTAAATAAGGGGTGACCGCTATTAAATATTAATAAAAAGTAAAAACTAATATTACACTAAGGCTCGACGAGCCTGGCGAGCTTCACATGCGAGACTCGAGCCTGAGCTCGATAAATAAACGAGCTTCATTTTAGGCTTGAAAAGGCTCGGCTTGTTTCGAGCTTTTTCTCGAGCCAATGTCGAGTAGCTCGCTAGCCACTCAGCTTTTTCTTAGATGCATAATATTTTCTTATGTTTGTATATTCAGCACGGTGACTCAGATAAAGCACGCATCACACGAACCGGAAGTACTTCAAAACGAGCATTGATGTCAAGCAGCAGACCAAGCTCATCTGGTGAGCCCAACGAGAGCAGGTCAAACCGGCTCGGTTCAGGCAGCGGTCGCATATCAACCACTCAACGTCTCCACTCCCAACCTGGGTTCGAGTCCAAGTCATCATCTTTCACACGCGCTGTACCCTCATCAAGAGGTGGCCGTGACGATGCCCTTAGAAGCTTTGAACTTCTTACTATTGGCAAAAGGAAATAAAACTCCGGTTTTTGTTGGGGGGCCCGGTTGAATACCCGTCTATCGTTAAACAATTTACGCCACGTTTTCTTTTTAAAAGATTCGTCGTTGATCTTTAAGAAAGAAACAGAGACTGTATCTCACTTTCGGGTGGATGTTCATATGCTGTCGAAATGTTAATGTTGAAGAATCGTTGAAACTTGATCGTGTTTTTTATTTTCTTCCGTGTTTAAATGTGTAATCGAAATGCAATCATCTCCGGACCGCTTGTATCTTATGGTACAAATGTATTTGTACTTTTAATGTTCTAGTTTAAGGCTCATGTAGTCATGTTCTATATACATTCTGTAACAGAATTTTTCGCCCAAGATACTGTATTATGAAAACTGAATGTTTCTCCTTTGGTTGATGCCTTGTGAATGTTGTGGTACGCGTTGAGACGCGACGTTTGTTGTAAGCTCAACGTATCTCATGTTCATGCCTTGTGAATGTTGTGGTACGCGTTGAGGTAAATGTCTGACCAATTCAGATCAGAGGTTTTAACCAACCATTCAGACTCTGTATAATTCTTAGGGACTGTTTGTTTACCTCTTAACGAGGCTCTTAAGGGTTCAGACCTCTTACTGGTTCAACATTTAATGGTTCAGACTGTTTGTTTCACGAGCAGATGTCTGAATGGTTCAGACATTTGCCTCTGAATGGTTAAGATTTATACAGAGTCTGAATGGTTAAGACCTCTAATCTGAATTGGTCAGACATTTGCCTCTGAATGGTTAAGCATTATACAGGCTCTTTTAATGGTTCAGAGCTCTTACAGGTTCAACACTTAATGGTTCAGACCTCTTACTAGTTCAACATTTAACAACAGCCCCTTAATCATTCAGAGGCAAATGTCTGAACCATTCGGATATTTGCTTGCGAAACAAACAGTCTGAACCATTAAGTGCTGAATCAGTAAAATGTCTGAACCATTAAAAGGTAAACAAACAGCTCCTAAATAGAGTAAAATGCACGGATAGTCCCTGCGGTTTGGTGAAATTTCACCTTTAGTCTCCAACTTTTCAAAATTACACTTTTAGTCCTTGTGGTTTGACAAGTTGTTACTCGGATAGTCCCCAAAGCAGATGGAGGTTAGTTTTTCTGGTTAAGTGGGTGTGAAATGACAAGGACTATCCGAGTAACAACTTGTCAAACCACATGGACTATCCGAGTAACAACTTTTCAAACCACAGGGACTATCCGAGTAACCTTCATCCACTTTAGGGACTATCCGAGTAACAACTTGTCAAACCACAGGGACTAAGAGTGTAATTCTGAAAATTTAGGGACTAAAGGTGAAATTTCACCAAACCACAAGGACTATCCGTGCATTTTACTCTCCTAATTAATAATACTTTATAAGAATTTACTTGATCTTCAAGACAAGAAAATCATATGCAAAAACTCCATAACCATAACAGGATTATATACATAGATTTAAAGGTAAAAAACCTCCTTACAACTATAAAATACAAAAAAAAAAAAAAAAAAAAAAAAAAAAAAAAAAAAAAAAAAAAACCTATTATGCTTTTCCATTATTTTTTTTTTAATCTTTCATGAAGCTTGAGAATATGCAAGTTGTCTTCTTAGCTTCTTGTCACAATTAGATCCTCAGGCTTTAAACAAACCCATGCTGATGATCACCACCACCACCGCCGTTATCCGCCACAACCGTGTAGTAATGCTGCTGCTGCGGTTGCCGGAACTCCATATTGTACCCACCCGCGACAGCCGGTATATTCATTGATCCCATCCCATAATAATTCAAACCAGATGAATTATTATTGTTACTATTATTATAACTACTCAAAGGCTGGCGTGGCGCAACCGCAGCCGGAGCCGCCATATATTCACTAGAACCACCACCACCACCACCACAAAAGTTTCCACCAGTAAACTGCTGCACCATGGCACGAAAATTAGTGGTGTCGGTATTAAGTAAGGTGGTTGGAGTCCTCCGCGACGCTCTGGTCCTGCGTCGCGGATTATTGGGCCGTGCTACACGGCCCAACTGACTAGAGACGCTACTCGTCGCCGTGGTGGTGACGGTAGTAGCGTCCGTGACCTCACCGGGCCACCTGACCGCACCAGGCTGTGGTGGCCCGGTGAGGTTGTTTTGGTACATATGGAGCCACTCATTGTTGGTGTTAGCCATGGTTGTTCAACTAAGTTTTGAAGAATAGAAATTGGTATAAATAATAATCGAAAAGTTGGTCAACGGTCAATGGTGGGCCTATGTAAAAATGACTCGTGACGGGCACGTGCTGAGTTGATGGCGGGAAAGGAGCCGTAAGTTAGGCATATTGGGTTGGTTCTTGGAAGCAACCTTAAAAATCAACTATTGTTGTCTTCACACGTGGATTGAGTGTTCATATTTTTTAAGTGGCTTTAGTACCAAATTTAGCTTTATTATATTAACTAGGTTATAACCCCGTGTATTACACGAGTTGAATAAATAAATTTTATATACTAAATAATAAAACAATATATCTTTAAAAACCTCATTTATTGTACGGGTTGAATAAATATCATTTTATTTATTAAATAATAAAAAGTTATATCTATAAGAACAATATTGTACGGGTTGAATAAATATAATTTTATATAAAAGTAATAATTAATTCAAATAAATAATATTATAAATGAAAAGAAGATTAAACTAAATAATAATTATTTATAAGATATTAAACTAAATAATATTTAGTAGAATGGTTATCTATAACTAATTAGAAGAGATTAAACTAAAATAATAATGATCTATAAGAGATGCCCTAATATGATGACAAGTGTCCCCAAAGTGGTTTCTTTTATTATATAGTAAAGATATATTATATTATATTATATTATATTATATTATATTATATTATATTATATTATATTATATTATATTATATTATATTATATTATATTATATTATATTATATTATATTATATTATATTATATTATATTATATTATATTATATTATATTATATTATATTATATTATATTATATTATATTATATTATATTATATTATATTATATTATATTATATTATATTATATTATATTATAGATAATTATTAATTAAATTTGAATTTATATGTTTATCTCTAATTATATTAATTAATATTATACTATATTATATTATATTTTGTGTATAAAAAATTAATATGTAATATTATTATTAAAGGTGAGGAGGCATCAGAGAGTGACACGTGTATAAAAAGATTTTTAATATATTATATTATTATTAAAAGTGAGGAGGCACCAGAGAGTGATACATGTATAAGAAGATTTTTGTTTATTGGTATAGCAAGATATACTTGATTTATAGATTTTTTGCTTTGGTTAAAGATAATGTTACATATTTTTATATTGTTAGTGATTGGTAATTCAACTCTAATTTACCTAAAAGGCAATTGGTGACCGTCAACTAACCAACTTTAGATGGGTTTGTGGAGTGGTGGTTACAATTAACTATAATATTTTAGTCTAAAAAATTTGTGTATTGCTTAAATCTTAATTAAGATAACCTCCAATGGCCGTTTTTAGGGGTTGTTTCGATCGTTTTTTTTTAATCATTGTGAGAGTATATTTTAGGGCCGGTATTTTTTTGAATAACAAATTTGGATCACTAAAGTATCATCGTGGCACTAACGAACCACCCGATAATATCTATCTCTACTAGGCTATAATGTCTATATACAAATTCAGGAGAAAATTCAATAAATCTGATAAAAACCCCTTGTGAGAATCAAAACCTAGACCTAATGGTTTCTAAGTCTTATCTCACCTTAAAATACCACAAGGCTATAACGCCATAGGCAGAACTAACTTGGGGTGGGCCCTCATGTCCTTTTAGAAAGGGCATTTTAGTCATTTCATACCCACTTAACACCAAAAACTAACTTCCATCCGCTTCAGGGACTATCCGAGAGCGAATTTGCAATACTTAGAGACTATAGCTATAATTGAAAAAACGTAGGGACTATAGGTGAAATCTTGGCAAACCACATGGACTATCCGGACACTTTTCTCTCTTTTTTTTTTGCGTGTGAAAAATGAGTATTTTTTAATGCGGTAGTTTAATAGACAAACTTTTAGATGTTTTCAAGTTTCAAGGCTCATTCGGGTTATTACGTCTTTAAGATATGTAATACGTACATATAATACGAAAATACAAGATTTTAAAGGTTTACTAGGTGTGTTAAGTACTAAGGCTGGAGGATGTGGTTGGAGCCCCTAGGGGCTTTATCATGTCACGTAAGCGCCACCTAGTATCCCCTCAGCCATGGGGCTTTATCACGCCCGTCTTTAACTTGCATGGTGTTGATGGAACCTCCTATTAAAAAAAAAAAAGATTTCAATGGGTGAAATGACATGGGCCCCACCTGATAAAGCCCTTCGAGCTCGTTACCATGATGGAGCCCCATCAATAGCGCCCCTTCTTAAAATGGTGGGTGTATAGCGCCGAAGGACGCAATAGAGTGTGAGGTGGCGAGGGTGACGCCCCCACACCCTACGGCCTAATGTGTATTAGTGTTGGGTAGTACGAAGTGGATATGGTAAATCAATAGATATAGATATGGTAGGTGGGAAATGGTGGGCGACTTTCGGCATATTATGCGTTTATCTTTCAAAACCAGTTTCTTACTAGGAAACAACCAAGAACGTTCTTAATTGCCAGTAAATAATGACGATGATATAATAATGTAGCACTTTTTATTTTAACTATATGGAATGAATTTAAGTCGTTTTAAATCATGTTTGGGTCATTTATTAGCATTTTATATTTCTCATCACACTTGCATTGTAGACTTGTATTACCATGGGCGAAGGATAGTGGGGGTGGGAGCGAGCGGCCGACGCCCCCGAACTTTTCGCTCAGTAGTGGAGAGTATGTAGTTTTCGTATAGAAATTTTTGGGTATGTACGTTTTCGCCCCCCCGGTCGAAAATCTCAAGCTTCGCCGTCTACACTACACTACACTACACTGTAGAAGAACTGGCTCTTTTTGGTCAATACTAATCCTAACTCAGTTAATTACTGACAATAATCCGAAATCTTCTATTTTGTTTGTAAAATAGTCTGCCGTTAAAAAAACATAACGAAGTTAATTATTTTTTCCAAATTACAAACCGATCTTTTCGGGCTTTTGATCAGAACGAGAATACAAGTCTATTGATGTAAAACTTACCTCGAAACAGTGCTCTACACGGCGAAAACGCTGCTTCAATTCGGGTGTTTGAACTCCTAATTAACAAAAATCAAGTCGTTTAGAGCATTGTTTCGATGTAAGTTTTACGTCAATCGACTCGTATCCTCGTTCTGATCAAAAGCCAGAAAGCATCGGTTCGTAATTTGGAAAAAAAAAACTTAACTCCGTTATATTTTTTAACGGCGGACTATTTTAGAAACAATATGGAAGAGTTCGAATTATTGTAAGTAATTAACTGACAAAAAGAGACAATTCAAATTATTAAAATCCAATTTTCCTAAAATACAAGTATTTAATGTAGGGGGTGAAGTTATTGTAAAAAAGACCAAAAGTGTGAGAAAGGTAAGAAAGAATCTCAACCATTAGATTTAATTAATTGAAAAGGATATAATTGTAAATGCATTAACAAATTCAAATATGGTAATCCTTGATTTAAGGATTTGGAGAGAGAAAATCCTTGATTTAAGGACTTATAACCGTCCATAAATATAACACCATTCAGAGCATGTTCATACATGGTGTTTTAAATATAACACTATTCAACACAAATATAACACCATTCAGCACAAATATAACACCATTCAGTACAAGAATATAACACCATTCAGCACAAATATAACACCATTCAGCAGTAAATAAAATAAACACCATTCAGTACAAATATAACACCATTCAGTAACGAAATATAACACCATTCAGCACAAATATAACACCATTCAGTACAAATATAACACCATTCAGCACAAATATAACACCATTCAGTAACGAAAATATAACACCATTCAGTAACGAAATATAACACCATTTAGTAACAAAATATAACACCATTCAGTAATGAAATATAACACCATTCAGTAACGAAAAAATAACACCATTCAGTAAAAGAATATAACACCATTCAGTAAAATAATATAACACCATTCAGTAAAGAATATAACACCATTCAGTAAAATAATATAACACCATTCAGTAAAGAATATAACACCATTCAGTAAAGAATATAACACAATTCAGAAAAGAAAATAACACCATTCAGTACAATGTATGAATTGAAAAAAACTTTTACATCCAAAATTCTGTATCCCATACACTCCACCGATTCAGTACAATGTATTAATTGAAAAAAACTTTTACATCCAAAATTCAGTACAATGTATCAAAGCCGAAGACGTACGTTTACCTTTCATCCCGTGCTTGGTTGCTCCAACCGCCACCGATCACCACCGATTGCACCGCCGTACGATCGTTGGAACACCTACGTTTCTGCCACCGATCACCACCGATTGCACCGCTGTAGATTGAAATTGTAGAGAGAGAGAGAGCATCTGTTCGAGCGATTGGAGAGAGAGATCGAAATTGTAGGGATTTTGATTTACAGTTTCCTATTTTGAATGGATATAAAGACTTTATTACCCCTATAATTTTCAATTCAGTCCAAAAAATAAAACAGATTTTACAATTTGGTCCCTATTAATCTAAACCATCAGATCGAAGATCTAATAGTGTAGATTCTTTCTTATCCTTCTCACACTTTTGGTTTTTTTTTTACAGGAACCTTTACCTAATGTTGGTGTGAGAAAAATACAACCAAATATAACTCTAGAAGGTCAAGGTAATAATAAGTCTACATTACATGAGATGAAATGGTCTTCATGTCTCTATCTAGACATTATTACTAACACACTTATTATATAATATATGGTATAAGTAATAAAGTTCTTAAATGTATTTTAAGGAGAAAAATAATGTAAACGTTAGTGCTTACGTAACAATATGAACGTAATAGCATGATTTCAATACAAAGTGTCACATCATTATTCCATAGATTAAAATATATAAGTTGAAAATATAATTACTCACTATGAAATATATATCTATACATAATATTATTAAGAACACAATAAATATAAGTTGACAAATAATGCTTGTAAATAAGTTATAAAAAAAAAATGTTACCTAATATATTTTAACTTCCGCATGCTGATTTTGACCGCTGCTTTTTTGGGGTTAGGTGACCCGTGATTTTTGACCTTGATTTGCGGCGTTTGTCGGTATCAACTGCATCATCCCAATAACCAGCAACAAAAAAGGACTATTTAAATATATATACCAAGTGTAAGTGTAAGATATACGCAAACATAAACCTAAGGAAGACAGTGTTCATCTTTGCCCTTGATGCTTCCTTGTTTGGTAAAACAGACGGGTTGGTTAGCAGGTTAAGATGGGACATGTTAATAATGTTGAAAAACTCGACCCTTAACCCGACAAGCTTAAGCTAGGTGACGTAGGCACCATCTATATAACCCGTTTATTTAAACAAGCTGGTGGGTTAAGTAGGTTGTGAAGTGGGTGATGGTTGAATAATAAACTTATAATTATACATTTCATTAAACGCGTTGATCTTTTTATTCACAGTTGAACCCGAATATGACCCATTTATTAAATATGTTACTATGTTAGACCCATTGATTAAACATGTTAGGGGAATCACTCGTTTAAACCTTAACCATGACCCGTTTATTTTCATGTCAGGTGTGAGTCGTGTATGGAATTGACACACCTAATTGAAATAGCATAGGCTGGGTTGGACTGTCTAGCAAATACCTTTTACTTTCTTTTTTTTATATAAAAAAATAATTGGCGTGTTAACTATGATAACATAATAACGATCATGGTTGTAAAAATCCTGCCTAGCCTCCAATTAGTTGTCGATTAATCGCTAGTCATGCGTTCACCGAGTAATTTGCATCTAATCGGCCTCGCTAGGCGATTAAAAGTGGTTAAATCCGGTCCTAATCGGCCAAAATCGGTGGCCATCTAATAATTCTTGCCAAAACCGGTAAATTTCGGCCAAAACCAGTAAATTCAAGCTAAAACCTAATTAATCCTATCTACTAGAGAATATGGGTCGAAGAAGGTGTTAAAACATCTCTACATATAAACATGTGTGTATGTACATATAAAACTGAAATTACATATAAAACCCCAATCCAATTAATACCTATTAATCCCAATGAATCGCTAGTCGGTACCCTACCAGCCGACTAGCGCCTAACGATTCTTACAACACTGATAATGATAATATATATCTTTTGAATATATGCAATAAATAGAAGCATCGAGTGACTTTCAACATGTTCGACTCGCTTCCTTTTTAACTAAACGTTTGCTGTTTCACCTATTGACCCGTTTGATAAAACACAACCCAAATTAACACATAATAAATAAAAATATTCAAAAGTGTCACCTCTAATAAAACTAATTACACCCTTCAGAAACAAGAGGTCAAAAAAAAAAAAAAAAAAAAAAAAAAAAAAAAAAAAACTTTCAATCAATACCAGCCCATTTTCTAAAAGCCTTCACATGTTCAACCCTTTTGCTCTGAGCCTCAGTTCTACCCTCACAAACCTTCAATTTCCTGTACAGATCCTTATGAAGCTTCAAAAACTCACTTGTATACAACCATTTATCCCCATAAATCCCATCTTTTTTCATGCAACCAATGACCTCCATTACCCTCTCAAAATACCCTCCTTTCAAAAAATTCAATACCAAAACCTCATACAACTCTACATTCATCATCAACTTCCTATCGTCGAAACGCCTCTTTATATCGCCCCACAAGATAGTAATCTCGCGATACATTTCTAAACGCGAATACCCCATCGCCATGTACATGTAAGTCGCCACATTAGGAGAGATGTTCATTCTTTGCATGGTTTTATACGTCTTCAACGCGTCGTCAATCATTTCCGCCTTCATGAAGAAGTAAATCGACGAGTTAAATTCATAAACCGAACAATTTACGTCCCCTTTCTTCGTTTCTCGAATCAAACATGTGACTAAATCTGATTTTTTCCTGGAAACAGTCGGATTTGACGTGTCATCGGATATTGTTATACCCGTTTTCTTGATTTGTTTCACTAGCGACTCAGCTTCCCGATGCTTATTACATTCACGATAAGCTGTTAATAACGATGAGTATGAATCGGTGTTAGGTAAAATACCTGCCTGCGCGATATCATCTAAAATATCATGCGCGGTTTCCAGCCAACCGACATGAATACAAGCGTCAATAACGTCAGCACTTAAATCGTTTATGTTCATTTCAACCCGTTCGTTTTCTGTTTGGATCCGGCATAAAACCTTTGACAGCTCACTAATCCGACCCGCTCGTTTATACCCGACAATGAGCTTCGCTAGCGTTTTGTTGGTAAAAACAAGCCTTTTGTTCTTATACGTAACGAAACCCTCGTTTCTTTCTATCGTCACTAATGAATTTTCGGGCAAAAGGTGAGGCAAAACCTGTAACTTTAAACCTTTTTTGAGGTTCGGAGATCCAAGCGGGATTACAAACGGCTTACGTGGGCCGTTCTGAGTTCCGGTTAAACCGATCATATCAAATACAAGTTCGGATACCGAATCGATATCGTTGAACTTAAAATGTAAGCTCGTGAGATTATCGTAAAACTGGAAATAATGATGACCCATATAACCCGCCACCCGGTCAACACAACTTTTGAAGTTCTTTAACTCGTCCCTTTGACCGTTGACCGCATGGATTCGGGCAATAGTTACGATCGTACATGCATCGCCTACTAACCCCATTCGTGACATCAATTCTATGATCTGTTGACCCTTGAAAGTTAAGTTATAACGAGAGCACGAATCAAGAACGAGGTTGAAAATTGTCGTATCGGGTTTTATTATACACCGGTTAGAACCCGAACGCTGATAAAAATCGCAAATTTGAATCAATATATTCGATGCGAGATACGTACCTATTTCTTTTTTGACCATATGAAGAACGAGCGGGCCCAATAAGTTAGTTGGCGGGATATTATCTTTCTCAATCATTATCCGAAGAATCATCGATGCAGGAACGGGCATTTGCGCTCTTGCTAAAGAGAGCGAGAGGTTGTACAGCGGGTCAAACCGAAGCGAGTTTGACTTCTTCTTGGGAAGAAGAAGGATGATATCGCATGCTCTTTGAAGCCACTCGGGTTCACTAGTGTAGGATAATTCAGTTATGAACCTACTCAATAAACCGTCATCTGGTAAACCGTAAAGTTTTTTAAAATTTGTATACGCGTCCCATGCTTCATCCACTTGATGATTCGTTATAAAAAATTCGAGATTTTTAAGCAAAATGTCGTGAGAAGATCCTTCCCAACGGAGGCTTCTTGGCGGTACGCTGTTGCAGAGATATCGGAGGTGAAAATCGAAGGGCTTTTTACGGAAAATATCTGAAAGAAGAACCTTGCTGCGATTGTAGACCGAACGTTCTTTCCCACGAAGAGGTGCATTGTCGGTTTGTGTATGAATTGGTTGCAGATATACGAGACTTGAGCTACTACGGATCAAGCGGAGATTGATAATTGATCTTTTCACCGGC
Organism: Helianthus annuus; assembly: GCF_002127325.2. Lineage (NCBI taxonomy): Eukaryota > Viridiplantae > Streptophyta > Magnoliopsida > Asterales > Asteraceae > Helianthus > Helianthus annuus. Next base: position 172,349,257 of record NC_035435.2, on the reverse strand, counting down.
GACCACGCCATTTAGATATATTATTACTCAACAGATGATTATTATGCCGTAAACAAACCAAAATGAAGTAACAAGCTTCCAGATGGTGTTCTCCCACATAGGCATTTCATCGAACATCTGGTGTTCGACCACATAGGCATTTCATCGAACACCTGGTGCTCACCCGTAAAATTTATCGAACTTTTCAGTCACTGCTAACATCAACACTAGAAAACATGAAACAGAGAGAAAAAGGTACCTGAATTGATTGAAGATATTGCCGGGAAACACGTGAATTTGGCGGGAGAATAAGGGAAGTGACAAATTTTGTTCTGGTCGAGTTAAAGTGCGCATAAATTAAAAAAAAAACCAGTTTTTCTACCCTAAAAAGGCGTTCTTTTCTATGTACAACCTCCGGCGAACCTCCATACTTTCCGGCAAACTTACATCATTCCAGAAAACCCAATCTTTCTCAGCAAACCCACACCAATACACTCACAATATTCTCCCACTATGCGCCTCTACAAAATCACTCCAACAAACCCAACAATCACACGCAATTGCTCTCACAAACGGCTATCTCCCCAACAGCATCTCAATATCCGCTGCTCTTATTCTCCAATACGCAACCTATGGAGACCCATCAACCTCACACCTTCTGTTTCACCCATCAGTTTCATACTGTCGCTCTGCTTTCTTGTGGAACACGATCACCAGAGCCAACAGTATTGCTGGAGTCTACGATGGCTTTAAAGTTTACAACTTAATGATTCGTAGTGGCGTTAGACCTGATGATCATACGTTTCCGTTTGTTTTGAAGGTTTGTACGGATTATTACGAGGTTTGGAAAGGGAAAGAGGTTCATGGGGTGGTTTGGAAGCTAGGGTTTGGTTCGGATGTGTTTGTGGGGAATACCCTTTTGAGGTTTTATGGGGAATGTAGTGGGTTGAATGATGCAGAGAAGGTGTTTGATGAAATGTCTGAGAGAGATGTGGTGTCATGGAACACACTTATTGCAGTGTGTTCTAGCAGTTCTATAATGAGTTGTTATAATAAGGTGATTACCTTGTTTAGGGACATGGTTTACGCGGATAAGGTTAAGCCGAATGTGGTTACGGTTGTGAGTGTGTTGCCGGTGTGTGCAGCGGTCGAGGACCGCGTGATGACTAGTGAGATACATTGTTATGTTACTAAGATGGGATTCGGTTGCCACGTTACTGTAAACAATGCGTTAATCGACGCGTATGGGAAATCGGGTGATTTGAAAGCTTGTAAGCGAGTTTTTAACGAAACGACGGAAAAGAACGATGTTTCTTGGAACGCTGTTATAACAAGTTTAGCTCACATGGATCGACAACAGGACGCTGTAGGTTTCTTCAAGTCGATGATCGAAGAAGGTGTCGTACCAAACCCTGTTGCGGTTTCTAGTATTCTCCCGGTTTTGGTTGAACTTGAATATCGTCAATGGGGAATCGAGCTTCATGCGTTTAGCGTTAGAAGGCGTATGGAGTCTGATATATTTGTAGCCAATTCTTTACTCGATATGTATGCTAAATTCGCGTATCCGGTAAAAGCGTCCAACGTGTTCGACAATATCGATACGAAAAATATTATAACATGGAACGCGATGGTGGCGAATTATGCGCAAAACGGATTAGAATCGTTAGCTTTACATGCGGTAAGAGAGATGCAAACTCGTGATCATGTCCCGAATGCTGTAACCTTAACTAACATTCTTCCTGCGTGTGCACGAATCGGGATTATTTCTTATGGAAAAGAGGTACACGCGAGGTCAATTCGAGGTGGTTTCGACTCGCAGTTGTTCATCTCTAATGCACTTATAGACATGTATGCAAAATGTGGTAATTTGAATCTTGCACGAAAACTTTTTAACGTTTCGTATAAAGATCGGGTTTCGTATAACACGCTTATATCAGCCTATTCTCATACAAACACTTCTTTCGAGTCGTTAACTCTGTTTCGTGAAATGTTGTTAAAAGGACTAGAACCCGACGCGATCTCATACTCTAGTGTGCTTTCGGCTTGTGCAAACATTTCAGAGATCAAGAACGGTAAGGAGATTCACGGGGTTTGTGTAAGAACCCTTTTATATAACCATCTCATTGTTTCAAACTCGGTTTTGGATCTTTACACGAAATGTGGACGCGTTGATCTTGCCCAGAAAGTGTTTGATGAAATGCCTAAAAGAGATGCAGCTTCATGGAACACGATCATTATGGGGTATGGAATGCGTGGTGAAATCGACACCGCGATTAGTTTGTTCAAAGCCATGAAAGGTGACAATCGCGATCATGTGGATCATGTGAAATGCGATTCGATTACTTACATAGCGGTTCTATCCGTTTGTAGTCATGGAGGATTAGTTGATTTAGGAAAAAAATACTTTGAAGAAATGAAGGAATGTAACATTGAACCGACACAAATGCATTACGCGTGTATGGTTGATGTTTTGGGTCGGGCCGGGCTAATGGATGAGGCGGTAGAGATGATTAACGGGCTAGGAATGGAGGCCGATGCGAATGTTTGGGGGTCTTTGCTTGGAGCTTGTAGGATTCATGGGAATATTGAGTTGGGTCAGTGGGCTGCGGATCGTATTTTGAAGATGAAACCGGGTCATTCGGGTTACTACATGTTGCTTTCGAATATGTATGCAGAAGCAGGAAGGTGGTATGAAGCTGATAAGATTAGAGAGTTGATGAAGGTTAGGGGAGTTCAAAAGAATCCTGGTTTTAGTTGTGTTTAACAAGCTCATAATGGTTAAGACCAATCTTTGGATAAATGTATATATTAATTCTGATAATACAATAAAAAAGTTGATTATTAGGGTTGTGTATATTGAGGTAAGCAGTTACGTAACTGTCTTATGTATCACATTTAAAACAACTACAAGTATTCATACGTTTCTAGCAGTTTCAATTTAATATTGGTTTTGTATTGAACGATCATCTACTGCTTTTTTTACTTATTACACCAATTTATGTGCCTATGTTTTTTTTATGGATTTTAGCCGATATACATTTCCGTTTCTTATAACTTTTAATGTGTAATATTTTGTAAAATTTATGTGACTGTTTTTTAGTGGATTTTAGCCGATATACATTTTCGTTTTTTATAACTTTTAATGTGCAAGATTTTGTAAAAAATTATGATTTTATATTAGATGGGGAGAGTTATCTTGAGAACGTTAAATATTGCGAAAACCGCGAGAAAGAATGAAAAAACCAACCAAAACCAATTTTTTTATACAAACCTCATTGTAATTAAGATACAACATCAAAAAAAAAATATACAACATCAAATAATTCATTTCTCCTTAACAGATTTACACATGTGTAAATGACAAACTTACACATGTGTAGATTTTTTTTATTTACGAGTTCACGTAAATTTAAACGTGTAAATTAAATTTCTAACATTGTATTCGAATAATAATGATAAGTGTAGAAAAAATTTTGAATTTGAATTGTTTTTGACCAAGTTCTCGCGGTTTTTTCATTTGTTCTCACGGTTTTCACAATATTTAGCGTTCTCATTTAAATCCTCCCCTTTATTTGATTCGGGTTCATTTTTACATCAAAATGTAAATAAAAATGAACATTTCACAATGTGGCATTTGATTTTTTTTTATGAAACATTATACATTAAGCATTATAAAAGAAAATAATTTATATATTAACACCTAGAAAAGAATTGAAAAGCAAATTAGTCACCTCAATTGATGCAGTATAAGTAACAAAAACAAAAACCTTGGTGAAATATTTTATCTAAAGCAGTCAAAAATTGATGATATAGTGTTACAAGCAATGTTTTAAAATCTGGTTTTTATACCGTATCGGATTTGGCTCAAAAACGGTTTAACCTGGTGTATCTGGCGGTTTAACCGGGTGTACCAGGCGGTTCAACCGGTACAGCCGGTACAACCGGCTGGTTTGAACCGGTTTTTAAAACATTACTTACAAGTTAACAAAAGAGTAAAAAATGAAATTTCAATTTATTCTATAATTTCATGATAAACAATTTGGAGATCTCAATTTACAACACAATGTCTTACCCAACAAAACTGCTTAAATCAGTATCCAAATAAGATTTTACATATCACAAGCTTGATCAAAAAAGAATATGCTTAAAAACCAAAAAAAAAACTATGATGGGTGACAAATAACAGCTTTACAGTGGGATTCACTGTCTATAATCCACAAACCTAAACTTTCAAGCCTGTTTTGTACCAAACCCGAACCCGCATCCGAAGACCAAAACACAACCTTTGTGTCATTCTTTAACACGATTCCATTATCATCACCGGCGTTAATCTCAACGCTAAACCCTAGACCCTCGTCAAACCTCTCTAACTTCACACCTTTCCTCTCCAATAACTTTCCCGCGATAAACCCAAAACCGCCCCCGTCTTTACTCATCGTGGGGTCCGCCGATTGTGCAATCTCGTTCACAAAGCGATTGTTCCAGATCCTGGATCCTGTACTCCTGGCGAACAGAAGTCCAAGTCTCTTCCCGACGTAAAAGTCAACGGTGGGATTGCGTTTGACCGAGTCAAGAAAAAAGTCAGCGTTGACCGGAACCATGTCGTGATCCAACACCCACGTGTCATACTTCATTTCCAACGCTTTTTTTACGACCAACGCCTTCACGATATTCTCCTTGCTTAATTTACTCGATTTGTATTCCTTCAACGTGTCGAAAAATGCATCCGCGTTAACCACTGTATGCCCACGTCTTGCAAGATCAAGCAAGAATTCAGAATCGGGACCCACAAAGATATAGTTCCAAACATTAAGCCTCGCAAAATGGCACAATAAGTTTCGGGTTAACATCTTTGACGTTTGATCTACGCTCACAACCACTAAAGCATTCGCCTTTTGGACCGATTTCAAAACAAGCTCGAGTTCATCAACGTTTGTCACAATCCTATCGGGAATTACTTCCCGAAAACAGAAATCATACCATTTAAGATTTCTTAAAGGCTCCAATTTGAAAACGTTGCTCTCACGAGAACTCTCCTGAATCAGATTCGAATCGGGCCCTGCAGTTTTCCCGTAGTTAACCCCCGTGTCTCTATGAGAGACACTCAGCGCTGACTCGTTTAAGAAATTCGTGTAAATGTTAAAATACCCTCGCGCGTGTATAAACTTAATAAACCACGGCGTCCATATCCTGTCCCCCATCTTTTTGTACCAACCCGTTGTCACCTACACATCAAAATAAAAATTAACAAAATAATATAAACATACGTCAATATGTTTTTAAATAAAGAGTAAAGTACACAGATAGTCCCTGTGGTTTGCCAAAATTTTGGATTTGGTCCATAGCTTTGCAAAAGTACACAGATGGTCCCGGTGCTTTGCACTTTGTCACGAATTTAGTCTCCAATGTCCACGGATGGTCCCTGTGGTTTGCACTTTGCATCGCATTTAGTCCATAACTTGGACCTCCTGAAACCTAAAGATTTGTTTGTTGGGGACTAAATGCGTTACAAAGTGCAAACCACAGGGACCATCCGTGTACTTTTGGAAAGCCAGAGACCAAATCCAAATTTTGGAAAACCACAAGGACTATCCGTATACTTTACTCTAAATTAAACGAGTCCATAGGGATCGAATGCAGACTAGGTTACCATGCCATCAAGAATCGGTTTCACACCCTTCGTCTTATGCGTGTCATACCATAACCGAAACTCCTTCCACGGCTTCGGAAACAAAAGTTGACCCCACGTACCAACAAGCTGATACAAGAAAACCTTTGTTTCTTTATCTATGTTTATTTTGTTCCCATGCTTACCTAACATCATAAGCTAATTAAACTCATAAGCTACAACAACAAAAAATGTCATATATCTCAAACTTTCAAACCAAACAGATACATTTAACCATCGTTATTAAAGGCGCGAGGCGCACTCAAGGCGATTTGTTGGGCCCGGGGCTTTATTTGCGACCAGGCGTGCCTGGGCGCTCGCTTTAATAACTATGACATGAACTAACTTGAAGCATAGTTATTAAAGGCGCTAGGCGCACTCAGGGCGATTTGTTGGGCCCGGGGCTTTATTTGCGCCTAGGCGCGCGCTTTAATAACTATGCATTTAACTATTTAAGTTAACCAATACCTGGAACAAACCTCGGCCGTTGTAACGAAGCACCATATATCCACGGACTATAATTCGACGCATTGTAATAATAACCAACAATCAAACTTTTCAAAAATCTATAATACAACGGCGACAATTCAATATCGTCTTCAACGACAAACGCAAACTCATCATCCGAAACCGGCCACCACGCTTCCAACCACTGCGCCTGCAGCCCGACATTCCCGGTCCGATAATGCACCATCTTCTCCCCAAATTTCCACTCAAACCCATCAACAAAATCGAGAATTTCACGAGATTCATTCAGTTTCTTATCCAAATACTCATTATCTTGATCCTTTTGGTCCAAAATCTTGAAGTGATCGATGAATATGTGAATGTTAACCTTCTCGTTGTCGTAATGAGCAGCTGCGAGAGATCGCAGGCACCGGGAGAGTGATCGGAGGCGATCGTAAGTGAGGACTTTGATTGTGAATGAGAAATTGGGGGAAATTTGGAAATTAGGGTTTGGGATTTTGTTAAAGTTTGTGATTGTGAGTGGGAATTGGGAAATTGGGGGAGATGATGAGAGAGAAAGTGAGGAAGAACGGTAGAGAGAGAAGATGAAGAGAGCTGAGAGAGATACAATGAGGAAGATGGGGTAAAAGTAAAACCCTCTCTTTGGTGCCATTTTGAGATTTAGAACTTCATGTAGAACAAATCGATTTGTGAACAAATCGTCACTGTTTGAACAATATAAACCCTAAAGATTTGATTGAACTTAGAATTGAAATCTGAAGAAGAAAAAGAACAGAGAAGGAGAGTGTAACCTCGATCTTGAATGTTGGATCCAATCAGTGGCTTCTGCAAGTAGCAATGATTTGTTGTATGGAAGTTCAAATCTTGAATCTTGATTATTGCAGCTTTTTCCAGGGTTTGGAGTTTATTTCTTCTTCCTCAATGAGGGAAAACAAAATTTAGCAAGGGGTTGTTTGTTTACCTTTTAACGAGTCTTTTAATGGTTCAGATCTTTTATCGGTTCAGCACGGGGGTGTTTGTTTTTTAGAAAAAACACTTCAGAACCTCTTTTCTCTTCTCCACGCAGACCACGCGCAGACATAAAGGTCTGCAACTTGTTTGTTTTTTAGAAGAGTTTTCAAATAAAAAGAGCTGCCCCACCTCTTTCTCGGGCAGATGTGGGCATAACACTTCTCCCCTCTTCAAAACACTTCTCCCCATCAAAACACTCCAAACCCTAGATTTCTCCCAGCCGACTGATCCTTCTCCTCTGCCGACTGATTTCTCCCCCAGCCGACTGATCTTTCTCCTCCGCCCTGCTCTTCCCCCACCATCTCAACCACCGACTGATCCTTCTCCTCCGCCGCCGAGACCTGCTCCTTCTCCTCCGCCGCCGAGACCTGCTTCATCTCCTCCCCCACTCTACAGCCGCACAGGTACGGGAATGTTACCAGGTTTCATTCATTATATATGTCCGTATTTTCTGTTTCAGTTTCAAAATTGATATGCAGGTCTTGAAATGTTTGTGTACAATCTTGTAATGTTTGAAGTGAAAGTGTTATAACTTTCAAGTTTGAAGTGAATTGCTATGTGGGTTTGAAGTTATCGTGGGTTTTTGTGTTATGGATTGAAAGTGTTATATGAAAATTGCTATACGAAAATCTAACTACTATAATAAAAGAAACCAAGTTTTGGACACGTGTCATTTATTGAAGGTATCCTCAAATTTATACTTATCTTATATTAACTAAATAAATAAATAAATAATTAATATTAAATCTAATCATCCTTTAATAAAATACTATCCTCAAATCTAAATTGTTAATTTAATATATTTTTAAAACAAATACCTCTCTTTCCTACTTATCTTATATTAAATATATAAATAATAAATTAATATTAAATGTTATCCTAATTTATTAAAAATATAACATTTTTTTATTATTTGGTATACAAAATTATATTTATTCAACTTGTGTAAAATGCAGGATTTTGAAAAATATAACTTTTTCTTATTATTTACTATACAAAGTTACATTTATATAACCCGTGTAATACACGAAGGTTTTAAAGATATAACGTTTTATCATTTGCTATGTAAAATTAGATTTATTCAACACGTGTAATACACGGGGTTTTTAAGATATATTTTTTATTATTGGTAGATTTTTCAACCCGACTATACACGGGTTTTTTAAAGATACGACATTTTTAGTATTTAATATACAGAATTACATTTATTATATAACCCGTCACGGGATTTTTAAAGATACAACGTTTTTAGTATTTAATATATAAAATTACATTTATTTAATATGTGTAATACACATGGTTTTTAAAGATATAACTCTTTTTTAGTATGTAATACACAAATTTTTTAAAGATATAACTTTTTATCATTTGCTATGTAAAATCAGATTTATTCAACATGTGTAATACACGGGGTTTTTAAGGATATAATTTTTTTTATTATTTGATAGATTTTTCAACCCGACTATACACGGGATTTTTAAAGATACGACGTTTTTAGTATTTAATACACAAAATTACATTTATTTAATATGTGTAGTACACATGGTTTTTAAAGATATAACTCTTTTTTAGATCTATTCAACACGTGTAACATACGAGGTTTTTAAGAATGTAATTTTTTTATTATTTGGTAGATTTATTCAATCCGATTATACACGGGTTTTTTTTAAGATACGACGTTTTTAGTATTTAGTATACAAAATTACATTTATTTAATCTTTGTAATACACATTGTTTTTAAAGATACGACGTTTTTAGTATTTAGTATACAAAATTACATTTATTTAACCCGTATAATACACATGGTTTTTAAAGATATAACTTTTTTATTATTTGATATATAAAATTACATTTATTTAACCCGTACAATATACGGGGTTCATAAAGATATAACTTTTTATTATTTAATATATAAAATTACATTTATTCAACCCGTGTAATACACGGGGTTTTAACCTAGTTATCATATATGAAAATTGTCTATCGTAGGTTTGAAGTGAAAGTTTTATATGAAATTTGTCAACAGAATGTTATGTAGGTTTGTTTGATCTAGTTTTTTTTGTTTTTTGTTTTGCCTTTTCATGAGTATATGGTATGATGTTTGCTAGTATATTAATTGTTTGAAGAATAATTTATTGAAAGCTTAATTGTATATGTATATTTTCGAGGCTTGAATCTTTGGTCACAAATTTACTAGTATGTTAATTGTTTGATTAGAGTTTTTGTTTTTGTTATGGATTGACATGATTCGCGCCTAGTATGTTAATTGTTTCTTTGTTGATTAGAGTTTTTGTTTTTGTTTTTGCCTTTTCATGAGTATATGGATTGACATGTTTCAGCGATGAATTGTTTACAGAATACGATCAACCCAATGTTTCGGTGCATAATAGGCTAGTGCACGTTGATGCTGATGAAGACGAGGTTGAAGCACATGGTACTGCAGCGGATCGGGAATATATGACTCAGTTACGAGATGAGATTGTTGAGCAGTTAATGCAAAGCATGGATACAATGCTTTAAAAAATGTTATTGTCTTTTTTATGAATATTATTTCAGTATTGTATAACTATTATTTAAGTTTGAATGTTGAAAAACTTTTATAAGTTTAATAAATCAGTTTATTTATATTTCAGTTTATTTCAGCAGTTTGCAGAAGTAAAAAAACAAACAGTCTTCTTCTTGCAGACTGCAGACATTTGGTCCAGCACTTCTGCTGCAGATGTCTGCAGATGTGGTCCGCAGACTGCAGACGTTTTAACTCAGAAAAAACAAACAGCACCTTAATGATTTTTTACTATTTGTTTTGCGAGTAGATGTCTGAATGGTTCAGACATTTGCCTCTGACTGGTTAAGATTTATATAGAGTCTGAATGGTTAAGACCTCTAATCTGAATTGGTCAAACATTTGTCTCTGAACGGTTAAACATTATAAAGGCTTTTAATGGTTCAGACCTCTTACTGATTCAACAGTTAATGGTTCAGACCTCTTACTGGTTCAACACTTAACTATTCAGATGTTGCCAAACAGCCCCTAAATTAGTTTGTGAGTTCATATTTTTCTTTATTGTTTTTAACTACTTGAATATAAAATAAAAGAGTTTAACACCATGGCTCATTTTATAATGTTTAGAGTTTAATTCTTTAACACTTATATTTTTGATTTTGAACTCAAGTGGTTGAAACCACTAAAATACAGGGGCTCAAAACGTTATAAATTAAGCGATAAAAGACTTGAAACACAGAGACTCAAAAAATGATTTATTTTTAATCTAGAGTTAAAAAAATAAAACTAAGAGGGTGTTTGGGAGTTAAAAAGTAAAACTAACAAACCCAATATTTGAAACCGTGAGAGTATATAGGAATAGAGGTGTAAAAAACTCGATTTGGGCCTAAACTGGGGTGGTTTATAAATGGGTCCAGTTTTTTTAGTTTGGTCTCAAACTAGTTTGACCCAAACAGGTTTGGGTTAAAAAATAAAAACCAGTTTTTTTGGTTGAAGATCCAAATCCACCCAAACCGATTTGGATTGGGTTCAAAATTGGTTGTAGCATTTAAACCGTTTTTTAGGCGGACTCAAACCGGTTCAGGTTGGAACCGATTCTCAACACAAAAATCCCAAACCGCAAGGTCAGGTTAGAGGCAAACCAGTTTTTTATCGGGTCAATGTCTGGTCGGTTTCCAGGTCGCCGTCCAAACCAGATTTTTTAACCTCTATTTAGGAGTATGATTCATTACATTCATATTTTTGGATTTTTTACATATGTGATTTTGCCACAGACATATGTGTGATACATTTTTCATAGTCAATATTTGTCTTTAAAAAAACAATTCACACAAACCTTAGCCAAACATGCCCCTAGGAAAAGATGTCAATCACCAAATAGGAAACATACTAATCTTGATCATAAAGGGTCATCAAAACATGATCATAACAGAAAAATGATCACAATCAAAAACAAATAATCCACACCAAACCACAAACCAACCAAGCCTTTTTCACGACGACGCACCAGCAACAACAACCTCGGCCAATAGACTTCTCGCCGGAGGGAAAAGAGCCACCGCACCCCTCTCTGGATTTACATACTTCCTATACACTGCCTTCAACTTAGCCTCATTAGCACTAGCATGAAAACTCACCAACATCTTGGCACACTCCCTGTGTTCAAAACCAACAAAACAATTCTCAAATAAGTAACCATAAACCTTTAAAAGCATTACACAAAAAAAAAAAAGAGTTAATTACTGTTTTCGTCCCTGTGGTTTGTCAAAAATCACTATTTCAGTCAATTAGTTTAAAAATTGCGATTGCAGTCCCTGTGGTTTCACTTTCGTAACCATTTCAGTCCTTGTGGTTTCACTTTCGTAACCATTTCAATCCATTTATTCTGTTAGTACAGGGACTGGAATGGTTACGAGGTGGACTGAAATGGTTACGAAAGTGAAACCACAGGGACTGAAATGGCAATTTTTAAACTAATGGATTGAAATAGTGATTTTTGACAAACCACAAGGACGAAAACAGTAATTAACTCAAAAAAAAAAAAAAAAAAAAAAACACTCACCTTAGCTCCTCTTCATAGTACCCCGTGTGATGTTTCAATGTTTCGGTCCAAACCGGGGTCTTGTTAAGGGTGGACCTAGCAGCATAAACAGCCGCAGCCGCTAGCTTTGAGGGATTATTCGCTATAATAACCGAGTAGTGAATCAAACCCAGATCAGTCAGGAAAAACACCATGTTCTCCATCTATATATCCCATAAAAACACGAACAAACATCAATTTTTCGTCTCAAGACAAGATAACTTTTTAACAAGTTACTTTCTATTTACAATGTATAATGTACCTCATCATCAGAAGGTATTGAAGCCTTTGTATACCGAACAAGAAACACATACGGTGTAGGTACGGTCAAATACCAACCCAGTTGACCAAGAATCGCTTTCTCCATAACCAGAATCTGTTCTCCCGAGTACGCATTGTCTGAAATCGCGATCAAATCGTTGACTTCCGGTGGCCAAATTTCCTCATATTTGCAAGCAATGAGCATTGCACTCATACCAACCAACTGAAATTCTCTTCGGGCAACTTTTCGCATAGAGAGATATCGGTCCACAATGTTGATAGTGAGGTAAAGACTCTCTGGCATCATGTTAAACTTTCGGTGAACTTCAATCAACCAATCTATCAAAATACCTCTCATTTTAGCGTTTAGTTCCGGCTGTGAGTTCATGTAATCCTGTAACCCGCCTTCGGTTTCTGAGAGTTTGTAGAACTTGTAAATGTCTTCAACGTATTCGACTTCAGCCAGTTCGTTATTGATGTCGGATTCGTCTATGTTAACCACCGGATCTTTAGGTTTTGATGTGATCCCACAAGCAACCTAATAAAAAGATTCAAATTCGGTTATCTGGGTATGAAAGAATTGATAAAAAGATCATAAAAATCGGAACTTTAATGAATAAAACTAACTTTACTACGAGCAGAGAGAACTGCGGTTAGCGACTTTGAAGGCTTTTTCGCTCTTCTTCTTGGCGTTTCTTCTTGATTTTTCAATACTACTTCTTCACCATTGTTAGTTTCCGATTGTGGTTTCTGTATCTAGAATTCAAACATAACCGAAAAAGCGAAAAACAACATTTTAGACAACATAAAACCTGCTTTGATTCAGTTAGGGGGTGTTTGGTGTTGCGTTTTCAAAATAGATTATGCGTTTTCAAAATAGATTTTGCGTTTTCAAAACTGCGTTTTGAAAAAGCATGTAGGTACATGCTTCTCCAAAACTGCGTTTTGGAGGCAGATAATCACTTTTTCATCCAAACACTTTTTTAGATTATTTATCTTTTACACTATGCAGTTAATGCGGTAAAATATCGGATATCAGTAAAGGACTGATATTTGAAATATAGGTTATCTCGGTGAGATATCGGTGGGATATCGGTAATTTTAATATAATGCAGAATTTATATATATATATAGCAATTTAACACCAATAATTCAGTGATATATCGGTTATATCGGTCAAATATCGGTGATATATTGGTTATATCAGTCAATATCGCCGATAAGATCGGTACCGATATTTTGACCAATATTTGACACCGATATTTTACTAAGGGACCGATATGACCGATATAACCGACATATCATCGATATCTCACCGGTATTAACTACATAGGTTTTACAAACACAATAATCAAATAATCACTTCAAAACGTAATCCCAAACACCCTCTTAAACAAACATAAAGATTCTAAACACCTACCTTAACATTCTTGCCTGCTGCTCCGTGTGCATTTGCAGCCAATTGTGCACAATAATTTCTAATCAAAATCATATCAAATTGAGTCAAGAACAATAATAAAATATCATCTTACAAACAATGACTTCATAATCAAATTAAATTTGACCCAAGAACCTTGTGATGGGGCGAGATATCTGAGTCGGTTTTCCAGCTTCGACAACAATGGTTGGAGCAAGATTTCCGATATTACCTAAGACTCTCCGGTTTCTTCTTTCTTTCTGTCCCACATTATTCTGCTTTAAATCTGGTACAGAAAAATCAGACAATTCATGAAAAATAATCTTAAAATCATTCATATCTGATACAAAAACAAAACAGTAATTAATAAATTCTAAGTTTTTTTTTTTTTTTTTTTTTTGCAGTGGAATTATCCTACATAACAATAAAACATAAGAACAATCATATCATTCAAACAATTTATATAAATGTAGTCTGTGTAATTAATCCAACAAGTCATAAAAATATAAAATATAATCCAGAAATCATTGAAGTCTTATACCAAAACAAAATAAATGAAATAAAACAATAAAACTTAAGAAAAGAACAGTCATATTATTGACAGATTTTCATCATGAACATAAAACAATTTATATAAATGAAATTTGTGTAGTTAATCCAACAAGTCATGAAATATAATCCAGAAATCATTCAAATATGATAGAAAAAGAAAATAATTAATAAACCCTAGTTTTTTTTTTTTTTTTTTTTTTTTTTTTTTTTTTTTTTTTTTACAGTGGAATCATCCTACAAAACAATAACACTTAAGAACTGTCATATTATTGACAGATTCATCATGAATTTTCATGAACAAAAAACAATTTATATAAATGAAATCTGTGTAGTTAATCCAGCAAGTCATAGCATATAATCTAGAAATCATTCAAATTTGATGTAAAATTAAAAAAAACAATAAAAATCTAATTCATATAATATTTTTTAACAGATGAATTAATCTATAAAACAATAAAACTCAAGTGAGTTATGAAACCCTAGATCTCAAAAAAATCATAATAGTATTTTTTTTCATAATCATAGATATTTATTTTAAAAAAGAAAGAAAGAAATGAAAAAGAACCTTTGTTTAGTTGTGGAATCGGAAGAACAGATTCATTCGACGTCATGCCAGTAACTCGTTCGTCTTCAATTTTTTAGGGTTTGGTTGCGATTATCAGGTTTAGTGTTTGATGAAGAACTTTTGTTTGATGGGTGGGGGAGATGAAGAGTAAGGCTCCCTATTTATCAACGGTCATATTTTTCGATTTTGAATCTCGACCGTTGGATGTTGTCGAGTCCATTTTGGGTGTTTTAACGGTAGTATTTTTACTTCATATTTTTACTTTATACGTTTACTATCTAGCACGGGTAAGAAAATTCATAATCCGTACTCCAAATTCTATGAAGAAATTTTTTATATTATGAAAAGTGGTTATAGGTGATTGGAGGTGGTTATGAGTTGAGAAGAGAAAAAAGTTACTGTTCATCTGTAAATTTTAAGGGATACTCTTCATCATCTATAATTTTTTAATATATTCTGAAAGTGGTTGTCAGTGAAGAAAAGAGAATGTAGTGATAAAAGTATAAAAATGTATTATTTAATTGATGCTTGTTGCTACAACGATTAAATAGTGATAATAAAGTGTATATTATTAATATGATGAAACATTTAACCTTGGAAGAACCAATGCTAAGTGATATAAGTACAAAGGATGAGTATCGGTTACAACTGAAAAAAGTATGTAAGAAGTAAAGTAGTGAATGGTCTGAAAGTCTAATGTGTGAGTCTTGCATACGAAGTGTCTTCCAATGTCTCTATGATTGGGTATTTATAGGCATCCAAGAATCTTCCCTTGTTTTTAAGCGGACTCATGACATTTCCCAGGAGAGGAAGTGCAACAAGGTCATTTTCTTTGTTCCAGAGCTCTATTCTTCTCTTTTATACCATTTCGAGTAATCATTTGACTCCATTACTGCTGATTGTCTCCTTGTGTCTTATTAATTGATCTTGTCTTTAGTATCTTGTCTTTGACTTATGAGACTTCTGACTCGCCTCAATCTTCATGCCTTACAGTTGTTGTATTGCTTGCTAGGATATGTATCTTCCCTATTCGTTTCTGGAGATGCATTGTCTTATTGGCTTTATGCTTATTCACCTGGTGACAAGGGGATGCTTCCTCCTTATCTGATGCTGTACCAATTAATTATTTATCTCTTTCCATTATTATGAGAGGGGAAATGGGTTTTGACATACTCTCGTCATGAGTGTTCAACATAGTGATTTGTACAAGATACTCAGATTGTGTTTAATTAACAAAACAATGAACACTGTCATATTGTTACAATCATAGGCAAATGTAAAAAATGTAAAATGAGTTGTAACAAAGTTGTATGAACATTAATAAACAATATAGTATGTGAGCATATTGTTTTCTAAGAAAGTGTCCATTAAAACTATAACACCCCTACTTGGAGTCAGCATGTCACTATTAGAGTCATATCCAAAATATAATTTCATAAATACTAGATATTAAAACTGTAACAATTTAATAAGAAATGCAAAATGCAAATCATAAGATTTTTTTTTGTGCAAATATCTTTTCATACTCTCGACTCTCAAGCACTCTCCTACGTCTCGTCCCTGGTTGTCTTGATCACCTAAGGTACAAGAAGGAAAACACAAAATTGTACGTCACTAAGTGAAAGAAGGTAATAAAATGACTTGTTTTGTTCTAGTAAAGGGCTCGAGATTTCAAACTTCAGGTTACTGGTATTTCTATTTTTTATATTCGGATTATATCAACTACACATATCAAATTCAATCACGTGTGTAATACTAATATGACTATATGAGATACAAGTTTTCCAAAAGGCCAAAGGTGTCCAAAGGTTCTTCAGGTAATAATAAGACGATTCATGTTCATGTTTTCTTGAAATAGAAGGCTTGATATTTCCAAATTCTTGTTAAAAATATCTCTTTATTTTTCATATTTGGATTATATCAAAATATCAAATACAAATCTCAAATTCAATCACATGTGTAATACTAATATGAGGTAAATCTTTTCCCAACAACTTTCATATTTGGATTATATCAGATTCAATCACATGACTAATACTAAAAGTCTAAATTGGATACCCCAGGTATTGAAACGTATCGTACAAATCAAATTTCAGTACCAATTTTTATTAAAAATACTGGTATTGAAACATCTTATATAGTGATGAGAAATTGGTATTGGATACCCCTTTACCCATTTTTGACGATTTTAAGGATCCTTACTTTCGATTAGGGTTGGCAATTTCAGACACGGACACGAAAACACGACACGAAACAACACGACCTTAACAGGTTCGTGTTTGACCCTTAAACAGGTTTCGTGTCTTAAACATGATACACGATAAGACCTGATAATTTTCGTGTAGTCTTTACCTATTTCGTGTTCGCGTCTTATCATGTTCGTGTCTTAATAGGTCATGTCTGACATGATGTGCCCGTCCCAGACTCCACACACCACCCCTCCAAGGCGAGTTTGTGTCTTAACAGGTCGTGCTCGTGTCTTAACATGTCATGTTCATGTCTTACAGGTTGTATGATACGCTTGTAATTTTTTCGTGTCCTAACAGCTCGTGTTCATGTAACCTATTTATTATCAGGTTCATATTTGTTTTTGAAAAACTAACACACTAAAATCTGATGTCATATTTGTGTTTACTTGTTTCGTGTTTATGTATTAACTACTCATATCTAACACGATATTGTCAGCTCTCCTTTCAATACCGACCTCATCCATATTCTTATCTAGGGGTGTTCAAAAAAATCCGAATCCGAATCCGAAATATCCGAAAACCCGTATCCGAAATATCCGAATTTTCGGATATCCGAATTTTCGGATATCCGAAAATCGGATAATCCGAAAATTCGGATTCGGATTCGGATAGTGATTTTGAGAATTTTCGGATAATCGGATTATCCGAAAATATCCGAAAATTTAATTTTTATTTTTTTCGGATATCCGAATATCCGAAAATATCCGAAGTATCCGAAAAATATCCGAAGTATCCGAAAATTATCCGAAATATCCGAAAAAATATCCGAAAAATATCCGAAGTATCCGAAAAAATATCCGAAATATCCGAAATTTATATTCGGATATCCGAAACTATCCGAAAAATCTAGTTCCAAATATTAAAAAATAATAAAAAAAATAAAAATTAAATAAAAAATTGGATATTCGAATATCCGATTAGATATCCGAACCCGAAATTTCAGATATCCGGGAAAATCGGATATCCGAAATTTCGAATTCGGGTTCGGATGTCAATATTTCACTATCCGAAATTTCGGATATCCGATTTTCGGATATCCGAAAACTGGATTATCCGATCTTGAACACCCCTATTCTTATCACATCTTTCCAACTACCATAACTATTCCTTTCATATTTTGGATTATATCAAATTTAATCATATGTGTATAATACCTAAAAGTCTAAAAACCAAGTCTTATCCCTTTTTAACCATGGTTTCTTGTAGCCACGTGTAAACATCTCATTGGCTCTCATGATCCTGTTTGCGACCACCGCTTCTCATTAAAAACACGGAGGAGTTGTAGGTTTTTCGTACCACAAACAAAAAGATGTCGGTTGTTGGAGGAATTAGCGAATCAAAGGGCGTTGAAAACAGCCTTGAGATCGACGAACTCGCTCGATTTGCCGTTGATGAACACAATAAGAAGCAGGTATGGTATCATATCTCTTCATTCTCAGATCTATGTTATCATCCATTCGTTTGATTAATTCTAGCAGTTTAAATATATATATGTTTGAGGTAGTATGCACTAGGGTGTGCACGGTTCGGTTCGGTTATTAACATTATCCGTAACGATAACCGAAGTCATCGGTTAATCGGTTCGGTTAATTCGGTTAATCTGTCGGTTTTCGGTTCGGTTAATTTTCGGTTAATAGCCAATTCAAACATGGGCTAAATTTTTTGCTTAGAAATACATGTAATGTAATGGATGTATAAATACATGAAATAGATTTATAAATACATGAAATGGATGTATATAAATAAATAAATGAAATGGAGGTATAAATGCATGAATAGATGTTTAAATACATAAAATGAAGGTATAAATAAATGAAATGAAGGCATAAATAAATGAAATAGAGGTATTATTACATGAAATGAAATGAAATGAAAGTATAAAACATGAAATACATGAAATAGAGGTATAAAAGCTAGAAATATCTAAAAAAAATGATTCGGTTCGGTTCGGTTAATTTCGGTTAACCGACTTTCGGTTAATTCGGTTTCGGTTAATTTCGGTTCGGTTTTGTTGGTTTTCGGTTCGGTTATTGCACACCCCTAGTATGCACCGAATCAGGGGTTTAAACAAGCCTAGAGAATAGGGGCACAAGGACTGGTATAAATATTAGAATTTCTCGAAAAGTGGGTACCGAATACACCGAATCAGAGATGTAAACAAGCCTAGAGGATCTCGTTATCGGCTCAAGTCAAAAGCTCGAACGAGCCGACCCTGAGCTCGAGTCTGAAATACAAAGCGTGTCTAGGCTCGCGAGCCTAAACAACGAGGCCAAACAAAATTTTACTTTATAATAATAAGGATAATAATAAGGATATCATAGTTATTAAAGGCGTTAGGCGCACTGAAGGCGCATAGGTCTCGCCTGTGGCCTAGGCGCAAGGCACAAAAAAAAGCGCGGGCCTGAGAAAAAAAAGCGCACAACAAAATAAAACTTAAAATATTTTTATATAATAGAAAGTTAATACTATTCTTTAAATAAAATAAAACTAAAGCTATTATATAACATTTTCTATCGTCTATTTAGTACCAAAAGTTATAAATGCTTGTTTATAAGTGTAGAAAAATAGTTTTCGTTAGATAAAAGTAGGAAATCTAGCTGGAATCTTGCCAGAATTTTAAGAATTTGGCCGGAAACTCCAGAATCTAGGAATCTCACTGGAATATGCGCATGAACCATCACCTGGAGAATTAAAGCGCAATTGCCTTGACTTAAGGCGCAATTGCCTCGCCTTGCTAGGAAATTGGGCCTAGGCGCAAGAGGCGATGGCTTTTAACAACTATGAAGGATATAATATAATAATAAGGATAATAATATTGGTGAGCCGAGCTCGAGCTGAGGTTTTAGCTTGTTTGAGGTTATTCTCAAAATAGCTTGAGCCAAGTCGAGCCGAGCCCGAGTTTTGGGTTTTAGTCACGAGCCGAGCTCAAGCTTAAATAAGTAGACTCGAGCCGAGCTCGGGCTCGTCCCGGCTCGTCTACACCCCTAGTACCGATACTGAAAATACCGGTATCCTACCGAATACTGTACCTAGTCTATCGGTATGGTACCGATGCCAAATGCTTATCCCTAATTTAGAAAATCATAAAAATAATGTTTTTCGTGTGTCCACAATATTTATCAAGATTCAACAGAGATTTTTATTACTAGGTGAGGTCACCACTTTTTTTTTTTATTGCTGAATTAAGTTGGATCACCAAAATATTTTGGATTTTTGAGTGTAGATATATAGGGTTTTTGATTTGATGTTACGATTTGGTTCGCACGTTCATATGGGTTTTTGAAGGCATGGTTGGATTTTGTTTCGAAATTGTTTTCGGCGACTGTAAAGCTTTCTTTGGGGAGGAGTTATCGTCTGTGCATGTTTAACTAATTATCGACTAGTAAGTAAACTACAAATTGCTGCTAGCCTAGCTACAGTTATACCAGAGGTCGAGTGTTCGGTCCAGCTGCAAATTATTTATATGACTTTTCATCGACAATTTAAGGATCATTACACGCTGCGCGCCCACTTTCTGTATATTGTTTTCTAAAAGAGTAAATTACAAAAATCGTCCTTTATGTATGTCACTTATTGCAAACTGTGTCCTTTATCTTCAATAATTACAGAAAACGTACTCGATCTTTGCAAACCCTTGCAAGTTATGTCCTTTAGCCCTAACTCAGTTAATTTTAATTTTTTGTTTTTAAATCTGAACAAATGGACCCCACATGAGGGTATTTTGGTCATTTTACTCTCATGTGAGGTCCATTTGGTCAGATTTAACCAAAAAATACCATCATGTGGGGTCCATTTGGTCAGATTTAACCACAAAAATTAACTGGGTTAGGGCTAAAGGACATAACTTGCAAGCGTTAGCAAACATCGACTACGTTTTCTGTAATTATTGAAGACAAAGGACATAGTTTGCAATAAGTGACATACATAAAGGACGATTTTTGTAATTTACTAAGAAACTGATGGGTTATCTTTGTATGTAGAATGCCCTGCTGGAATTTGGGAAGGTAGTGAATACAAAGGAGCAGGTAGTTGCTGGTAAAATGTATTATATCACACTTGAAGCAACTGATGGGGGTGTCAAAAAGACTTATGAAGCCAAGGTTTGGGTTAAGCCATGGGAAAACTTCAAAGAATTGCAGGAGTTCAAGCCTGTTGATGCTGCCACATCAGCATAAACTTCCATCTGGTAACTTATCTTAAATATTAGACTAAAATGCCAAAATGGTTCCTGAGTTTAGGCCACTTTTGCCACTTCAGTCCAAAAATGAAACCTTTTGTATCTCTGGGTCCGTTGAGGTTTCATTTTTGTTGTCATTTTCATCCAATTTGCAAACTGGGTTAGAATTTTCTGCTAACTTCTCCCCTTTTTGTCGTTTTCCTCGTTTAAATGAACGGTATAATCGTCATTTTATGCCGTAATGTATTTTAATTGAATGAGGAAAACGACAAAAAAGGGGACAAGTTAGCAGAAAATTCTAACCCAACTTGCAAATTGGATGAAAATGGCAACAAAAATGAAACCTCAGGGACCCAAATACAGAAAGTTTTATTTTTGGACTGAAGTGGCAAAAGTGGCCTACTCAGGGACTATTTTAGCATTTTACTCTAAATATTATATATATTTTTTCAATTCTATGCCAGTTTATATATGTATCGGTAATGTAGAAATGATGTATGTTCTGCGATGCAGGGCGAGAGTGCTAGAAGACCGCTATCAGGTTGTGAAGCTTAATCCAATAAATAGTTTCGTTAGGTTAACAATAAACATTTCTTGCATTACGTTGCAAGTTTATGCCCCATCGTATGTGTAATGGAACTTGTTTCGTTCTATTTATACTAGTGTCTTTTTATCTATAAACCGTTTTTTAGCCAAATCCGGTACCGTATAAAAACCTGATTTTAAAACATTGCTTCCATGTCTACCTTAAGTTAGCACCTACACTGTCATTACTAAACAAGGAATCTTCCAAACCAAACTGTACCAAGATTCACAACTGCTAAATTGTGATTTTCTTTTGAGTCAGTGTCTTCTAGTGAATCGAGAGTCGTGTTTGGCTTTGGCTTATCGCTAATGCTAATGCTGGGATTTCTTTCATGTTTGTCATAAGCTGCTGTCGCCGCATAGGCTTCTTTATCTGCTCGACTCGGTCTACCACGACCTTTCCCTGCCCCTTCCTCTTCCTCTACCGCTCCTATTTGAATGGGAAATTTCAGGCTGCAAATAATTTTATGATGTGTACATGTTTTATAATCTTATATTGTTAAAAGTTATATGTGGGGACGATCAATACCGAAAATATGATCTTAAACTCAATTTGAAATACCAAATAATTGACATCTCTTCTAAGGGAGGTGGGCGCACTCCGTGATGGTCCGTAGCGGTTGGGTGACCACGCGTGGTGGTGACAACGCGTGAATGTTTCAAATGTTACCGTTGGAAGGAGGGGACCGTTGGGGGGTTTTTCAAAAAAAAAAAAAAAAAACCAATTTTAAACAATATATGTTTATAATTTCAATAACTTTATGTTTATAACAACTTCAATGTACTATTTTTTTTTATATTTTTTACGATTATTTTATAATAATACATTTTGACATTCAATTTCAAGAATTTAAGTGGGTAAAATTATCTTTTATAAATTTGACTACCTTAATTATTTTTACACATATGCCAATGTGATTAAGAGTTAAGTTCACGTACAAACAACCTTATCGTACAAAACGTACGAAAGACATGAAAAAACAAAAAAAATCGTGGTGGCATTTTCGTAATTATTTACTCGTAGGGCAACTATCAAAATTACTCTAAAAATGATCCTGTAGAGTAAACTCTATTTTTAGTATCTATTGACTCAGAAGACACTAACGCACGAATAAACGAACGGATTCCTGATATGCAAGAATGTCGCCCCCCTTAGAATCTCCAAGCAGCCCCTTTTTATATATTTTTTTCTAAAGTTCACCGCCCCCTCAAGTCAAAACTCCTTAAGTCCATGGGTTTTTTTTCCAGCCCACTCTCTTAACAATTAATTTTCATTTAGCCCATTTAAACTAATAATTAAATTAGGGGTGGCAAAATCAACTCATACATTCAGTTTTGATTTTGGATGAAAATGACAACAAAATTGAAACCAGAGGGACTCAGCTTCAAAAGGTTTAAGTTTTGGACTAAAGTGGTAAAAGTGACCACTTTGACGGTTTACTTTATATTTTTTCTAAAGTTCACTGACTCCTCAAGTCAAAACTCAAAGTCCATGGGTTTTTGTCCAGCCCACTCTCTTTGCATTTAATTTTCATTTAGCCCATCTAGACTAATATTAAAATCCATTTTGAAGGTGTGAATTATTTACGAATGTCAGGAGGTCTAGCATACGTTGTCTTAACTGGGTTTGCGATAGAGAGCCTCCTCGCACAGTAGATCCTCAATTTAAACCCCTCAATGTGAAATCCCTATCACCCAAACTCGAACCCGAGACCACAAGGGGAAAACTCATCCAGACTCACCATACGTGGAATTTAAATACCCGTAGCCACCATTAATGATGGTTAAGCAAGAGACTAGTAAGATGCAAAAAATCACCCTGAACGACCCCCACCATCTATGACTAATTAATTAGTCATTACCCCAACTCCTTTTATTTTACTTTAAAAAAAAGGCCCGAATCCTTTTCACTCCACACATCTTTCACCATCAATCACATTTAATGTGTTGACTAAAATACTAGTCAACTCTACCTTCATTTTCTTTTGTTGTTCTTTCACTTGAGGTCACAAGTCTTCGTTAGGGGTGTTAAACGGGTCGTGTTTGCAGGTTGACGAGTTCAACCCTACCCGAACTCGAAAATCGTATCATACATATGAACCCGAACACGACCCGAAGTTTCATGGGTTGACCCGAACACAACCCGTTTAACCCAAATTTTTTAATTTTTTTTCTGAAATTTATATATTAAAATTACAATTTACTTAAAAACACAAATGTATATAATAATATCATATTTAAATTATAAAATCTATGTTAATTTCTCTTTTTAAGTTATAATCACCCCATTTAATTTATAACATAAAATATATTGTAAAAAATATAATATAGTATAAATGTGTTAAACGGGTCAACCCGCCAACCCGACCAGGTTGACCCGAACCCGACCCGTTAACCTAAACGGGTTTGTGGGTTCAACCTGAAACAACCCGAACCCGTTTAGACTAAACCTAAACCCACATATTTCGTGTTAGGTTCGTGTCAGGTTTTCGGGTCGTGTCAGAAATTCACACTCGTAGTCTTCATGCATTTAAATCTTTAGTTTTACATTCACCGAGTAGTAATAATAATGCATAAAAAGAAACTTGAACTCCGCGTCTTCAATCATTAGCATTAATTTATCCCCCGTTTAGCTTAATTGCATCGTATTGGCTCGCTTTCTCTTGAAACCTACAAAATTTAAAAATAAACTAGCTAGCAGTGTTATTCAATAAAAAAACTAATTCAAAATTGTTCAAAGTGTAGTAGATATTTATATAAAAATATGTATAATTTAGAGCACATAAAAGATATACGAAAGTGTCCCTCGTAACTTGATTTGGGATCGGGTGGAAGATAGGGGGTTCCGGGGAAGTATGAAAGGACTAAAACTAGGGTTCGGGCTCTTATAGGGGATACTGATTCATTCCCAGCGGAAGTAGGACTCCATCAAGGGTCTACATCGAGTCCGTTTCTCTTTGCGTTTGTTTTGAATGAGTTGTCCAAGTCGATTCAGGAGACAGTTCCATGATGCGTGCTTTTTGCGAATGACGTTGTGTTAGCGGCAAAGACTAAACACAGCCTGAATGCAAGGGTGAAGAATGGCTAGCAGCCTTAGAGGGGAAGGGTTTGAAGATTAGTCGCTCTAAGACTGAGTACCTCTCCTGTGATTTCAGTGATGCAGGTGACGATGACACTCTGTCGCAGCCCCCGACCCCTACCCCGAGAGCGGGTGCCGCGAGATCCAGATCAGTGGTATCAGTGTTTATTAATTTGGCAGCGGAATACATCAGGATCGTAGTTAGGAAATATTTTTATCAGAGTTAAACACCAAACTTTTTATAATAATAAATTATTAGGATAAAACCCAAGTTCATTTGACAATACATTTGTAGGGATAAACCCTAATTATTTAAAACAAAAACTCCTTTTTATTTAGGTAACTTTTATAGCCACTTTTCCAAACCTTTAGTGCTCTCCAGCTGGCTTCTATTGGCTTTCACATTTTGTTACCTGAAACGCGTTTTAAAAAGATTTTATCAGCAAGAAATACTGGCGAGTGCATCCCAGTTTAGTCAAAACAGCTTTTATAATTTCACAGTATTGAGAGCGATTATAATGTTTATATCTACACAGTTACTCATTCAGTATTGTCAATCCCGACTGGTGGGTCATATTACTCATTGGCTACTCGTTGTCCAATGGTAACGTCTTTCACATTTTGTATACAAAACCCCAACATACCGGCAGTAATTGTAGAATACATAGACCTAATCACTGTTAATTATATTTTAAAACACTTGAAGTTTTGTAAAAACATTTTGACTCACAAAAAGATTTAAAAAGAGAATGTACTCACATTGTTGACTTAGGTGATACTAATATAGCTTCCTGGTGATTCTCCTTTATTGTCTATTAAAATTAAACAATGCACACGTGTTAGTAAAATAACCCAAATCACATTAACCGTACAACTCTAGACAGAATTCCAATGACTGAGTCAGGCAGAGCCTTGACATGCATTATGGAATCCTAGATCAATCGAGTGTAACACAAGACAGAACTCCAACGACTGAGTTAGGCAGAGCCTTGACATGCGTTACGGAGCCCTAAATCGATCGTGTAGGGTAACATCAGGTTATAATCCTTACAACGAGGCAGAGCTTCGCTTTATAGAGGGGTATTATGCCCGGGTATAATAATAACTATCAGAAGTTGAGAGAGAATTAGAAATTTTGAACGAATTCAAATGAACTCGATCGATCCTATTTATAGGCTTTCCGTATGGCGGCTCGCGGCCCGCGAAGGCATAAGCTAACTCTCTCGCGGCCTGCGAGAGAGTAGACTAGGTTTAGGGTTGGCTAGTCGGCGTATCTAGACCTGCCACGTGTCGACACGTGGCAGCCTGGGTGTCCGGCAAGCAATCGGAGCTCGCGCCCTGCGAGAGACCAAGGAGGTCTTGGTCGCGCCCCGCGACAACCCTATAATTTTTGTTTTTCTTGATTTTTATAATTATAAGGGTATTTCGGGCTCGTTTCTCGCGTACGGGGTATATTAGGAACGTTTAGGGTCACGTTTAAGGGTTCTAAGAGGGTTGTTATATCCTCCCCACCTTGTTTTAGATCTCATCCTCGAGGTCTACTGGAACAGGTGTGGGTATTTCCTTTGCATCTCTGATTCGAGCTCCCAAGTGTATTCTGGTCCTCTCTTGGAATCCCATTTCACTTTAAACATAACTAGTCTCTTGTGTTTGAGGTTCTTGATCTTTCTATCTTTAATCTGAATGGGTTTCTCGATAAACTTAAGTTTCTCATTTACCTCTATGTCCTTAAGAGGTATCACCAATGATTCGTCTGCTAAACACTTTTTGAGATTACATACATGAAACACATCATGTATTCCTGCCATTTCCTCTGGCAGTTGTAGCTGATAGGCTACAGGTCCTATTATTCTAATAATCTCAAAAGGTCCAACTTACCTGGGGCTTAGCTTTCCTCTTTTAACGAATCTGACTATTCCCTTCCATGGAGAAACTCTTAACAATACCTTATCTCCTACTCGAAATTCTAAAGGTTTTCGTCTGTTATCTGCATAACTCTTTTGACGATCTCGTGCTGCTTTTAGTCTTTCCTTGACTTGAATTATCTTATCTGTTGTTTCTTGCACTATCTCTGGTCCAGATAATTGCTTTTCTCCAATCTCTGCCTAACAGACTGGAGTTCGGCACTTTCGTCCATAAAGTGCTTCAAACGGTGCAGCATTAATGCTAGTATGATAGCTGTTATTGTAGGAAAATTCTATTAATGGTAAATGGTCGTCCCAATTTCCTCCGAAATCAATTACACATGCTCTAAGCATATCTTCAATTGTTTGTATTGTCCTTTCGCTTTGTCCGTCCGTTTGAGGATGATAAGCTATGCTTAGATTTAACCTAGTTCCCATTAGTTTTTGAAAACTTGTCCAAAAATGCGAAGTAAAACGGCTATCTCTATCAGATACAATAGATAAAGGAATTCCATGTAATGAGACTATTTCATTTACATATAACTTAGCTAACTGTTCCATACTGAAAGTTTCCTTCATGGGTAAGAAATGAGCAGATTTGGTCAATCTGTCAACAGTCACCCAGATTGTATCATTTCCTTTCCTTGTTTTGGGTAATTTGGTAACAAAGTCTATTGTTATCAATTCCTATTTCCATATTGGCAATTCTAACTGTTGCAATAATCCTGAGGGTTTCTGATGTTCAGCTTTAACTTGTGAACAGGTTAGGCATTTAGCAAGATAGTTTGCTATATCCTTTTTCATTTCTATCCACCAGAAATTCTTTCTTAGATCTTAATACATCTTATCATTTCCGGGATGTATCGTATACTTAGACTTATGAGCTTCTTCTAGAATTCTGTTGCGTAGGTTTCCTTGTTTAGGTATCCACATCCTTTTCTTATGGAACTTCCAAATTCCATCCGTTCCTTGTTCTAATTCCTTAATCATTCCTTTTAAACTTTCAGCATCGTCCTTGATTGCTGTTTCCTGTACCTCTCTAATTTGATCATTTAAATCTACTTGTAGATTTAACTTGAGAGAATGTACTCGTTTCGGCTTTTCATGATACTTTCGATTTAAAGCATCAGCTACTAGATTAGCTTTCCTAGCATGATACTGAATATCACAATCATAATCACTAAGAACTTCCATCCAGCATCTCTGTCTTATGTTTAATTCTTTTTGCCCAAAAATATACCTTAAACTCTTATGATCAGTGAAGACAACAAATTTATTTCCATATAAATGGTGTCTCAAAATCTTAAGGGCAAAAACTATGGCTCCTAATTCTAGATCATGGGTTGTATAATTCTCTTCATGTTTCTTAAGTTTTCTAGAGGCATAATCTATAACCTTTTGACGTTGCATCAACACACATCCATATCCTAACTTAGACGCACCACAATAGACTATAAAGCCTTTAGTTCCTTCTGGTAATGCGAGTATGGGTGTGTTGGTTAACCTTTGCTTAATAATCTTAAAATGTTCTTCCTGTTTTAGTCCCCATTCAAACTTAACTGATTTGCTGGTCAGTTTGGTTAATGGAATGGCTATTCTAGAGAAATCTCGGATAAACCGTCTATAATATCCTGCCAGCCTAAGAAAACTTATTACTTCCGTTGGCGACTCAAGGACTTTCCATTTAGTAATCGCTTCGATCTTTGTGGGATCCACATGAATTCCTTCATGATTAACCAGATGTCCAAGGAATTGCAATTCTTGTAACCAAAATTCACATTTTGAGAATTTAGCATAAAGCTTCTCTTTTCTCAACAATGTTAGAAGTGTATGCAGATGCGCTGCATGTTCCTCTTTACTCTTATAGTAAATTAGAATATCATCTATAAAGACAATTATGAATTTATCCAGGTATGGATTACATATCTTGTTCATCATGTCCATCAATGCGGCTGGGGCATTGGTTAAACCAAATGGCATGACGGTAAATTCATAATGACTGTACCTGGTTCTGAAAGCAGTTTTAGGAATGTTCTCTTCTTGTACTTTCAGTTGATGATATCCTGAGCATAAGTCGATCTTAGAAAAGAATCGAGCTCCTTGAAGTTGATCGAACAGATCATCGATTCTCGGTAGTGGGTACCAATTCCTAATCGTAACCTTGTTCAATTCTCGGTAATCAATGCACATACGCATCGATCCGTCTTTCTTCTTAACGAATAACACCGGTGCTCCCCACGGTGATGAACTTGGTTGTGTAAAACCTTTGTCATGAAGTTCGTCCAATTGTTTCTTCAGTTCCTGCACCTCCTTTGGTGCTAATCGATATGGTGCTTTGGCAATCGGTGTCGTCCCTGGTATTAGGTGAATCCTAAATTCGACCTCTCTATCAGGCGGTAATCCAGGTAACTCTTCTGGAAAGACGTCTGAGAATTTAGATATTACAGGAATATCTTTTAATTCTTTTACTTTAGTATTAATGATTACGGAAATCATATATACTACTCCTCCTTTGCTTTCATAACTTGCAGCTTTCATCACAGAGATGAATTTTGTCGGTCTGGTTGGCTTATCTCCTTTAATTGTGATCTTTTCACTTGTTGGTGTACTTACTTGTACGGACTTTTGATCACATAAAATACTGGCACGATTGGCTACCAACCAATCCATTCCTAATACAACATCGAATCCGGCTAGATTCATTGGATAAAGGTTAGCAAAGAAATGATGGTTTAGGATTTCTATTCTTGCTCCCTGGAAGATCTCATTTATCTTAATGGATTCTCCGTTGGCGGTCTCTACCAGACAATCTTGTTGAAGTTTAGCTAAGGGTTGGTCAAGAAATTTATAGAAAGAAGTATTGATAAAACTTTGGTTTGCACCAAAGTCAAACAATACTTTGGCAAATATATTATTAACTAAGAACGTACCGACAATCACATCCGGAATCATCTTGGCTTCCTCAGCTGTCAGAACAAAGGCTCTGGCATTTTTCTTAGGTACTTCAGTTGTCTTAGCCTTGTTGGTCGTGGCTAGAGCTAGTTTCGGATAGTTCAGTTTGATGTGCTCAGCTTCTTCACAATTGAAACATATCCTATTGCTAGGTTTCCTCCTACAGTTTTCTTCCTTGTGTCCCGATATTTTACAAAAGTTGCAGTATACGGAGCATCTTCCAGAATGCTTTCTTTTGCAATACTTACAGTAGGGTGCAGAGGAAGAGCCTGTACCTTTCCCATGGTTGGAATTACCAAAACGAAATTCCTGGGTAAGCTTTTGAGCAAGGTTCTTTCTCTGGTTTTCCTTTTGAGTGCGTACCCGTTCATCAGTTAGGGTATTGGCTAGTTCTACTGCTTCTTCTATGGTTTGTGGTCTAGCTGCCTTGACTACGTGTCTAATCTCACTAATTAATTCCCAAATATAACGGAAGATTAACACTGGTTCAAGTGAGGCTAAGGTTGGCACTATCCTAGCATATTCGAAGAATATGGTAGTGTAACCTTTGCAGTCTACTCCAGTCATTCTAAGATTTAGGAACTTATTGGCGATTTGTTCCTTTTCATTAGGAGGACAAAATTTTCTTTCAACCATTTCCTTAAAGTTGATCCATTCCATATTATAAACTCTGTCACTTCCCCTAGTCTGGAGAATAGTATTCCACCATTCTAAGGCTGCATTTTTGAAAAGATTAGAAGCAAACAAAATCTTATCTTCATCTGCACATTTACTTATTTTTATGACTGCTTCTGTATTTTCTATCCAACGTAAGGCTGCAATGGCTCCTTCATTGCCTGAGAATTCTATTGGTTTGCAGGCTAAGAATTCTTTATAAGAACAACCGTAAGAAGCGGTTCTTCTTCTTTTAGGAATTGGAGCTTGGATAATAGGTCCGTTATTATCGGTCACACTGTGACTTGGCTCAGTGTGTTGGAGTTTACTTCCATTTGCAGATTTATTATTTTCTGATTCTTTAACAGTCTTGATAATATAGGGCATAGCATCTATAATTCCTTGTGCTACTATATGTTGGATGGCACTGTTATCTATTTGGTTTCCGTTATTCTCATTATTCTAGTTTTCCTGATTTACTTCGTTGTCCATCTGAATTGTGAATATTTTATTAGATACTAATTATCACAGAATAAATTTAGTACAAATATTTATACACAATCACACAAACAAAGTGATCAAAAACGTCGATCATCGCGATTTTTACTCTTTATATATATATATATACACACACACACATATATATAATTGCGCTAAAATAAGAACCACCTCCAGTTGTAAGAACCGTGAGAACTACTTGATCCGGGGCGAGTTGGACCAATTTTTTTTTCATAAACGTAGATGCGTGTATTATAAACACATTTGTAAAAAAAATTCAAAAAAATGCCGTGTGTGTAGTTTTGAGCACCACAAGTTTGTGTTTACGGGTACCGTAAATATTAAATAAAATTTACGCTACCCGTAAACACAAACTTGTGGTCCTGAAAACTACACACACGACATTTTTTTTGAATTTTTTTTTACAAATGTGTTTATAATACACGCATCTACGTTTATGAAAAAAATTTTGGTCCACCTCACCCCGTACGGTGTAGTTCTCACGGTTCTTACAACTGGAGGTGGTTCTCATTTTAGCGGTCCCCTATATATATATATATATATATATATATAGGGGAGGGTTCATTGGGGAACACCAAAAAAGTGGGGAACTGGGGAACAGGGGTATTTTTGTCCAAATATATTATAAATTAAAAAACTGGTTCACATCGTCGCCTCTAATATCAGAGCTCACCGGAAACATGATTCAACTCCGACGCATGACGCTTTGCTCCGACTACCGTCTGGCACCGACAATAGTCATCATCTTCCTCAAGTCCTCCGTAGATTGATAATATCTTCATCGACAACTATCATTTGTAATCATTTTACTGTGTTCTTCCAGTCATATGAAGGTATGATATCCGCTGCCAATGTCATTTATGTCTATACGCCTTCTAATCGTCTATGTGTGTTTAAGTATGTATGCAAAGCTTAATTTTGAGATTTGTGTATGTTGTAATGGCACAATTCTTGTTTTCCCCTTCCAATTTCTTCAATTTTGAGTCTAGGGTTTTTTGGTGTATTGTTCGTAAGAAATATCTCTCTGGTAATTTTTACATGTAAAAGTTGTTTTTTCCCCTGTATAAGACATAAGTTGCAATGATAAACCTCAATTATCCTCCTAATTTCACACCGAGAATTAGACTACTTTTCTCACCTGAAAATTGTTTCCCTCTTTAGCATAATATAACAAGTAGGATATTGTACAACTAAGGATGCATTAGAATTTCAGAATTCATGTCGTACTTTTGGTTGATTGGGTGGATATAAATCTTGGTTAACATGATTACAAGCAAATTTCCTTTGTTGAAATAGTGACAGGGACAAGGCATTTTGAACATGGTAAAGGATTGAAAAGTTGAATTTGATAGAGAAGGATGAGAAACAGTAGGTTTTTGAACTGCAGTTTTACAAATTAAGATTTTACCTTGAAGCTTGTTTAGGTATCTTACAACTAGAGGTGCAAACGAGTCAAGCTACTCGTGAGCTACTCAAGCTGTACTCGGAAAACGCTCAAAACGAGTCGAGCTTAAACGAGCCTACTCGAGCTCGGGCTCGGCGCGTTTACACCCCTACTGACAACAAGTGTGACTTTGGATTATGGGGGGCAGAAAAACGAGAGAATAGCACTTAAAACATCAATTAACAGATTTATTGGTGATCTAGATTAACCCATTTTGGTTCATGAAAATACAGACCAGGAAGTTTTCCAACCTTATATCGATAGGAAACGAGGCAACTATATATCCTTGGTATATGTCATTCCTTATTTACTAAATCACAAGTGACATTACCTTGCTGGCACTTTTGACCCATTTGAGCAACATGTTTTCAATGTTTAGTATGCATGTGTTTTCAGATTTTCAGTATACATGTGTATAACTCAAAAGAATTTGCTCACATGGTTCCTTTTGATAGAATACTACATATGATTTCAATGCTAGTTTTTATAATTGTGGCCTAAAGCATGTATCTTTTCCTTTTCTAGTTGCATGTTTTGCATTACAACCATTACTAATGCTTGATTATTATATGGTTGGTGACGGTAGAGTTGAATGACTATACAATAGAAGACCTAGTCTAGGATGAATTGTTTTCTCTTAGTTCTGCTACCTTTAACCTCTAATGGATGTTTAAAGTTATCTTTGTTTGTAACCACTGAAGTTGAACACTGCTGATTGAACTGTATTTGGTTGTAATACTTATCTTTTTACTATATAAATTTGGTACCATGATGATTAATTATCACTTGCTTCAACCTCTTTATTGATTAACTTGTTAATTTAGGCGAGATGTTCTCTCAAATTGTTGGAAGCCCTCATTACATGGCCGCAGTAGTGCTTAAGCGCAGTTATGGACCAGAGATTGATATATGGAGTGCATGAGTTATTCTTCATATTTTATTATATTTTATTATGTGGCGTTCCTCCATTCTGGGCACATACTTATTTTTTCCTTAGATGATTGATATATGGGGTGAGGTTCAACGGGGAATACTAAAAAGTAGAGAACTCGAAACTCGGGGTGCAAATGAGCCGAGCGGCTCAAGAAAAAGTTCAAAGTGGGTCGAACCTTATCGAGCTGCCTGACATGTGAAGCTCGTCAAATCTTATCGACCAACGAGCCGAGCTCAAACTCTCATAAGTTAATCGAGCTTGAGCCGGGTCAAGCTCGGGCGCGACTCGTTTGCACCTCTAACTTTGCTGGGAACCATGCATTTAACAAATTAAATATATCATAAAAATTCAATTTAAAATGCTAAAAATTATTCTTTTCAAAAAACAATTTGTATCTTTTGCATATAAAGATGTGTAGAAGCTATTCCAATAAAAAAACATTTTTGTAATTTTTTTAACCCTTCTAACTCCCTTATAATCATTTTTTAGTTTTTGATATTCTTTTATTAAAAAGGTCTGTGCATGTATTTATATGCAAAAACTCCGAAAAACATTGTGAAAAAAAAATAAATTTAACATGTTAAATTATTTTTTTATGATATATTTTTTTAGCAGATCAAGGCAAACTCTGATTTAACATGTTAAAGTTTATTGTACAAAACTTATTTTAACATGTATGGTCAAATAAAATCGAATCAAGTTTAGTTGATGAGTGCAAACGCCACTTTAACATGTTAAATTAATTTATTTTAATATTTTGAGACCGCATAGACTACACACAAAACTTTATTTTAATATTTTGGACTTTAGGCCGAAATCAATATATAATTTGGTTAAATAAATTTGAATCGCACCTAATTGATCAATGCAAACTCTCTTTTAAATTTTAAAGTTTATCGTACAAAACTTATCTTAACATGTTTGGTAAAAAAAAATCGAATCGAGTTTAGTTGATCAATGTAAACACTCATTTAACATGTTAGATTTATTTATTTTAATATTTTTAGCCAGCGTAAACTCTACACAAAACTTTATTTTAGTATTTTAAACTCTAATCCAAAATTTAATTTATAATTTGGTCAAACAAAGTTAAATCGAACCTCGTAGATCAAGGTAAACTCTCATTTAACGTGTTAAAGTTTATTGTACAAAACTAATTTTAACATGTTTGGTCAAATAAAGTAGAATCAAGTTTAGTTGATCAATGCAAACTTTTCTTTAACATGTTAAATTAATTTATTTTAATACTTTGAGCCCGCATAAACTACATACAAAACTTTATTTTAGTATTTTAAACTCTTATTCAGAATTTAATATATAATTTGGTTAAATAAATTTAAATCGAACCTATTAGAACAAGTCAACTTTTCATCATGTTAAAGTTTATTGTACAAAACTTATTTTAATATATTTCGTCAAATAAAGTCAAATCAAGTTTAGCTGAACAATGCAAACATTTTTTTAACATGTTAAATTAATTTATTTTAGTATTTTGAGCAAGCATAGACTACACACAAAACTTTATTTAAGTATTTTGAACTCTAGGCGGAAATTCAATATATAATTTGGTTAAATAAAGTTGAATCTCACCTAGTTGATCAACCCAAACTCTCATTTAACATGTTAAAGTTTATCGTACAAAAATTATTTTAACATGTTTGGTCAAATAAATTCCAATCGAGTTTAGTTGATATATGTAAACACTCATTTAACTTGTTAAATTTATTTATTTTAATATTTTAAGCCCGCATATACTTCACACAAAACTTTATTTAAGTATTTTATACTCCAATCCAAAATTTAATATATAATTTGGTCAAATAAAGTTAAATTGAACCTAGTAGATCAATGCAGCCTCTCATTTAACATGATAAGTTTATTGTACAAAACTTATTTTAACATGTTTGGTCAAATAAAGTCGAATCAAGTTTAGTTGATCAATGCAAATTTTACTTTAACATGTTAAATTAATTTATTTTAATATTTTGAGCCCGCATAAACTACACACAAAACTTTATTTTAATATTTTGGACTCTACGCCAAATTTCAATATATAATTTGGCTAAATAAAGTTGAATCGCACCTAGTTAATCAACTTAAACTCTCATTTAACATGTTAAAGTTTATTGTACAAAACTAATATTAAAATGTTTGGTCAAATAAATTCGAATCGAGTTTAGTTTATCAATGTCTACGCTCATTTAACGTGTAAGATTTATTTATTTTAATATTTTTAGCCAGCACAAACTCTACACAAAACTTTATTTTAGTATTATATACTCGATTCCAAAATTTAATTTATAATTTGGTTAAATAAAGTTAAATTGGACCTTGTAGATCAAGGCAAACTCTCATTTAACGTGTTAAAGTATATTGTACAAAACTTATTTTAACATGATTGGTTAAATAAAGTCGAAACAAGTTTAGTTGATCAATGCAAACTTTCTTTAACATGTTAAATTAATTTATTTTAATATTTTGAGCCCGCATATACTCCATACAAAACTTTATTTTAGTATTTTAAACTCTTATCCAGAATTTAATGTATAATTTCGTCAAATAAATTTAAATCGAACCTAGTAGAACAAGTTAACCTTTCATCATGTTAAAGTTTATTGTACAAAACTTATTTTAATATGTCTGTTCAACTAAAGTCAAATCAAGTTTAGCTGATCAATGGAAACGTTTTTTTTAACATGTTAAATTAATTTATTTTATTATTTTGAGCCCGCATAGACTACACACAAAACTTTATTTAAGTATTTTGAACTCTTTGCCGAAATTCAATATATAATTTGGTTAAAGAAAGTTGAATCGCACCTAGTTAATCAACGCAAACTTATTTTAATATGTTTGGTCAAATAAAGTCGAATCAAGTTTAGTTGATCAATGCAAACTTTTATTTAATATGTTAAATTAATTTATTTTAATATTTTGAGCTCAAATAAACTCCATACAAGACTTTATTTTAGTATTTTAAACTCTTATCGAGATTTTAATATATAATTTGGTCAAATAAATTTAAATCAAACCTTGTAGAATAAGTCAACCTTTCATCATGTTAAAATTTATTGTACAAAACTTATTTTAATATATTTGATCAAATAAAGTCAAATCAAGTTTAGTTAAACAATGCAAATGTTTTTTAACATGTTAAATTAATTTATTTTAGTATTTTGAGCCCGCATAGACTACACACAAAACTTTATATAAGTATTCTGAACTCTTGGCTGAAATTAAATATATAATTTGATTAAATAAAGTTGAATCACATCTAGTTGATCAACGCAAACTCTCATTTAACATGTTAAAGTTTATTGTACAAAACTTATCATAAAATGTTTGTTCAAATAAATTTGAATTGAGTTTAGTTGATCAATGTAAACGCTCATTTAACATGTTAGATTTATTTATTTTAATATTTTTAGCCAACATAAACTCTACACAAATTTTATTTTAGTATTTTAAACTCTAATAAAAAATTTTAATTTATAATTTGGTTAAATAAAGTTAAATTGAACCTTGTAGATCAAGGCAAACTCTCAGTTAACGTGTTAAAATTTATTGTACAAAACTTATTTTAACATGTTTGGTTAATTACAGTCAAATCAAGTTTAGTTGATCAATAAAAACTTTTCTTTAACATGTTAAATTAATTTATTTTAATATTTTGAGCCGGCATATACTCTATACAAAACTTTATTTTAGTATTTTAAACTCTTGTCCAGAATTTAATATATAATTTGGTCAAATAAATTTAAATCGAACCTAGTAGAACAAGTCAACCTTTCATCATGTTAAAGTTTATTGTACAAAACTTATTTTGATATGTTTGTTCAAATAAAGTCAAATCAAGTTTAGCTGATCAATGCAAACGTTTTTTTAACATGTTAAATAAATTTATTTTATTATTTTGAGCCCGTATAGACTACACACAAAACTTTATTTAAATATTTTGAACTCTAGGCCGAAATTCAATATATAATTTGGTTAAAAAAGTTGAATCGCACCTAGTTGATCAACGAAAACTCTCATTTAACATGTTAAAATTTATCGTACACAAATTATTTTAACATGTTTGGTCAAAATAATTTTCAATCGAGTTTAGTTGATCAACGTAAACTCTCATTTAACATGTTAAATTAATTTATTTTGATATTTTAAGCCTGTATAATCTCCACACAAAACTTTATTTTAGTATTTTATACTTTATTCCAAAATTTAATATATAATTTGGTCAAATAAAGTTAAAACGAACCTAGTAGATCAAGACAAACTCTCATTTAACATTTTAAATTTTATCGAACAAAACTTATCTTAACATGTTTAGTCAAATAAATTCGAATCGAGTTTAGTTGATCAATTTAAACGCTCATTTAAGATGTTAGATTTATTTATTTTAATATTTTTAGCCAGCATAAATTCTACACAAAACTTTGTTTTAGTATTTTAAACTCTAATCCAAAATTTAATTTATAATTTGGTCACATAAAGTTAAATCGAACCTTGTAGATCACGAAAACTCTCATTTAACGTGTTAAAGTTTATTGTACAAAACTTATTTTAACATGTTTGGTCAAATAAAGTCGAATCAAGTTTAGTTGATCAATGCAAACTTTTTTTTAACATGTTAAATTAATTTATTTTAATATTTTGAGCCCGCATAAACTACACACAAAACTTTATATTAATATTTGGGACTTTAGGCCGAAATTCAATATATAGTTTGGTTAAATAAAGTTGAACCGCACCTAATTGATCAGTGCAAACTCTTATTTAACATTTTAAAGTTTATCGAACAAAACTTATCTTAACATGTTTGGTCAAATAAATTCGAATCGAGTTTAGTTGATTAATGTAAACGCTCATTTAACATGTTAGATTTATTTATTTTAATATTTTTATCCAGCATAAACTATACACAAAACTTTATTTTAGTATTTTAAACTCTAATCCAAAATTTAATTTATAATTTGGTCAAATAAAGTTAAATCGAATCTTGTAGATCAACGCAAACTCTCATTTAACGTGTTAAAGTTTCTTGTACAAAACTTATTTTATTATGTTTGGTCAAATAAAGTCGAATCAGGTTTAGTTGATCAATGCAAACTTTTCTTTAACATGTTAAATTAATTTATTTTAATATTTTGAGCCCGAATAAACTCCATACAAGACTTTATTTTAGTATTTTAAACTCTTATCCATAATTTAATATATAATTTGGTCAAATAAATTTAAATCAAACCTTGTAGAACAAGTCAACCTTCCATCATGTTAAAATTTATTGTACAAAACTTATTTTAATACATTTGGTCAAATAAAGTCAAATCAAGTTTAGTTGAACAATACAAATGTTTTTTAACATATTAAATTAATTTATTTTAGTATTTTGAGCTCGCATAGACTACACACAAAACTTTATTTATGTATTTTGAACTCTTGGCTGAAATTCAATATATAATTTGATTAAATAAAGTTGAATCACATCTAGTTGATCAACGCAAACTCTCATTTAACATGTTAAAGTTTATCGTACAAAACTTATTTTAAGATGTTTGGTCAAATAATTTCAATCGAGTTTAGTTGATCAATGTATACGCTCATTTAACATGTTAAATTTATTTATGTTAATATTTTAAGCCCGCATAAACTCCACACAAAACTTTATTTTAGTATTTTATACTCCAATCCTAAATTTAATATATAATTTGTTCAAATAAAGTTAAATCGAACCTAGTAGATCAAGGCAAACTCTTATTTAACATGATAAAGTTAATTATACAAAACTTATTTTAACATGTTTGTTTAAATAAAGTCGAATCAAGTTTAGTTGATCAATGCAAACTTTTCTTTAACATGTTAAATTAATTTATTTTAATATTTTGAGCCCGCATAAACTTCACACAAAACTTTATTTTAATATTTTGGATTCTACGCCAAAATTCAATATGTAATTTGGTTAAATAAAGTTAAATCACACCTAGTTGATCAATTTAAACTCTCATTTAACATGTTAAAGTTTATCGTACAAAACTTATCTTAAAATGTTTGTTCAAACCAATTCGAATCGAGTTTAGTTGATCAATGTAAGCGCTCATTTATCATGTTAGATTTATTTATTTTAATATTTTTAGCCAGCATAAGCTCTACACAAAACTTTATTTTAGTATTTTAAACTCTAATCCAAAATTTAATTTATAATTTGGTCAAATAAAGTTAAATTGAACCTTGTAGATCAAGGCAAACTCTCATTTAACGTGTTAAAGTTTATTGTACAAAACTTATTTTTACATGTTTGGTCAAATAAAGTCGAATCAAGTTTAGTTGATCATTGCAAACTTTTCTTTAACATGTTAAATTAATTTATTTTAATATTCTGAGCCCGCATATAGTGACCCAAATGAGCCAAACCTAGTTTGGTTAGAACTCATTTTGACCTGAACCAAAATGACCATTTATTAACACGGCAAGTACTGACCCAAATACATTCTGACCAACACACCGCCCAACCTGACCTTACCATTTTGCTAGGTACATAGTTGAAATAAAAGCTTTTCTGATACAACACCGTGATGGAGCTGGTGTTAAGAAAGAGAGTTAGTCGACGTATTGTAGAGTCCCCAGAGATATAGTACGGCGACACGTCTGGGTCTGTTGGGTGTTAAATACAGATTACGGGCAGATTCGTTAAGTCTAAAAAATAAAGGCTGTTAAACGGTATGGTTCAGTTTTCACATTTAGAACATACATAGTTCAGAATGTATTGGCAGAAAAAAAAAACGTTACCTTCTATTTGAATTCAAGAACACCAATCAAAAGTTGGTAAGTACCTAAATGTTGTAGTTTACGGCAACGAGGTAGTGCGGCGCGACAGAAAGCTCCAACGACCAAATGTTTACTGCAGACTGGCAGAGTGTGACGCCGCCTGCGTAGATCACCAGAACTAGAACATCAGAATAAAGTAATGATCAGAGGCAGAACCTGCAAAGGGATTTTCTTCAACTTCTCAGGCACTAACACGACACCATCAAGATGATACTAGAACCAAATAAAAGTAGAAATCAATCTAGAGGTCGGTGTGCATAATATACGCCCTCACAAAATGAGAATAAGTAGAAGCTTTTCTCACCCAGAAACGACTCTCGAAGCAGGTTGTGTTTGTTTGGATGTCAATCCTATTAATAAACATATAAAATATCAGAATCCTCTTAGCAAATCGCGACTAAATGAAATATGTAAAACAAGTTAAAATGATTCAGCTCAGAAAAAATAGTTACTTAAAACAAATGTGTTTAGAAGGCCATACCAGAAGACATTTGTAGCACCTTGAATAAGAGCTGATGAGTAACGAAGGAGGAGATCAGAACTATCGAGTTGGACTTCCAACAGCTACAAGATAAATGTTTATGACCCATGTAATTTGATGGAAGACTATTGTTTTGAGTATTGCTATGATATTAGTGTAATAACGACAAACGTACCCATTTAAGAAAGAGTACTACAAATAAAAGAGATGCAAATGGTTGGCTCCATAGTTGAACAATGAAATCCTTCATTCTATGACTTCTTTAAGAGGAACATGACAACTGAATGATCTCTTTGAACCGACAATGATTATCAAGTACATAGAGGAACCACATAATAAACAATTACAACCACATTTCTTTTCTCATTTCCAATCTTAGTAATTCAGATCAATACCATGTCTCTGGAATTTTTCTACATCAAAAGTCGTTATATTTTCGTGAAACCTACAAACCATCAAAATTTTAACTAACCACAATGGAGGTCAAAACAGTAACACGGAACCTCCATAGATAGTTTTCGATTGTAGAAACTGGTTTGTTTAAAACTTGTAAAATTATTTGTTTAACATGCAAAACTTATATGTTTTGGATTTAAAGTTATGTAAACCTGTAACATGGAACCTCTATAGATAGTGTTTTTGATTGCAGCCATTGATTTATTTAAAACTTGTAAAATTATTTGTTTAACATGTAAAAATAATGTAAAAATAATTTGTTTTAGATGTAAAAAACACATTTCACAAACAATACATCATAAAAAAGCAAATTGTTATTGTTGTAGAAACATGTTACTAAACAAAAGTTCTAGTCGATTTGGAGGTCAATTTTGCATTCAGCAATAGTTCAAATTACAAATAGGTTTAACTTGTAAAACATATATAAAAACTTAGATCGTACCAGTCCTGTTGCATCTTCAACAAATTGATATGTGCACCTTCTTCATAATCTGGAATATGTAATCGGAAACCGTAAACAACATGGTGACAGTGAGTTCTATGTCAGATTCGCCATTGCCGGAGGTGGACATATGAATGACGAATCATCTACTGGTTCTGTTGCCTCCAACGGGAAACGGAAAGGTGCAATTGACAACCACAACGGTGTAGACAAGTCCGTACCGTCACTTTCCGGCGACGGTGGCATGCGACGGTTATATTTTCATGATTCGCCGGCGTCTGAGATCTGGAATGGAGGAATAGACAGTTGAAACAAATCAGACTTTTTTTTAATTCCAAATATACCCTTCCGTGGGTTTTTAAACTATGAGATATCAATTAAATCACAACCCTTGATTTTTTTAATCCAAAGGTTAAGAGATGGGTTCCCTGGTTCCCCACTTTTTTGGTGTTCCCCAATGAACCTCACACTATATATATATATATATATATATATATATATATATATATATATATATATATATATATATAGGGGGAGGTTCATTTGAGAAGAATCTTCTTAAAAGAAGAAAAGATGAATTAATCTAGACCCTATATTTTTTTATCAGTGGTTGTGAATCAAGATATCATTTTTGTCCATTTTTAATTAATGCTTTAATTACTAAGGGTAGTATAGACATTTTGATGTAGAATATTAATAAATATTTTAAAGAGTTACTCAAGTCTTATTAATGCAACCGTAAATTCCTCCTTCACCATGATTAATGTATTGGCTCCTACACAAATTTTATTAGAAGTGACAAAATTATTTGAAAATTTTGTGTCTTACACATATTTTATTATGAGTCGCAAATTATTTAAAAGTGTTTGAGTCCTACACATTCTGTATCCTACACCAAAATATTGTTTTAATGGTGTAGGAAACGTTGAAAATGTAAGATCATGTACATGATTGTTTTTATTGTGTAAGGTGCACAACTATTTTGTAAGATAGGCTCATTAAATGATTAGAGTTCATTAATTTGAATAGCAAAAATAAATAATAAACTCATTAAATGATTTGTTCAAATTACCTTTGTATCCTTTATTCTTTTTATTCTTAATTTTTAGTTCTTCTCGTTTTAACTCTCCACTATATATATATATATATATATATATATATATATATATATATATATATATATATATATATATATATATATATATATATATATATATATATATATATATATATGCATCGGTTACATACTACAATTGGAAATCAAATATACTAGTAGTTATGCGTCCATATCTATTTTAGTCCATCTATCTATTTTTTTTATCAATACACAAAATTACACATATATCTAGTCATTTTCTAAGTACCGTTCCTCCAGTACTGCATTTCATTCTCATCATACTTCCAAACTAATTTCTACCCTATCTATCGGATTCTATTCCCTTCATTTACTAAACTTTCTCCATACTGACGGAGTTCCTGCATATATTCTCGACTCATTGGTGGGTTTACTGGGTCAGGGTTTTGAGGTACGGGTTCCTCATAAAGGTCTGCGCTATTAATTTCGAAAAATGTTCTATCGTCATCCCCCCACGGATCACGTTCTAAAGGCATTGGTTCTTTGGGAGTATATAGGGCCGAGTACGATCTATTGTCGTTAAACCATGGATCATATTCTAAAGGGTTTGGGGTTGGGATTCTAGGTAACTCTTTGGGGTTAAATGCAGGTATCGGGAATTGGTTTTCATGGTTGGGTTCTAGCATTTGTTGGTCTGGGAATAAAGGTAACAATGGCGATTCGGCTATTTGGTTTAGGTTAGCGTCTACTGCTGTAGTGGATAACTTATGGAAATCGGCCAACTGTCTATCTAGTTCCTCTTCCCAAGGTGGCCTATAGACTGTCTCCCGAGTTTGTGCATTCGCTTCCCTATTAGCTCTGACTATCGCTCTCTGTTGTTGTAACTTCTTTATTCTCTTTCTTCTCTCACGTGCTCCTCTATTAAACCAACTTCTCCTTTTAGTAGTAAAGGGTTCCTCAGACTGTGCCTTAAATATAAATATCCCTTCCTCAGTATCGGCTGAGTATCCTGGAGGATTAGGTTGAGATGATATTTCCTAATCTTTTGGTGAACTATCTAAGTGACGATAAGCGTCCGATGTTCCTTGCTCACTCATACTGTAAACTAACAAATAGTCAAATAACACAAAACAATATTTACACGTAATCACATCAGTTATTTCCTAACACAGAACTTAAGTGTCAGCAGAACACTTGTTTGGCTTAAACCAGTGGCTGTAGCTCTGATACCACCCTCTGTCGCAGCCCCCGACCCCTACCATGGGTGCGGGTGCTGCGAGATCCAGATCAGTGGTATCGGTGTTCATTAATTTGGCAGCGGAATACATCAGGACCGTAGTTAGGAAATATTTTTATCAGAGTTAAACACCAAACTTTTTATAATAATAAATTATTGGGATAAAACCCAAGTTCATTTGACAATA
Source organism: Helianthus annuus (assembly GCF_002127325.2). NCBI lineage: Eukaryota > Viridiplantae > Streptophyta > Magnoliopsida > Asterales > Asteraceae > Helianthus > Helianthus annuus. Next base: position 172,305,553 of record NC_035435.2, on the reverse strand, counting down.
CATTTGTAGGGATAAACCCTAATTATTTAAAACACTTGAGGTTTTGTAAAAACATTTTGACTCATAAAAAGATTTAAAAAGAGAATGTACTCACATTGTTGACTTATATGATACTAATATAGCTTCCTGGTGATTCTCCTTTATTATGTATTAAAATTAAACAATGCACACGTGTTAGTAAAATAACCCAAATCACATTAACCGTATAATTCGAGACAGAATTCCAATGACTGAGTCAGGCAGAGCCTTGACATGCATTACGGAATCCTAGATTAATCGAGTGTAACACGAGACAGAACTCCAACGACTGAGTCAAGCAGAGCCTTGACCTGCATTATGGAGCCCTAAATCGATCGTGTAGGGTAACAACAGGGTTATAATACTTACAACAAGGCAGAGCTTCGCTTTATAGAGGGGTATTATGCCCGGGTATAATAATAACTATCAGAAGTAGAGAGAGAATTAGAAATTTTGAACGAATTCAAATGAACTGGATCGATCCAATTTATAGGCTTTCCGTATGGCGGCTCGTGGCCTACGAAGACATAAGCTAACTCTCTCGCGGCCCGCGAGAGAGTAGACTAGGGTTTAGGGTTGGCTAGTCAGCGTATCTAGACCTGCGACACGTGGCGACCTGGGCGTCCGGCAAGCAATCGGAGCTCGCGCCCCGTGAGAGACCAAGGAGGTCTTGGTCGCGCCTCGCAACAACCCTATAATTTTTGTTTTTCTTGATTTTTATAAGTATAAGGGTATTTCAGGCTCCTTTCTAGCATACGGGGTATATTAGGAACGTTTAGGGTCACGTTTAAGGGTTCTAGAAGGGTTGTTATACACTCAGGTCACCACTGAGGGTCAAGTGGTCCCAAAGACAACAAGTTATAAGTATTTAGGATCATTTGAACAAGGCGATAGGGAGATAGATAAATACGTAGCACACCGCATCCAAGCTGGCTAGTGTAGATGGAAATAGTGTAGCTGGAAAGCAACCACTGAGGTATTGTGTGACATGAGGTTCCCAACTAAATTTAAAGGAAGCTTTTATAGGGTTGCAGTTAGACCTTCAATGCTAAATGCTATATGAGACAGAATGTTGGGCCATCAAGAAGTTACAAGCACACAAGATGGAAGAAGCAGAAATAAGGATGCTTAGGTGGATGTATGGTTACATAAAGCTAGATCGGATATGAAACGAGGTTTTAGGGAAATGTTAGGAGTGGCTAATATTTCGGATAAGATAAAGGAGGAGAGATTGAGGTGGTTTGGACATGTGAGGAGGAGGCAGATAACAGTTCCGGTTAGAGTAGTGGAAACCCTCACCGTTGAGGGTAAGAGGAGTATAGGTAGACCCAAGCTGATTTGGGATGAGCGAATTAGGCAAGATTTGCTAGAATGGCACCTCTCTGAGGACATGGTCCATGATAGGAGTTCATGAAGGCATATGATAAAAATTAAGGATATTTAGGAAGGGGCAAGAGTACTACCCTTCGATGCCCCTTCCCCTTAGAAAAATGATAGATTTTGATCTAATAGTCAAATATGTTGATTAAAATGTTCAACTCATGTTATGTAGGTTTCTAAATGTCTATTTGAGGGTTTTTTTTTTCATATGAGGGAATTTTTAAAATCAGGTAATACAACCATATGGGTTTTTCCATTTAAATAGATAAATTGTATGAATAATGTTCAATTTAATGATTTGTACAAAATATTCAGATTGTGTTTAATGCACCAAAACAATGAAAAATGTCATAAATTATTTGAATAATGTTCAATTTCATGATTTGTAAAAAATACTCAGATTGTGTTTAATGCACCAAAACAATTAAAAATATCATAAATTTTTTAATAATGTTCAATTTAATGATTTGTACAAAATACTCAGATTGTGTTTAATGCACCAAAACACTGAAAAATGTCATTTTGTTACGATCATAGGCAGATGTAAAAAATGTAAGAGTAAACTTCTATGTTGTTTCCTGTGGTTTGGTCGTTTTAACAGTTTTGCCCAAATCCTTTAAAACTAGCTATTTCCTCTAATAGTTTACTATGGGTTTTTTTTTTGTGTTTTTTTCATTTTGCTCCATGGCCTTAACTCAATCAAATCATACAATTAAAGGTAGGGATATTTCAGAAATTTTATATATAAGTACTTAATTATTTATAAATTCCTTAAATATGTTTTATCTTTTTATATATTTATATATTGATATTAAATTAATTATATAAAAGCCCTCTTTCTATCTCTCTAGTTCTCTCTACCAATATAACCACCATCTCCGGCTGCCACCACCGCACCATCCGGTGACCACCACCTGCCATCACCATCCTCCACCCTTCTCCCGTACAACCTGTTCTAGCTTTCAATCACTACCACTCTCTTTCTCCCTTTCTTACCGCTACAAGTCCTAAACCCTACCATTGCCACCGTTAAAATCATACCACCACCACCTGCAAAATTGTAACCACCGACAACCAAACCTATCTTAACCCTAGCCGCCGCAATCTGGCTTGAATCCTAAGCAGATCTAGGGTTCCAGCCGGCCAAAACCACCACACCTGCCATCACCACTTGCCACCACCACCACTCTCTTTCTCATTTTCTTATCGTCACAAACCCTCAGTCCTACCACAAGCATCTACAACACTGTATCGCCGCCACCTGCAAAATCGAAAACACCCACAACCAAATCAGCCTTGGCTTGAACCCTAAGCACATCTAGGGTTCCAGCCGGACAAAACCACCACATCTGAACCCCTTTTACCCGGAATCACCTAAAGCCACCACCACTTTTTAAGGCCTTGAAACGTCGGAAACCATAGGGGCGGTGATACGAGTTTGCAGATACCCTTATACTTATAAGAAATCAAGAAAAACAAAAATTATCGGGTTGTCCCGGGGCGCGACCAAGACCTCCTTGGTCTCTCGCGGGGCGCGAGCTCCGATTGCTTGTCGGACACCCAGGCCGCCACATGTCGACACGTGGCAGGTCTAGATACGCTAACTAGCCAACCCTAAACCCTAGTCTACTCTCTCGCGGGCCGCGTTTAAGGGTTCTAGGAGGGTTGTTATACACTCAGGTCACCACTGAGGGTCAAGTGGTCCCAAAGACAACAAGTTATAAGTATTTAGGATCATTTGAACAAGGCAATGGGGAGATAGATAAATATGTAGCACACCGTATCCAAGCTGGCTAGTGTAGATGGAAATAGTGTAGATGGAAAGCAACCACTGAGGTATTGTGTGACATGAGGTTCCCAACTAAATTTAAAGGAAGCTTTTATAGGGTGGCAGTTAGACCTTCAATGCTAAATGCTATATGAGTCAGAATGTTGGGCCATCAAGAAGTTACAAGTACACAAGATGGAAGAAACAGAAATAAGGATGCTTAGGTGGATGTATGGTCACACAAAGCTAGACCGGATAAGAAATGAGGTTTTAGGGAAATGTTAGGAGTAGGTAATATTTCGGATAAGATAAAGGAGGAGAGATTGAGGTGGTTTGGACATGTGAGGAGGAGGCAGATAACAGTTCCGATTAGAGTAGTGGAAACCCTCACCGTTGAGGGTAAGAGGAGTATAGGTTGACCCAAGCTAATTTGGGATGAGCGAATTAGGCAAGATTTGCAAGAATGGCATCTCTATGAGGTCATGGTCCATGATAGGAGTTCATGAAGGCGTATGATAAAAGTTAAGGATATTTAGGAAGGGGCAAGAGTACTACCCTTCGATGCCCCTTCCCCTTAGAAAAATGATAGACTTTGATCTAATAGTCAAATATGTTGATTAAAATGTTAACTCATGTTGTGTAGGTTTCTAAATGTCTATTTGGGGTTTTTTTTTTCAAATTAGGGGATTTTTAAAATCAGGTAATACAACCATATGGGTTTTCCCATTTAAATAGATAAATTGTATGAATAATGTTCAATTTAATGATTTGTACAAAATACTCAGATTGTGTTTAATGCACCAAAACAATGAAAAATGTCATAAATTGTTTGAATAATGTTCAATTTCATGATTTGTAAAAATACTCAGATTGTGTTTAATGCACCCAAACAATTAAAAATGTCATAAATTTTTTAATAATGTTCAATTTAATGATTTGTACAAAATACTCAGATTGTGTTTAATGCACCAAAACACTGAAAAATGTCATCTTGTTACGATCATAGGCAGATGTAGAAAATGTAAGAGTAAACTTCTGTGTTGTTTCCTGTGGTTTGGTCATTTTAACAGTTTTGCCCAAATCCTTTAAAAATAGCTATTTCCTCCAATAGTTTACTATGGTTTTTTTCATTTTGTTCCATGGCCTTAACTCAGTCAAATCATACAATTAAAGGTAGGGATATTTCAGAAATTTTATATATAAGTACTTAATTATTTATAAATTCCTTAAATATGTTTTATCTTTTTATATATTGATATTAAATTAATTATATAAAGCCCCTCTTTCTATCTCTCTAGTTCTCTCTACCAATATAACCACCATCTCCGGCCGCCACCACCGCACCATCCGACGACCACCACCTGCCATCACCATCCTCCACCCTTCTCCCGTACAACCTGTTCTAGCCTTCAATCACTTCCACTCTCTTTCTCCCTTTCTTACCGCTACAAGTCCTCAACCCTACCATTGCCACCGTTAAAATCATACCACCACCACCTGCAAAATTGTAACCACCGACAACCAAACCTATCTTAACCCTAGCCACCGCAATCTGGCTTGAATCCTAAGCAGATCTAGGGTTCCAGCCGGCCAAAACCACCACACATACCATCACCACTTGCCACCACCACCACTCTCTTTCTCATTTTCTTATCGTCACAAACCCTCAATCCTACCACAACCATCTACAACACTGTATCGCCGCCACCTGCAAAATCGAAAACACCCACAACCAAATCAGCCTTGGCTTGAACCCTAAGCATATCTAGGGTTCCAGCCGGACAAAACCACCACATCTGAACCCCTTTTACCCGGAATCACCTAAAGCCACCACCACTTTTTAAGCCCTTGAAACGTCGGAAACCATAGGGGCGGTGATACGATTTTGCAGATTGTTGGTTGACGGCTGATGTGCATAAAATGCAACATATAAATTACATCAATTGTGGCTTAAAACTAACCCTTTTTAGTACTAATGTTGGAAAAAGTGTGCTTTTGTCTTCCTTTTGTATTTTCAGGATTAAATGAGCTCAAAATAACAAAAGAAGCAAAAAGACAGCAAAATCTAACATAAATACAAGAAAGGAAACAAAAGTGATAAGCCCGACCCTCCGACAACATCTTCTCAAGCAAAACAAAGAAGACAGAAGACTGAACACGCCCCGTGCTCAGCGAGCACGGGGCCGTGCCCAAGAAGCAGCAGAAAAGACAAACCCATAGAAGCTTTTATTGCCCACCACGGGGCCGTGCCCAGCGGACACGGGGGCGTGGTCAACTTGCTGCAGGCGCATTTATTGTAATTGAGAATTACAATTAATGAAGAAAGAGAGTGTCAGATGGACACGAGGCCGTGCCCGAGCTTCTGTTCAGCGTATAAATAGGAGTGTTTGGAGCTCTTGCAACTCATCCCTTGGCACCCCACCTCTCTCACACTTCACCCACCACCCACCACCACCATAACACCATCATCCACCACCATCATCCATTGTCCATCATAGAGTGTGTGAGTCGTCTCGGGATCCAAGATTGATCGTAAGAGTTCTTGACAATCAAAGGCCATGTTTGCCTAAGTCTCTTACATCACTTTGTGAAGACAAGTGTTTAGTGTAATACTTTTTATTTTTAATCTTTTGCACTTTTTAATTGGTTTTGTGTTAATGACTTTAATTCCTAGTTTCTTATGTTGAAGGTGATTCTTCCTTATCGTTTGTCCGTGGTGTCTTGGCATTATTTTACTGTCTATATAAAATAAAAGATTTTCACCATTCATATCTCCACGGTCTATATGGAGGTATGTTGGCTACCTGGTCGGGGGTTAAGGGAACGGTTTGGTAAGAGTCTTGCCATTGTTTAGTGTATAGATCCTGTAAAGGACCTGGGTCAAATTTAGTAAGACCTCCTTCAATACCCAAAGGTATTGGATGGCCGGGGTCCAAACTCTTTGATCCCCTCATAAGTTAAACTACTATTAAAACTTTAACCCAGCTACTTAGAACTGTATCCCTGCTGACTCAGACTACTTAGCTGAGGGTAACGTCGCATTCAAAAGAGGGGCCCACCACATTATGCATTAATAACTTAATTAGTTATCTTTCAATAATCCAACCCTTTAGGATTGTATCCTTGCTGACTCAAACTACTGGGTTGAGGGTAACGTCGCCTTCAAAAGAGGGGCCTACTACAATAACTAAGATAATCTCTTAAACAAGTGCAAAAGTGCGAAAATAATCAAAGGTTACACTACACACGAGTCGGATCCATGTGATTCATCTTGTCTATTTATTTTTATTTTATTTTTCAGCATTTTAGTTATATTTATTTTCTTAGTTTAAAAACCTTTTTCTAACATTTTGATTTGGTTAGACGTTGAGGATAAACCGGTACTAAAAACTCTTGTGTCCTTGGACGACCTCGGTATCTTACCAACACTATACTACGTCCACGATGGGTGCACTTGCCCATATGTGTGTTTAGTGTTAGTAAATATCGTGTTTTATAAATTTAAAACTTGGCTAAAAAGTGTAAAAAGGGCTTAAAATATACATATAAAACATATATACACTTACGCATATCAAGTTTTTGGCGCCGTTGCCGGGGACACAAGGATTTTAAGAAAGTTAGGAATCAACGGCCTAATCATTTTTTCTATTTTCTTTTTATTTTTTTTAAGATTTCCTTAATTTTCAGCTTCTGCAGTGTAACAACTGGCAAATAACTTGTAATTCCGTACAATCTAATCACTATTTATATTTCTTAATCTCATGCATCTAGCGTAATTTAATAACGTAACTGTGTCGTATACTGGATAACAGGGTTAGGACAAGAAAACAAAGCTAAAACATATGCTAGTTTTCGTCATATTTCGAAACCAGTCAAACAATAAAAGTGTTGGTAGAAAGTGCTGCGTGCACTATTCACGGTTACACTATTCATGCCAGCAAAACCGTGAAAACAGAACGAAACACTGAAAAACGACACACGGATAACATAACTGAGTCCATTTATATAAGAAAACAATAATACGAAAACATATCTTGCAAAGATACAGAACTTTCCGGTATGACGCCTAATTACAAAAATGTCTGTTTTGGCTAAAAATATAACATTTTTAACGCGTCCGAATCCGTAATATAGCATTTCCGGGACTCCGAAATTATGTCAGTTGATTAAAAACACGCTAAAACATTTTAAGGATGTCAACAGAATGTCCGAAACCACAAGCTTTCGTTATTATATCACTATGCATTAAACTAGTTCGTTAGCGAACCGACGAACTAGCAAACGATATTTTCGCCACTATAACAACCAAACGAAGAAGCTAGTGAACTAGTTAAGCTTATTTTGGGACTCGGAAACACTTCATGCATCACTTGACGGTGGAATAACAAAGTGCGACAAAGCTTCGTCGGTACGGCGCAAAAGTGCCGTGAATTAGCCGACGACCAAACGGAAAGCATCCGAAGTATCAAAATACCATTTCTACTAGTGTAGTGAACTAGTTAATATTAATTTTGTTTCCTAATCCCTAATTACCCCTTAACAGTGTAATTAAACAACTAACCACCAAACTTTATATATTTACCATAATATATGCTTTCTAACGTTTTTTTTATAAAAAAAATAAATAAAAATTAAAAATACACCCCCATTTCGTGAATGATGGACCCCACCATCAACCTACATGTGAAAATATCTAAAATAAGTATGGAACTAGAAGATTTGGTTTGAAAAATTTACAAGATTTGATCATTACACCCTTACCTTACCAAGTGTCCATAACCTATCATTTCACTAAACATTTTTCAACCAAAAACCCTTTCATTCCTCCCTCAAATCTCGGCAGCCCCCAAGCCCTCTAAACCTCTCATTTTGATCCACCAAAATCACAATTTCAATCTCTAAAAACCCATTTCAAGATCACCCATGGAAGGTGTAAGCATGGAGCACACTTAAGAGCACTTTTGGAGCTTAATCTTCTTCTTATTTTCTTATTTAGCTTGTGCAATATTGTAAGTCTTCTAATCACCATTTTAAACTTCATATTACTAGTAGATTATGGAAGTACAAGTTGATCATCAAAAAAAAAAAGATTAATAAAAATTACACCAAAAACCCTAACCTCAAAGCTAATAAACACTAAATCTAACTATATTATGTGTTGATATGTGTAGATTAGTGTAGTTAGTTTGTATGATCATGTTGTGTATGTTAATTTTGTTAATATTAGTGAGTTAAAGTTTATATTTATGATGATCTTGCTAGTAGAATAATGTAGTGTTCAAGATTAGTGCTCATCTTGCCATGATGAACATAAAAATGTGATTTAAACATGGTTATGTTTAAATCTTAAAAAAATCATCATACTCACTTTCATGAACTAATTATATAATTTTTAGATTTCATTAAGAAGCAAGTGTTTAAATGGATTTAACTTTAATTTTTGGGAGTTTATTAAACTTTGTACTTACAAGTTAAGTTTAATAACTTGATTTTTATGAAATATCACCATAAAAAGTCTAGTAATCAAAGGGGTTAAAGTGGGAAAACTTAATTTGGAAATTGATTATGATTATGGGTTTAAACATGGTTTAAACACGTTTTATAACGTTGGAAACATCATAGCTTTAGGGGAAACTATGGCAAATTTTCTAAAAATCTAATCGCGATTAAAGAGGGGATTAAAGGGTGATTAACAATGTTAAACGCGATTAGTGGTCATAAACGTCATTTTGGAAACTCTAATGAGGATATTTAAGTCTTAAATATTTAATAAGTTTATGGACTAAAACTTACTCTTTTACAAAAATAAATGGTTAAAAGTGTAACCATATATGTATATATAATTTTTGGTAAAAAAAAATTATATATTTTCGTAAACTTGCTAACTGCATGTAATGTGTGCTATATATGTGTATGTATTAGATACCTATAGGGTGATCAAAATAAATACACAAACATGTTCCTACATGGTCCAAGAAATGCTAGTAAAATCGGATAATTAAACAAAATGGCCGAAATGGAAATACATAACAATTGATGACGACAATTTGGGCGTATCGACACCGTTAACAAGTTACTACAAAGTCGAGTCTAAAATAACATATTTTGGACGTTAAAACGATCACATATATAAGTGACCTATAACAAGAATCCGGAAAGTCGAAAACTATAAAAATTACCAAACATTTTTCATAGGAAAAATGAACTTATTTAAGTTGCTACTTGGTAACATTTTGGCAAAAATTGCAAGATTATGTTAATGGACTCATGAAGTTAGAATTGGGCCTATCAAAGTTAGTAATGGGCTAGGCCCAAATTCCTTAATACATGGGCTAGGGCCCAATGGCAATATGACATGGGCTCGGCCCAATAACATTAAAACATGGGTTAGATACGATAACATAGATGACATGGGCTCGGCCCAATGACATGAGCAAAGGCTCAGTGACATGCGTGCACTGCATGAGAACGTGTGAAAAACGAAGCCGATCACACATAAGTCAATACACACAGAATACATGAATACGTTTACGAATTCAATACGTATAGAATATATGTATACACATAACAATCGAGCGAGTAAACTATCAACGCTCTAAAATACAAAGTTGTTCCAAAAATGACAAACGAGAACATAATAAAGAATTCAAGATGAACAACTTGTACGAGGTCCGAAAGACCTAGTGTCTAACGAGATTAGTACACATGTAGGTTATTGACACGTAAGGACGCTCACTTCGATATCATAATACACGGAACGCAAACTTGTGAGTTCATGTCCCTCCTTTCACTGATTTCAATGTTTTGTTTTCAAAAACATCGAGGGGAAATACATGCTAAAACTATTGGTATGTTAGTTACGGAGTAGAAGATAACATGATCAATGTGCATAAGTAGGATGATAACATTAATAACCATTAATCACATAGTGACCAAGGTGCAAAAGGTGTAGATCTATTGGGCTTGAGGCACGCCCCACTCCTGGTTGGTATACCCTGGAGTGCTTTTGTGATCCCAATGATGACAAAGTGTTCTCGGTTTGGTTATTTGCTTATGGTACATTATGTCAGGGGGCTCGCTACCCACTGATAGATCCTTAACAGACTCCATGAATGAATCAGAACATACCATGATTACAAGATAACATTTATGAGATTTCACATGATAACAAATACTGCATGAACTCACTCAACTTTTTGTTGACTTTTTAAAACTACATGTATTTCAGGAAACAGGTCTTGAGCCGGTAGATTCGGGAAAACAAATGACAACGATGGCCACTTTTGGAGGGTTTGTCTTTTATATCCCAACTTCGTATGGGTATATAAGGGACAAAACCTCACTATGTTTTATGTCAAAAGCTATCTTTTGTTATGTGTAAATAACTTAGAACTATGCTATGTCAAACGTTGTTGAAAACTTGTAATCTTTTGTTGAAAACTATATATCTATGGCATCGTTGACGGTTCATGTTGTTAATACATTTGGATGCAATGATTACCTTTCTTACGTCACACACAATACGCTTCCGCTACTAGCAGGGTGTGACAGATTGGTATCAGAGCTCCGATTGTAGTGAACCGGGGACAAACTTTTATAAAGTTTGGTCTACAATCACCAAGGGCTCTCACATGAAAACAAAGTTGATAACATTACAAAGATGATTTCAAAAAGTTTGACAAAATGACAAAAGGTTTTCATTGTGCCACTATAACATGAGGATCTATCACGCGAGCTCAATCATAAGTAACTGATATGGTTCAATACATGTTTAGTCTATAAGGAATAGACTTGTAAACACTAAGGCTTACATGTGAAACATGAGAACAAAAAAAAAAACAGCATGAGATTTAGTGATTAATTATATATATAATGTATTTGTATATATGTTGTACGGAATATTTGCCAAGAAAGAAAATACCCTCGACTATGAATTCTATTATTACCCATGACTCACGCAATGAGAATGACAACTTCGCGTCTGTTGCGAAGCTTATGGCGGACGTGGTCTCTGAGAGAGATCCTAAAGCATGGATTCCGTGGAAGATTGTTGTTTTCCCTCGGATGGTATATGTATGGCTTCGTTAGTGACGATGAGGCGGAGGTGGCGGCCTTGGACAACAACTCTATTAATGGAACGAGGCCCCTGAGGCTCATACTAATCGTGATTGATGACACTCTCATCCAGACAAGGAAGATGAAGTACTCATCTTGAAGGTGCCCCTCCAGTTGCTATTGTTATGGATTCTCTATATTTCTATTCCGTCTAACGTTGTGCCCTTTCACGAGTAATGACAACGGGCGTTAGCACGTGAACCATCATGAAGGTCCCTCCTATGTTGAGGGTATATAGACAATATTGTACTCTCTTTGACTGATCATCTGTTTGAACGAGAGAAAGCTAGGGTGACCATGCAAGACAGTTTATTATTACGGGGGCCCACGTAATAACAACTTGTAGTGTATGGAAATCCCGGTGGGCTCTGCGGGTCAAACCAAGAGATCACTATCCATTCGAAGTTCTTAAGTTGTTCAAATTTCTATCTAGTAGAACACTAACCGGAATGGTTACTATAAGACTCTACGATACAGGAAGACTACACGTATTGTTTGCACTTAACATTCGATCTATAACACGAGTCATCTGAGACTAGTCATTGAAAGCAAACAAAACTCATTAGCCACTCATGGAGGATTTTTCCTCAACATTCTCGAAATTCTTGTACATGGGTTGGTTCTTTGGTGTCTATGACACGTTACCTTATCTTAGTTATTGAAAATGATTACATTTAACTCTGTCGTTTGACATTTGTCTTATTCCAAGGGATGATGTGCCATGAGCTATGCTACAACCCCTCCCTTGCATTTTATTCGACATCTACGGAAATTATAACAATTTTGTTTGGAGCTCGTGGAGCTCAAGGGATATCAATGTATTCATCACACGGGTTAGTGTGGCGAAGCACTTTCCTACTTGGGACGATTGAGGTCCATGAGTTAGAGAATACATACTGTAAGGATGGAGACGACCGTTTCGTTCCTCCTCCTCAAAGAATTACCCCTTTTCCCACATATGCTTATGGCCGATACACGCAGGAGGTACTATGCATTTTGGAATGCATTTATTCATGAATATCATTGTTCAAACATACCGGAGCAAAGCTGTCTTGAGGTTTCCATGACCAATCACATTCTTAATTCCCGTAGGCGCATGATAGGCTATATCTGTCCAAATAAAAGCCTAGACCCAATGATACTATGTATCGGAAACAACATGGCGTCGACAAGAAAATCTACGCCTAGAAGAGGGTCAGTTAATCAACGCCCTACTATTAAAGTTGAACTAGAGGTCATATGGAACAACATGAGGTTGTCGAGTCGACACTAGTGATGGTACTGATGGTACCGGTAGTTCAAGTGGTTCAAATCCCGATGGGACGAGAATGAGTGGCAATGCCACACTTAGAGATACAATCACACCAGAATTTAGTTCTAAGGCTTTTCCGGATTATAAGTTGCGAGACCTCATTGATACGGAAGGTGCGGTGAGTTCTATCCGCTAGATAAAGACAAGGAAGTCAGTTTACCTTGCTAATAAATGTACTCCTAAGTAAACGTTTGGGTAAACGAATAGCCTTCTGTTGAATGAGGCGTTAACTTGGTGGAATCTCCAAGTGCAAACTATAGGGAGTAATACAACAAAGAGGTTATTGTAGGAAGAACTCAAGAATCTTAAGCGGGAAGAGTATTGCTCGCTAGTGGAAAAATTCCAAGTTTTGGAACCGAGCTCTAGAACTCGATCATGATTAGAGCTAATGTTGTTAGTTACCACGACGCCTCTACAATCTGTCAAGGATTGATTGCATATTGGATAACACTCGAATCCAAACGCACTGAGCGCTACATTTGGGGTTTAGCCCTGAGATCCGAATCATGATCACATCATGTTACCCTACCTAGATTTATTTTCAAGTAACTCTCTCAGTTAGTCTCACCAAGGATGTGGTGAGGATGGGGGACTGCCCAAGGAGGGTTTTAAGAGAAAGAGGAATCTCGTGACACGCAAAGCGAAGGCGATTACTGCCATAATCGATGCTCGCATTAAGAAGTATGCTAATAACTTTTCATAATTCGGAATGAGATAGGTGAAACTTTCATCAGGAGGGCACTTGCAAAAGTGACAAGAGTAGCAGTGTGGTGAGACTTGGCACAAAACAGGAACTAATGAGTCAGCTATATTTAAGAATGAACGAGGTGGTTTTTACTATGGCAAGGAGGTCACTACGAGCATGGATGGTTAAGGATGAATCAAGCTAGTGAGTGAGCAAGTCCAGGGGTATACTCTACTCTACAACCATCATGTATCAATTCTTTGGATACCAACGCCGGCTTAACTTAGTGTCTTTAGATACTAAGCATATACACGAATTAGAGTCATGTAGGTTAAACATGTCTTGCTCTATCAAGTTAGCTAATGAGGAATTAGAGAAGTCATGTGAAGTCATTAAGGGTCACCGATACGTTCCTATCAACTGACCCGTTGCATCCGTGTTGTTTAACATCGGTGTCGGTATTAGCTTCATCCCCATAAAACTCAAAGTATGCTTGGCCGAGTCAAGTAAACAAGACGTCCTCCCATTCAATAGGATTGACCAATGGTAAATTAGTCAAGTCAGGAAAGACATCAAAGGATGCACACTCGAACTTGGAGCACGAAAGTTCAGTAACGACTTTTCACTCATTCAATTAGGTTTTTACGACTTAACTTCTGGCATAGACTGGTTGGCCGACAACCGAGCAGATGTAGTTGTGCTGCGAAAACTATTATTCTTTTTCCCCTGTCCGACGAGAGAACATCTTTTGGTGCACGGAGAGAAACACGACACACGGCTGCTGACCAACAACTGTATGAAGGCTCGGAAGAGTCTGAGAACAGGATGCATCGCCTTTCTTGTCCATGTGGTCGACAAGAAGGCCGAGTAGCGCAAGGTGGAGGACGTCCCTGTGGTAATGGAATACCCTGAAGTCTTTCCAAAAGACTTGCCGGGACTACTTTTGCAGCGACAAGTCGAATTCAGTATCGATCTTGTGCCAGGAGCTGCACCGGTGGCGAAAGCTTCATATAGACTCGCACCCTCGGAGATGCAGGGATTATTTATTCAGTTTCAGGAATTGTTTGACAAAGGATTCAATAGACCGAGTTTCTCACCTTGGGGAGCTCCGGTGCTATTTGTCAAGAAGAAAGACGGAACCTTTCGAATGTGTATAGATTACCGAGAGTTGAACAAGTTAACCATAAAGAACCGGTATCCTTTACCAAGGATTGACGACTTGTTTGATCAGTTACAAGGTTCTAGCTTCTATTCCAAATTGATCTAAGATCCAAACACCATCAGCTGAGGATCCAAGAGGAAAGCATTCCTATGATAGCGCCCAGGACTCGCTATGGGCATTACTAGTTCCTTGTTATGCCCTTTGGCTTAAGAAACGCTCCTGCCGCATTCATGGATTTGATGAACCGAGTATGTAAGCCATATCTCGACAAGTTCCTGATCGTATTCATTGATAACATTTTAATATACTCACGAACCAAGGTGGAACATGAACAACACTTGAGAACTATTCTGGAGCTACTTAAGAAAGAACAATTGTATGCCAAATTCTCAAAATGCGAATTTTGGATTCGTGAGGTCCAACTTCTCAGTCACGTTGTGAATGAGAATGGAATACATGTGGATCCAGCTAAGATAGAGGCCATAAAGAACTGGAACACTCCAAAGACCCCAACGGAAGTAAGACAATTTCTAGGCTTAGCGGGATACTATCGTAGATTCATTGAGAATTTTTCTAAAATTGCTCAACTACTAACCTCGCTCACTCAAAAGGATAGAAAGTCGATTGGGGTGAAAACAAGAAATGACATTTCAAGCGCTCAAAGATAAACTATGCCAAGCACCAATTTTATCACTCCCTGACGGTACCGATGACTTTGTGGTGTACTGTGATGCAACGCGTCAAGGCTTGGGCTGCTTGTTAATGCAACTTGAAAAAGTCATCTCGTACGCGTCGCGACAGTTAAGAGTTCATGAAAAGAACTATACCACTCATGACCTGGAATTAGGCGCAGTGGTATTTGCTTTAAAGATTTGGCGCCATTATCTTTATGGTACTGAGTGTACCATATTCACAGACCATAAAAGTCTTCAACATATATTCAATCCAAAAAGAATTAAACATGCGCCAGCGGCGATGGGTAGAATTGTTGAATGACTATGACTGAGAAATCAAGTACCATCCGGGCAAAGCAAATGTTGTGGCAGATGCTTTGAGCCGGAAAGAGCAAGTTAAAACTTTACGAGTACGAGCTTTAGAGTTAACCATCCAGATAAACTTCACTGCTCGTGTGCACGATGCACATCTAGAAGCTCTAAAGCCAGAGAACATTCAAGCAGAATCCGTTCGAGGATTAGAGAAACAACTGGAAGAGGTCAAAGATAGCACAAGGTACTTCATGGGAAGAATCTGGATTCCTTATTTTGCGGATTGCGAGACTTAGTGTTGGATGAAGCACATAATTTAAAATATTCAATACATCCTGGATCTGATAAGCTGTATCAGGATGTAAAGGAATACTACTGGTGGCCTAATCTCAAAGGAGATATTGCGACCTACGTTGGGAAATGCATAACTTGTGCAAAGGTCAAGGCCGAGTATCAAAAGCCGTCTGGCTTATTACAGCAACCCGAGATTCCCGTTTGGAATGGGAACAGATATCAATAAATTTCATTACAGGACTCCCACGGACCTCTCGAGGTCATGACATGATTTGGGTTATCGTCGATCGATTAACCAAGTCAGCTCACTTTCTGCCAATTCGCGAGAAAGACAGTACAGAGAAGTTAGCTGAGCTTTATCCCAAAGAAATAATAGCATGTCAAGGAGTACCTATTTCAATAATCTCGGATCGCGATGGTCGCTTTGTGTCAAGAATATGGCAATCATTTCAGGAATCGCTTAGATCTCGTTTGGATCTAAGCACAGCATTTCATCCGCAAACCGATGGACAAAGTGAGGGAACCATCCAAACGTTGGAAGACATGCTTCGTGCATGTGTGATTGATTTAGGCGGAAACTGGGATACTCATTTACCTCTAGTAGAGTTCTCGTATAATAACAATTATCACACAAACATCAAAGCCGCCCCATACGAAGCACTACACGGACGGAAGTGCCGATTACCGTTGTGCTGGGCGGAAGTCGGAAACAAACAACTCATTGGCCCTGAACTGGTCCAAGAGACTACTGATAAGATAGCAAAGATACGAGACCGTATCAAAGCGTCTCGTGACTGACAAAAGAGCTACGCGGACAGAAGACGTAAACCATTATCCTTCGAGGTCGGAGACAAAGTCTTACTAAAAGTCTCACCTTGGAAAGGCGTAGCTAGATTCGGGAAACGCGGAAAAATAAACCTGAGATACATTGGGCCATTTGAGATTCTAGAAAAGATCGGTACCATCGCGTACAAGTTGAAACTGCCAGAAGAACTCAGTAACGTACACGACACATTTCATGTGTCGAATCTCAAGAAAAGTCCGACCGTCGAGACAGTTATCATCCTAGCGGATGAAATTCATGTTGAGGACACGCTCTAGTTTACTGAAGAACCCATTAAGGTTATGGACCGGAAGGTCCACAAGACAAGGAGAAGTCATATCGAACTAGTCAAGGTCCGCTGGAATTCACGTCACGGACCCGAGTACACATGGGAACGTGAAGATTAGATTAAGGAAAAATATCCCCACCTGTTCGAGGAGACTCCTGCAAAGGATGGCTCAACTTGAATTTCGGGACGAAATTCTTTTTAACAGGGGGAGAATGTAACAACTGGCAAATAACTTGTAATTCCGTACAATCTAATCACTATTTATATTTCTTAATCTCATGCATCTAGCGTAATTTAATAACGTAACTGTGTCGTATACTGGATAACAGGGTTAGGACAAGAAAACAAAGCTAAAACATATGCTAGTTTTCGTCATATTTCGAAACCAGTCAAACAATAAAAGTGTTGGTAGAAAGTGCTGCGTGCACTATTCACGGTTACACTATTCATGCCAGCAAAACCGTGAAAACAGAACGAAACACTGAAAAACGACACACGGATAACATAACTGAGTCCATTTATATAAGAAAACAATAATACGAAAACATATCTTGCAAAGATACAGAACTTTCCGGTATGACGCCTAATTACAAAAATGTCTGTTTTGGCTAAAAATATAACATTTTTAACGCGTCCGAATCCGTAATATAGCATTTCCGGGACTCCGAAATTATGTCAGTTGATTAAAAACACGCTAAAACATTTTAAGGATGTCAACAGAATGTCCGAAACCACAAGCTTTCGTTATTATATCACTATGCATTAAACTAGTTCGTTAGCGAACCGACGAACTAGCAAACGATATTTTCGCCACTATAACAACCAAACGAAGAAGCTAGTGAACTAGTTAAGCTTATTTTGGGACTCGGAAACACTTCATGCATCACTTGACGGTGGAATAACAAAGTGCGACAAAGCTTCGTCGGTACGGCGCAAAAGTGCCGTGAATTAGCCGACGACCAAACGGAAAGCATCCGAAGTATCAAAATACCATTTCTACTAGTGTAGTGAACTAGTTAATATTAATTTTGTTTCCTAATCCCTAATTACCCCTTAACAGTGTAATTAAACAACTAACCACCAAACTTTATATATTTACCATAATATATGCTTTCTAACATTTTTTTTATAAAAAAAATAAATAAAAATTAAAAATACACCCCCATTTCGTGAATGATGGACCCCACCATCAACCTACATGTGAAAATATCTAAAATAAGTATGGAACTAGAAGATTTGGTTTGAAAAATTTACAAGATTTGATCATTACACCCTTACCTTACCAAGTGTCCATAACCTATCATTTCACTAAACATTTTTCAACCAAAAACCCTTTCATTCCTCCCTCAAATCTCGGCAGCCCCCAAGCCCTCTAAACCTCTCATTTTGATCCACCAAAATCACAATTTCAATCTCTAAAAACCCATTTCAAGATCACCCATGGAAGGTGTAAGCATGGAGCACACTTAAGAGCACTTTTGGAGCTTAATCTTCTTCTTATTTTCTTATTTAGCTTGTGCAATATTGTAAGTCTTCTAATCACCATTTTAAACTTCATATTACTAGTAGATTATGGAAGTACAAGTTGATCATAAAAAAAAAAAAGATTAATAAAAATTACACCAAAAACCCTAACCTCAAAGCTAATAAACACTAAATCTAACTATATTATGTGTTGATATGTGTAGATTAGTGTAGTTAGTTTGTATGATCATGTTGTGTATGTTAATTTTGTTAATATTAGTGAGTTAAAGTTTATATTTATGATGATCTTGCTAGTAGATTAATGTAGTGTTCAAGATTAGTGCTCATCTTGCCATGATGAACATAAAAATGTGATTTAAACATGGTTATGTTTAAATCTTAAAAAAATCATCATACTCACTTTCATGAACTAATTATATAATTTTTAGATTTCATTAAGAAGCAAGTGTTTAAATGGATTTAACTTTAATTTTTGGGAGTTTATTAAACTTTGTACTTACAAGTTAAGTTTAATAACTTGATTTTTATGAAATATCACTATAAAAAGTCTAGTAATCAAAGGGGTTAAAGTGGGAAAACTTAATTTGGAAATTGATTATGATTATGGGTTTAAACATGGTTTAAACACGTTTTATAACGTTGGAAACATCATAGCTTTAGGGGAAACTATGGCAAATTTTCTAAAAATCTAATCGCGATTAAAGAGGGGATTAAAGGGTGATTAACAATGTTAAACGCGATTAGTGGTCATAAACGTCATTTTGGAAACTCTAATGAGGATATTTAAGTCTTAAATATTTAATAAGTTTATGGACTAAAACTTACTCTTTTACAAAAATAAATGGTTAAAAGTGTAACCATATATGTATATATAATTTTTGGTAAAAAAAAATTATATATTTTCGTAAACTTGCTAACTGCATGTAATGTGTGCTATATATGTGTATGTATTAGATACCTATAGGGTGATCAAAATAAATACACAAACATGTTCCTACATGGTCCAAGAAATGCTAGTAAAATCGGATAATTAAACAAAATGGCCGAAATGGAAATACATAACAATTGATGACGACAATTTGGGCGTATCGACACCGTTAACAAGTTACTACAAAGTCGAGTCTAAAATAACATATTTTGGACGTTAAAACGATCACATATATAAGTGACCTATAACAAGAATCCGGAAAGTCGAAAACTATAAAAATTACCAAACATTTTTCATAGGAAAAATGAACTTATTTAAGTTGCTACTTGGTAACATTTTGGCAAAAATTGCAAGATTATGTTAATGGACTCATGAAGTTAGAATTGGGCCTATCAAAGTTAGTAATGGGCTAGGCCCAAATTCCTTAATACATGGGCTAGGGCCCAATGGCAATATGACATGGGCTCGGCCCAATAACATTAAAACATGGGTTAGATACGATAACATAGATGACATGGGCTCGGCCCAATGACATGAGCAAAGGCTCAGTGACATGCGTGCACTGCATGAGAACGTGTGAAAAACGAAGCCGATCACACATAAGTCAATACACACAGAATACATGAATACGTTTACGAATTCAATCCGTATAGAATATATGTATACACATAACAATCGAGCGAGTAAATTAT
Source organism: Helianthus annuus (assembly GCF_002127325.2). Taxonomy (NCBI): domain Eukaryota; kingdom Viridiplantae; phylum Streptophyta; class Magnoliopsida; order Asterales; family Asteraceae; genus Helianthus; species Helianthus annuus. Next base: position 172,285,616 of record NC_035435.2, on the reverse strand, counting down.
CAACGCTCTAAAATACAAAGTTGTTCCAAAAATGACAAACGAGAACATAATAAAGAATTCAAGATGAACAACTTGTACGAGGTCCGAAAGACCTAGTGTCTAACGAGATTAGTACACATGTAGGTTATTGACACGTAAGGACGCTCACTTCGATATCATAATACACGGAACGCAAACTTGTGAGTTCATGTCCCTCCTTTCACTGATTTCAATGTTTTGTTTTCAAAAACATCGAGGGGAAATACATGCTAAAACTATTGGTATGTTAGTTACGGAGTAGAAGATAACATGATCAATGTGCATAAGTAGGATGATAACATTAATAACCATTAATCACATAGTGACCAAGGTGCAAAAGGTGTAGATCTATTGGGCTTGAGGCACGCCCCACTCCTGGTTGGTATACCCTGGAGTGCTTTTGTGATCCCAATGATGACAAAGTGTTCTCGGTTTGGTTATTTGCTTATGGTACATTATGTCAGGGGGCTCGCTACCCACTGATAGATCCTTAACAGACTCCATGAATGAATCAGAACATACCATGATTACAAGATAACATTTATGAGATTTCACATGATAACAAATACTGCATGAACTCACTCAACTTTTTGTTGACTTTTTAAAACTACATGTATTTCAGGAAACAGGTCTTGAGCCGGTAGATTCGGGAAAACAAATGACAACGATGGCCACTTTTGGAGGGTTTGTCTTTTATATCCCAACTTCGTATGGGTATATAAGGGACAAAACCTCACTATGTTTTATGTCAAAAGCTATCTTTTGTTATGTGTAAATAACTTAGAACTATGCTATGTCAAACGTTGTTGAAAACTTGTAATCTTTTGTTGAAAACTATATATCTATGGCATCGTTGACGGTTCATGTTGTTAATACATTTGGATGCAATGATTACCTTTCTTACGTCACACACAATACGCTTCCGCTACTAGCAGGGTGTGACATGCAGAGCTTAGCACGGGCCGTGCCTGGTCGGACACGGGCCGTGCCCAGCAGTGTCACTGGCAGTTTTTATTTTCCGAGTTACAGAGGGCTGAGCACGGGGCCGTGTCAGTGCAACACGGGGCCATGTCCAACTTTCCAGTAACAGGGATCCGGAAAACAATCGCTGTATCTCCGACCATGGGCCGTGTTCAGTGAGCACGGGGCCGTGGTGAACTTTCTGACCAACACTCTTTTCTGTTTTTATTGCAGGATTTGGAACCAGACGCCACCTTCTACGTAGTGTATGAGCTCCAGTTCTAATAAAGACATAAAAGAACCTCTAGAAGAACCCGAACGCTTTCTCAGAAAAAGACTTAAAGCTAAAAACCAAGAGAAGGTTTCGGGGGACCCACTTCCAATGGCGGACCAACGTACCCTCATGGATTACCTACGACCCACCGTAGGTAATCTCGGCGCCACTATCAATGCACCGAATGTTGAAGCCAATAACTTCGAACTTCGGCCACATTTGATACAAATGCTTCAAAACTCCGCAACCTTTCATGGGCTTGCGGACGCGGATCCCCATCTACATATTACTAATTTCTTAGAAGTATGTGATACCTTTCGGATCAATGGAGCATCAAATGACGCCATCCGCCTTCGAATGTTTCCATTTTCGCTAAAAGACCGAGCAAAAGCTTGGCTCAATGCCCTCCCAGTTGGTTCGGTAAACACCTGGGATGAACTCGCCCAAAAATTTCTATATAAGTATTTCCCTCCCGCTAAAACGGCTAGATTAATGACTGAAATTAATACATATTCACAAGAGGATGAGGAATCCTTATATGAAACTTGGGAAAGGTTCAAGGAGCTATTGCGAAAGTGTCCCCATCACGGTCTTGCGGTATGGCAACAAGTATCCACCTTCTATAATGGGTTGTTGCCACACACGAGACAAACACTTGACTCTAGCTCCGGGGGACTTTTAGGTAATCGCCGCCCACATGAAATATACAATCAAATCGAGGAAATTGCTCAAACCAATTTTCAGTGGCACACTCCCCGAGGTAATAAATCTATTGCCCCGGGCGCCCATAAGGTTGATGAAAGCACTTCTTTACAAGCCCAAATCGAGGCCCTTTCTTCAAAAATTAAAAAACTAGAAATGACAAAAACGGTCTCGGTAATGGCTTGTAAAGGGTGTGGTGGGCCACATGAAAATTGGAGTTGTATGAAAGAAACAGATGATCAAACAGAGTTGGTAAACTACATTGCTAATAGACCTAGGCCGTCGGGTCCCCCAACGGGTACCTACAACCAAGGATGGCGTAACCACCCTAACCTTGGTTGGAGAGAACCCGACAATAATAGTAACCAACAAAGTCTAAATCAACGAACAAACTTTCAACAACCAAGAAATGAGTCACAAAATTTCCTTCAACAACAAGGTGGACGAGAAAGGCTTGAAGATACTATATCTCGCCTCATCTCCGACACTGAAAAGAAAAACTCAGATCGGTTTCAACAATTGGAATCAAATTTTAGAAATCAACAAGCTAGTATACAAAACATTGAAAAACAAATAAGTCAACTAGCTCAAAATTTCTCCGAGAGACCACAAGGTGCGTTACCAAGTAATACCGAAACAAACCCAAAAGCTCAAGTTCATCTCAAAACATTAAGAAACCGTACCGTGGGTCCCGTGGAAGCTCCGCCACCACCAGCTGAGGAAAGCACAACACCGCCCCAACAAGATAAGGCTTCTCCTCTACTTCAAGAGCCCACCAAGGCTCCTCCGGTTCCGTACCCCGGTAGGTTAATTCGTCAAAAGACCAATGTGCAACTCGCAAAATTCGAAAGTCTATTAAAACAATTGCATGTTAATATTCCTTTCATAGAAGTCCTAACTCAAATGCCTAAATACTCAAAATTCATGAGGGACTTCCTCACTCATAAAAGGAAAATTGAATCAGTTAACCTAGGCGAAGAATGCTCCGCCCTCGTACTCAACAAACTTCCTCAAAAGAAGATTGATCCCGGAAGCTTCACAATTCCTTGCTCGATCGGGGAATCCCCCATTCGTAATGCACTAGCCGACCTTGGGGCTAGCATTAACCTCATGCCCGCATCAATGTTCAAACGACTCGGCCTAGGAAAAACGAGCCCTACCAAGATGAGTATACAACTTGCCGATAGGTCCGTCAAATACCCGCAAGGTGTCGCTGAAAATCTATTGGTCAAAGTCGACAATTTCGTCTACCCGGCCGACTTTGTCATACTAGATATGGAAGAAGACACCGAAGTCCCCCGCATACTAGGGATGCCATTTTTAGCCACCGCACAAGCAGTGGTAGACATGAATGACGGAACACTCACTTTGAAGTATGGGGATAAGGAAGTGAAGTTCGGGGTTGGGAAGAAAATAGAGGACGATGACCCGGTCAATTACATGAAGGTTATTGATTCGAGTTTGGATGATGCTCTCCGACAGTGCAACATGGGATGCAAAACATCCCGCTCGAAAAACATATAACCTCACTTTGGCTCTAGCCAAGGACCCTTATAAACGTGGCATACCACGGAGGCATTCCGCGGAACTATCCTTAGTTTAGTTTAATCTTTTAGTTTAATTTTAATTTGCAGTAATAAAACACACTCGTGATGGTAAAGGATAGCAAGAGAAACGAGAAACATAGCCCCATGCACGAAAACAGGGCCATCCGACAACAATTTCTTCATTACAGTAAGCTCAGCACGGGCCGTGTCCGCCCAACACGGCCCCGTGCTGCACATTCTGCAGAAAATTGCCCAGTTCAAGTAACTGGACACGGGCCGTGTTCGCTGAACACGCCCCCGTGTCCAGGCTTCTGTCTCTTTTCTTTAATTTTTGTCGCTGGCACCTGAACACGGGGCCGTGCCCGGTCCCCACGGGGCCGTGTCCAGGATGCCAGTAACATTAAATTTTGCTTTTAACACCATTTTACATATTCAATCAACCTAAAAACTTATTTTTGGGACACATTGAGGACAATGTGTAAGTTAAGTGTGGGGGGGATGCTAAAACCTTGAATTTTGCAAGTCCTAATAACAAGCCTTACACAAAACTCTATTGGAACCGCTAATCACCCCAATTTTTTTCAAAAATTTTTCATTTTTTTACTTGTCTAAGTTTAAGTTGGGAATTCAAGTTCTAACAAGGTTATATTTTTACAAGTTTACAACCGATAGCGTCGTGATAAAAAGAACCAACATAAGAAAATTACGAAAAGGCATGACAAACTTAGTTAAAATTTGATTATATATACTTGATCACATAAAAACCCTTTCCCACAAAAGTGAGTTTTGAGCCTTTAACGAGCATACAAATATATATCTTTACACTAAATGCTCATTTTTCGTTTCTTGTGTGAATAGCCGCTTGGTTCGTACGACTCTAGAACTTGCCACAACAACACATTCCCGGTCCTTACCAACATAAACCCGAGTAAGTAAATGATGGAGGCATTAGGACTAACCCCTTTTTCATTCTACACCATTATTTTTCTTTTTTTACCACCTACCCAAAAATCCCCCTAGTTAACCCCTTTGAGCCTAAACCTTTTCATTTCTTAACCTAAAACCATCACCCTTTTTACCTACCTAAACCTTTTTATTTTTAACCCTTTATTTTAGTAACAACGTTCGGTTTTCTAATGACTCTTTCAAAAAATTTTTTTTTGATGAAACCAAACAAACAAACAAGTTCATAAAAAATAACTCTGTTTGAAACAAGTGGTTCATCAAAATAAGATAAAAATGTGAAAAATGAAAAGTCTTTCAAAAATCGACGTTTGTTACGCTTTTCGCCCTTTTACTAACCACTAACCCAACCACCCACCTTTAGCCCAAGCCTAACCCTTCACCCAAAAGTCCTCTTGATATTTACAAAGGTATATAGTTAAAAAGGAGGAGGATTGATTGCTTGGCAAGCTTATGGTAGGAGTAAGTTCCATGCCGCTCTCGAGTGATTCACTAAAAATACACCTTCGGCCGAGTGTTGAGTGATTCCCCCGTGAGGTATGTGAACTTGTATATAAATGAAATTTTAAAGAGTATGTTATGCCCTAATAAATAATTTATCTTATGAAACGTTTTTAATAAATCATGACGAATAGGATTGTAAATAAATAACAATAAAACCTAAATAATCTTGGAATTCCCGACACTCTATGACAGCCCAAAAACCTTCTCTTCTACCCATTCCATTTGGGAGTGAATAAAGCCACATTATAAAGAGTTTTGCTTGAGGACAAGCAAAGATTCAAGTGTGGGGGTATTTGATGTGCACAAAATGCAACATATAAATTACATCAATTGTGGCTTAAAACTAACCCTTTTTTAGTACTAATCTTGGAAAAAGTGTGCTTTTGTCTTCCTTTTGTATTTTCAGGATTAAATGAGCTCAAAATAACAAAAGAAGCAAAACGACAGCAAAATCTAACATAAATACAAGAAAGGAAACAAAAGTGATAAGCCCGACCCCCCGACAACATCTTCTCAAGCAAAACAAAGAAGACAGAAGACTCAACACGCCCCGTGGTCAGCGAGCACGGGGCCGTGCCCAAGAAGCTGCAGAAAAGACAAACCCATAGAAGCTTCTACTGCCCACCACGGGGCCGTGCCCAGCGGACACGAGGGCGTGGTCAACTTGCTGCATGCGCATTTATTGTAATTGCGAATTACAATTAATGAAGAAAGAGAGTGTCAGATGGACACGGGGTCGTGCCCGAGCTTCAGTTCAGCCTATAAATAGGAGTATTTGGAGCTCTTGCAACTCATCCCTTGGCACACCACCTCTCTCACACTTCACCCACCACCCACCACCACCATAACACCATCATCTATTGTCCATCATAGAGTGTGTGAGTCATCTCGGGATCTAAGATTGATCGTAAGAGTTCTTGACAATCAAAGGCCATGTTTGCCTAAGTCTCTTACATCACTTGGTGAAGACAAGTGTTTAGTGTAATACTTTTTATTTTTAATCTTTTGCACTTTTTAATTGGTTTTGTATTAATGACTTTAATTCCTAGTTTCTTATGTTGAAGGTGATTCTTCCTTATCATTTGTCCGTGGTGTCTTGGCATTATTTTACTGTCTATATAAAATAAAAGATTTTCACCATTCATATTTCCACGGTCTATATGGAGGTATGTTGGCTACTTGGTCGGGGGTTAAGGGAACAGTTTGGTAAGAGTCTTGCCATTGTTCAGTGTATAGATCCTGCAAAGGACCTGGGTCAAATTTAGTAGGACCTCCTTCAATACCCAAAGGTTTTGGATGGCGGGGGTCCAAACTCTTTGATCCCCTCATAAGTTAAACTACTATTAAAACTTTAACCCAACTACTTAGGACTATATCCCTGCTGACTCAGACTACTTAGCTGAGGGTAACGTCGCCTTCAAAAGAGGGGCCTACCACATTATGCATTAATAACTTAATTAATTATCTTTCAATAATCCGACCCTTTAGGATTGTATCCTTGCTGACTCAAACTACTGGGTTGAGGGTAAAGTCGCCTTCAAAAGAGGGGCCTAATACAATAACTAAGATAATCTCTTAAACAAGTGCAAAAGTGCGAAAATAATCAAAGGTTACACTATACACGAGTCGGATCCAAGTGATTCATCTTGTCTATCTGTTTTTATTTTTATTTTATTTTTCAGCATTTTAGTTAGTTTTATTTTCTTAGTTTAAAAACCTTTTTCTAACATTTTGATTTGGTTAGACGTTGAGAATAAACCGGTACTAAAAGCTCTTGTGTCCTTGGACGACCTCGGTATCTTACCAACACTATACTATGTCCACGATGGGTGCACTTCCCCATATGTGTGTTTAGTGTTAGTAAATATCGTGTTCTATAAATTTAAAACTTGGCTAAAAAGTGTAAAAGGAGCTTAAAATATACATCTAAAACATATATACACTTACGCACATCAACGGCCGTTTGGAGTGATGAGGCTGGTGTTAGGGTTTGGGTGAAGTGGCAGTGGTGGTGGTGGTTGTGGTTGGTGGTCGTCTGGAGTGGGTGGGGGTGGTGGCTGATGATGGTGGTGGTGGTGGTGGTGGTTGTTGATGACAGAGAAGAGAGGAGAGAGAGGAGAGAGATTACATAGATGTGTTTTGTTATATATATATATATATATATATAATATTTTAGTATGTATAATATAAAATATTTACTTGTATCAAAATACCCTTAGTTTTATACTTGAAGTTACCAACATACCCTTATAGTTAACAAACAATTTAGATGGAGTTAGTGTCGGGGAGCTGATTGGAAAAAAAAACCTAATAAACTATTGGAGGAATATGACTATTTTTAAAGGATCGGGGCAAAACCGTTAAAACGACCACACCACAGGGAGCAAAACGGAAGTTTACTCAAAATGTAAAATGTAAAATGAGTTATACGAAAGGTGTATGAACATTAATAAAAATTATAGTATGTGTGCACATTGTTTTCTAAAGAAAGCATCCATTACAACTCTTAACACCCTACTTGTAATAAGTCAACATGTTAGATGCCACTAGGGCTGTAAACGAACCGAAAGAACATGGTTCATTAAGAAAATTAACATGTTTACGAACGCATATCGAACATAAGTTTATGTTCGTGTTCGTTCGTTAGGGAAATTAAGTTGTTCACGAACAGTTCGTGAACACTGGTATCGAAGACAAACGGACGCTAGCAAATAAAAACGAACGTAAATGAACATTTAACTTGTAAATAAAATAAATATTCATCATCCTTATCATCGTACTCAGTAAATCCCAACAATATGAAGCTAAGGCAGGGTCTGAGGAGGTAAGATATAGACACCATTACTTCTACCCCCGTATAATAGAGAGGCTGCTTTCAGTGAGACCCCCGGCTCAATAGTTGCTTTGCATCAAGCCTTGGACATAAGGTACATGATACTTAACAACCGGGAGAAAGGCCGATTAGTGCATGTATCCCCATGTCTTTCGGCTATCAACGCCACAACATGGTACATGATTAACCTTTCGCTGCTTTTAATGTTATTTCACCAAATTAGTAAAATAACATTAAAAGTAGTGTCACTTCACTTTTGCCTCCCGAGAGCCCACACATATATACATTATATGTGCACACCTCAAGCGGGGTGTGAAATTAAAAAAAACCATTGTTATCCTTAAACATTGGACATAAGTAGTTAAATACAACCATTAAACGATAAATCAAAATACAAGAAATCTACTTCAACCACCAAACGATGAATCAAGTTTAACTAACTTAAAAATAATTATTCAAATTTTAACTAAGTTAGACATAATTATCCTAAAAAATGTATTAGAATATCCAAATTTTAGCTAACTTAGAAAAAATAGGGTTTCAAGTTTTCAATATATTTAGATAAAATGTTTATTTTATTAATGTAATCTAACGAAAATGAACGAACATACCCAAACGTTCACGAACGCAGTCAATTGAACGAGACCTATGTTCGTTCGTGAAGCTAACCGAATGATTTATTTTGTTCGTGTTCGTTCGGTAAGCTAATCGAACGAACATAAATGAACTTCCTGTCGAACGGTTCACGAACTGTTCACTGAACGTTCAGTTCGTTTACAGCCCTAGATGCCGCTATTAAATAGTCATATAAAAATATAGTTTCATAAATACGTAAATATTAAAATGTATAACAATTTAATAGGAAATGCGAAGTTTAAATCATAGGATTATTTTTGTACACGTCTTTTTATACTCTCGAGTCTTAACTCTCAAGCATTGTCTTATGTCATGTCCTTGATTATCTTGATAATTACAAGAAGGAAAACACAAAAATGTATGTCGCTTAGTGAAGAGGTCAATGAGTGAACATGTAGAAGGTGATAAAATGACTTGTTTTGTTCGAGTAAAAAGCTTGAGATTTCAAAATTCTTCCAAAAAAAGTTACCAATATCCGTATTTTTTTATACTCGAATTATATCAAAAACATATATCAAATTCAATAACGTGTGTAATACAAAAATATAAGATAGATTTCTTTCAAAGGACCAAAGGTTCCCGAAGGTACGTCACACAATGAACTAGAAGGTAATAAAATGACGATTCATGTTTGTTGATACAGAAGGCTTGAGATTTTAGAATTTTTGTTACATATATCTTTATTTTTCAAATTTGGATTATATAAAAATATCAAATACATATCTCGAATTCAATCACACATGTGTAATACTGATGTGAGGTAAATGTTTTCCTAGCAACCATATGTCACACTCCAACCGATGACGGAATCATCGGAGCAGACGTAAATAGATTGATCGAGACTTCATAACACTAAATATGACAAGTATTTAATAAATAATATTTCATTTCATTGCTAACGGTTCAAGTACATGAATTTGAAAACAAAATACAACAAGTAATGTATGACTAATCTATGAACATAAATTTAAAGTTTGGCGCGTTTCTAGTCCTTCCTAATAAGTTCCATTTGTCATCATCATCATTGAATTCCTGTAATATGTTTAAAAGTATAGTTCAACACACAAAGTATTGGCGAGTACACAAGTTTCATATAGCATAAGTATGTAAAGCTGGTTTAAACGAATCCGCATGGCAAAAATAGTTCACAAGATTAATGTATCATGGCATGCAATTTTACAAGTCAACCCTCTGATTACCGTAATGAATTAAAGACTTAACATGACCTCAAGAATACAGGCGGTGCGTTACTCCTATAGCGCTATACATGTTAAGGGAGGCTCGTACGAAGTTAATGGCAAGTGAATTACATAAGAATGTTCCAATTATACAAATCAAGTATCACGTATTTTAAGCATGCATGTATGGATTGTTTGTATTTGCCTAAAGTATGATTGTGAATGTGTAATTTGATAGGTTAAACATATTGCACCCAAAAGTGTAAAGCGTAAAAAGGGTGATCGAGTGTACTCACAATTTTGCATAGCTTTCCGATTATTCGAGTATTTACGAGTTGGTGAGATTAGGAGAATGAAGATATTCAGGTGTTTGATTTATGGAATGTTGGATTCCGAGTCAAGTATAAAAGTATATATGCATAAAAGTATATCTTGTCTAGACACTCATTTGGACACTAAGTTTTAAAGTGTTTTCATGGGTCCGAACATGCCCATTAGAATCACAAACGAGGAATAAAGAATGAAGATAATATAACTTATATTCACAACGTGTAATCCATAGTTCGATTGACATCAAGAATTCGGTTATATTTATATTTGTATTTTATATAGTATAACTAATAACAAGTCCGTCATATAATATCATAGAGTTCATGGAAGTCAAGCATGGAGGTATGAACACCTCTTTATATGATTCACCAATACACAAATCATCACAAGGATAATTCAGATGGTCATGAATGAAAAGGAAACATATATAACTAACTAATGTATCAAGTAGCTAAGTAAGCTTTAACCCGGTGAGTCATACCCGACATGGAAAGAGTTAAATAAGTGTCGGGGGCTAGACGAGGTTAAGTTACTTTAATTCTAGCAAACTACTTGGAATAAAAAGATTAAAACATCAAGTGAGGTGTGGAACAAGTTAGGATAGCCCAAGCTTCCAAGGTTCGGACTTTCACCAAAACACAAGTCTTTCCATATGAACTATGGTAGACTTGGATGGTTTCAACACTTGTAGGTTGTCTTAAACCCTATCAAAACAGAAAGTCTAGAGGTGTTTGTACCTCTTAAACTTATAAGAATCTATTCCCAACAAGTCTCCTAACCTTAGATAGGTTCAAGAACAAGTAGGAATAAGATTAAGCTAAGAAAAACATAGTTTTGTAAAAGTTAAACAAAATTTCTTCCAAAATAGAAAGTTTGGACCTCAAAATGGTGATGTTCCACCTTAGATTACCATGGTAATCTTTTGGAAACAATCCTAGAGGTGCTCCAAGATTTGTAGAGGAAGATTTGATGAAGAAAAGATGAAGAAAGTGAAGTATAGTGCTCACTATGGCACTTAGAACAATATGAGTTTTCTGATGTTGGCAACTAATTTGAGAGTATTTTGATAGTTTAGAAGTGTTTAGATAATGCAAATGAGGGTTAGGGAGGTTGTTTATATAGTGGATGATTAGGTTTAAGTGTTAAATGAGCTTTAAAGGCAATTAGGTGAGAAATGTGGTTGAAAAAATGGCCAATGCAAGAGCTGGTAGCAACTTTCTGCGGATAAGGGGGCTAGACATTACGCCACGCCTGCCGTCGCATAACGCCATGCCTCATTTAGCCAGATTTTGAGTCTTTTGCATTTTAGTCCCTGAACTTTGGTTTGTCCTTCATTTTAGCTAAAACTTGGTGCTTTGGCATGATTTTAAGTATATAACACATATGTAAGTATAATTTGAGTATCGTGAATGCGTGAATGGCGTTTCGGACGTAAAAAAGTATTAGATTGTAATTAAAGACGTAATTAACGATTGATTGTCGATATAATACGTATGTAAAAGGTATGGAATTTTACTACGATCAAAGTCTTGGGTTTCAAAGTTGGAAATGAATACGAGCATAATACGAATACAAGTTTTCAAAAATAGAAATATGAATATGCTTTCTAAATAGGGAAAGTATGAAAATGCGAAGCGTTACACCATAGTTCATGTTACATTCACATTTTGATTATATCAAATACAATTACATGTGTAATACCAATATGAGATAAATGTTTTTCCAACAACCATAGGTGTTATTTTCATATTTGGATTATATCAAATACAATCACATATAGTTGTTACTTTCATACTTTGGATTATATAAAATACAAGCACATGTGTAATACCAATACGAGATAAATGTTTCCCAACAACCATAGGTGTTACACTCACATTTGGATTATACCAAATACAATCACATGTGTAATACCAATTATATACCAAAATATATAATTCAAAATCTCACACAACTTATAATCAAACCAGGAAATTAAGCACCTAGTTCAACCAACCAATTTCTAAAGAACTTAATATAGCAATTTAAAAAACAAATTAAGCACCTGATTCAGCAAAATATAAAATACAAGCACATGTGTAATACCAATACGAGATAAATGTTTTCCCAACAACCATAGGTGTTACATTCACATTTGGATTATACCAAATACAATCACATGTGTAATACCAATTATATACCAAAATATATAATTCAAAATCTCACACAACTTATAATCAAACCAAGAAATTAAGCACCTAGTTCAACCAACCAATTTCTAAAGAACTTAATATAGCAATTTAAACAACAAATTAAGCACCTGATTCAGCAAACCAATTTCTAAACACCAAATACATCAATTAGCAATTTCTAAACCCTAGTGGATGTTGGTGGTGTGAGTGGTAGTGGCAGATGGGGGTGCTATCAAATACATCAATTAGCAATTTCTAAACCCTAGAGAATGTTGGTGATGTGAGTGGTGGTGGTGTTGTTGTGCGTGGTGGTGCCGGGTGGTGGTACTGTGATTGGTGGTGGTTGTGCGTGGTGGTTCTAGAAATTGCTTGGGTCGAGATTCGGGAATCATAAATCAAGTAGATATTAAAGATACAACTTACCTGGTTGTGATGGTGTCAACTTGGTGGTGGTGTGGTCAAAAGAAAGGAAGGGATATATCCAGGGTTTAGATTGGAAAAGAAGAATAAAATATGCATCCATACTAGGGGTATCCCAGTCTAGTTTTGACGGTTTTTAGGTTAAACCATGAACCAAACCTTTAGTAACGGTGTTTTATTATTAAAAAATTGAAACCAAAGAACATTAAAACCGAAACATTACCAATGGTTTGGAGTATAACTTTGTGATAAAGTTCCGATTTGGATTATGTAAGATATGAACTTTTTGTGCAAATGGTGGAAATTTACAATGAACAAGTCAGAGATCTTCTCATTGGAGATTCTGCATCCACCGGAAAATTGGAGATCCGTAGCTGCACGAGTGAGAATGGTTTAAACCTTCCTAATGCAACCATGCACCGGGTTGAGTTCGTTTGATACCCTTTGTACAACTTCTTATTTTAAAGACCTTGATCCTAAACCGATGCTATAAATTAATAACATTAGAAATATATAAATACTTTTAAGTTGCTTATAATGCATTGCTTGTTATGAGGAAAATAAGCAGGTCAATCTGTTGACCAACCCGACTCACTAGCTGCACCCATTACACCTACTATGAAGTTAAGACTATTCCTCAAAAGTGTGGGTGTCTAAAACATCATGACAATATGTAAATACTTTCCCTCACAAAATCTAATATAAATCAAACAAACAACCATGAAAGCCTAAAGTGTATCTTTTCCGGCCCCTGTTAAAATACAACGACATGACAATTATTCTTTTATGTTTTTCATGTTTTAATGATCACTAACAATCACATGGACAACACCGGCTTTATCTTTGTGACTTTATCCCATGATTTTCTTAGTTAGACTTTGTGTTATGGCTGAAGCCACAACTGGAATTCACTGAGACATATGAAGCTGATTAGACGTTTTTTAAAGCATTTGGTATATAAATTATATGTAAATTTAATCATTAGTGTTATATAGGATAGGGCTAAAAGTGGTTGTGCCTTTAACATGATACATGCCCACTGTCGGTTCTTTAAATGAGATTTACACAATATACCTAACACCTTTACTCTATGAAAAAAACTTAGTAGATGCAAACATATGTACGGTTGTCTTTAATCTAAGGATACACTTAGATATATTAGGGGGATGGGATGGAACCTCATAACCCAAGCAAAAAACTCAAGCGGCATCACCTATCCGGTTAACCCAAGCATAACTAGGGGTGCAACCCGATTCAAAACCCCCTCTTCATCACCTTAAAACCTACAAAAATTCATAGGCCAAAGAGACAACAAAGATACCGTTTTTTAAACCCAATTTCACCACCTGAATCACCGGCAGCGGTGTACCTGACCGAGTACCCCTACCTCATTTCCACTACCTGAGAACGCTCCGACCCCCCATATTACTAGAGACAATGAAGCATATACAATCACACATGCATGCATGTCAAAGTTTACTACGACAAACCTATTTTTTATGCTCACTCTTTGAAAATGTAAGTTATTTCACAAAGGCTCCTAAATATAAGAAGTGTATAAAGACACAATGGATCGCAGAAGATGACACAATGTCAACCAAGTATAACACAATGACGAAAAATATATCACAATGTCAAGGAAAAAAGACAAAGTGGGTCGCAAACAAGACACAATGACGCAAACATAGAAAAGACACAATGATAAATATAAGATACAATGATAATAAACAAAAACTCTAAAATCTACAACCTATAAATCCGAAAGTGAAAACCTAAAATCTCACATCGTAGAGTTCGATGAGACGGTTCCAATGCCGCTTGAATGAGGTCAATCGGAGTTCGTTTGATACCCTTTTTTACTACTTCTTATTTTTTAGGACCTTGATCCTAAACCCATGCTACAAACTAATAATATCTGAAATATATAAATACTTTTAAGTTGCATATAATGCATTGCTTGTTATGAGGAAAATAAGGAGGTCAACCTGTTGACCAACCCGACTCACTAGCAGCAGCCATTACACCTACTATAAAGTTAAGACTATTCTCACTCCCTCAAAAGTGTGGGTATCTAAAATATCGTAGACAGTACAAACTAAACTTAATTAGAATTTAATTAAACTAGCATTAAGACCCGCGCGTGTAGCGGCGTGGATACATCGTAAACACCCTGGACGGGAGTCGTGAACAGTCAAGTGGTACCAGTGGTTATTTCAAAAATATTGTAATTTACAGCATTAAGAGTTTTAATATTTTGTTTATATCTTTCAATTACCCACAATACTTGTCACTCACCCATTTTGGTGACTGTGGTCATATTACTATTGGCTAACTCTTTGTCCAATACTAAAGCTTATTAAGTAATGTATACAAAACCCTATATACCGACTATAATTTAAGAATACAAAGACTTAATCACTGTAAGTACAATTTGAAAAACATTTAGGGTTTTGAAAGCATGTTAATAAAAGAGAATGACTCACCTTGTAGGTTTATAGTTCTTGATTTAACATGCCTCCTAATTCTAAGCCTTCTGATAGTTAAGCATCTACTTATAATTCTGAATCTTCTGGTAATCAAGCATTTATTTTGATAGTAAGTTTATAGTTCTGAGCTTTCTGATAGTTAAACATTTAGTTTAACAGAGTAGAATACGTCTAAGTGTAAAACCAATTCAAACCTAACGATGGTCACGAGATTAGAACCATAACGTAAGTTAACAAAGTATAGCCTTATTCAAGCAGCACTTTGGCATTCGTTAGTTGGTTCCCTGATCGATCAGAATCGGTGATCATTGGTTAGAACACCAACGTATAGAGAGAAGAAGAGAAGGAATGAGCAAGGAAAAATGAATCATAGGCTTCCTATTTTAAGGAACATGTCTTTCTTTTCTAGGAAGTTTTATATATATATCTTTCCTAGATAAACTTTCCCTGGATAAACCTTTCCTAGATGAACCTTCCATAGATACTAGCTAACCATATACACCTTCCCCAGTTGTTATCTACCCATATATACCTTCCTTATATATATCTTCCTTATATGTACATTCCTTATATATACCTATTAGATGTTAAGTTATTAAACTTACTTAACCGTTTTGTTGTTAAACTTAGCTGTTTAGCTAATTACTTTACTTTAACTGTTTAATTAAGTAACTTACTTAGCTGATTAATTAATTAACTTACTTAGTTGTTTAACTGATTAACTTACTTAGCTGCTAAGTTTCATTTCCTGTTAAGTTTCCTTAGCTATTAAGTTTACTTAACCACTAAGGTTTCTTAACCGCTAGGTTTTCTTAACTGCTAAGTTTTCTTAACCGCTAAGTATTCTTAACCGCTAAGTTTTCTTAACCGCTAAGTTTTCTTAACCATTAAGTTTTCTGGTTTAGCAGCCCCCTGGTTATAAGTTCTAATTTCTAGATAAACACACAATGCAACTCGTATTAGTGTATTAACCCAATTCAAACTTTAACGATAATCACGAGATCAAAACCTCAACGTAGTTAACAAAGTATAGCCTTATCCAGCCAGTACTTTGACATCCGTTGATTGGTTTCAGATCAATCTGACAGGGTATCGTACTAGTGATAAGGGTTTTGTACACCTTCTACGGAGCAGAGTTTCGAGGTTTAGGGTTTTTGGGGTTTATAATAAAAGAATGAGCGAGCGAGAGAAAGAAGTTGAAAATGAGTAGACTGAAATGTCCAGAATTTGAGGCCGTCGTGCGCCGCGCGACGAGGTGACCTAGGGCATAGGTGGCATGAGTCACCACGTAGGCCTACCACGTAGCTGCGGGGAACACGTGTCTCCAGGCGAAAACTGAAGCGCCGCGTCACACGATAGGCTTCTTCATCATCGTCGTGTAGCGTGACGAGACCCAAATGTAACACCCCGAAAACGTAAATCTTTTATTCTAATAAAATGTCGGTAAATAAATAAGTGAACTAACTAGGATTAAAAAAATAACCTAGTTAGATAAAAGTCTTTTATTGACTTATAAGCGGGTTAAAAATTGTCGCAACCCCCGCCCCCTATCTGTCCCGGGAACTGGCAGCCGCGAACTCAGTGTTGGTGGTATCGGTATTTATCAATTTGGCAGCGGAAATTACATTAGGACCGTAGTTAGGAAATATTTTATCAGAGTAAAACACCACATTTTATAATATTAAACATATTGGGATAAAACCCAAGTTTTCATTACAAATATTTTCATAGGGGTAAACCCTATTTTATTGAATAAAACATCTTCTTTTATTTAGGTAACTTTTATAGCCACTTTTTCCAAGCCTTCAGTGCTGTCCAGCTGGCTTCTAGTTGGCTTTCACATTTTGTTACCTGAAACGTGTTTAAAAACATTTTGTCAGTGGGAAATACTGGTGAGTGAATCTCAGTTCAATCAAGAAGAGTTTTATCATTTACAGTATTGAGAGCAATTACAATGTTTATGTCTACACAATTACTCATTCAGTACTGTCAATCCTGACTGGTGGGTCATATTACACACTGGCTAACTCTTTGTCCAATGGTAACGTATTCCACATTTTGTATACAAAACCCCAACATACCGGCAGTAAGTGAAGACTACAAAGACTCAATCACTGCTTAATCACATTGTAAAAATATTTAAGGTTTTGTAATAACAGTTTACAAAAAGGAGATTACTCACATTGCTGTCTTATGTTTTCTGTAAGAGTTTCCTGGTGATTATCTATAATTTACACAAATGCACGCGTGTTAGTATAATAACCCATTTTAACATTAGTAATACCCTCCCCGAGACGGCATTCCAACGACTACGTCGGGCAGAACCACGACAGCCGTTACGGGACCCTAGATCAATCGGGCAGCGTATCTAATACGTATCCAGGGGTTATGATACTTACAACGGAGCAGAACTTCATTATTTAGGGGGATATTATACCCGAGTATAGTGCCTACTATAAGAAATTTGAGAGAGAAAGTCGAGAAATGAATGAACTGACTGAAGGCCCGATGTGTGTAATTTATAAGGCTGATCTTTGTGTTCGTCCCGCCCTGCGTAAACTCAGGCCAAGGCCTTCGCGGCCCGGGAGGCTCCCTAGGATAGGCCCTTGGGTTGCTGATTCGGACCGTAGACTCCACACGTGACCTGACACGTGGCGCTCTAGGGTGCGGCCCTGACTCCTTGCTGTCGCGGCCCGCGTAGGCAGTAGCCATGGGCTACACGCCCCGCGAGAGCCCCAATTTTCTTGTTTTTAATTAATTTTTAATAAAATAAAGGTATTCGGGGTCCGTTTTCGCATATGGGGTGTATTTTAAGACATATTGGGGTATTTTAAAATATATTAGGGTGTCAGAAAAATTTCAGGAGGGTGTTGATTTATTTTAGGGTTGTTATATCCTCCCCACCTTGTTTTAGAGCTCGTCCTCGAGATCTACAGGAACAAGTGTGGATATTTCCTTTGCATTTATGATTCGAGTTCCCATGTGTATTCTGGTCCTCTTTTGGAGTCCCACTGCACTTTGACCAGAACTAATCTCTTGTGCTTGAGGTTCTTCACTTTCCTGTCTTCAATTTGTAAAGGTCTTTCTACAAACTTTAACTGCTCATTTACCTCTATGTCCTTAAGAGGTACTACCAGTGATTCATCAGCTAAGCATTTCTTGAGATTTGATACATGAAATACGTCATGTATTCCTGCCATTTCCTCTGGCAGTTGTAGCTGATAGGCTACAGGTCCTATTCTTCTAATAATCTCAAAAGGTCCAACATACCTGGGACTTAGCTTCCCTCTTTTGATGAATCTGACTACTCCTTTCCAAGGAGAGACTTTTAATAGTACTTTGTCTCCTACCTGAAACTCCAACGGTTTTCGCCTGTTATCAGCATAACTTTTCTGTCGATCACGTGCTGTTTTCAATCGTCCCTTGACTTGAATGATTTTATCAGTTGTTTCTTGTACTATTTCAGGTCTAGATAGTTGCTTTTCCCCAATTTCTGCCCAACAGACTGGGGTTCGGCACTTTCGTCCATAAAGTGCTTCGAATGGTGCAGCGTTGATACTTGTATGATAGCTGTTATTATATGAAACCTCTATTAATGGTAAGTGATCGTCCCAATTACCTCCGAAATCAATTACACAAGCTCTAAGCATGTCCTCCATTGTTTGAATCGTCCTTTCGCTTTGGCCATCCGTTTGAGGATGATAAGCTGTGCTTAGATTTAACTTGGTTCCCATGGCTTTTTGGAAACTTATCCAAAAATGAGAGGTAAAATGACTATCCCTATCAAAACAATTGATAAAGGAATTCCATGTAAAGAAACTGTTTCATTTACATATAACTTAGCTAATTGTTCCATACTGAAAGTTTCCTTCATTGGTAGAAAATGAGCTGACTTAGTTAGCCTGTCTACAATCACCCAGATTGTATCATTACCTTTTCTTGTTCTGGGTAATTTGGTAACAAAATCCATTGTTATAAATTCCCATTTCCACACTGGCATTTCTAACTGCTACAACAAACCTGAGGGTTTCTGATGTTCAGCTTTGAGTTGTGAACAAGTTAAACACTTAGAAACATAAGCTGCTATATCTTTCTTCATTCCTATCCACCAAAAATTCTTTCTTAAGTCCTGATACATCTTACCATTTCCAGGATGCATCGTATACTTAAACTTATGGGCTTCTTCTAGTATACGGTGACGTAGGTTTCCTAATTTAGGTATCCACATTCTTTTCTCATGGAATCTCCAAATTCCATCTGTTCCTTGTTCTAATTCCTTAATCATTCCTTTTAATTTTTCAGTATCATCTTTGATTACTGATTCTTGTGCTTTTCTAATCTGATCATTTAAATCTACTTGCAGATTTAACTTAAGAGAACGTACCCTTTTTGGCTTTTCATGATACTTCCGACTTAAAGCATCGGCCACTACGTTGGCTTTTCCTGCATGATACTGGATATTACAATCATAATCACTAAGTATCTCCATCCAGCGTCTTTGTCTCATATTCAATTCCTTTTGCCCAAAAACATACCTTAAACTCTTATGATCCGTGAATATGGTAAACTTACTACCATAATGGTAATGTCTTCAAATCTTAAGGGCAAAAATTATGGCTCCTAATTCTAAATCATGGGTTGAATAATTATCTTCATGATTCTTAAGCTATCTGGATGCGTAAGCTATACCTTTTGGCGTTGCATCAACACACATCCATAACCTAAGTTAGAAGCGTCACAATAGACTACAAAGTCTTCAATTCCTTCTGGTAACGCTAGTATGGGTGTGTGGGTTAATCTTTTCTTAAGAATTCTAAATGCTTCTTCTTGTTTTGGTCCCCATTCAAACTTAATGGATTTATAGGTTAACTTAGTCAAAGGAATGGCTATTCTAGAAAAATCTCGAATAAACCTTTTATAATAACCGGCCAATCCTAAGAAACTTCTAACCTCGGTTGGTGACTCAGGGGTTTTCCATTTAGTAATTGCTTCGATCTTGGTGGGATCTACATGAATTCCTTCATGTTTGACTAAGTGTCCAAGAAACTATACTCGTTCTAACCAAAACTCGCACTTAGAAAACTTCGCATAAAGCTTTTCCTTTCTTAATAAACTTAGAAGTGCGTGCATATGCCTTGCATGTTCCTCCTTACTCTTAGAGTAAATGAGAATATCATCTATGCAGACAATTAGTAATTTATCCAAATATGGCTTACATATTCGGTTCATCATGTCCATAAATGCAGCTGGGGCATTGGTTAAACCAAATGGCATGACAGTAAATTCATAATGGCCATACCTTGTTCTAAACGCGGTCTTAGGAATGTCCTCTTCCTGTACCTTTAATTAATGATATCCTGACCTTAAATCAATTTTAGAGAAAAATCGAGCTCCTTGCAGTTGATCGAACATATGATCGATCTTTGGTAATGGATACCGATTCTTAATCGTGACCTTGTTCAACTCACGGTAGTCGATACACATACGCATCGATCCGTCTTTCTTTTTGACGAATAGAATTGGCGCTCCCCATGGCGATGAACTTTTCTAACAATTCGTTTAACTGTTTCTTCAGCTCCTACATTTCTGCGGGTGCCAAACAGTAAGGTGCTTTGGCAATTGGTGCTGTCCCTGGTAGCAGGTGGATTCTGAATTCGACTTCCCTGTCTGGTGGTAGTCCTGGTAATTCTTCTGGAAACACATCTGAAAACTGAGACACTACTGGAATGTCTTTTAGTTCTTTTCCTTTAGTGTTAGTGATTATAGAAATCAAATACACTATAGATCCTTTTCTTATACAACTTGTTGTTTTCATCACAAAGATGAATTTTGTGGATCTAGATGGCTTATCTCCTTTAATTGTGATCTTTTCACCCTTTGGTGAATTTACTTGAATTGAATTTTGATCACATAAAATACTGGCTTTATTGGCTATTAACCAATCCATCCCTAAAACGACATCGAATCCTGCCAGATTCATTGGGTAAAGGTTTGCAATAAACTTTTGATTTAAAAATTCTATTCCTGCTCCCTGCAAGATTTCAGAAATCCTAACGGTTTCCCCATTTGCTGTCTCTACCAGACATTCTTGTGGGAGTTTAGTTAATGATTGATTAAGAAGTTTGCAAAACGAAGTATTAATAAAACTTTGGTTCGCACCAGAGTCAAATAATACTTTAGCAAAAACATCATTAACTAAAAACGTACGGCTATCACGTCTGGAATCATTTTGGCTTCATCTGCCGTCAGAACAAATGCTCTAGCATTTTTAGTGTTCTTGTTGTTCGTAGCTGGAGCTAATTTCGGACAGTTTGACTTGATATGACCTTGTTCTCCGCAGTTGTAGCATATCCTATTGTTGGCTTTCTTCCTGCAGTCTTCTTCATTGTGTCCCGATATTTTGCAGAAATTGCAATATATGGAGCATCTTTCAGAATGTTTCCTTTTGCAATATTTGCAATAAGGTGGAGAGGTAGAACCTATGTTCCTACGGTTGGAATTTCCAAAACGAAATTCTTGGGTAAGCCTTTGAGCTAGGTTCTTCCTTTGATCTTCTTCCCGTGTACGCACTAATTCATCTGCCAAGGTATTTGCTAGTTCTACAGCTTCTTCTATGGTTTGAGGTCTAGCTGCCTTGACTACATGCCTAATCTCCCCGATTAATCCCTAGATGTAACAGGAGATTAATACTGGTTCTGGTGATGCAAGGGTTGGCACTATTCTAGCATATTCAAAGAATGTAGTAGTATAACCCTTACTATTCACTCCAGTCATCCTAAGGTTGAGAAACTTATATGCTATTTGTTCTTTTTCATTGGGAGGGCAGAATTTCCTTTCTACCATGTTTTTAAATTCCTCCCATTCCATATTGTAAATCCTATCACTTCCCCTAGACTG
This sequence comes from Helianthus annuus, assembly GCF_002127325.2. NCBI lineage: Eukaryota > Viridiplantae > Streptophyta > Magnoliopsida > Asterales > Asteraceae > Helianthus > Helianthus annuus. Next base: position 172,263,697 of record NC_035435.2, on the reverse strand, counting down.
GAGGATTGTGTTCCACCATTCTAAGGCTGAGTTTTTAAATAGATTAGAAGCAAACATTATCTTGTCCTCTTCCGCACACTTGCTTATTTTCAAGACTGCCGCAGTCTTTTCTATCCAGCGTAGAGCTGCAATGGGTCCTTCATTGCTCGAGAATTCTATTGGTTTACAGGACCAGAATTCCTTATAAGAACAACCATAAGGCATGGTTCTTCTTCTTTTGGGAATGGGCGCTTGAAGTAAGGGTCCATTGTTTACGCTGTGTTCTGGTTCAGTTGGTCGCTTACTACTATGCTTACTTTTATTATCAGCTTCCTTAACAGTTTGAATAATAAATGGCATTGCATCTATAATTCCTTGTGCCACTATGTGTTGGATGGCACTATTATCCACTTGGTTTCCATTGTTATTGTTGTTCGGATTCTCATTATTTGGGTTATTGTCATTCAGGTTTTCATTGTTCAGGTTTTCCTGGTTCACTTCGTTGTCCATCTGAATTTTAAACATTTTCTACATATTAATATCACAAAATAACATTTAATATAGCCAATCACATGACACGCAGTTTGGTCAAAAGCGTCGATCATTGCGACTTACCCTATTTTTATATAATATGCATCTAGTACAAGCCAGGACTGAAAATAAAAATTACAATGCAACCAAAATAAAAATTACACTACTAGTAGTAGGCATCCGTAGTTTTTTTTTCATACACACATACCATATATATTATTATGTTATACTATTATTATTATTATTATTATTATTATTATTATTATTATTACCATCTCCACCATCACCTTTACGGATATGGATTCATCCAGAAATCCATATTGCGCTCGGCGTACTTCCAGACGAAACGCTCTCCTACCTGCCTCATTCTCTCACTGTTTTCTAAAATCTCTTCTCCAAAAGTTCGGAGCTCTTGCACATTTTCTGCACTCATTGGGGGTGCAGGTGCGTGTACCGGATTTGGGAACTGAGGTGTGGGTTCCTGCAACGGGTAAGGATTCTCTAAGATCTCCCTAATGAATACATCGTTATCGTAATAGGGATCTAGAGGGTCCAAACCTGGGTAAGCTCCTAGATTCGGCATGGGCATGTCTTCTTGTATGGGGTAACGTTGCACATAATCCCTACTGTCATCCCACCATGGGTCGTAATCTGGGTCTAAGGGATTGGGTGTTGTACCCTAGGTATTTCCTCCGGGTTAAAATCATGCATTTCTACTTGATTTTTAGGGTTATTTTCTACTTCCATGGGCTGTAATGGTTGGGGTGCTATCAGTTGCTCCTGGTTAGGGTCGGCTGCTGTGGTTGCTAAGATATGGATGTTTGCTATACCCCTATTAAGCATGTCTTGGATATGGGCATCCGTTTCTCTTTTAGCTGCTGCTAGCACTCGTTGTTCTTGCAACTTTCTCATGCGTTTCCTACGCTCATGTGCTCCCCTACTGAACCATCCTCTCTTTTTCTGAGGGAATGGCTGTTCAGACTGAGCATTTATTATCAGCAGAATACCCTGAGAGGGCAGGCTGAGAAGAGGCACCTTTACTTCTAGGCGAACCGGACAACTGATGGTACGCGTCGGATGGTCCTTGGTCGCTCATACTGTAAACTAACAAATAGTCAAATAACACATAACAATAATATACAATTATGCACGTAGTTTCATAATTTATTTCCTAACACTTTGGGTAATATTTTGGTGTCATTAGAACATTCTGTGGCTGAATCAGTGGCTTAGATCTGATACCACCTTCTATCGCAACCCCCACCCCCTATCTGTCCCGAGAATGGGCGGCCGCAAACTCAGTGTTGGTGACATCGGTGTTTATCAATTTGGCAGCAGAAATTACATCAAGACCGTAGTTAGGAAATATTTTATCAGAGTAAAACACCACATTTTATAATATTAAACATATTGGATAAAACCCAAGTTTTCATTACAAGCATTTTCATAGGGGTAAACCCTATTTTATTGAATAAAACATCTTCTTTTATTTAGGTAACTTTTATAGCCACTTTTTCCAAGCCTTCAGTGCTGTCCAGCTGGCTTCTAGTTGGCTTTCACATTTTGTTACCTAAAACGCGTTTAAAAACATTTTGTCAGTGGGAAATACTGGTGAGTGAATCCCAGTTTAATCAAGAAGAGTTTTATAATTTACAGTATTGAGAGCGATTACAATGTTTATGTCTACACAATTACTCATTCAGTACTGTCATTCCTGACTGGTGGGTCATATTACACATTGGCTAACTCTTTGTCCAATGGTAACGTATTCCACATTTTGTATACAAAACCCCAACATACCGGAAGTAATTGAAGACTACAAAGACTCAATCACTGCTTAATCACATTGTAAAAATATTTAAGTTTTTGTAATAACAGTTTACAAAAAGGAGATTCCTCACATTGCTGTCTTATGTTTTCTGTAAGAGTTTCCCGGTGATTATCTATAATTTACACAAACGCACGCGTGTTAGTATAATAACCCATTTTAACATTAGTAATACCCTCCCCGAGACGACATTCCAACGACTATGTCGGGCAGAACTACGACAACCGTTACGGAACCCTAGATCAATCGGGCAGCGTATCTAATACGTATCCAGGGGTTATGATACTTACAACGGAGCAGAACTTCGTTATTTAGGGGGATATTATACCCGAGTATAGTGCCTACTATAAGAAATTTGAGAGAGAAAGTCGAGAAATGAATGAACTGACTGAAGGCCCGATGCGTGTAATTTATAGGGCTGATCTTTGTGTTCGTCGCGTCCCGTGTAAACTCAGGCCAAGGCCTTCGTGGCCCGCGAGGCTCCCTAGGGTAGGCCCTAGGGTTGCTGATTCGGACCGTAGAATCCACACATGACCTGACACATGGCGCTCTAGGGTGCGGCCCTGACTCTTTGCTGTCGCGGCCCGCGTAGGCAGTAGCCATGGGCTACGCGCCCCGCGAGAGCCCCAATTTTCTTGTTTTTAATTAATTTTTAATAAAATAAAGGTATCCGGGGTCCGTTTTCGCATATGGGGTGTATTTTAAGACATATTGGGGTATTTTAAAATATATTAGGGTGTCAGAAAAATTTCAGGAGGGTGTTGATTTATTTTAGGGTTGTTATAAAAACACTTAAATATAAATCAAATGATAGTGGAGGGATTAAAAGTGTTTAAATTGAAAATTATTATAATAAAACATAATTAAACATAAAACACACACACTTGTGTGTGTGCTGGCTCGATTAAAACACAAAGGGGCGACCAGGGTTCTTTCAAAACCCTAGTTCATGCTAAATCCCACAAATTGAAGATCAAATTCGTTCCCAAATCAAAATCCAAACATAGAATAGTGATCTCCACTGCGAGGGGGTCATAAGGTATGTAAATTTCATAGAAAAGCCTTGTCTAAATTTCTGGATAAGCCTAAGAAATTCGAAAATCATATTGCATGAATGTTGTTTTGGATGAGATAGGAATGATATTGTGTCTAGGAGTAAAACCCTAGTCAATCACTTTTTGAAATTAGGCCTAATTCTTGTGAATTCATGATCACCATTGAAGGTGATAAGTGGGTTTTTGTAGGAACATGTTAAACACTAGAAATTGATAGTTGTTCTAGTGTAATTTGAATTCGAGTAAGTAAATTCAGATGTTGTTGATGCGAAAATTAATATGAACATGTTTAGTTGATGTTAATATCGGCTAAATAACAAGCCATGAACTTGATTATAAATTTTGGGAAATTGTGCCCTTAAAGTGTTTGTGAAAATGCCTAAAAGAAGTCTTAAAATTAAAAATCTGAGCTAAAACGCATGTTTATAGAATTAAGGCGAACTATGCATTGTATGTTAAGCAAAAGAGTTCTAAACTGATTTTGTTTGAACTCCATAGGAAAGGAAACCGGAGCGTCAAGTGGACAAGCCGGTGGCGACGTGCGTTTGAAGGGTGTGCTTTGAAGGTATGTAACTTGTTATGTTACAATATGTAAATTAGATATTTTAATTGTTCACAGTCGTGTGTTAGTATAAAGGTTGGTACTAGTTGAAGTGACATTGTTCACTATTTGATTGAATGAGTTGAAAATAGATTAGGAAGCGTCTGGTAGTCATTAGAAACGGAGGATTCCGTAAATGAGCCAAACGGGTCGAATAATTGGTTAGTAGTAGTAAAATTGTGTTTTGAATAACATTAGGCGAAGACGGATCACAAGAGCGTGAAGCGATAAGTTTGGTAATGAAACGCCGGTGGTCGTAAGCCCCGGAAGTTGGGGTAAATACGCCTTGCAGCCATAAGTTTGTTACTAGTTAAATTAGTACAGAAAACTATATGGGTCAAAATGAATAAATTGTGCATTTATTGGTTTCCAGCCGTACATTCTAGTTTTGACTGAATGGTTAAGATAGACGCGTCGGTAATTCTATTACAGACGTATAGGAAAAAGAATCACTTAAAACGGACTATCGGATTGAAAGTTATGAACAATTGAAGTTGGATTTGTGCTAAAACTTAGAGCTGGGAATTTGCAGCTCAAAACAAGAAACAGTCTGTGAAAAATAGGATGTCGCGCTACGCGACACCAAATTAGCAACATCGTCGCGCGACGCGACGGTAGTGGCGGGCCACGAAGGCTAAGCCGGTATCCGTCGCGGGGCGCGACAGCCCCAATTCGTAGCATTTTGTTTCTTTTTCATTGTTTAAGCTTTAGAACTTGTATATACTTGATTTTAAGATGTCAAAACTAACAATTGATGTGGTTTTGACCATAGGTGATGATGGACTTAATCCGGATGGCGATTAAGCATCTTTTCAAGAACCGAACACAATCTTTTGAAGCTTCCGCGATTAGTTAACTTTGTTTAAGACAATGTTTATGTTGTTGACACTTAAATACTTGTTTGGGGTTGTTAAGCTAGTAGTAGTTATCTAAAATGTTAACTCTATGAAAAATTTCCTTATGAATGATATGTTAATCGTAGTTTTTGGTATAAAAATGCCAAGTTTATATTAAATTCTTATAAAAACGAGATGAGTGTTACAAGTTGGTAATCAGAGCTTAAGGTTGTCAACAAAGTGTTCGGTTCGAGCTTGATCGATCGTCCGGTAAGGATTAATTATTTATTTTAGTAGATCTTATCCTATGTAAGAAAAAGAGATGTGAATTAATGTGCACGGGAAGAGCGTGTTAACACACTCAAACCCGGAAAGTGCACTAAATGAGAGCAGTCAAAGCAAGTTACAAACTTGGCTAAACCGAAGCAAATAAAGTTATGTTATAAATGAAATGTTTAATAATTGATGTAAACATTTCAGTTTCAAGACGACGGAAAGGAATGACAATGATCCGGTGCTGACAAGCACCGAACAAATGAAATAGATAATTGCCGAAGAAGTGGGGAAGGCAATTGAAGGTAGTCTATCCGGTTTTATAGACAAAATTCAAAATACAATGCTATCGTTAGTCGAAGAATGAGTTAAAAGGTTGGAAGACAATGTCAACCTTATGAAAGAAAAATCAAGAGAACGTAAAGGATGTTCATACAAGGAGTTTATGGCGTGTAAACCGCCAATTTACAACGGGGAGGTCGATCCGATAATATGCCAAAGATGGCTAAGTGATGTCGAAGGGGTGTTTGAAAGGACCCACTGTGACGTAAGCGATTTTGTAGCTTACGGAACGGGTCAATTGAGGGGTCAAGCCAAGGACTGGTGGGATAACAAAAGAAAGAGATTGGAGCCGAAGCGGCAAGGGTCATGACATGGGACGAGTTTAAGGTACCATTCCTTAAACATCACAACTCCAAGGCGGCCATCAATAGAATCAAGGAGGAGTTCATCCAGTTGAGGCAAAAGGGTGAAACAATTGATAAAATCACGGGCATTTTTTATGGATAAGCTGAGGTTCTACGACGAGTTAGTGACTACTGAAGAGCAGAAGATATATTATTATTACAATATGCTAAGCGCTGAATACAAGGAGTTTATAACTCCCTCAAAGTATGAAACCCCCATAGAAATCATTAACACCGCCCGGGAGTGGGAGATCGAGTTAAAGAAACAGATTGAGAGGGGCGAACGAAGGGCGCAGGATGTGAATCCAAGCTCTGCAAAGATGGCGAAAAAAATCAGAATCGACGCGAAAGACTGATGTGAAAGGCGGGTCGCCAAGTTGTAAAGTTTGCGGAAAATGGCACAAGGGTGAGTGCCGTTTCAAAGATAAACCATGTCCCATATGCGGGAAAACGGGGCACACGTGTCACACCCCGATTTCCACGTGTTTCACCGGTGGGCCAGGTGGGGGATTACCGTGACGTAGTTGGCAACAATATAGTCAAACCACACAATATTTAAATGCACAGCGGAAGCATAAAGATAGATTATATTTCAACTATCGATTGTAATATCCAAGTATCACGAATAGTTGAAATAAATCCACAGGGGATCAAAATAAAAATATAAATATTGTTCAACAGATATGGCATCCCAAGCTTGCGAGACTCTAACGATGCTTAAGGAGTGGCCAGCCTATTTCGTGTAGATCCTGCATTTAATCTTTTGGGGAAAATATGTCAGTTTACACTGGTAAATACATTCAACCGACACTTTTGTAAAAGGTTTAATAAAATTGATTTGAATGCACAAGGCACAAACTCTTTATAACTTGGGATAATTTATCAATTTAAATATTGTAAAAGAATTACATGTTCACTATGCGTTCGGTCTCCCGGGTCGTGCCGGGTTTAAGGTTAATAGACACGCCACAAAGCATAAAGCCGTGGCGGGAAAACCAACGGTTATACCTTTATAATTATAGACACATTGTCGGGTGTACGCCTACACCCGCGTGTCAAGGTCGTGGCCATTTCGTAAAATGCTGCCAAGGATATCCGGGACATGGTCACTAAGCTCCCAAAGGCGTAAAGCCAACAAAACCAAATTTTAAACGGGTCACATTGATAATACCCAACTACTAATGAGTTGGGGTCAATTGCCCGACCAAGCGGTATTTTAAATACCGTAACCCAAGCCCGTATAACGGAAAATAAGTTAGAAGTATTTACCTGAGCAAGTAATAACCTCAATCAAATAAATGCAAGTATCTTTTACTGGTCTCCTATTCTGGAACGAAGGTTTATATCAACCTATTAGAATCCTAACGGGTCTTTAATTTAGCCTTAGCTTAGACCGGTCAGTTTCAAAGGATAATTACGGTTTAATCGCGTGAAAGGCGAAAACCGGGAATGGAATGTGGTTTAGACCCAACAAGTTTGAAGACTTGCTTAATATGGGTAATATAACCACACTCTGGATTTTGAAGTAAAAACGATAAGGTTTGATCCGTTTCGGCTAGTTTATGTAAACTAGTTACATAAACCGAACCGTGCGCGCAAAAGGCGTAACGGGTAACCGTAGGAGTCCCACACAGGTTTCCTAAGTTAACATGCTCTAAAGAGGTTGTGATATCAGTAGGATACCTTCCATTATGCCCGTAACGAGTTTAAATCCAATATACGCCCCGTAGGGGTATTTCGGTCTTTTTAAAGATTATAAAAGAGGTTTCCGAGTTTTACAGGAAATCTGAGTTTTCCGAACAGTTTATAAAGTCCAAAATACTCTATTTATTATTTAAAGTCAGTAGCAACTGGAATCGGGTCAAAATACCATGTAGAACTCAAGTTATGTCCAAAAAGGGTATATTCGGTAGTTACCGAACCGATGCCATAACCGCAGGTTATGAGCAGGTTAAAAATGATTAAAAATCTTTAAAAATCTCAAAATATTATTTTACATCAGTGTGTAAAAGGTTTGGTGCCGAAATTTGGGTTTAGATAGGCTTTATGCTAATTGCGCCGTTTAATTACTAAAGTTTCCGTAATTGCGCTATTTAGCATAACTCCTATTCTGGACCTCGGATTGACGTGAAATTTTAGGGACATGCTTAGAAATCAGTAACTAAGGTTATTGTCCTTTCACATGTCCAAAATTCTTGTTTTAAAGTGAAAAGGGCGTTATGGTCAACTTCTAAGCTTTTAACGGAAATGTGCAAAAGACTCGGACAAACGATGAACCGGTCATAGAGGGTTATACCATCATGTAACCTGGTCCTAAGAGAGTCCTAAGGCATATCTAAATCATACCATAACGGGTCAGAACTGAAGTCAAAGCAAAAGTCAAAGTTTTGCGACTTTCGGTTCCGAACCGGGTCAAAATAGTAAATGGTCGGATCAAACAAGCTTAGACTAGTTAATATACTTATTATCATGTTGTATGAGTGTTAAAACAGGTTACATGCTATCTACATTACTGATTATGCATAAAATCGCAATTTAGCATTCTGTTGACTTTTTCTAAGCAAGTTTGACTCGACGTTTGGACTAGTTAGAGTGGGAATCAGAGGGTGCCCTTTTTAAGGGTTTAATGCCCACATAATTACCAACATATAACTACCTTTGATTCGACAAACCACTGGACCATTTGTGATTTATCGTTAAGTCAATCGTTAATTACGATGGATTGACTTTTAAGCTATATCTAAGCATAAACTAAACCACAAAGGGTGGAGCATACTTACAAGAGTCCTATGCACGATCAGGGATGAGAAAAGAAGGCACTTGAGCTCCAGAAGTGATCAAGAAGGCAGATTGGAGGTGTGAAGAACTTGTTGCAACAATGTGGCCTTTTATAGCAATCATAAGCCCTTAGATCATTGACAACAAGAGCTACAAGTGTTCTTGGATCATCAACATGTGTCCCTGAGTGCTAGGGGACGTTTAGGGGGCGCCCATGCTCTCATTATTGCTTGGAAAGTCGGTTAAAACACCAAACAGTGCTCCTGCCCGACCTTTCTGCATCTGGGAGGCTGACGCGGCCCGCGTTAAGGATCATGCAACCTTTACGCGGGTCGCCTGAATCCTAGTGTCAGAGCCCATATCTACACTATCAGCGCGGCCCGCATAAGATCTCTTGGTTCTTTAACGCGGCCCGCCTGAGACCTGATTTTCAAGATTTTCAAATCTTTTGTAATTATTGCACTGGCCTTTCGGTTTCGAAGGGGCAACTTTGCGTTTTGGGCCTCGTTTATTTACGAATAAGGGCCTCGGAACTTTTACCCAACTTACTAACCCTTGGTCAATTTATTATTACCCGAAAAGTCATAACTTTCAAAGTTTGACGCTTTTAACCCTTCGCATACGAATTTGATCATAATTTTCTCGTTTTAAAACGGAACGTTGCAAAATTTATATCGTACATTCTAGTGAGCGTAATTTACTGTTACAAAGTCTCGGGTTTGTCAAAGGGTCACTAAGAGGTATAGATTAAACATGTTGACACCTTTAACCCCTGTAGTTTGTAATCTCTCACTTTATTCCATATTTCGTTCCGTACGATCCATGATTTATTCGTTTGAAGGTACGAGCATCATTTAGGGTTACTGTACAGTATATTTATCCCTTGTTGACATTTTTAACCCTCGAATTTACATACTTTCAATGTTTGTCAACTTTATTTAGTATTTAACACCACGTGTAAACCTAAGACACGTGTCAATACATTATTGGACGTAAAAATTTCGAGGTGTTACAACACGGCATCTCTATTTCCGGGTAAAGTCTCAGTCTGTTACAAATGCTATCAGCCCGGTCACAAAAAGTCTGAATGCCCGGACTTAGTTGGAAAGAAAAACACTAAAGAATCTCCAACAGAAGCTCCAAAGGCGAAGGCCAGGTCCTTCCAACTAACAGCGGCTGAAGCGAAAACAGAACCCAATGTGGTCTCAAGTATATTCGCAATAAACTTGATTCCCTTACGTGTATTATTTGATATGGGTGTGAATAAATCCTTTATTTCACATGGATTTATTCAACATCCTTCATTTGTATTGACGAAATTATCTGTGCCCTTAGAAGTTGAAATAGGGAACAACAAAAGTTTCATAGTTTGCGATGTTTATCAAGGCTGTAAATTGAGTATCGATGACGAGGAGTATTTGATAGATCTAATCCCGATGTCGATGGGAGAGTTTCAAGTAGTTGTTGGGATGGATTGGCTATCTCGACACCACACAAAGGTCGTGTGTTTCCGTAAGGAGATAAAGCTAACATCTCCGAGCGGAAAACACGTTACAATCTATGGCGAGAAAGGAGGCAATCCTATAATATGTTCGATGTTGAAAGCCCACAAGCTCATGAAGCATGGATGTAGAGCGTTTATGATATACGCAAATGAGCCCGAGAAAGAATCACCGAAGATTGGAGACGTACCGTTGGTACGTGACTTCGAAGATGTGTTTCCAGAAGATTTACCAGGGATACCGCCTGAACGGGAGGTAGAGTTCGGAATCGAATTGGTTCCGCGCACGAAACCCGTAGCTAAAGCGCCGTACCGACTCGCCCTGTCAGAATTACAAGAACTAATGTCACAAATTCAAGACTTGCTCGATAAAGGATTTATAAGGCCGAGCGTGTCTCCTTGGGGCGCGCTGGTACTATTCGTGAAAAAGAAAGACGGAAGCATGCGAATGTGTATCGACTACCGGGAGTTAAACAAACTCATGGTAAAGAATCGATACCCGCTTCCGAGAATAGACGATTTATTCGACTAATTACAAGGTGAGAATTGGTTTTCGAAAATCGACCTTAGATCGGGATATCACCAATAAAAGGTTAAGGAAGAGGATGTACTAAAGACGGCTTTCCGCACGTGATATGGACATTATGAGTTCCTCGTGATGTCATTCGGGCTGACAAATGCGCTCGCGGCTTTCATGGACCTCATGAACCGGGTTTGCAAGCCGATCTTGGATAAGTCGGTAATCGTGTTTATCGACGACATTCTGGTGTACTCGAAAAGTGAAGCAGATCATGCGCATCATTTACAGGAGGTGTTAGAGACACTCAGACGAGAAAGATTGTATGCAAAATTTTCAAAGTGCGCCTTTTGGTTACGAGAGGTGCAATTCCTCGGCCACATCATAAGTGCCGACGGAATATTGGTAGATCCGTCAAAGATAGAGGCCGTGTCGAAATGGAGCCCTCCGAAGAATCCTTCGGAAATTAGAAGCTTCTTAGGGCTTGCGGGATATTTCAGGAGATTCATTCAAGATTTCTCCAAGATTGCTTCGCCGCTAACTAAGTTAACTTGGAAAAAGGAGAAATTCATTTGGGGTGTCGAACAAGAAAGAGCGTTCCAAACGCTAAAAGAGAAGTTAACTAAAGCTCTGGTATTAACGTTGCCGGACGGGGTCGAAGACTTGGTAGTCTACTCAGATGCGTCACTTTCAGGGCTCGGATGTGTTTTAATGCAACGAGGCAAGGTAATAGCTTATGCCTCGAGGCAATTAAAGGTGCATGAAAAGAAATATCCCACGCACGATCTCGAATTGGCAGCAGTGGTATTTGCATTAAAAATATGGAGGCACTATTTATATGGAGTAAAGTGCACCATATTTACTGACCATAAAAGCTTGAAATACTTCTTCGATCAGAAGGAGTTAAATATGCGACAAAGACGATGGTTAGAAACGGAAAAAAGACTATGACTACGAAATACATTACCACCCCGGAAGGGCTAATATCTGGCGGATGCCTTGAGCAGAAAGTCGGATTATGTCCCAATACAAGTGAGGTCGATGCAGCTTGTTGTAACCTTGGGTATACTTGAACTGTAACGCCTCAATTTTATAACTGTCCGTAATTAGTAGAGTTGTCGTATATTTCTATTTTCGAAAACTTGTATTTCTGGTAATCATATTAAAATTCGAATCGTGGTAAACCCGAGACTTTCATTATAATAAAAGTTTATTATTTTATTAGAATTATACACTATTTATTCATGTTGGCTTATGTTAAATCCGTCTATACGTAATATATATATATATATATATATATATATATATATATATATATATATATAATTCTCGTAAACAACTCACAATTAATACGTGATTCTAAACAATCATATACGTGCAAACACTTGATTATTAAGCAACCTATATTTTTATTTTATTATTATACAAACTTCTTAACTTCATGTTATATTTGTAAATTAAACGTTAACATATAAGCTACATTATTATATTTAGTAAACATATATTAGTATTAGATGATATGCTTATAATATGCTAATAGTCTAAAAAAATGCCCAAATTATGAAGGATGTAGCGGCCAAGAAATGGATCTGCAGCCAGCGATCCATATCATGTCATTGGGCTGACTTTGTGCTTTCGCTTTGAATTATTGCACACAAAAAAAAATAACACTATGACTGTTTACAGCCCTGTTCGAACAGCCTTCATGGCTGCATTTAATTGCTTTTGTTTTAATATTAAAACCACCTAACCAATAATATTACTTTTGATTAAAATGCTTAGTCATTTGATTTATTAATATAACATAATTGTAGCTTTAATGGTCAAAAAAAAAAGAAAGAAAGAAAGAATAAAGGCAGCAGCATTTTCGGCCAGACCAAACAACCAACTTTGAAAACTTTTTTTTTGTCTAAATACTTGATTACTTGAGATTTCAATGGTTAGTTAAATATTTATACTAACCAACATAATATAATAATATGCACCACTAACTTATATATTGGAATGATAAAGAAAATAATGAAGACAAGGCTGTTAACAGCAAGTCCGTTCTCAGCCCCTATGGTTGTTGGAATTGTTCTTTTTTTTAATTAGTTTAACCTCCAACAACCTATTAAATGGCAACCAACCTAACCTTAATTAATCCCTTATAAATACTCACTTAATCCCAGCCACTTTTCCACTTTACAAACTCTAATCTCACTCTCAAAACTCTCTCAAATTTCCTAAATTCGTAGCTGAAAGTGCAAGTTCGGACAGAAGCACTACCCTTCACGAAAATGAGCATAACTTCTTCATTTCTTGTCCGATTTACTTGATTCTTTTTCCTACTTGCTTGGATAATCATGGGGTTCGATTCCTAGACTTCTCCTTGGAGAAATCAGACCTGGAAATGCCCCGAAATCATCCATAAACTTTCTGTTTGTTTTTATGTTCATCAAAAACTTGTTTATACCTATGTAACTTGTGTTCAACACATCTCATACCTATGTCCTAATGCTTACAACTTATCCCATGGTTGGTTAAGCTTAAAAACAAGGTTGAGACATTTAAAATCAGAGGATTAAACCTCATAAACTTGGTGTTTTGTCTAGGGTTTCAACCCACAAATCATGTCAAACATAGCCTTTGATACATGAGTGATTAGGGAACAACTTGGGTTGTCCTACATACAATCCTCACGTGATTTGATGATTTCTCTATAGTTAGGTTGTTTATGTTATTGTGCAAATCCTAGTTCGTGACCCTCCTTGGTTGTTGTTACACCAAGTGAAGTGGTGAACATTCAAGGGGTTCCTAAATGGAAGCATGTCCTTCCTACCCCATACATGACATCTATGATAACACGAGGTGCCTAAATGAAGATTCTAATCTTCTACCTCCTACTTGAATTATTGGACTAAATAATATGTAGTACTTAACCTAGATATATATATACACTCATTCGAACCTTTGATGTTGAACTCATGTTTATATGTTAAAGTAGTAGAACATCACCTAAGACCTAAACCTTGTTGTTATTCTTATGGGTGTTCAATTCATGAAAACATTATCATAACCCTTGTGGTTACCAAGTGTCATACAAGTGTTAAGTGTTGAAGATGATTATTTTCACATATCTTACTTTTTATGTTGTTTTAAATACCGAATCTCGACTCTAAGCATACTTGAACTTTAACCCTACACATTCAATCTTCCAACCTCATCAACTCGTCAATAATTGGATAATTGGAAAGCATATGCAAACTTTGTGAGTATACTCGCATTTTTCCCCTTTTTACTTTTACCACTTTTGGGGTGTAACATGTTTACCTATTGAAACTTACACATGAACTTTTGTCTAAATACATGAACATTCCTATAACATGCTTGTATATGTGATGGCTTGATACTTTAAATTTGGGTGATTCTTATGTGTTGAACTTATCATTAACTTCGTATGAGCCAAACCGTGACATATGTAGCGCTATAGGATTAACGACCCGCCTCTACTGAAACTTTGGTTATGTCATGAGCAAGTTGCGTTTTCTTGGTTTGATATGTTAGACACATGCCATATTTAATGTTTATCTTGAATCGCATGCTTGCTATGAGGAATTGTTCACACTTTTATCTTATGCTATGTATGTACCAAACTTGTATACTCGCCTTTGCTTTTGCATTGAATTGTATTTTAAACATGTTACAGGTTGATGATGATGAAATGAAAGAGGTAGCACGATGCCTAGATACACACTTTAGACGTTAGGTTTAATAAGTTGTATCGAATTTTGGTTATGTTGGTTTGTTATTTTGATTAAACTTGTTGTTATTTGGGATCTTGTATTGATGACTACTTGAAGTTTGGAAATGAAATTTGAATTATTAAATTATTGTCACAAATAGCGTTATGATGTCTCGAGCAATCTTCACACTTCGTCTCATCCCGATGTTTCCGCCATTGGTTGGGGTGTGACAGATTGGTATCAGAGCCATAACTATAGGGAATTAGGAAAAGTAGGAATGCTTTAACCTAGTCTATAGTTCTAGAGCCTTATTCGTACCTTTTACTTAAAACTACTTGCATGCTATCTTATTTGCTTTTATTTATTCTCTTGATCTTGTAAGCATATGTGTCACTTATGCGTTAACACTTAACATGCTATACTTATTTTTATTATGTGTTAATACCTGTTTCATCGTCTTATCCTTTATGTGTGTTCTTGACATACTTTTTATGCATTAATATTCGTTTCATCATTTCACTTTTATTGTGATATTCTTGACATGTTATACTTGTTCGTTTAATCTTTAATATACACTTTTCCTCACGCGTTTTACTCGACTGTTCTAAATCCGACAACACACATATTACACAAACGAGACGAGTTCACCAAAATAGGCGTGAAACCCACAATTTGGTGAATGACTCTCAATCCTTCTACTTTTCTTTTTACACGAAATTCACCACCAAGTTAGGAGTGAAATCCTCACCTTGATGGAGAAATTGGAAATTCAAATTCTAGTGGACCCTCGTCATAGTGTTGAAATTAAATTTTGACCCGACGAGTACCAACCACACTTAGGATACGAAATCGTCAAGATAGGGGTGAAACCCGCACCTTGTCGACTAGTTCCACTCCTTGATTTTTTTCATAAATCCCGCCAAGTCTCGAAATTTCGATTGATTTGGGACATGTAGTAACCGGAAGGGTAAATACCGTTAACCAACTTGTCGGCGAGAGTATTTTACCTATTAGGCCAAAGCATGCTCCTCAAATTCAAAAGACTTTTCGACCACTTTGGTTAGTCAAAGTTCCGTTTGGAACACTCCAAACTTTGGTCAAACATGTGTTTCTATTATTTATTTTATACGTTGCAATCTTTCAAATTTGAATCTACTTTCGATATTCTCTTCTTACACACACAACATAATGAATCTATTCCATACATTTATACATATGTATGATTTCATATAACTTAAATCATATCCCTTGTAACGACGAGTGGAGACATATTATCGAGATAGGAGTGATTTCCTTACCTCGATGATTACCTCCACTCCCTTTTCCTTAAAACGACCTCACCAACGAGTTAGGGGTGATTCCCTTACCTAGGTGATCGTTACCAAAACGCTCTTTTAAAATGTCTTATTATGTAAACTCGATCATGTTTTATACCTAAATCATTTATCATTATTCAAAATACCTACTTATACCGATTTCAAAATACATTGTTTATCAAACGTACTTCTTATTCTACCATCCATTTTCACTCAAATCATATACACGAGATTCTTAATCATGTCTTTACCGTTTTACTACACGAATTTCCAAACCTTACGAAATGCTACCTATCAATTTAATCGGTCTAATGAATCTCTTGCCCATGAACTTCACATCTGATTTATTAACTGAAACACGTTCACATTATATCATCATACTAGAGACTTCCACTCTTAATCGAAATCAAGCTAACCTTTCTCAATTACTTATAAGACCTCATAGATGTTATATGATCGTTTTACCAAATACTCTTTCCAACATCAATAAATCATTTGTTAAAATTATTTTTAAATAATCACTAAGTTCTTTTACTAAATTTCTTTTCTAAGGGTCGACGTTTTCACAAGAACTTTCAAAGTTCAAAATTTCATGTTTTGATGCAAATGAAACAAACCCGTTATTTTCAAAAAAAAAAAAAAAAAAAAAAAAAACCCTTCTCTACAACGCTTAACTCGTCATCCAAATTTCAAAACACGTGGGCTAGAAGACTTCATGGGGACCGACAATTTTCAACATACGTGAACTCCCTTTTTTAAACAAAAGTAGCATTTCAATCATTACAAGATACGTTAAGCATAACCAATGAGTACTTTATGTTCCTTTACATATGCAAACTATATTCTACCCTTTTAAACCAAACTCAATCTAAATTTGATTCAATAAACTCAACGTTTCGTTTAAACAACTATACATGCATATCATCCTACATGTTTTTGTCACTATCTCACGACAACTCCACTTAAACCGTTCGTTTTACATACTCAATCTTTCGATCGTTTCCACATGTTTAAAATCGTTATATTCAGTTTATACTATTCACTCAATCTTTATTGTTCGTACCCACACTCATACATTATATATATTTATACTTACACCCACATGCGTATTTATACTTAAACTTATATTTATGCACATACTTTTCTTCGTACCCATGATTCATACATTCGCACCTATACGCGAGCGTAACCCGAGGGATTCCTTGCGTGGGCCCCACACATACTTAAACATGGACTTGCTTATATACTATATCCTTGTACGTGCACATTCCAAATTTTTATGTATACCCCGATTCATACACAACTAGTACAAGCTATGCGGATCATGCGACGATCAAAATAATCACGGGTGCACACGGGATTATAGTGATAGGCGTATGAGAACCATAGAGTGTACTACTGTGTATGGTAAGACACGGAACGTAACATGACCCCGAGTAACGAAACGGACGTAATGTGGTTAAAACACGGTGGATACGCCGCTGGTACTTCCTATATATAAGTGTTTTCACCATGTTATCAAACTTTCGTAAAACGTGCCATGAGAAATTCAGTGTGTTGCAGACCTTTTGGACCTAATACAACTTCACGCAACTCACAAACGCATTATATCCGATTATCCATGCCGAGACTTCATCCTTAACACACCACTTTCGTCTATCTAATACATATGCCATTCTTATACTTGCATTCGTTTATTAAGAGTCAATCGTTCAATTCCATATACGCAACTATACGTTTCCAATTATGTTTGGTACCTCAAATCAAGTTAGACAAACGAACTCCTTTACAAATTTATCTTGTCATTCTTCGAAATTTCTTACTTTTTACGTTTTGAAATTTTCAAGTCTCAGTTTTGAATAATCACCTTTTGCCAAAAACTCTTTAAGTCTTCCTCTTGAATAAATTTCGGGACGAAATTTCTTAAAGGAGGGGAGACTGTAACGCCTCAATTTTATAACTGTCCGTAATTAGTAGAGTTGTCGTATATTTCTATTTTCGAAAACTTGTATTTCTGGTAATCATATTAAAATTCGAATCGTGGTAAACCCGAGACTTTCATTATAATAAAAGTTTATTATTTTATTAGAATTATACACTATTTATTCATGTTGGCTTATGTTAAATCCGTCTATACGTAATATATATATATATATATATATATATATATATATATATATATATATATATATATAATTCTCGTAAACAACTCACAATTAATACGTGATTCTAAACAATCATATACGTGCAAACACTTGATTATTAAGCAACCTATATTTTTATTTTATTATTATACAAACTTCTTAACTTCATGTTATATTTGTAAATTAAACGTTAACATATAAGCTACATTATTATATTTAGTAAACATATATTAGTATTAGATGATATGCTTATAATATGCTAATAGTCTAAAAAATGCCCAAATTATGAAGGATGTAGCGGCCAAGAAATGGATCTGCAGCCAGCGATCCATATCATGTCATTGGGCTGACTTTGTGCTTTCGCTTTGAATTATTGCACACAAAAAAAAAATAACACTATGACTGTTTACAGCCCTGTTCGAACAGCCTTCATGGCTGCATTTAATTGCTTTTGTTTTAATATTAAAACCACCTAACCAATAATATTACTTTTGATTAAAATGCTTAGTCATTTGATTTATTAATATAACATAATTGTAGCTTTAATGGTCAAAAAAAAAGAAAGAAAGAAAGAATAAAGGCAGCAGCATTTTCGGCCAGACTAAACAACCAACTTTGAAAACTTTTTTTTTGTCTAAATACTTGATTACTTGAGATTTCAATGGTTAGTTAAATATTTATACTAACCAACATAATATAATAATATGCACCACTAACTTATATATTGGAATGATAAAGAAAATAATGAAGACAAGGCTGTTAACAGCAAGTCCGTTCTCAGCCCCTATGGTTGTTGGAATTGTTCTTTTTTTTAATTAGTTTAACCTCCAACAACCTATTAAATGGCAACCAACCTAACCTTAATTAATCCCTTATAAATACTCACTTAATCCCAGCCACTTTTCCACTTTACAAACTCTAATCTCACTCTCAAAACTCTCTCAAATTTCCTAAATTCGTAGCTGAAAGTGCAAGTTCGGACAGAAGCACTACCCTTCACGAAAATGAGCATAACTTCTTCATTTCTTGTCCGATTTACTTGATTCTTTTTCCTACTTGCTTGGATAATCATGGGGTTCGATTCCTAGACTTCTCCTTGGAGAAATCAGACCTGGAAATGCCCCGAAATCATCCATAAACTTTCTGTTTGTTTTTATGTTCATCAAAAACTTGTTTATACCTATGTAACTTGTGTTCAACACATCTCATACCTATGTCCTAATGCTTACAACTTATCCCATGGTTGGTTAAGCTTAAAAACAAGGTTGAGACATTTAAAATCAGAGGATTAAACCTCATAAACTTGGTGTTTTGTCTAGGGTTTCAACCCACAAATCATGTCAAACATAGCCTTTGATACATGAGTGATTAGGGAACAACTTGGGTTGTCCTACATACAATCCTCACGTGATTTGATGATTTCTCTATAGTTAGGTTGTTTATGTTATTGTGCAAATCCTAGTTCGTGACCCTCCTTGGTTGTTGTTACACCAAGTGAAGTGGTGAACATTCAAGGGGTTCCTAAATGGAAGCATGTCCTTCCTACCCCATACATGACATCTATGATAACACGAGGTGCCTAAATGAAGATTCTAATCTTCTACCTCCTACTTGAATTATTGGACTAAATAATATGTAGTACTTAACCTAGATATATATATACACTCATTCGAACCTTTGATGTTGAACTCATGTTTATATGTTAAAGTAGTAGAACATCACCTAAGACCTAAACCTTGTTGTTATTCTTATGGGTGTTCAATTCATGAAAACATTATCATAACCCTTGTGGTTACCAAGTGTCATACAAGTGTTAAGTGTTGAAGATGATTATTTTCACATATCTTACTTTTTATGTTGTTTTAAATACCGAATCTCGACTCTAAGCATACTTGAACTTTAACCCTACACATTCAATCTTCCAACCTCATCAACTCGTCAATAATTGGATAATTGGAAAGCATATGCAAACTTTGTGAGTATACTCGCATTTTTCCCCTTTTTACTTTTACCACTTTTGGGGTGTAACATGTTTACCTATTGAAACTTACACATGAACTTTTGTCTAAACACATGAACATTCCTATAACATGCTTGTATATGTGATGGCTTGATACTTTAAATTTGGGTGATTCTTATGTGTTGAACTTATCATTAACTTCGTACGAGCCAAACCGTGACATATGTAGCGCTATAGGATTAACGACCCGCCTCTACTGAAACTTTGGTTATGTCATGAGCAAGTTGCGTTTTCTTGGTTTGATATGTTAGACACATGCCATATTTAATGTTTATCTTGAATCGCATGCTTGCTATGAGGAATTGTTCACACTTTTATCTTATGCTATGTATGTACCAAACTTGTATACTCGCCTTTGCTTTTGCATTGAATTGTATTTTAAACATGTTACAGGTTGATGATGATGAAATGAAAGAGGTAGCACGATGCCTAGATACACACTTTAGACGTTAGGTTTAATAAGTTGTATCGAATTTTGGTTATGTTGGTTTGTTATTTTGATTAAACTTGTTGTTATTTGGGATCTTGTATTGATGACTACTTGAAGTTTGGAAATGAAATTTGAATAATTAAATTATTGTCACAAATAGCGTTATGATGTCTCGAGCAATCTTCACACTTCGTCTCATCCCGATGTTTCCGCCATTGGTTGGGGTGTGACATGAACGTTTCCGAGAAGCACAAGCCGAGGCAGTGAAAGAGGAAAACTTGAAAAAGGAAAGAATAGTCGGTCAGCTGAAGGATTTGGCAGATGGTAACAACGGGTTGAAGACTCGATTCGGAAGAATATGGGTCCCAAATTCCTGTGGAGTTAAGACGTTTCTACTCGATGAAGCTCATAAATCCCGTTATTCTATTCATCTGGGTGCAACCAAGATGTACAACGATCTGAAGCAAAACTATTGGTGGCCCGGAATGAAGAGGGGTGTAGTAAAGTATGTGGAGAAGTGCTTGACTTGTTTACAAGTCAAGGCGGAACACCAGAAACCATATGGAAAACTACAACCATTGGAAATCCCGGTTTGGAAATGGGAACATATCACCATGGACCTGTTGACCAAATTGCCTAGGACGAGCCAGGGATTCGATGCTATATGGGTGGTTGTGGATAGATTGACGAAGAGTGCTCATTTCATTCCTATACGCGAGACATATACTTCGGAAAAGATGTCTGAGGTATATACAAACGAAGTAGTGGCACGTCACGGAGTACCAGTATCCATTGTGTCGGACAGAGATACCCGGTTTACTTCAAACTTCTAGCGAGATTTCCAAGAACAGATGGGAACGAAACTTTTTATCAGCACCGCATAACATCCACAGACGGATGGGCAGAGTGAAAGAACAATACATACCTTGGAGGATATGTTACGAGTGTGTATCATCGACTTCGGGGGAAGTTGGGATGTTTATCTACCGTTGGCCGAATTTTCATATAATAATAGTTACACGCAAGCATCGGTATGGCTCTGTACGAGATGCTATATGGTAGGAAATGTAGAACCCCGGTGTTGTCACACCCCCAAAATCCACCATGCGGAGTATCACCGTTTGGAGGCGTGCCATGACCAGGATCGAGCCACCAATCATATTGAACAATGTAATTAAGTAAATAAAACCAACCACAATACAATTGGTGACCAAAGCTAGTTAACTAAGTTCAAATTAAACAGCGGAAGCATTAAAGGGTAAAACCCAAAACATAAGTCCATAGTTCATAAGTTAAAGTCCAAAGCGTAAGTTTAATAAGTTCATAAGGATTTAAATATTAAGCACAGAACATAACAGTCCGTATCCCACAACGACTCCTTCCTCGTGCAAGCTTTATAAGCATCTAGCAACCTGTAAGACATGTAACAACGAGTCAACAACAAAGTTGAGTGAGTTCACGATTGGTTGATTAGTTTTAAGTTGTTTCTGAAACGTGGTTTGTCTTTCGTTGGCGTAATTACCGTGGGGGTTACCCCGTAGTTGAAAGTATGATTAACCAGTTCATTCTTTATTACCCAAACCATATCCATGATCAGTGGGGGCTTCCCCATGTGAACCACTAGACCGTACCATATCGACTACTAACGCAAATAAGTTGTGCCCTACATCAGTGTCTATCATCACTGACAGTTTGCCATAGTCCATTAGTACACGCCCGTCCGACTGGCAGGTGTGAGGTTTGTTAAACCTAATATCGCTATTAACTAATGACTCGCTCGCCACTGGCCTCGGCGATTAAGTCGATATAAATTGAGGGACTTCATGATAGAGTTTTGTCTAGTAAGTTTTAAGGTTGTTGTCCTACCCAAGGAGGACGAACGTACGTATTCTACCCAAGGAGAATACGCAGGATTAATATTGGCATCCTACCCAAGGAGGATGGCCGTACATATCCTACCCAAGGAGGATATGCAGATTCCGTTTTAATTCTCTAACCCATTCCCAACCACTGGGAATCCCATGCCTTAGAAAGTGTGTGAACTCGCCTTGGTTTGCTCGGTTAGATTAATTACTCAACTAAATCAGGAAATTAAGCACGTCCTAATAAGGAACAGATAACAATCAGTTTCTCATGCATAACACGTATCCTACGTACGGTTTATTTACTCATTACTTCTACCACATACCACACAATTCAACTGTCAAGTTATATCGCTAAGTCACATTATTTTACCCTAAAATAATTTAACTATCTCACAAATAAACAAGTATCCACACAAGTGTTCTAATATAAGATATATATATATATATATATATATATATATATATATATATATATATATTCTAAATATATATTTATCAAATTTTATTTACGAAGATCTACCTCCGGCACTTGGTATTTTGTAATAAATATCATGGCGAAGTTTATTTTGAAAACAAGGTTAAAAATACGTTTGTAAACACTTGCTAGAAAAATATTTTCTAAGTGGTGAAATTTTAGAAAAATTTCGCCAGATTTTCTTTTGTAAATGGAGGTGTCCATGCTTACTAGCATATCATTTTCTTTTCAAAAATTCATTCAAACGAATTCTCATTCAACAATATACAACCTCTACTTACCAAACTTGTCAAAAAACAAGCATAAACTATAAACTCATGAACTTGAAAATTTATAAAAATATGTAGTAACTTACTAGTGTCCTTAGTAAGTCTTGTTACCCTTTAAAATGTGATTAGTTCTTTAAAAACTTTATTTTTAAAGAGTTTGTGTGTTTACAACTTCCAATCTTATTTTCTAAAAATATTTCTTCATGAAATTTTCTTGTCATACTAGTGTTTCTACACTTGTTTATCCACCAAAAATGTGATTAGTTTATGTAAGATCCAAGTTTTAATGAAACTTATATTTTTCACTTGGTTCTTTCGAAAGACCACTCATAGATCTTTAGATCTACATAATTATAATCTACTTTGATCTTTATTTTTCAAGAAAATATTCATTCATTCAAGTTCATAGTTTATGTGTGGATGATTCCATCATCCTACAACATTTTTACTTTCTCATCTTGCTAGATCATGTTTTCAATCATGATCTAGCAAGACCATATGATGATCCATATCTACAACATGAGTAAACAATAATCAACAAGCATATCAACACTAGACAACATGATTCCTTCATAACTTTAGCTTATGTTCATGTTTCAAGTTCAAGTTTCTTAGTGTTCTTTAAGTTTATCATCGAGTAACCTACTTTAGCCACTTAAACAACATGTAAAATGCAAGGATCTAAGTTCTTACCACTAGTTCAAGACTAGGGAAGTTCAAGTGAAGAAAAGTGGTGGATAAAAGAAGATAAAAGAGGTCCTTCAAGATCCAAAAGCTCCAAGCTTCTTTGTATGAACTTTAACACTCTTGTATGGTCTTGTAATGGTTGAAGGAGATCGAATGATGGTGATGGTGGGTGTGATGGGTTTCGGCCGAGAATGGGAGCAAGGAGAGGGAAGGAGAAGTGTGTGGTAGTGGGTGTGAGATAATGAGGTCAAGATCACAAGGTTACTTCTTATAACCATATTCTTACACTAACCTTTGTGTAATATGTTTCATTAGGGCCAACACAATCAATTAAACAATTCAAAAAAAAAAAAAAAAAATCATGGGGTGTCCTTCTTGTCTCCTAACCGGTTTGGGGGGGGGGGTTGGTCTAGTTGGGTTTCAATAGTTTAGTTACTAATCTAGTTAGAAATCAAGTGTTTAGTTAGTGCATTATGGTGTGTTATTAAATATATAGTGTGTTAGGGTGTTCGGGGACCCTAACTAGCTCAAAAAAATAAAAACAATGTGTTTGACAATATTTTTGTGTTCCGGGTAAAGTCTGGTTGTTCGGTTCGGTGTTGTTCTGTTAAAGTGCTTAATAATCCGTAACGTGTCCTATATATATATATTTTTTAAAAATTTTAATTTTCAACACTCATGAAAGCATAACGGACTATTTAGTAACTTTTCTGTACACTACTAGTATGTTAACAAGCAGATGTAAGTATAACACATAAATCAGAGAGCAGTTAAATGATTCAGCACAGAAATCAAGCACTTTAATTATCATTAATAAATTGTACGGATACATGGAATTATGAGGGTTATCACAGGTGTGTTGGGGGTGAAGTGGGTCTGCATGAACTGGCCCATAAAGATGTAGTTCAAGCCACTAATGAGAAGATTGACGTAGTACGAGCTCATTTGAAAGCGGCCCAAGATAGACAAAAGTCTTATGCCGACAAAAGACGGAAACCGATTGAATTTCAGGTGGGTGACATGGTTATGCTAAAGGTTTCCCCATGGAAGGGCGTTATCCGATTTAGAAAGAGAGGGAAACTAAGCCCGAGGTTTATCGGGCCATTTAAAATCATCGAACGAGTGGGTATCGCCTTGAGTTACCAGACGAATTGAGCGGAATTCATGGCACGTTTCATGTGTCACAACTCTGAAAGTATTTAGCGGAGGAAACGACTTATATCCATTACGATGATATCGAGGTGGACAATAGCTTTAATTATGCGGTGAGGCCAATTGAGATTCTAGATCGGAAGGTTAAAGATTTACGGAATAAGAAAATTCATCAAGTTAAGATCAAATGGGAGCATAGAAACGATTCGGACACTACGTGGGAGTCCGAAGAAAAAATGCGGCGTCTCTACCGAACATTATTTGGTACGTATTTTCCGGTTTCGAGGACGAAACCCTTTTTAAGGGGGGCGGACTTGTAACACCCCGAAAATGTAAATCTTTTATTCTAATAAAATGTCGGTAAATAAATAAGTGAACTAACTAGGATTAAAAAAAATAACCTAGTTAGATAAAAGTCTTGTAGTGACTTATAAGCGGGTTAAAAACACTAAAATATAAATCAAATGATAGTAGAGGGACTAAAAGTGTTTAAATTGAAAATTATTATAAAAAACATAAATAAACATAAAACACACACACTTGTGTGTGCTGGCTCGATCAAAACACATAGGGGCGACCAAGGTTCTTTCAAAACCCTAGTTCATGCTAAATCCCACAAATTGAAGATCAAATTCGTTCCCAAATCAAAATCCAAACATAGAATAGTGATCTCCACTACGAGGGGGTCATAAGGTATGTAAATTTCATAGAAAAGCCTTGTCTAAATTTCTGGATATGCCTAAGAAATTCAAAAATCATATTGCATGAATGTTGTTTTGGATGAGATAGAAATGATATTGTGTCTAGGAGTAAAACCCAAGTCAATCACTTGTTGAAATTAGGCCTAATTCTTGTGAATTCATGATCACTATTGAAGGTGATAAGTGGGTTTTTGTAGGAACATGTTAAACACTAGAAATTGATAGTTGTTCTAGTGTAATTTGAATTCTAGTAAGTAAATTGATGCGAATATTAATATGAACATGTTTAGTTGATGTTAATATCAGCTAAATAACTGTCATACACCGATATTTCCACGTATTACCGGTGGGCCCGGTGGGGAGTACCGTGACGTAGTTGATATCATCATAGTCAAAAAATCACAGTTCAATGCACAGCGGAAGTCAAAAGTAAAAATATTACAAACCGATTCGAAAGTAACATTAAATATTACACAACGGTTGCAAAGTGGATCCACAGGCGGATCTAAAAATAAAAGAAATATGTTCAATAGACTTAAAGTGATAAAAGCTTGCAAGACTCTTTATTTAATCACTCAGGAGTTCCAGCTCATTACACTTAGTACCTGCACTTAACCTTTTTGAAAAATACGTCAGTTTTCACTGGTAAATACAATTAACTGACTCTTTTTGAAAAGTGTTTATAAAATTTGATTTAAATGCACAAGGCACAAAATTCTTTTATAACTTGGGCAACTATTTAAATATTCTTGTATACAGTTTTACATGTTTGTCGTCCATTTAGTAGCCCGGGTTAGAAGTATCGGGTTAAAGGTTAATTAAGACACCACAAGTATATGCCCACAAGAGATGCGAGATACCGTTTATACATACGCAATTGTCAGGTGTATGCCTACACCCCGTGCTTAAGTCGTGGCCATTTAATAAATGAGCCGAGGATATCCAGGACATGGTCATTAACCCCCCAAAGGCATTGCATCAAACAAAACAGATTAAAATGGGTTATGCATCTTTTTAATCACAATCCGATTGTACGATTTCATACCCGACCAAGCGGTATTATTATAATACCGTATCCCAAGCCCGTATAACGGAAATTAAGCTAAAAGTATTTACCTGAGCAAAATATAATTTTTATCCCAGCCTTATAACAATCAGCAAGTGCAAATAGCTTTTACTGGGCTCCTAAATCTAGAACGAAGGTTTTAATAACCTATTAGATTCCTAACAGGTCTTACTTAAGTTTAAACTTAGACCGATTAGTTTTAAAGAAAGGTTTACGGTTCAAAACGCAAGATTAAGCGAAGACCGGATTAGAGTGTGATTTAGACCCGAAAAGTATGAAGACTTGTATAATATGGGTAAACTAAACACATTCTGGATTTTGAAGCAAAAACGTTAAGGTTTGACCCGTTTCGGTTAATTTATGCAAACTAGTTGCATAAACCATAACGAACGCGAAAAATGCATAACGGGTAACGAAATGAGTCATGAACAAGTTCAACATGTTAATATGCTTTTAATATGTTGTGATATCAGTAGGATATCTTCCATTATGCCCAAAACGGATTTAAAATCAATTTAAGCCCCGTAGGGGTATTTTGGTCATTTTAAAGATTATAAAAGAGGTTAAATAGTAATCTAAGGTTCTGGTCTAAAATGATCAGTAAAAATATTTATTTTGGTAAGTTGTATCAGTAAGATATCATACATATGTGAAATTTATCATTTATGCCAAACTATGCATCGTAGGGACATTTTGGTCATTTCACATAAGCTTTAAGGGTCAAATTTGGAAGTCTGACTTCAAAACTTTTACTTTAATATTAAAGTATAAAAATTTATTCATAACACCAGTAGGTAACAAGCCTTAGGTGCCAAATATGGTTTTAAACCATACTATACGCCTAAATCGCAAAAAGTCGGTATTTGACGATATTCGAGTTGATTAAGGAAATCTGAGATTTTGATCAGCCTTTACTATTTAAAATAATTTATTTAATATATAAAATCAGTAGAAAAAGGTTTGATATGTAAAGGATGTGTAAAACTCATTTTATTAGCGAAAATGGCATTATCGTCAATTACCGAGTCTATGCGAGAACTCTATGTTATGATCAGTTTAAAATTTAATAAAAATTTCCAAAAATCCCTAAATATTATTTTAGATTAGTGGGTAGAAAGTTTGTTATCAAAATTTGGGTTGAAATAGGTTTTATGCCGAAAATACCGTTTAATTAACAAAAAGCTTTTAATTTAGGATATCGAGCATAACTCCTAATTTAGACCACAATCTGATGTCAAATTTTTAGGACATGCTTATAAATCAGTAATAAAGGTTTTGTCCTCTCACATTTTCAAAAATCTCATTTTTTATATCAAAAGGGCATAATGGTCAACAATTAAGCAATTAACGGAAACATGCATATGAATCAGATTTAATAGGAACCATATAGTATAATCTCAGAGGGTTATACTAACATGAAATATGGTCCCAAAGGAATCCTAAGGCATAACTAAACTAAGCTATCGGGTCATAACTGAAAGTCAAAGCAAAAGTCTACTTTTGCGACTTTCGGTTCCGAAC
The DNA here is from genome assembly GCF_002127325.2 of Helianthus annuus. NCBI lineage: Eukaryota > Viridiplantae > Streptophyta > Magnoliopsida > Asterales > Asteraceae > Helianthus > Helianthus annuus. The sequence goes on along the minus strand of NC_035435.2, from coordinate 172,235,741 downwards.
CGAGCCTAAACTCAGAATTGTCGAGTTGAACATGCCTAGACATGTTCAATTAATATTTACCAAGTTATTAAAGTGACAAAACTGATTTTATTGCCTTTACATCATTAGTTATGAATTTTATTTAAAAACCGACTCGTTTGACTTTTATTTTAATTACTTTGACCCGACAATTTACTAAGCAAACATGGTAATTAGGAGGTGCTCCTTTTTGAGGGTTTAATACCTACCTAATAACGATCACGTAGTCATGTTCGTTGCGAACCATGGCTTGATCGCTTAAAAGTCAAAGCGTTTATCGCGAACGCTTGTTTTTTCGGCTTTAAGAGCCAAACAACTTAACTAAGCACGAAAGGAACACTTACGAGTGGTCCTTAGGACTGAAGGAGGTTCCCAAGTTGGTCAGGATCCTCTTAAAATCGGGGAGCAAGAGCAGATTGGAATGAAGTGTGAAATGAGGGCAAAACAAGTGGGTATTTATAGGATTTCGAGAACCGTTAGGATCGTTTCTCGTAACCCGTGCATTGATCAAGACCCTACATGTGTTACCCATTGTATTTCAATACTATGGGTGCCTAAAACAAGCCCATAGAATGAAGAAACCAAGTGCAAAAACTAGAAACCAGCTGCTGATTTGAGAAAACTGATTTTCTACAGAACCGGGGGCTCTCGCGCCCCACGTACGAGCTAGGTCCGGCCTACGCGGCCCGCGACCGATAGCAGTTCAGCAACAATTGTTTCAGATTTACAGAAATGGTCCCTGCAAGTGTTTAATGCCATTTTTGACACGTTTAAGGCCCGGTAACCTCATTTCAAAGCTCTAAAATGAAGTTAAAGTATAGGGAACAGGAAACATGCTCAAAAACATCTCGGATGTCGGTTCGTTTGGCCGTACGGTTGCGTTGTTCGGCTAATTACGACGAAACACGAACGGACACGAAAAACGATCCAAATTACGCGACGAATGGAATTTTATCATGCCAATTACTAAAATAAAATATTTTAATAATTACATAAATTTTTGGATGTCCGGATATATTCAGAACGTAAGATATGCGCGAAAATGCAAACTTATGCACTTTTTGATGCTTTTAGTCTCTGTTGATCAAATAAGTTTATTTTTGAGCACCAAACACCTCAAATCCTATTTCTAAGCTATGTAAGCGATATTTAGGGCATGTTTAACTTATGACCATGTTTCGGAATGTTCGTTACCATTCGATTTAGTATACTTTTGCAGTTTGACGCAAATAGTCCTTTGATCGCACAAAGTAGCGCGAAATGTCGTTTAACAACATCCAAGTCTTCCGTGGCCCATAATAGGTATTCCCAAGCATGTGTTTAAATATTACCACGCTCCCGTTTGCTTAAATGGTCACCAAAAGGCGTAGATTCAAAAGATGACGCTTTTGGTCCCTCTAATGCGCAAACTTGCGCATATCATCGTTTAATAGTATCGAAGCCTTATCTAATCCATATTAGGCATTCTCGAGAGTATGATTAAACATAACGATACTTTGGGTTCGTAAAAAGGTCATTCAGAGGTATAATTAAACATATTGACGCTTTTAACCCCTTAAACTTGCAAAGTTGCGCGTAACGTCACTTATAGGCATAAAAGCCTTAGATGGCCAATATTTGGCATCCCTGAGAGTATAATCAACCATCATGAAGCTCTTGGTTTGTTAAAAGGTCACTCACATGTAAGAATTAACATGTTGACGCTTTTAACCCTTCATTGCGCAAACTTTCAATTAATTACGCAAACGGCTACTCTTGATGAACAAGTGGCTCATATGTGAATAGGAACACCATGTAACGGCATTCGAAGGCTTATATTAAGCACGTTGACACTTTTAGTCCTTTCGCATTCAAAGTTTTTGATTTTTCTCAAAAATAGTCCCTCAAATTCCACGTTTGACTTTATTAAGGTTTAGTACACGTGTCAACATAACATTGGACGTGATTTTATGAGGTGTTACAATAACAAGCCATGAACTTGATTATAAATTTTGAGAAATTGTGCCCTTAAAGTGTTTGTGAAAATGCCTAAAAGAACGCTTAAAATTAGAAATCTGAGCTAAAACGCATGTTTGTAGAATTAAGGCGAACTATTCGTTATATGTTAAGCAAAAGAGTTCTAAACGGATTTTGTTTGAACTCTATAGGAAAGGAAACCGGAGCGTCAAGTGGACAAGCCGGTGGCGACATGCGTTTGAAAGTATGTAACTTGTTATGTTACAATATGTAAATTAGATATTTTAATTGTTCATAGCCGTGTTTTATTATAAAGGTTGGTACTAGTTGAAGTGACATTGTTCACAATTTGATTGAATGAGTTGAAAATAGATTAGGAAGCATTTGGTAGTCATTAGAAATGGAAGATTCCGTAAATGAGCCAAACGGGTCGAATAATTGGTTAGTAGTAGTAAAATTGTGTTTTGAATAACATTAGGCAAAAACGGATCACAAGAGCGTGAAGCCATAAGTTTGGTAATGAAACGCCAGTGGTCGTAGGCCCCGAAAGTTGGGGTAAATACGCCTTGCAGCCATAAATTTGTTACTAGTTAAATTAGTACAAAAAACTATACGGGTCAAATGAATACATTGTGCATTTATTGGTTTCCAGCTGTACATTCTATTTTTGACTGAATGGTTAAGATAGATGCGTCAGTAATTCTATTACAGACGTATAGGAAAAAGAATCACTTAAAACGGACTATCGGATTGAAAGTTATGAACAATTGAAGTTGGATTTGTGCTAAAACTTAGAGCTGGGAATTTGCAGCTCAAAACAAGAAACAGTCTGTGAAAAATAGGGTGTCGTGCTACGCGACACCAAATTAGCAACATCGTCGCGCGACGCGACGGCAGTGGCGGGCCGTGAAGGCTAAGCCGGTATCCGTCGCGGGGTGCGACAGCCCCAATTCGTAGCATTTGGTTTGTTTTTCATTGTTTAAGCCTTAGAACTTGTATATACTTGATTTTAAGATGTCAAAACTAACAATTGATGTGGTTTTGACCATAGGTGATGATGGACTTAATCCGGATGGCGATCAAGCATCTTTTCAAGCACCAAACACAATCTTTTGAAGCTTCCGCGATTAGTTAACTTTGTTTAAGACAATGTTTATGTTGTTGACACTTAAATACTTGTTTTGGGTTGTTAAGCTAGTAGTAGTTATCTAAAATATTAACTCTATGAAAAATTTCCTTATGAATGATATGTTAATCGAAGTTTTTGGTATAAAAATGCCTAGTTTATATTAAATTCTTATAAAAACGAGAAGAATGTTACAAGTTGGTAATCAGAGCTCAAGGTTGTCAACAAAGTGTTCGGTTCAAGCTTGATCGATCGTCCGGTAAGGATTAATTATTTATTTTAGTAGATCTTATCCTATGTAAGAAAAAGAGATGTGAATTAATGTGCACGGGAAGAGCGTGTTAACACACTCAAACCTGAAAAGTGCACTAAATGAGAACGGTCAAAGCAAGTTACGAACTTGGCTAAACCGAAGCAAATAAAGTTATGTTATAAATGTTTAATAATTGATGTAAACATTTCAGTTTCAAGACGACGGAAAGGAATGACAATGAACCGGTGCCGACAAGCACCGAACAAAGGAAAGAGATAATTGCCGAAGAAATGGGGAAGGCAATTGAAGGTAGTCTATCCGGTTTTATAGAAAAAATTCAAAATACAGTGCTATTGTTAGTCGAAGAACGAGTTAAAAGGTTGGAAGACAATGTCAACCTTATGAAAGAAAAATCAGGAGAACATAAAGGATGTTCATATAAGGAGTTTATGGCATGTAAACCGCCAATTTACAACGGGGAGGTCGATTCGATAATATGCCAAAGATGGCTAAGTGATGTCGAAGGGGTGTTTGAAAGGACCCACTGTGACGTAAGCGATTTTGTAGCTTACGGAACGGGTCAATTGAGGGGTCAAGCCAAGGACTGGTGGGATAACAAAAAGAAAGAGATTGGAGCCGAAGCAGCAAGGGTCATGACATGGGACGAGTTTAAGGTACCATTCCTTAAACATCACAGCCCCAAGGCGGTCATCAACAGAATCAAAGAGGAGTTCATCCAGTTGAGGCAAAAGGGTGAAACAATTGATAAAATCACGGGCATTTTTATGGATAAGCTGAGGTTCTGCGATGAGTTAGTGACTACTGAAGAGCAGAAGATATATTATTATTACAATATGCTGAGCGCTGAATTCCGGGAGTTTATGACTCCCTCAAAGTATGAAACCCTCACGGATATCATTAACACCGTCCAAGAGTGGGAGATCGAGTTGAAGAAACAGATTGAGAGGGGCGAACGAAGGGCGCGAGATGTGAATTCAAGCTCTGCAAAGAAGGCGAAAACATCAGAATCGACGCGAAAGACGGATGTGAAAGGCGGGTCGCCAAGTTGTAAAGTTTGCGAAAAATGGCACAAGGGCGAGTGTCGTTTCAAAGATAAACCATGTCCCATATGCGGGAAAACGGGGCACACGACATCCCTATGTCCGGGTAAAGTCTCAGTCTGTTACAAATGCTATCAACCCGGTCACAAAAAGTCTGAATGCCCGGACTTAGTTGGAAAGAAAGACACTAAAGAATCTCCAATAGAAGCTCCAAAGGCGAAGGCCAGGTCCTTCAAAGTAACAGCGGCTGAAGCGAAAACAGAACCCGATGTGGTCTCAGGTATATTCGCAATAAACTCGATTCCCGCATGTGTATTATTTGATACGGGTGCGAGTAAATCCTTTATTTCACATGGATTTATTTGACATTCTTCATTTGTATTGACGAAATTATCTGTGCCCTTAGAAGTTGAAATAGGGGACAACAAAAGTTTCATAGTTTGCGATGTTTATCAAGGCTGTAAATTGAGCATCGATGACGAGGAGTATTTGATAGATCTAATCCCGATGTCGATGGGAGAGTTTCAAGTAGTTGTTGGGATGGATTGGCTATCTCGACACCACGCAAAGGTCGTGTGTTTCTGTAAGGAGATAAAGCTAACATCTCCGAGCGGAAAACACGTTTCAATCTATGGCGAGAAAGGAGGCAATCCTATAATATGTTCGATGTTGAAAGCCCACAAGCTCATGAAGCATGGATGTAGAGCGTTTATGATATACGCAAATGAGCCCGAGAAAGAATCACTGAAGATTGGAGACGTACCGGTGGTACGTGACTTCGAAGATGTGTTTCCGGAAGATTTACCGGGGATACCGCCAGAACGGGAGGTAGAGTTCGGAATCGAATTGGTTCCGGGCGCGAAACCCGTAGCTAAAGCGCCGTACCGACTCGCGCCGTCAGAATTACAATAATCAATGTCGCAAATTCAAGACTTGCTCGATAAAGGATTTATAAGGCCGAGCGTGTCTCCAGGTGAAAACTGAAGCACCTTGTCACGCGGCCGGCTTCTTCATCATCGTGGCGTAGCGCGACGAGACCCAAAACTGGGTTTTTCTCATTTTTTGTGTTGGATTTCGTCGTACGCATTTGGGGTTCCGATTATGACTTGTTACAGAGCCTTTTTTAGGGGTGTTACAATTAGTCCAAACGTTATGTGTTGCATTAACCATATGAAAACATGTTTTTCGACGTATCGGATTGAACTCAATGTAACCTGCATAAGCATTGCAATTGGATCTAAACGTAAAGTAAATCAAATTCATATTGTAAAATCATAATGTATTATATTTGACCCGTCTCATCCATAGAAAACGTAACGGGTATGAAGGAAAAACTGACACGTGTAATCAAAAGAGATTAATTAGAGTTTTTGAAAAAAGGAAAAAAAGAAACTACAATTTGACTCCACTCGGTTCGAAACAAAATTTACGAAACATACATAAAATAAGCACTAAAACATATTACATTTGACCTGACTCATTTCCCAAAAAAGTTTATGTCAAAACGTAAAACAACTCTAATTTATAAACATACATAAAAATAGGGGAATTGGCCTGTAATAATCCCAACTAGACGTCATTGGTCATTGCCACTCCCACCTTTGAATATTCCCCATGCCAGTCCCACCTTTTACTTATTTTTCCTCCACCGGTCCTCGTTTAAAAAAACTTAACGGAGTTAAGTTTGTTTTTTTTTTCTGAATTACAAGCTTACGTTTTAGGGATTTTGATCAGAACGCGGATACGAGTCGAATAATGTAAAACTTACCTTAAAATTGTGCTACAAACGATGAAAACGGTGTAATTCGGGAAAAAACTTAACGGTTAACTCCGTTAAGTATTTTTAACTGAGGACCGGTGGAGGAAAAATAGGTGAAAGGTGGGACTGGCATGGGAAATATTCAAAGGTAGGACTAGCAATGGCCAATGACGTTTAGTTGGGATTATACAGGCAAATTCCCCTAAAAAATATGTACGTAAAAATGGTTTCTTTAAACGAAAACGTATTATATTTGACCTGAATCGTTTTATAAAATGTTTATATCGAAACATAGAGCAAATCATATCTATATCTACACGTACATAAAATATGCACGTAAAAAATTAGTTTTGAAGTAAAGGAAGTATAGGGGTAAACCGAAACAAAATATTAGTAAACCATTTAATAAGTTAAAAATGTTCTTAAAACCGTGCCAAGTAGCACAATGCCACACCGGTAGTGACCCTCAACATCGAAAAAGCTCGTAAAAATAAAATAGAAAAAAAATACACCGAACGAAAAGCAGGCGTAAAATCGTTGAACCACGCACACCCGTTACAGTGTGTTAATGCGAATAAATTAGATAGAAACGTAGAAAACAATAACTAAGTCGATTTAGGACCAGCCCGTTGCGCCAATCTTGTCAAACAGGGAAATAGGGAGACGTTGCGACGGGCCTGTCCAATGTGAAAAAAATAGAGCAAAATACGTTGAACATCACACGCACGTTGCGACGTGTTAACTCGCAAAATTTAGAATGAAACATAAAATAAAAAGCTTGCGAAAGATAAAAGTATTGGGGACCAAAGTGGTAAATAAAAAAGTGTGGGGCTAAATTACAAAAGATGAAAAATTTTGGTTTAAAAGTAAAAAAAACTAAAAGAGGTTAAAACACAAAATATGAAAATCTTTGGGTTAAAAGTGAAAAAAAAAACTTTTTTTTTTAAAATTCCAATGCTTGGGGTACAACATCACAATGCAACAAAATGTTGCTAATTTGTAGTATGGAAATTTTTGATTACTTAATAAATAAAATATTATATAAATGCTTTAATTTAATATACCTATTAAATAAATGTCGGGTCCCGAGGGCTAGGTCGGTCGGGCTCGATAGGTGTTTTTTGAACGGCAAAGAATCTCATGTGTAAACCGATCCTGCTCGGGGCTATGTCCAAGGTCGACTTCTCGACCACCATGTGACCGTGCCCCTCGATGCGCGGGAATCAGATGGAATCTGTAAACCCTCGCGTCGTGTCAGGTTTGAACCCGAGATTAAAGCCCCGCTTCGTCTCTTCACCCAGATGTCACTTGAAAATGACCGAAGCGAAAATCAAACCTACATTTCCACTAAGGAGGGCAGACCAATTTACCACTAGACCAAGTTCTCAGGGATAGGTGTTTGTAACGCCCGTCTGGTTTTATTAATATTTTAATAAAAGATACAAATTTTTATGCTAAAATGTGTCTTTACAAAACTTGTTATACCAACATTCCCAAATGATTACAACATTTCAAAAACAATTTATAAGTGTTTACATAATTCACTTATATAAACACAAATCAAGATTTGACGCGGAAGCTTCATTTAACGTGTGTTCGGTTCTTGCTCGCCGCTTGATCTTCATCCGGATTAGGTCCATCTTCACCTACGGTCAAAACCATGTAAATAATTAGTTTTGACACTTTAATAATCGAGTATAAACAAGTTCCGTGCTTAACGTAACAAAACAAGAAATTATTTTTGTTTTGTTTTCAGCCCCTTCACCCGACCGTGTCAAAAAGTCACCCGGCCGTGTCAGTTAACATATATTTTTCACAGCCCAGCCACCCGGCCGTGTCAAAAAGTCACCCGCCCGTGTCAACTCTGCACGTCTATTTTTCATTAGTTCTTACCGAAACGGACATAACTCTCTCGTTTTTAATCCGTTTTACACGATTCTTTTTCCTACGCGTCTGTAATTTAATTCTCCATCATATGGAGTTAAAATCCGACATCCGGATTAACAAAAATTTAAGACTTTTAAATCTTTGGCTTATTACCCTTTTTACCAAATTTTGACCCGTTCGTGATTTTATCAAACAAACATTCCTATTTGATCTTTAAACCCATGAACTTCATAATTTCAATATCTCCTATTATATTAGGCTCAAAATCACGGGTTTGTATACCTTCTTTAACCCGTTTTGACTTAGAAGCTTATTTTGACCCGTTAAGGGTATTTAAGCACTTTTACCGCATAATTCATACCCATTCACTTCTAGCATTGTACTTCCATATTATTTATCAATTTATCTTCCACCACAACTATATGTGTGGAGGATTTAATGTGGAGATCTATTTATTCCGAGTTTTACCCCTCGGATTATCATTTTACGGCAAAGACTCATATAGAGTCATTTGACCCAAAGATTCACATATTTCACTTTTTATACTTAATACAAGTATCTATTTGGTTGCAAAACTCATTTCTAAGCAACCTTTAGGGATCGTTTGCTTAATTTCACTCATAAGGGCATTTTGGTCACTTTTACCCCTCCTATTACGACGAATGACCTTTAAAGCCATGTTCGACCAAAATCTCACTTTTAAAACTATAATCTTGTTTAGAAACCATTATATTTCTAAAATACCATAATCATGACCCAATTTATTCGGTTTACCTTAATGATAACCGAATATCTATATTTTATCCTTGTCTAACACTTATAGAACCTCAAGTTCTACATGACGAGTTGAATCATTATACAAACCTGGCTCGGATCAATATATTGACCCGTTTCGATACCTTGCCTTAGTAGCCGCTAAGTAATAGCGATGTCAACATTCAATCGATATTTATTCCTGTAATCATACAACTCGATAAACCATTAGTCGATATTGTCAAAGGGTGATATTTTCACCTTTTGACCCGTTTGGTCTAAATGACCGTTTACTTTTGCGAGATGGATTTATCATCATCTCGTCTACATGACTTGTACCGGTTTACACCGTACGGTCAATTTTCCTTATAAATCTATTTCTTGATCATTTTGACCCCTTTATATCTTACACCATACAGTGTCCTTCAAAACTAACGGTTATCGTCAACTAGTGACCACCTTACCGTTTAACCCTTATTAATTGTATTGATTTACCTTACAAGATAATCATTTAGAACTCGTTATTTATTAGTCATTGCATGACTAAATGATCTTATTAGCTCTTTTTAATCATTCAACATGGTTTATCATTAATGTCTTTTGTTCCGAACCGCACATGACGGGTCAAAACATCATAAGTCAAATATGACTTTTGATTATTCATAATCTATAAAACCAATAGTTGTTAATAAAAGGTGTAAGCTTTAACTTACCTAGTATCCGGATTATGCTCTTTTCCGCGTATACGATCCGTTTGACCCGCTTCTTTCCCCAAGCCTCCATCTAGCTTGTCAAGAGTCAAACTAGCATCATAATTCGTAAGATGGTTAGATTAGTCATCATTATTATGACTAGTTCATCTTACGGACTTTATGTCGAAACTTCTATTCGACTTCATCATAGGTTAGTTCGACTTTCTAAAGTCAACTACCTTTAATCATATAATATGCACGATTAAGGCAAATCAACATTATGATTAGAACCCGTTTTATCCCATATCTCATGTGATTAGTCAAGCTTGCCAATTACGCGTTTCACTTGAATTTCACCACTTTACTTCTCATTTAGGCATTTTAACAAACACCTAATGGGCATTCTTTTATAGAATTTAACAATCAAACTTATGGCTACCTATCTTGCCAATTTCAACATCTTTTACTAGAAGATCATCAAATTCATGGTTAAATGTCAAGATTAACTTCATAAAGTTTAAATAACACTAGTTTGACAATCATGGTTCTAGTGTTCATCATGTTTCTACAAAACCCATTTAAACACCCATAATGGATGATCATGAACTTTATAATTTCAACACTAATTCAACTAGTTATTGACTAGGGTTTACTCCTAGACATGATTTCATCCTAAATTCATCCAAACTTTAATCATACAAGCCAAATTTTCGATTTCATATGTTCACCAAGAATTCAAGATGGAACGAAATGATAAAATTTGGCATACCATATGATCCCTTCATCGAGGTGATCATGAATTCGTGCTTGGATTTCGATTTAGGTTGGATTTACCCCTTCAATTTGTTGATTTTATGCTTGTTAGGGTTTGAGCTTGAGAGCCCTTCTTGGCTCCTGTGTTTTGTACGACCAGAACACACACAAAGGTGTGTGTTTTGGTGTTTTTAGTTTTAATTAATAAAAGCTCATTTTCTCATCTTAACCATTTTAGTCCCTCTACTTTACCCAGGTTTATAAAGGTTACTACATCAAGTTCCCTCTTTATTTTAAAACACTAGACTAACTAGGTTGATATTCCTAGTTATTTAGTAGGTTATGGGAGTTATAACCTGTTTTATTTTAAGTCCCGTTAACTCGGACTTCTTATAAACTTACTCCCTTAAAAGCTTTTATTCACGTTGTATTTAATATTAGGATTATTCCTTTAAATCCTAATATTTTCGGGTTAAATTTTACCACTAACGGTATTTCACCCGTCTTTCAGTATTAACGGAGTTTGATTACTAATCCCATTTTCGGGGTGTTACAGTGTTACGTTCATATTATGGATTATATCAAATTCAATAACATGTGTAAGAGCATTCACAATGATTTCCTTTTCCCTATCCATATAATTACATTAAAAAACACTACTTTTTCTCTCTACTTTTCAAATAAATAATACTTCTTAGAGCATTCACAATGGATCCTAATATGTATTATGTGAGTGTAGCCTCTATATTTGTGAGAGTGGTTGTAAATTGTTGTGAGTGGATGAGAGAGAAAAAAGAGAAAAAGTTACGGTTCATCAGCAAATTTAGAGGAGATACTGTTCACCTCTATAACTTTTTAATATTTTTTGAAAATGGTTGTGAGCATGGTTGTAAAACAAGGCCTCCAAGGTCGAGTACTCCCCGAGTAATCGCTACAAGGCAGGTCGCCGATGCGACTTTCTTCGACTCCGTCTAATTACTCGGAATCGATCAAACGCAGTCAACCTCGGCCAAAATCGGATCTAGTAGGTCAACTCGAGCCGAGTTTGACTCTAAAAAATAAAACATAATTCTATGCCTATCATTAGAGAATGAATAACATTTTCACGTATTTTGTTATAAATATTAGTAAATTTATGTTATTTTACATGTATTTAATTTTTGAAAACTAATTTTTTTTTTATTATTTAACATGCCCGAGTACTCCCCAAGTACTCTCCGCCTAGGTCGAGTACTCTCAACTCCCCGGTGGACCGACTTTAAAAAAAAAATATTAAAATATTTATTAGGGGTGAACAGTGTTCCCATACATTTACGGGTGAAGAAGAGTAGCATTTTCTCTCTCCTCCACCCACAACCACTCAGAACCATTACTTATAATATAATTATCCCAATCAGATAAATAGAAGAATGCTCTAATACTAAATCAGCAAAAAGCCTATCCCTAACCATGGTTTCTTCCAGCCAGCCACATGTAAACATCTCATTGACTCGTGATCGTGTTGGGGGACCACGAGTTCTCTTTAAAACGCGCCGAGTTCTCGGTTTTTCATACCACAAACAAAAAGATGTCAGTTGTTGGGGAAGACAATTTGAAGAAAAATGATCTCGCTCCAATCGCCGTCGATATATACAACGTTAACAGGGAGCAGGTATCATCTCTTTTATATGTTAGTCTATGCATGTGTAAGATTGAGGATTATGAATTAATGTTTTCTTTTATACCAAGAAACTGATGGGTTATCTATGTACGTAGTATGCCCAGCTGGAATTTTGGAAGGTACTGCATGTTGATGATCTTATGATCACGATCACACTTAAAGCAGCAGCTGATAATGGTCGTCTCATGAATACTTACGAAGCCAAGGTTTTGGTTGAACTGGAGGAATTCAGGGATCTAACTGGTGTTGATGTGCCCGGCGTTGACACCAGCGATTTGAGCAACAAACTCGCTCGATTCGCCGTCCATGAACACAACAGGGAGCAGGTATCATCTATCTCTTTTATATGTTAGTCTATGCATGTGTAAGATTGAGGATTATGAATAATGTTTTCTTTTACTAAGAAACTGATGGGTTATCTATGTACGTAGAATGCCAGCCTGGAACTTTGGAAGGTAGTGAAACGAGAGGATGAGATATTTGATGATCGTATAATGTATTGTATCACACTTAAAGCAGTTGATGGTGGTCCCGTGGGGACTTACTATGCCAAGGTTTTGGTTACACTGAAGGATTTCCAGATTCTTGGTGCTGCCACCTCAGCATAAACGTCCATCTGGTAACTAATCTTAAAAAATATATATGTTTTTTTCTCAATTCTAATTAAGCCGCTTTATATGAAGCATGTTCTATGATGCAGGGCAAGAGTGCTAGGAGACCGCTACCAGGGTATAAATAATTTCGTTTGGTTAATAATAAACGGTTCTTGCATTGCAAGTTTATGCCGCTGCTTATGTTTGCTTATTAAATAATTCTGTTTGCTTTGTAATAAACGGTTCTTGCATTACATTGCAAGTTTATGCCGCTGTGTATGTTTGCTAGATGACATCTAGTAAATTCTATCACGTTAACGCGTGTCTTTGTAATACGACTTGTTTGGATCTGTTTATACTAGTGTCTTTTTATCTATTATAAGTGCGTGTGTTTGGAATTTGTTATCCGTTTTGGTACAATAATAAGTAGTTTTCAAGCGTCTTGAGTATATCTATCTGATTATTTGCAATCAAATTAAAACAGCCGTCTCATATTGTTTTTCAGAGAAACTATAATCAAATAAACAGTTTTAATGCATGATCATCCTAAATTTATGCTTTTATCAGTCTAGAGATATTAACCAACAAATTCCTTACCAAAAAATAAAATCTAAGAAAATGTTCAACAAGTATTTACGTTTGTTTGTAAGAGAGTCAACAACATAAACCTAAGCAAATAAAATTTAAAAAAAAAGAACAAAAACCGAAAGATTTGCAACTAACAGCTTCCCCTTGCTTCCATGTCTACCTTAAGTCACCACCTACCTACACTGTCATTACTATACTAAACCTGGAATCTTCCAAACAAAACTGTACCAAGATTCACACCTGCTAAATTGTGATTTTCTTTTGAGTCGGCATCTTCTAGTGGATCGAGAGCTGTGTTTTGGCTTTGGCTTATCGCTAGCTAATACTGGGATTTCTTTCGTGTTTGTCATAAGCTGCTGTCGTCGCATAGGCTTCTTTATCTGCTCGACTCGGTCTACCACGACCCCTTCTTCTTCCTCTACTGCTCCCATTTGCATAGGAAATTTCAGGCTGCATATAATAGTACAATGTGTACATGTTTTACAATCTTATATGATTAAAAGTTATATGTGGGGATGATCACTACCGAAAATATGATCTTAAACTCAATTTGAAATACCAAATAATTGACATCTATTCTAGGGGAGGTGGGCGCTCTACGTGATGGTCCGTGGTGGTTGGGTGACCACGCGTGGTGGTGAACACGCGTGAATGTTTCAAATGTTACCGTTGGAAGGAGGGGACCGTTGGAGAGGGACGACTGTTGGGGGGTTTTTCAAAAACGAAAAACAATTTCAAACACTATATGTTTATAATTTCAATAACTTTATGTTTATAACAACTTCAACGTACTATTTTTTATATTTTTTAAGATTATTGTATAATAATACATTTTGACATTCAATTTCAAGAATTTAAGTGGGTAAAATTATCTTTTATAAATTTGACTACCTTAATTATTTTTACACACATGCCAATGTGATTAAGAGTTAATTTCACGTACAAACAACCTTATCGTACAAAACGTACGAAAGACATGAAAAAACAAAAAAAAAGATCGTGGTGGCATTTTCATAATTATTTACTCGTAGGGCAATTATCAAAATTACTCTATAAATGATCTTGTAGAGTAAACTCTATATTTAGTATGTATTGACTCAGAAGACACTAACGCACGAATAAGCAAACGGATTCCTGATATGCAAGAATGTCGTCCCCTTAGAATCTCCAAGGCCCAAGCAGCCCCTTTTTATATATTTTTTTCTAAAGTTCACCGCCTCCTCAAGTCAAAACTCTTAAGTCCATGGGTTTTTGTCCAGCCCACTCTCTTTGCATTTAACTAGAATATTTTCATTTAAATGATAAAAGCAAAAGTAAAGAAAAAAATAAAAAGCTTAAAGTAGCAATGCGATGGATGAGATTTGAAGCCTAGCATGTTTAAAGTAGTACCACGTTGTCCAGTATATAAAAGCCACACTTTGGTTGTAGATCCAGAAAAAAAATCATACAAATTAAGATTATTAGTGGAAAACATAAACTAAATAAATAAAGATAGACACTAGTCATTTTTTTTTATTGAAATTTTTTATCATTAATATTTCGGATCATCAGAGCAAATTACATAAGGATAGCGGGTAGACGAGCAACAAACTGCGCCGCTATCCCTTTCTGAATAGAAAACCTTATTCTACAACTGCGCCGTCATTGGTTGACACATATCATGGTAAAAGAAACCAACCAATAGCATGTTTCTACGGCAGATGTGGTTGTTAAATGTAGGGCGTTGTCTAGCAAATCAAAGTCACACTTTGGTTGCAGATCCAGAAACAAATTTATACATCTATCTATACATACATACATCTATATAAAGCATTTTTCATGTACCTAAATGTAATTTCCCAACACTATTTTAAGACACCCAGCCCCAACCATGGCTTATTTTGCTAATTTTTCACCCCTTCTTCCAAATTTGCCCCCTTTCAATGTCGTTTCAATGATTCTTCTATCTCCTTCAATGACATCGTCGGTTCACTGTTCCAAATTGAAGGCTACATTGAATATGAATGAGTATGGGTTTTTTTCTTGATTGAAATCCCCTTCAATAATACAGATTCCTGTGCGAGGGTTTTTTGAAACATAATTTCCCCTTCAATATTAAGACATCATATGAAAAGCCATGCCTAATTCCCCTTATTTTCATCCCCCACTTCCAAATCTGCCCTCCATCAAAGAAGATTCAATGATTTAACCATCAATTTATGCAATGGAATCGTTCCTCGCATTACATCCATTAATCTCCATCCCATTGAAGACATAATTGAAGGAGCCAGTAATCGAAAGGAGGCGATTTATAGGGTTCCTTTATTGCCGATTCAATGCGCATGCGCCTATTCTATCATTCGATTGAAGGCTGCCAAGGAAGGGCCTCACCTTCAATTCGTCCTCTTAATCCCGTGCCTATTACCATCACCCCCTGTTAATAAGTCACCTTCAATCCGTCCTCTCAACATCTAGATCATACAACATCTTCCGGGAATAGTACCAAGACCATGGTGTAGGTAGACGTAGGGGTGGAAGAAGAATGGTTAATACCGCACCTCTATATGGAATATGTTATTTTTCTTCTTTCTTTTGAAATATCAAGTACGAATTTCTAGCTTTTGTTCATCTTAGGCTATGTATCCTTTAATTTATCAATTGTTTTTTCTTGTTCGTGTCCTGAAAGTGCATCAAAAGGTGAATATATGCCAAAAAGAATAAGAAGACGACCCGCTAATGGGAAGGATCACTCTCCTCAGCACTCTCCATTTGTATTTGTTTTCTATTTTGTTGATGTTTACTGATGTTTGTGTTTTTGAAACATGACTGAGCCTAACATTATCATCATCCGGTCATCCCCCTTGTTGTTGCGTAAGTTTTTAACCAGGAAAAGTGTCCGGGTTGATCATTCGCAGGTAAACTTTAGTCCTCCTTTTATGTATGATGTGATTGTGGTGATGATCTTGTGCTATTACATAATGATGGCGAGGCTGCACCTGCATTTGGAAATGATTGTGTATATTTGGAGAAATGCATTCTAAATTCAATGCGCATCGAGTTCTGGGTAACGTTTTTTTTTTGGTTATAGATGCTGAATTATTAATGAACTATAACAACAAAAGAACATTAATTGCCAAGAGTAGAAGAAATAGATTGAGGGCAAACATAGCTTTTTATATTATAATTACCATTACCATGTAAGAAAGTTATTATTGGTGTTTATTTACCAACTTAGGCTAAAGTGTATGGAGAACCTCTCGCTAAGGGGATGGGCCGTCACGTTAGCGCCATGTAAGCTTGATTAGGAGGGGATGGACCTAGGGGGTGGGGGATGTATGTATGTATGTATGTATGTATGTATGTATGTATGTATGTATGTATGTATGTATGTATGTATGTATGTATGTATGTATGTATGTATGTATGTATGTATGTATGTATGTATGTATGTATGTATGTATGTATGTATGTATGTATGTATGTATGTATGTATGTATGTATGTATGTATGTATGTATGTATGTATGTATGTATGTATGTATGTATGTATGTATGTATGTATGTATGTATGTATGTATGTATGTATGTATGTATGTATGTATGTATGTATGTATGTATGTATGTATGTATGTATGTATGTATGTATGTATGTATGTATGTATGTATGTATGTATGTATGTATGTATGTATGTATGTATGTATGTATGTATGTATGTATGTATGTATGTATGTATGTATGTATGTATGTATGTATGTATGTATGTATGTATGTATGTATGTATGTATGTATGTATGTATGTATGTATGTATGTATGTATGTATGTATGTATGTATGTATGTATGTATGTATGTATGTATGTATGTATGTATGTATGTATGTATGTATGTATGTATGTATGTATGTATGTATGTATGTATGTATGTATGTATGTATGTATGTATGTATGTATGTATGTATATGTATGTATGTATGTATGTATGTATGTATGTATGTATGTATGTATGTATGTATGTATGTATGTATGTATGTATGTAAATAGTAACTGAAAATATAGTTTTTTTTCATAAATTCTTTTAAAAAGATTTAAAGTTTTAACTAACCTTTTTTACATATTTAAATAGTAACTGAAAATATAGTTTCTTTTCATAACTTAATTTAGATTTAAATGTGCTTAAATTATGTTTAATTATTATTTGTATATAAAAAATCCAGTAGCTAAATTTATCTGTGTTAAAGACATCAATCGTAACTCGGACACACATAAAATCATCTAATCCTAACACGGCACGTGTAACCTGTTTTTCGAGACGGGTTGACGGAGTGTAATAAAAGAAGGTCGATATAATAAAAGAAGTATAGCAATTCGTACAAGTTGTTTTTTTAGACAAAAGTAGTACTCTAATCTTACTCGGATGGTGAATGGTGAAGGTAATGGCAAATTGCGTTGGTAGAATAATGGGTCAAAATGGGTAACCTATTTGGTTTATGACTAAACGGGTCGATTTGTGATGAAAAAAATTACCTTTTATCAAAGAGTTTAATGAACCATTAGCGTGTCATGTATAGGGGTGTTCAGAATTCGTTTCGAATTCGAAAAATTCGAAATTCGTTTAAATTCGATTCGATTATCAAGAATTCGTTTCGATTAAAAGAATGCGAATTCGAATTCAATTCAATTCAATTCGAGTCAAGTAAATCGAATACGAATTTATAATTTCAAATTCGATTCGAAATTCGAATAAAAATTATACATTTTTATTTATTATTTTTGTATATAATGCATATATAACTTTTATTAAGCTATACTATAAATTATTTCAATTTTTTTTCCAAGTACTAAAATTACCCATTATCAAATCCACTACATGGCCTATAACTAAAACCTAAGTAACAAATCTATCAATAAATTTATAACCCTGAAAATATTAAGTTGTAATGTAGAGTGGTTATTCCCGACTTCTCGTTTTCAATTTTAGACTTACGATACTTTATTTGGAACTTTTTAATGTGATATCGTGTTTTATGACTGCTTTAAAATTTATGTTTCATTTTGATAGTTTTTTTACATTTTTTAAAGAATCTTAATTAAATCGAATTCGAATTTTTAATCGAATACGAATTGGGTTTTTTATTCGAATCAAATTCAGTAAGTTTTAATCGAATTCGAATCAAATACGAATTCACTGGAAAATAAAAATTATTCAAATAATTCGAAAATTCGATATTCGATTCGATGAACACCCCTAGTCATGTATGATTACCAATAGATTACACATCAGTAATGATATAGTTTTATAGTGTTTTGAATAATGATTTAGAAGGTTCATGTACTAAAGTACATTATGGGTGACTTTAGACCCATTCAACCTTTTTTTACAAGTTTTGGTGTGAGTTGTTGTAACAACTCTCGCTAAAATTAATACTTAGTATGATTAATTAATCAGTTAATCAATATTAATTAAGCTAACAAGATTAATTAAGCTAAGTAAGGTTTATTAAAAATAGATATATATGGGGTCGTATAAGAACGTTTAATATTAATAATAAAATATATTATTTTTTTTCCTTACTCCGTTTTTAGTGAAACTTAGGTTAAAACGTAGATAAAAATATGCTCGTTCTAAAGACATATTCGTCGTTTTATAAAACGTTATATTTTAAAAGTTATACGAGAAAAACGAGTGAAGCAGCTGAATTAATATATATAAGCAAGCTAGCTAGCATGTCAAGTAGGTAGGCAGGCACGTCACTATCTCACAGACAGAAATATGTTGAGGTGCTTGCTTGCTTGCTTGCTACAAATAAGAAGCTTAGAATTCATTTTTCTTTGCTCATTTCTTTTCTTCTTCTCTCTATACGTTGGTGTTCTAACCAATAATCACCGATACGATATTCTGTTCGGTCGATTCAGGAACCAACTAACGGAATCCAAAGTATTATACTTTGTGAGTTCGTTAAACGGAATCCAAAGTACTATACTTTGTGAGTTCGTTAAACGGATGCCAAAGTACTGTCTGAATAAGACTACACTTTGTGAAGTTCGTTAAGGTTCGAATCTCGTAACTATCGTTGAGGTTTGATTTGGGTTTTACACAAATACGTATTCCATTCTGTTAAGCTATATCTTTAACTACCGAAAATACTCCCCACCACACACACATGCGAATCACTAATTAGTATAGCAGGGTGCTGCTACGATACAGGGTATTAACTCGATCGCTATTACGATTCATTTTCCGACCGATCAATATATCCAATGGATGTTTAAGTGCCACCCACATTAGGGTTATACTTTGTCGTTCGTCGTTAAATCGATGGATGTTTAAGTATCGCACTTTGTCGTTTGTTGTGAGAATTTGATCTCGTGAGTTATCGTAATTGTTGTATTAAGTTACCTACCTAGTTCGTGTGCACTCGGTTACAAGGCTAAATCACTAGGTTAAGCTCTGCCTGTATAAATCTGCAATATATCAAGGCTTATCTGTAGACTAAACTTTGGCCGTATGAATCTGCATGTTTATAATGTGAGTCATTCTCTTTTTATCAACTGTTTTACAATACTCCAAATTATTTTCAAAGGTTATAATTACAGGGATTAAGTCTTTGTAATCACCAAATTACAGCTGGTATGTGGGGTCTTGTGCACATTACTATTTTTATCACTCTAGGTGAGTGAGTATCACTCTAGGTGAGTGAGCCGTCACTATTTGGGGCGACGGGACCCAATAGTGGTATGACCACAGTCACAGATCCGGTCGAGTGACAAATACCCATTCTTGATAATTGGTTGATAAAAACATTGTAATCGCTCTTAATACTGTGAATTATAACAAATATGTTTTTATAAAACCTGAATGAACTCACTCAGTATTTCCCGCTGACAAAACCTTTTTAAAACGCGTTTCAGGTAATTACAGTAGATTGGAGTAAGGATTAGATCCAGCACTGAAGGACTTCAAGAAGTGGCTTATTTCATTAATTAAATCAAATTAAGAAATATCGTTTTTATATTAAAAGCTACCTTTGTAAAACATAGGTTTATCCTATCTATTTAATAAATAAAATCCGGTGTTTCTAAACTCTGATATTTTTCCTAACTCACGGTCCTGATGAAATTTCCGCTGCAATGTTTTTAAAAATAAAAATAATCACCGGTACCACTGGACTGCTCACGGCACCCGATTCCGTCCAGGGTGGGTCGGGGGTCGTGACAGAAGGTGGTATCAGAGCCACTGCTTTAAGCCTATAAGTGTTGTGATAATAATACTTAAGCTTAAATAAAAAGAGTTAGGAGATTTCTATTAAATGGTAGCACAGCTGATAGCAGTTAGACTTGAACATAAGAAAAGATGCCTTAGTGTAAGCTAAGCCACTGGTTTACACAATTAGGTGTTATAATAATACCTGAGTGAAACGGAGAATTAGAAACTTAATATTATCTGATAGCACTCCGGATGGTATTTAGACTTGAACTTAAGAATTTTGCCTTAAAATAAACTTTAAGGTAAATTACTTATATAAGTATAATATAATGGATACTGGTATGATGGTTAGCAGGCAATAGCACTTAATTGCTATTTATTCTTGCTTATTGATATTATTTGGTCTAGAATAAGATATGTTATGGGAATACAAATTTCCTTGATACTGGATAAAAGCTCTAATAAAAGAGGCACTTTTTGAAAAGATATCATTTATGGGAAATAGAAAATTTTCTCCGGCAAAACTGGGTATAGAGTAGCAGACTCTCCAGCTTGTCCGGACATATTGAGATTACCGCTCCGGCGCGAACCGGATAAGACGGGGTAAATGATATGTCAAATCAGTGACAAGATTTCCCTAAATAGTATCATGACCAAATACCTGACTGGTTCTTGGAAATATGAATCTGTTAAATACATTGACCTGATAAATGGTATGTTTATTTCAGCATGTGAAATATGTGATTATATAGATAGGTATATCTATAAGGAAATTCCAAAAAAAAAACCATAAGGATTGATAAATTGAAATAAAGCACAAGCATCCGTGTCTAGAATTCTTTATCAGGAATCTCTTTTCCAATATCAAACATTATTTTGTTTGATCATTTACCTCGTAACTCATACAATGAGAACCCTTTAAAGATGGGATATCATCGAAAGTATAAAAATTTACAATGCACAAGTAAGAAACATATAAAGTTGTGCTAATGCACAAGAAAACACATGAAACTTAAAATATACGTCCACAGACGTTGAAATATATCACACACGACTTTCCAAGGCAAGAAATTTGAAAAGTATAAATTGGGCACGATGACACCAATACTAATTCTGTCAGTAGAAAACTACTAATCAAAAAGAAGCACTTTGCCACGTGATCCTACAAACGATCTACATTTCGCTGAGGTACGTTGGAACAAGATTTCACAATCATCGGTGACAGTCTAAACTAAGTCATAATTATTATCACTGAAAAAGGAGTCACATACCTTTGCAAATCCCCTATTCCATTTCAGTTCATTCGACATTCCTTGATAATGGCACTTAACAACGGGTATCACACAAAATTCCAGATAAAAGTTCTTATATTCCTTTCGTAGCAATTCTGACTTCTGCCTATAATAAGTTGACTTTCGTGTTCTTTTAATGGTCATCATACCATAAAGAATTCTTTCATAATAGCAAATATTGATCCATTTCGTTTCTTGGTAAATCCATACGATACACATGCACTATTTGTTGCGCATGTGGTTCATTTGAGTTATAAGACCCTAGGAAGGCTTCATTCCAAATTATTGTTTTATCCAACCTCAAATATCATTTCGCTATACTTGATCTTTGCATTGTAAACCGCGTTTTGCAAAATGATTACTCTTTGATATTTGATCGATAAATTTTCTTTTGAAAAACTCGATTTTCTTTTTGAAGGTTATACATGGTTTCTGTTGTGATCATGTCCGAACTTCCTTATTAAAACTCGTTTTATCCAAACCCAGTTAACTTGCTCTCAATACGTAATCAATTCGAAGTCCCATGTGATGGGTTGAAACCATCATATTCAAAATAGTCCCAACAAGCACTTCAATTCTCTTGAACCATAACATGCTTGTTTAGTCTTCGAATTCATCAAATCATTTCTTTGATCACGATCCCTTTATGATGACATTTTCACAAATTTGAAGATTGCGCTAATCTAGGATTTATTTATTTATTTATTTATATTGAATCCGCTTTATTGATTTATTTTATGAAAGCAATCTTAACACAATTGTGTGCTAAGATAATGATCCACCATTTCATGTCCTAATTCCTTAGTCCTTACAACCTAAATCGAGCCTTTCGTAATATTTCTTACCTTATCATCATTGATCGAAAAACATTATATAAACTTAATTATATATAGAAACTTACAATATAGTATTCCTACATTTAAAATTTTTGTTAAAACCATTAAGGTAAAGAATTTATATTTTTACGTATAAAATTTTGTTTGAAGTATATTCTCATTTAAGTTTATGCATTTATTATTGGCAATTAATATTAGTTTTATTATTAGTAATAATATATTAATAGTAATAGTGTTAATATTATTTTTAGATACTAGAGTTATTATCAAGGGCATGTATTGAATAGCCTAGCCTTAGTTAGGCATGGACTGGCCACCTATGCTTAAACAAGGCAGCACTAACCAATATCCGCCGTGATAATGACTAGTTAATTAAGTCATCATACTTATTTAGTAAATTTCAATTATATATAAAAATATTTTTATATTATATATATAGAAATATATATACTTGTACTGTAAAGAGAAGACATATTTTCATAAAACAATTAAAAGGGACGAATAGAATTATCTAAATAATCATAAACAAAACATATTATAAATAAATGTTCATCTTGATTAATATTTCACAACCATTAAATACTTATAGAAATATTCTTTTATATTAAAATATCAAATGTTATTTACGCAAGCCAATACTTAAGTATGCTTGATATTAAAATAAACATTTATTATTCTACTTTTATGATTTAAAATACCATAATCTTATAGTTAAACACACTTGATTTTAAAAATAATAATCATAAGTTCTAGAATATTGGGTAAACCTATATCATTATTTTGTCAAAGTTACCACGGGTTTTAATATTTAAACCTATCTATATTTATTTATTATTCTACCTTATGATAACATAAAAAGGAAAAAGGATTTTAATAAATCAAAATATCACCTATCTTTAATCAAACATTTTGATTAAAATCATCTGAATACAATTATAAGAAAAAAATACACTAACTTTATTGTCTTTTCATGTATTCTTACAAATCACCCATCTCAACACATTAATTTTCTCATATCATAATTTAATATCTGACAAAACATTTTCATGTTTTCATTTTATTTTGACCCGGTCAATCTTAAGTCTTCCTTAGGTACCAATCAAGGTAAGTTTTCTTCTGACAAAGAATTTTACTAATTCCAAAAAGTTCTTCACATTCATTTTAAGAATCTATAGATCATATATCTTTTGGCTTGAACCCAATCACCTTGAAAAAAAAATATATACCATTTCATCTTATTCGTTTGAACATTTCATCTTTTGAAATATCCAGAAAGCCTCCTTGAAACCCTCAAATTCAAAAACAATAAATTTATTCGGTCATCATTGAATTCTTTACAAACCCTTTGCAGCGTCCGAATAGATTTGTAGCCTGTGCTAAACCCTATTCATACGCCATTAGTTTGATTTGTCATATTCTTGGTACAATTATGTACTCAGATTACGATACACTAAATTCTATTGTCCATTACCATTTAAGTAAACGATATTGACTTTCGGATAATCATTGACAAATCATTTTCCATACTTCCATTCACAAATAGATATTTATCAATTCAGAATCTCCCCTAATTGATCAAAGTAAGTTCATTTCGGATATTGAATCCAATTGTTTCTATAAATCATTTCTATTTTTAAAATTCATACCCCTCAAAATATCTTTTGATTACATTCCGCGATACATTGTTTCTCTTAATTAGAAGAAGAAACATAACCCAAGAAAATATCATAGTCCAAATCTCGAGGACGAGATTTTATTAAGGTGGGGAGGATGTAACAACTCTCGCTAAAATTAATACTTAGTATGATTAATTAATCAGTTAATCAATATTAATTAAGCTAACAAGATTAATTAAGCTAAGTAAGGTTTATTAAAAATAGATATATATGGGGTCGTATAAGAACGTTTAATATTAATAATAAAATATATTATTTTTTTCCTTACTCCGTTTTAATGAAACTTAAGTTAAAACGTAGATAAAAATATGCTCGTTCTAAAGACATATTCGTCGTTTTATAAAACGTTATATTTTAAAAGTTATACGAGAAAAACGAGTGAAGCAGCTGAATTAATATATATAAGCAAGCTAGCTAGCATGTCAAGCAGGTAGGCAGGCACGTCACTATCGACATATATATGTTGAGGTGCTTGCTTGCTTGCTTGCTTGCTATAAATAAGAAGCTTAGGATTCATTTTTCTTTGCTCATTTCTTTTCTTCTTCTCTCTATACGTTGGTGTTCTAACCAATAATCACCGATACGATATTCTGTTCGGTCGATTCAGGAACCAACTAACGGAATCCAAAGTATTATACTTTGTGAGTTCGTTAAACGGAATCCAAAGTACTATACTTTGTGAGTTCGTTAAACGGATGCCAAAGTACTGTCTGAATAAGACTACACTTTGTGAAGTTCGTTAAGGTTCGAATCTCGTAACTATCGTTGAGGTTTGATTTGGGTTTTACACAAATACGTATTCCATTCTGTTAAGCTATATGTTTAACTACCGAAAATACTCCCCACCACACACACATGCGAATCACTAATTAGTATAGCAGGGTGCTGCTACGATACGGGGTATTAACTCGATCGCTATTACGATTCATTTTCCGACCGATCAATATATCCAATGGATGTTTAAGTGCCACCCACATTAGGGTTATACTTTGTCGTTCGTCGTTAAATCGATAGATGTTTAAGTATCGCACTTTGTCGTTTGTTGTGAGAATTTGATCTCGTGAGTTATCGTAATTGTTGTATTAAGTTACCTACCTAGTTCGTGTGCACTCGGTTACAAGGCTAAATCAATAGGTTAAGCTCCGCCTGTATAAATCTGCAATATATCAAGGCTTATCTGTAGACTAAACTTTGGCCGTATGAATCTGCATGTTTATAATGTGAGTCATTCTCTTTTTATCAACTATTCGAGATCGGCTCGGCTAAAAGTTCAAACGAGTCGAGCCTTAACGAGCTCGAGCCCGAGCTTGAGTCTGAAATAGAGCCCGTTTAGTTATCGAGCGCGAGTTTGAGCCTGAAATACAAAGCTCGTTTAGGCTCGCTAGCCTAAACGCGCCCAAACAAAATTTTAGTTTTTTTTATATATAATATAATAACAAGAGTTAATTACTATTTTCGTCCTTGTGGTTTGTCAAAAATCACTATTTCAGTCCATTAGTTTAAAGATTGCGATTTCAGTCCCTGTGGTTTCACTTTCGTAACCATTTAAGTCCTCCTTGTAACCATTTCAGTCCCTGTAATAACAGAATAAATGGATTGAAATGGTTACGAAAGTGAAACCACATGGACTAAAATGGTTACGAAAGTGAAACTACAGGGACTGAAATCGCAATTTTTAAACTAATGGACTGAAATAGTGATTTTTGACAAACCACAGGGACGAAAACAGTAATTAACTCTAATAACAATGATGATAACATTGGCAAGCTGAGCTCGAGCTGGGCTTTGGCTTGTTTAAAATGTGTATTATTCTACTTGGTGATATAGTCATGCCCGGTATTATCAACACTGGCCTAACCGGCCGACGTTCTTTGGTCTTGGCTGTTTGGCCGGTTTTGGCGGTTTATGAACACTCATAATAGTGTTTAGAGGTCATCGCAACTCGAACCATGTTGAATTTTCCCATTTGACCCAAACCTGCTTGGATTTTCATTGAAGATATTTTGATCATACACCCCATTCAACGTTTTCTTCATTGTTAACTGAAAAACGGGTCTTCGTAACTACTTTAACAAAGTATATAACATGAGGCGCGCCCCTCAACTATGTCTTATGACAATTTTTTGCCTAAAAATTGCGCCTCATCTGCACTTTATGTACATCACTCGCCTTATGTAGCCTGAAGCGCAAGACCTTGTGCCTCAGGCGTGCCTTTCAAAACTATGAAGGTGTTTAGGAAGAGTAAATATTTGGATGGAGCTTTACATGTGACTATGAAGGTGTTTAGGAAGAGTAAAGATTTGGATGGTGCAGAGAAGGTGTTGAGAGAGGTCTTGCGCCAGATAACGTTACGTTTTAGACGATTATTGGGTGTTCGAGGTTGCGCTCGTTTCCCGGGAAGGCTGTGGAGTGGTTTGAGAAAATGGCGGCGTTCGGGGTTGAGCCGGATGATGTTACTTACGCGGTGATGATTGATTGTTACGGACGCGTTGGGAATGTGGATATGGCATTGAGGTTGTATGATCATTCGAGGACCGAGAAGTGGCGACTTGATGCGGTAACGTTCACAACGATTATAAAAATTTACGGGACGAGTCGGAATTTCGATGGGTGTTTGACGGTTTTTGAAGAGATGAAAGCGCTTGGTGTCAAACCGAATTTGGTGTGTTATAATACGTTGTTAAGACGCTATGGGAAGAGCTAAGAGATCGTGGCAGGTTAAGTTGATTTATCAGCAACTTCTGAGTAGTGGATTAACGCCTGGTTGGGCGACTTACGCTTCACTTATTCGCGCATACGATAAAGCGCAGTACGGTGATGACGCAATGATCGTGTACAAACAACAAAGAGATGAGAGCAAAAGGGATGAATTTGATTAACGTTCTTTACAACACCCTTTTGTCTATGTGTGCTGATATCGGCTTCGTCGATGAAGCTGTTGAGTTACTTGACGACATGAAGTCGTGTATGGATTGTATGCCCGATAGTTGGAGAATTTTTTGCATAAATGAGTGTTTTAGAGAAAAAAAGAGTGCCTTGGGTGATCACTGAATTTTGTTGCAACTCTAGGTAAATCGCCATATGAAACAGCGACCTTCCAAGAGAGTTCTGTCCAAAAGCTGCAAAACCTGCAAAAGAAACTGAGGTTATTAAAGATCGCTGTTTGAAACAGCAACCTTCACAAGATCGTTGTTTGAAACAGCAACCATACCAAAGGTCGCTGTTTGAAACAGCAACCTTACCAAAGGTCGTTGTTTGAAACAGCAACCTTACCAAATATAATTATATAACTAATTTAAAAATAGAATATGGAACAACTTTATTAATTTACATGGATTTGCAAAATTAATAAAATATGAAGCCTTAAATAAACAAAAAATAGATTATGAATATAAATACGGATGAGATTTTGGAAGAAGAAACCGTTTATTTAAGGCTTGTTTTGCCAGGTCTAGCTACAACTAACAAACCGTTTTAAGGCTTAATCACAAATTTAGGAATTAGAGTTAGAATTTTATATTTTATATTTTATATCTACATGATGATTGTGAGTACTGACTCGTGTATCGTCCATATTGATTGTGTATCAATTGGTAATGGTAAATCTTTTTTTTTTCTTTACAAAGGCATGAGCTAGGCAATCTCGCCACATTTTTAACATAGAAGTCGTTGATTGACATTATATTTATGTATTGAAGATTGTATAGTGGCATGTGCCTCGTAAAATATTGACCAAATTTATTTTTAGTGTGGGGGTCGGGTCATGAGGTGTAAAAATATGTTTTTAACAATGACGATAAAAGGATCTTATCTCCCCAACAATGAGTATAGGATCAACGAACATAGTCATTGATCAGTATTATCCTTTTGTAATCATTTTAGTAGAATAACATGAGTAGAACGTTTAGAAAAATAACATAATTCTAAAGCAGAAATCATTGACCGCGTTATTTTCATGTAATTAAGGTTGAGTAACATTAGTAATGCAACTTTGATAATCTATTTTTTTTTGTTTATTTTAGGCTTCATATTTTATTAATTATGCAAATCCATGTAAATTAATAAAGTTGTCCCATATTTTATTTTTAAATTAGTTATATAATTATATTTGGTAAGGTTGTTGTTTCAAACAGCGACCTTGGGTAAGGTTGCTGTTTCAAACAGCGATCTTTAATAACCTCAGTTTCTTTTGCAGGTTTTGCAGCTTTTGGACAGAACTCTCTTGGAAGGTCACTGTTTCATATGGCGATTTACCTAGAGTTGCAACAAAATTCAGTGATCACCTAAAGGCACTCTTTTTTTCTCTAAAACACTCATTTATGCAAAAAATTCATAGCTGGACGTATTCATGGAGGATCACAGTATTCTCGTGCTACGTAAAGGTCGTAGAGGCAGAGGTTGTGTTGAAAGAAATGATGGAGTATGCTTTTCAGCCAAATATATACGTTTTAATCTCGCTAATCCAATGCTACGGGAAAGCCGACCGGACAGACGATGTGGTGACAACGTTTGACCGAATCATCGAACTTGGTATAACTCCGGATAAGCGGACGTGCGGCTGTCTTCTCAACGTGATGACACAAACGCCCCGTGAAGAACTCGGTAAGCTTACTAGATGCGTTAAAATCGCCAATCCGAAGCTTGGTAGTTTAATCGAAGCAGATGCTATGGACATAGTAGGCTATTGCCAAGGCTGTATATGGTATTGCACTTATGATTTAAAAAGGGTTTGTTAAAGTTAAATTGCAATATGGATTTTTAAGGCAGTATCTTTGCTATGTAAGTTATTAACGAGGAGTGTGTGGCACTATTACCCTAGCCGCCCATTTTATTCCAATAGCTTAAAAGCAGTATTACGGTGCTTGAAAATGTATGTATTGAAAACTAGTTGATGCCCCGCCCGCGTTGCAGGGCGCTAAGCCGAATATTTCTTAATTTAATAAAATGTACGCATGTATTTTAGTTACTTGTGCATACTACTCATAACACGATCTCAAAAGAATTATATTGACTCAACCAATTAAACCAAAACACTGCCATAGTTTTGCTAAAAAAATGGCAAGCCTGAGCTGAGGGCAAAATAGTAAATTGTGTTTATGAGCTAGTGTCAGACAAGACACCTGCTTGACAAAAAAGTTAGATTGAGTAAACCAAGTAAAATAAAAACTACTATAGTTTTGGAAAAAAAAATTAAAACGATGGCAAGACTGCAGATTTTAACTGAGGGCAAAATCATAAGTTTTTAAAAGAGGACAAACTCATAATTTTAAAATGAGGGAAAATTCGTAATTTTTAGCTGGGGGAGGGGGCTGTCACACCCCGATATTCCACGTATCACCGGTGGGCCCGGTGGGGAGTATAGTGACGTAGTTGATATCATCATGGTCAAACATACACAGAATAGCACAGCGGAAGTCTTGGAATATAAAATATTATTACAAACTCAAACGTCTGAAAATATCAAAGTATTTATTATAGACGAGTCTGTAATATCAATCCACAGGAGGATCATTACGGAATGTATAAAATGAAGCTTAACAGACTTTATGGCATCTTTAAGGATTTGCAAGATCCTCTTTTTCGACACCGAGCAACTCCCAGCCTATTACGAGTAGTACCTGCCACTTAGCCTTTTGAAAATACGTCAGTTTTCACTGGTAAATACGTTTTAACCGACTCATTTGAAAAGAGTTTATGAAAATTGATTTGAGTGCACAAGGCACAAAACCTTTTTAAAACTTGGGACAATTCTTAATAAAAATCTTGTATACTGAATTACATGTTTACCGTACATCTGGGGCCCAGTACAGAGACTGAGACATGATTAAACGACACACCACTTTTAAAACCCATAAAGGAGTTATCCCCAACATGTGGGTAATAATTTATTATTGGCATCTTTTCGGTGTATGCCTACACCCTGCGCATAAGTTGTGGCCATTTACAAATGAATGAGCCAAGGATATATCCAGGACACGGTCGTTAACCCCCAATGTTTAAGTCATTAACAGAACAGTATCAAAACAGGTTTTGTGGATTTACTAACCACAATCCGGCATTTGATTGATCCACACCCGACCAAGCGGTATTAATCTACCGTATCCCAAGCCCGTATAGGGGAAAATAAGTTAAAAGTATTTACCTGAGCTAACACTTGATTCACAGCAAAATAACTCAGTCGTATCCAATCTATCTAAATACAGGTAGCTTTTACCGGGTGGCTCTAGTCTGGAGTGATGGTAATATATAACCAAATTCAGAATGCTAATGGTCTTATTTAAGTCATAGACTTAGACCGGCTAGCTTGAAGTATCTAAAGCGGTACGACATGCTAGATTAAGCGATGACCGGAATAGAACGTTATTTAGACCCAACAAGTTTGGATACTTGTATAATATGGGTAAACTAAACACATTCCGGATTTTGAGACAAAAACGATAAGGTTAAACCCGTTTCGGCAATTTTTACGTAAACTAGTTACATAAACTGATCCGAACGCGTAAAATGCGTAACGGGTAACCAAATGAATCATATACAAGTTCCATATGTTATTATGCTTCGAATATGTCAATACATCAGTAGGATGTCAACATATATGCCCAAAAAGTATTTAAAACCATTTTAAGTCCCGTAAGGGCATTTTGGTCATTTTAATATTTATAAAAGAGATTTTATAACAAACTGAAGTTCTGGTCCTTTCTAATCAGTAAAAATATTTATTTTATCTCATTACAACAGTAAGATATCATACATATGTGAGGTTTACCATTTATGGCCAAACTATGTCCCGAAAGGGCATTTTGGTCATTTTACATATGCTTTTACGGGCATTTTGGAAGTCTGAGTTCTCGACTTATACCTACTATAATAATATTAAAATTTGTTTAAGAATTCGGTAGGTAACAAGTCTTAGGTGTTAATTATGGTTTAAAACCATACTATGCACCTAAATAGCGTAAAAATCGCTAATTGACGATCATTAAGGGGTTTTATGGAAATCTGAGATTTTGATTAGTTTTGAATGCTCAAAATAATTTATTTAATGTATAAAATCAGTAGGAAAAGGTTTGGCATTCAAATCATTTGTAAATCTCATTTTATGCGTGAAAAGGGTATTATCGTCATTTATCGAATTAATACAAGAACTCTATGATATGATCAGTTTATAATCTGATCAATAACTCCAACAATCCCTAAAAATAATATCTTAACAGTAGGTAATGAGTTTTGGGTCAAAAACCAAGTTTAAACATGCTTTATGCAAGATATCGTAATTTACTTAGTTAAAAGCTTCTAATTACGATATCGGGCATAACTCCTATTTGGGACCAAGAACTGATGTCAAATTTTCGGGACAAGCTTATATATCCATAACAAAGGTTTTTGTCCTCTCATATTTCTAAAAATCTCATTCCTATGTCAAAAGGGCAAAATGGGCGTTTATAAGCATAATAGCGGAAACTAGCGTATAATTCAAACCACAAGGAACCATGCAATATAACTCCAGAGGGTTATACTACTGAATAATATGGTCCTAATGGAAGCTTAAAACATGGGAGAATCAAGCTTAATCGGGTCAGAACTGAAAAGTCAAAGCATAGTCAAGCTTTTGCGACTTTCGGTTAAAATCTGCCCTTAGATGATTAATTGTCGAATTAGGACTGATAAAACATGTTTATATAATCATTACCAAGTCA
Source organism: Helianthus annuus (assembly GCF_002127325.2). Taxonomy (NCBI): domain Eukaryota; kingdom Viridiplantae; phylum Streptophyta; class Magnoliopsida; order Asterales; family Asteraceae; genus Helianthus; species Helianthus annuus. The sequence continues at coordinate 172,203,960 of NC_035435.2, read as the reverse complement.
TTAGAATGTTATAATATAATTTAGAACCTCTGGTTTATTAATTAGAATCATTTTTGTCATTTCTGTCCAGTTTGACTTTTTGTCAAACTACTTTGACCCGACAATTAACCAGTCAAACGAAATAATTAGGAGACACCCTTTCAGGGGTTAATCACCTATACTAATGTGGTTTCATAACCACTTTCAATTTGGTCAGTGGTTAAGCCACATGTAATTAAAACGAAAGTCAAACTGATTAAGCACTAAGTTTGACTTTTAAGCAATTAAGCTAAATTAATTAACTAAACAAGTAGTTAGAGACTTACTAATGGTCCTAGCAATCTTTTCTACACTTGAAAGTCTTCTCCTTACTGTTGGAAGCTCCAGATTAAGTCCCACAATGGAATGTTGCAAGTGTGAGTTATGATCACTAGAGGAGGTTCACTTATATAGTGATTTCTATGGTTCTTGATGGCTTCCAGGTGTTTTAGGATGTTAAGAGATCATCCCAAGTGTCCTAGCTAGAGGTTTAAACCGACATATAGCTCCATACATCGTTACAAACTAAATTAAGGCGGTGGAACAGCCAAACCCGCAGCTGTCCAGCTCTTTCTGTTCAGCGAAGGCCGTCGCGTAGCGCGACGGCAAAAGGCTTCAGGCTCGCGCTACGCGAGTGCCTAGGTTACCAGCTCAACCAGTTTTAAAGCTGGCAATTTCAGTCCCTGCACCTCTTAAACGTGGTTTTAACTTTGTTTCTTGAACTTTTGGCCCTCTAACTTGATTTTTAAGGACTCCAACGCATAACCAAACATCGTTAAGTCCCCGGTTAACTTTGTGATCACCCAAAAAGGCCTTAAATTTCAACATTGACGCTTTTAACCCCTCGTATACGAATACTGTCATAACTTTCTCATACTTTATCGAAACCTCGTGAAATTTTTATCACACATTCTTGTGAGTATAATTTATCATTACAAAGCTTTGGGTCCGCTAAAAGATCACTCAGAGGTATAGCTTAAACACGTTGACACATTTAGCCCCTGTAGTTTGTAATTCCTCACTTTTCTTCACAATTAGTTTCGTATGATCCATGACTTATTCGTTTGAAGGTATAAACATCTTGTAGGGCTATTTTAAAAAAAAAATATATTTATCCATTGTTGACATTCTGGGTCCTTATATTCATGCAGTTTCCTTGTTTGTCAACTTTAGCCCTTCTAATTCAGTCCTTTACACGTTTAGAGTCCATGACACGTGTCGATATAATATTGGACATGAATTTTCGAGGTGTTACAGGGGCACAACCAAAATTTTGTTTTGAACGGGGGAAATCATAGTTTTGAACTAAGGACGAAATCGTAATTTTTAGCTGGTGACAAAAACATAAATTTATTTTGAACTGAAGGCAAAAACGTAACTTTGAACTGAGGACGAAATCGTAATTTTTGAAAGGGACAATTATAATTATATTATATTATACTAACATTAATTAAATTAAATTAAATTAAATTAAATTAAAAATGAAAAAAAATAGGGATGGGGTGGCAGAACTACTGCCGCCATGGTAAATGTATATGTAAGTAAATTTTCATGTAGCCCATTCAAACTAATATTAAAATAAGGGGTGGCAAAATCAACCCATACATTCAATTTTGGGTTAGGATGGGTATTATTTTTGTAGTAGATGGGTTAAGTTGGGTTAACAAGAATTGTTAAATGGGTCAAGATGGGTAACTTTAAAAAATAACAAAACAACATGTGGGTCAGGATGGGTTGTCTAGAAAACTAAAGCGCATTCTTCTTTTTCTCATCTCCCACGCCCAAATCACCCAAATCACCACCATCGACATTGTCACACCCCTCCAAAACCCCACCCCGCCTTGGAGGCGTGACATGCCCAGGATCATAGCCACCAATCATATTGAACAAGCATGTAGTTTATTTATAAAATCCAACACAATACAATTGGTGTCAAAACATAGTTTAAGTTTACAGCGAAAGCAAAACATAAGTTTAATATAAGTTTTCCCCACAACGATCATGCCTCCCAGTGCAACCTCCTTAAGCTAGGGACCTAATGACCTGCAAGGCATGTAACAACGAGTCAACAACAAAGTTGAGTTAATTCACAGTTGGTTCACTGGCTTACTAGCCCGTATCGCGGTCTCCCAGACATGTGTGCGAAGGTTAGTATCCGTATCGCGTCGCGGCCCTACAGGCATGTGTGCGAAGATTAGTGGAGTGGCATCCTACCTCTAGAGGATGGTCGTGCCTTGTAGAAAGTTCGTGAACTCACCTTTGCTTTTGCTTTGCTCGGTTTGCTTATCTTCTTTGATTGTAAGGGTATGGGATAGAGTTTAGCCTACTGATAAGCCTAATAATCTAATGCACACGAAATTAGGTAAGTAACCAATACAGCATTTACGACAATTCACGAGATTAAACCCTCACAACGATTAACAAAGTGCAATACTTAACAATTCAGCGGATTCACAACGAATAACAGAGCATAGTCCGAAATTGGATAATACTCAAATATTCAAGTCGAAATCACGACGAATAACAAAGTATAAACTCAATTTGAGCAGCACTTAAACAATCGTTGGATAGTTTCAATCGATCGGACGTTGAATCGTAATAGTGATCGAATTAATACCCTGATTGTGGCAGCACTTCGTGAATCGTGTGTGTTAATTGTACTGCTATTGCTCTAATTCGACGTACACAGTGAGTTTGGACGTCGTTCTAAAGACAGAATTCAAGTGCCAATGTCTGCTATTTATACTGATTTTTGGACATGCTTACGGACCGTATGCCTTATCCCTTACGGTCCGTAAGGGACACCTATTTACTATAGGGTAGCTGTCACACCCCAACCGATGGCGGAAACATCGGGATGAGACGTACAAATTGCTCAAAACAACATAACACTAAATGTGACAATAATTTATTTAATTCATTTCATAAACTCTAAAGTGAAATACATAGTTCCAAACAATACAACATCTTGTTCAACAATAATTCAAATGTTATGTGGGTTTCTAGGGTTCATCCTAGCTTGGTTCTTGAATCTTGTACTTTCAACCTGCAATATGTATTAAAGTAAAGTCAACAAAAGCATGTTGGCGAGTATACAAGTTTTCATACATAGCATAGTACGTGTTTAAAATGTTGCTCATATCCAAATGTGAAATACAATATCATGTTAACAGTATATACTCGAAACGATGTTACTCTATGTGTCCAAACCAAAGTTTAACGCAATTAAAGTGTACCCAAACGAGTTTGAGTAGGTTGACATAGTTAAACCTAACAATACCTGCTCATAAAACAGGAGGGGCGTTTCTCAACCTATAGCGCTACCATTGTTAGGGGAGGCTTGTACGAAGTTAATGAACACATAGTCATTAGGTGTTTACAGTAGCATAACATGTCTAACATGAATAGAGTGTGTCACATAGAATATGGAATGAGTGTGCATAAAATGTTTAATGTGTTGTGATGTTTGATATGTAATACATATTGCACCCAAAAGTGTAAAACGAAAATGGGTCATGTATACTCACATTAGTTGCGTTGCGATTTCTTGGAAAGAGAATAAAGCTTAGAGATTACCCAAGAGTTTTCGAGTGATTAACCTAGATGAGGAAAAAAAACGTTACAAATTATTTATAGTTTGTCTTATGGAATTTAGTCAACCACGATTTGTATTTTCTTTGCCATAGTGATTTTAGATATTTATAATAGTGTTAGCAATTTTAATAATAGTAATAATAATTGTTTAAATTAATAACTAATGATACAAATGGCCATATTAATGGTAATAATGGTATTACTATTAGTGATAATCTTGTCATAAAAGCAAATAAAAATATTAATAATACTAATAATAATACTGATAATAAAAAAAATATTATTTACTGAATTTACTAATAATACTAATAATTTTAATAATAATAATGATAGTATCATTAATAATAATCTCATTAGGGTTAAACGGACTTAGTTTCGACGCTCGTTAGGCCCGTACGCGCCTTACGGACGACGTCGACTAAATAATATTTTTTTTTATTATTTAGTCGACGTCGTCCGTAAGGCGCGTACGGGCCTAACGAGCGTCGAAACTAAGTCCGTCGTTGCCCGTTAGGCCCGTACGCGCCTTACGGATGATAAATTTACAAAAATGGTCCCTGAGGTTTGATGTGTTTACAAAATTAGTCCCTGAGGTTTGATGAATTTACAAAAATGGTCCCTGGTGTTTCCAGGATTTACAAAAATGGTCCCTGGTCAATTTCTGAAACACAAGGGACCATTTTATTAAATCCTGGAAACACCAGGGACCATTTTTGTAAATTCATCAAACCTCAGGGACCATTTTTGTAAATTTATCATCCGTAAGGCGCGTACGGGCCTAACGGGCAACGACGGACTTAGTTTCGACGCTCGTTAGGCCCGTACGCGCCTTACGGACGACGTCGACTAAATAATAAAAAAAATATTATTTAGTCGACGTCGTCCGTAAGGCGCGTACGGGCCTAACGAGCGTCGAAACTAAGTCCGTTTAACGACGGGCTTAGTTTCGACGCTCGTTAGGCCCGTACGCGCCTTACGGACGACGTCGACTAAATAATAAAAAAAATATAAGAATTAAGTTCCAGGTTCTGTGTGAATTTAAAGTTCAGAAGGCTTTATACGCTGCGTATTGACCAATACGCAGCGTATACTAACTGTCAGTATACGCTGCGTATAGGTCAATACGCAGCGTATTAGTAGTCACTGCATATAAGAATTAAGTTCCATGTTCTAACAGCTCCGGAACGGAGGATAAACTGGTTAAGGCGTTACGGTTCTAAATGAAAGGTCACGAGTTCGATTCATGCTAAGGGCCGGTTCTTTAAAGAAGACCCCCTTTTATTCTGATTTTATATATATTTACACTTTGGTCCCTGGTGTTTCATTTTTTATAAAAATGGTCCCTGAAGTTTCATAAAATTAAAAAAATGGTCCCTGAAGTTTCATAAAATTACAAAAAATGGTCCCTGATGTTTGATAATTTAGATAAATGGTCCCTGATGTTTCCTGGATTTACAATAATGGTCCCTTATGTTTCTGAAATTGACACAAAATGTTTCCAGGTATGAAGTGTCAAATTTTACCAAGTTTATATACGCTGCGTATTGGTCAATACGCAGCGTATAGAAACCTGGCAAAAATTTGACACTTCAAACCTACCAAAATGACCCCAAATGAGCATCAGTTTTGTATACGCTGCGTATTGGTCAATACGCAGCGTATAGGGACCTTGTTTTCTATGCAATGATTGGTAATCAGGCACTGAGATCTATGGTTTATCTACGCTGCGTATTGGTCAATACGCAGCGTCTAGGGTTTACCTTATAGGCTGCGTATTGACCAATACGCAGCGTAGATAAACCCTAACTTTTGCTAGGGTTTGGTGTGCCAATAGGCACTTTAGTGTGCCAATAGGCACACTCATAAAAAAAATAACGAGAAAAATTAGACAGAATGTACCGAAACGAAGAAGATTGTGTTCCGACGTAAACTTCAAACACGTTTTCGGTTTCTCCGATGTAACTCCGGCGAACTCCTGTGAGCAAGAGAGTTGTTTATATGAGTTACGTGAGAGGTGTAGGGTGTCAAGAGGATGACAGGAAATTATACCGAACCGTAAGCTCCTGTGCGACTCGGACGGCTCCAGTGAGTGTTATGGTTCTCCAATGAAATGTGCCGATGGTGCGTAACTTGTTCTCTTTCTTTTGCCAAACGAAAATATACACGTATACGGAAAATAAACAGGTTGATTCATATATGAATTTACCGAAAAAAAAATGATAAATTTATAAAACAGAAGTAACGAGTTGAAGGTATACCGACACGAAGATCCGTAACGAGTTCTGACGTAAGCTTCGGGGTCAGACGGACTTGCAGTCGAGCTCCGATGGGTTGCGTGTTTCTCTGGCGTGAGCCCGGTATTGATCAGGGACTCCGGCGACTGAAAATGCTCTCCGCCGGATTTGCGGGTTGAACGGAGGGTTACCGGACTGTGTTGTCTTCTCCGGCGAAGACGAAAGTGGTTGCGGTTATGGTGAAGACGAAAGTGGTGTGAGAGGTGTGCGAAATAAGGGTGATGGATGCCGGTATTTATAGGACTCGGGATCGTGTAAATTTGGAACCGGATTCTTGATTGATTTCGGGTATAAGGAAACTGTATGGGATTCACAATCAATCTCCGAAAGGTTAGCGAGAATCACATATGGAAACTGGTGGTCTCCTCGTTGTCAACTGTGATTGGCGGCAAACGTAACAGCTTTATAAATATAAAGCTTTCCTGAAATAAATCGATGTTAAGATGTAGCTCGGTGGTTGAATTGTCGTTTGTTGTATTGGGTGATCACAGGTTCGAGTCCTGCAGTTCACTTTTTACATGTTTTTGATTTTGGATAGTTTCAAAAATTGCAGAACAGTCCCTGGAGTTTAACTTTCATATATATACAAGAATAGTCCCCCCTAAGTTAGGTTTTATAAGAAAACTTTTATATTCTTAAAACTTTTAACAAGTTTCTAAATTTGGCTCATTTTAAATAGTTTCAAAGGCTTAGATTTTATAAACAATATTATTATTTTAAACCCTTAAAATAATTATATTAATATATTTGTTTAATAAGTAATAATAGATAAATAAATAATTCGACTCCATCATTATTTAATACGCAAAATTCCAAGATTTCACTGGTTAGGATCCATATTATTAAAACGGGTCGGATTTTGGATATCCGTTTTTAACGGATGTTACAGTAGCCACGTTTGGGACTAGGCCTGCTGAGTTGACAGAATTGGCAAATGAAATTTAAACAACGATTTATTTAGATAAACGTTAGCTAGGGTTTACCCCCCTTGAGTTTTAGGGGCCCTAATCCTGATTCTGATTGTTCTGGAAATCTTAGGGTTTCTGCAGAATCACTTGGGTCTCTCAATTAGGGTTTCCAATTACACTAATTAAAATAATAAATAGGACTTTTAGTGAGAGTTGCTACAGACATCCATTCCACCGCTTCTGCTCCGACCATCAAACCCACTCTAACCCTTTTCTTTCAACAAAACTCCTTGCCATTCAAACCCACTTCATCTTCTTCAATTTTCTGACAAAAAATTGTGTGTGAATTTGATGGCCCAATAATGGCCGATCAAGAAGGGGGACATTTGGTGAGTTAACTCGTTGACTCGCTCAGAGAAATTTTAGGGTTACCTGAGTGTAGAAACGCTGCAAGGAAGATGTATGGGAATTTGATGAGGAGAGTGAAGCTTTTGAGCCCTTTGTGATGCGGGCCCAAGTGTGGAGGAGCAGGCTATCTTGTATTTGGAGGCCCAAGACCGCGTAACAAAAGGGGCTTCACTAAAATGGCTCTAACTTGGGCTACGGGGGTCCGTTTTGGGCGGTTTGGGTCATCGTCCGGGTCAAAAAACGCTTATTTCTATTAGTTATTTGCATTTTTTTGTTTTTTGAAGTGTTTTGGGCATTTTGTTTTTGGGCTTGTGTTTGGCCCGTAGTCTTTTTGAGGCCCATTTCGAATTTCGGTTTCTATTTATATGTTCCTCTAGTAATGTATTGAAGCAGACTAGAATTTTGACATAAAGCATTTTTCACTTCAAATTTCGTGCCTTTTGGGTGGAATCTTGGGGGTTGGGGAAGAACTATACGGGTATTCTTAGAATCAACGTGTTCGATCTTCGTTTCCGTATCACGCGCTACATCACTTTGTATGAGGAACTTAAAGATAGTAAGTGATGTGTGTAAAATGCAACATATAAAACACATCAATTAAGGCATAAAACTAACCCTTTTTAAGTACTAATGTTGGAAAAAGAGTGTTTTTGTCTTCCTTTTGTATTTTCAGGATGAAATGAGCTCAAAATCACAAAAGAAGCAAAAAGACCACTAATTCTACCATAAATACAAGAAAAGGAACAAAAGTGGACTGCCCGGACCCTCAACGGCACCTCCGTTGAAGCTACACTTGTGCAAACAGCGAGTGAAAACAGCGAAACATCATCCGTTCATTCCTCAAACAGCCGAAGGGGAAGGAGGCCCTCCGTTGAAGCTACACTTGTGCACTACGTGATAGCGCTAAGGGAAGCTCTCGACGAGATGACGTCCGTAGAGGAGGTCCTCATTGACCGTATTAACGATCTTACAATGGGACTGGAAAGCAGCTTCCAAGAGATTAACCTTTTGCACCAAAGGTTAAACATTTTGGTAGCACCCCCTATGGAACCAGTCCTTCCACAACAAGACTGGAACTTGGCACTCGGTGTTAACAACCCTACCGGGTGGGGAGACTTTCCCGCAGAACCTCCTATGGAGCACCCACAAGAAGTTCCGGTGGAAGTTGACACTCCTCAAACAAATGCAAACGAGCCCTCTTTCCTCCTTCCAAGGGAGGTAGAGGAGTGGCTTGACGACATATGAGGAGAACCGCACCCGAAAGGTGGAGTTCTACAAAGCCCTATCTAACCAAGATTAGTAGATTCTTGGAAATTTTGCTAAATTAAAATAAAACATAGGGCTAGGACTCCATAAGCTTAATATTTATGTAATTTTTATCTTTATGTAATGACTCTCTATTAGCAATGTTATGATGGTTTTTATGATTTATGGACTCATGGTGGTAATGGATGAAAAAGGGAACGAGAAAATTGGAACCATGCACGAAGAACAGAACAACCCGACAAAAAATCTCCATAACAGAAGGCTCAACACGGGCCGTGCCCAACCAACACGGCCCCGTGCTGAGCCCCCTGCAGAAAATCACCCAGTTCAGGTAACTGGACACGGGCCGTGTTCAGCGGACACGCCCCCGTGTCCAGGCTTCTGTTTCAATTCTGTAATTTTTGTTACTGGCACTTGACCACGGGGTCGTGCCCGGTCAACACGGGGCCGTGCCCAGAGTGCCAGTAACACAAATCTTTGTTTTTAAACACACTTTTACACATTCTAATCAACCAAAAACTTTATTTTTGGACTCATTGAGGACAATGTGTAATTTAAGTGTGGGGGGGATGCTAAAACCTTGAAATTTTGCAAAATCCTAAACACAAGCCTTACACAAAACTCTATTGGAACCGCTAAACACCCCAAATTTTTTCAAAAACTTTTTCATTTTTTTATTTACTTGTTTTAGTTTAAGTTGGGAATAACAAGTTCTAAAAAGGTTAAATTTTTACAAGTTTACAACCGATAGCGTCGTGATAAAAAGAACTAACATAAGAAAATTATGAAACGGTATAACAAGTCTAGTTAAAAATTCGATTATATATGCTTGGTCACATTAAAAACCCATTCCCACAAAAGTGAGTTTTTGAGCCTTTATTGAGCATAAAAATACACATATTTAGATTAAATGCTCATTTTTCGTTTCTTGTGTGAATAGCCGCTCGGTCTTTACAAGATCTAGAACTTGCCATGACGATACATTCCCGGTCCTTACCAACTTAAACCCAAGTAAGTAAATGATGGAGGCATTAGGACTAACTATTTTTCTTTCAAAACCATTATTTTTCATTTTTTTTTACCTACCCAAAATCCCCCTAGAAAACCCCTTTGAGCCTAAACCTTTCATTTCATTACCCCAAAACAATTTTTACCCACCAAAAACCTTTTTCATTTTTCACCTTTGTTTTAGTAACAAGCTCGGTTTTTCGTAAACGTGCCCTTTTATGTGACGATCAAAAAAAATAAATAAATAAATAAATAAATGATGAAGTCAAAAACAAACAAAAGCTACAAAAGCTTGTTTGGAGAAATACTTCAAAAATAATAAGTCACTAAAAACAAGGTATTTTACGAAAACCGACACTTGTTACGATTTTCGCCCTTTTTACTAACCACTAACCAACCACCCACCTTTAAACCCAAGCCTTCACCCCAAAAGTCCTCTTGATATTTACAAAGGTAAAAAGTTAAAAAGGAGGAGGATTGATTGCTTGGCAAGCCTATGGAAGACGTAAGTTCCGTGCCGCTCTCGAGTGATTCACTTAAATATACACCTTCGGCCGAGTGTTGAGTGATCTCCCGTGAGGTATGTGAACTTGTATATAAATGGAATTTTAATAAGGCATGTTATGCCCAAATAAGTAGTTTATCTTATGAAAAGTTCAAAATAAATCATAACGAATAGGATTGTAAATAAATAAAAATAAAACCTATAAAAACCTTGGATTCCCGACACTCTAGGACAAGCTAAAAAACTTCTCTTCTACCTATTCCATTTGGGAGTGTAAGCCACATTTAAAGAGTTTTGCTTGAGGACAAGCAAAAGTTCAAGTGTGGGGGTATTTGATGTGTGTAAAATGCAACATATAAAACACATCAATTAAGGCATAAAACTAACCCTTTTTAAGTACTAATGTTGGAAAAAGAGTGTTTTTGTCTTCCTTTTGTATTTTCAGGATGAAATGAGCTCAAAATCACAAAAGAAGCAAAAAGACCACTAATTCTACCATAAATACAAGAAAAGGAACAAAAGCGGACTGCCCGGACCCTCAACGGCACCTCCCAAGACAAAGAGAAGGAAACAGAGTCTGAACACGCCCCGTGTCCAGCGAACACGGGGGCGTGCCCAGGAAGCAGCAGAAAAGACAAACCAGTAGAAGCTTCCATTGCTCACCACGGGGCCGTGTCCAGCGAGCACGGGGGCGTGGTGAAAGTACAGCAGGCGCATTAATTGTAATTCGCAATTACAATTAATGAAGAGAGAGAATGTCAGACGGCCACGGGGCCGTGTCCAGCGGACACGGGGCCGTGTCCAGCGTTCTGTTCAGCCTATAAATAGAGGAGCTTGGTTTCATTCTCTCTCATCCCTTGGCACACCACCTCTCTCACACTTCATCCACCACCCACCACCACCATAACACCATCATCCACCACCATCATCCATTGTCCATCATAGAGTGTGTGAGTCGTCTCGGGATCCAAGATTGATCGTAAGAGTTCTTGACAATCAAGGCCATGTTTGCCTAAGTCTCTTACATCACTTGGTGAAGACAAGTGTTTAGTATAATACTTTTTATTTTTAATCTTTTGCACTTTTTATTTGGTTTTGTATTAATGACTTTAATAACTAGTTACTTATGTTGAAGGTGATCTTTCCTTATCGTTTGTCCGTGGTGTCTTGGCATTATTTTACTGTCTATATAAAATAAAAGATTTTCACCATTCATATCTCCACGGTCTATATGGAGGTATGTTGGCTACCTGGTCGGGGGTTAAGGGAACGGTTTGGTAAGGGTCTTGCCCTTGTTCAGCGTTTAGAGGTCCTGCTTGGGACCTGGGTCAAATTTAGTAGGATCTCCTTCAATGCCCATAGGTATTGGATGGCGGGGATCCAAACTCTTTGACCCCCTCATAAGTTAACTACTATTAATACTATAACCCGGCTATTTAGGACTGTATCCCTGCTGACTCAGACTACTTAGCCGAGGGTAACGTCGCCGCCAAAAGCGGGGCCTACCATAATTTGCATTAATAACTTAATTCATTATCTTTCAATAATCCGACCCTTTAGGATTGTATCCTTGCTGACTCAAACTACTGGGTTAAGGGTAACGTCGCCTTCAAAAGAGGGGCCTACTACAATAACTAAGATAATCTCTTAAACAAGTGCAAAAGTGCGAAAATAATCAAAGGTTATACTAATACACGTGTCGGATCCAAGTGATTCATCTTGTCTATCTGTTTTTATTTTATTTTATTTTTCAGCATTTAGTTAGTTTTTATTTTTCTTAGTTTAAAACATTTTTCTAACTTTTTGATTTGGTTAGACGTTGAGGATAAACCGGTATTAAAAGCTCTTGTGTCCTTGGACGACCTCGGTATCTTACCAACACTATACTACGTCCACGATGGGTGCACTTGCCCATATGTGTGTTTAGTGTTAGTAAATATCGTGTTTTATAAATTTAAAACTTGGCTAAAAGTGTAAAAAGGGCTTAAATAAACATCTAAAATAATATCGCACTACACACGCATCAGTAAACAACAGCTTGATGATGATGGCGATCTTAAAGGGTTGCAGGTAGGGGTGTAAACGAACCAAACAAACACGAACAAGACCTTGTTCGTGTTCGTTTGTTAAGAAATATATGTGTTCGAGAACCGTTCACGAACACTTATCGAATGAGATTTTATGTTCGTGTTCGTTTGTTAAGGAAATGAACTTGTTCGTGTTTGTTTGTTAATTTTAGGAAACGAACAAAAACGAATGTTGACGAACAAAAATGATCACAAACTAATGTTCATGAACAAATTATATAATACACCGACACTTATTAGATATTTAATTTGTCGGAATTTTAAAGTATTTAAATAAATATAAAAACTAAAAACACTAATGAACTATCGAACACGTTCACGAACATAAACGAACGAACACGACCTCTGTTCATGTTTGTTCATTTAACTAAACGAACGAATTTTCTTGTTCATGTTCGTTTGTTTAATAAACGAATGAACACAAACGAACTTCCCGCCGAACGGTTCACGAGCTGTTCGCCGAACGTTTGGTTCGTTTGCAACCCTAGTTGCAGGCTTTGAGAGTTGCTTTGAATTTGGCTTTGGAGGTTCTCAAATCGGTCAATGATGGTAGTAAATCAGGTAAAATTGTTGATTATTTGTTTGGTTTATATGTTGTGAATTGGGTTCTGTAAGTGGGTTTTGTTATTGATCATGATCGGATTGTTGGGTGTCTTTCAAAATTTGATTTTTTTTCTCAATTTTATTGATTTATGGTGTTCATTAGGGGTGAATTTTATGGGTTCTTGATTGATAATCTGTGTTAGGTTATGGTGAATTATTAAGGAATGAATTGTGCCAAAATACCATAAAATAATGGTGCATATATTTCTATTTATGCATCATCATAATGCTTAGATATCGTGTTTTATGATCTTTAACAACATTAGTTGTTTTAGGCATTTAGGAATACTCGAATCAGGTTCCTATGATTGTGTTTTAGTTTATGATAATCAATAAATGATTTGGTTAACAATTTGGGATTTGGGACTACACTGGTACAAGGTGTCAGTAGCGCCCAATGATAAAATAAACAGTGATATCTCAAATGTATACGATGAGTTTGTTCTTGCATCAACAACACAACCCGTTGCGTATATTGCTTCTGTGGTTTGGAATATCAACACTTACAATTATTTTCATAAGGTAGCATTAGAAGCAAACCTCAGAGTTGTTGACATTACTCAAAATGTCAAGGTTTTAAATCTTCTTCCTTGTATGTTATCTTACCAAAGGTCCTCTGTAAGACTACTTGGTATCTATTAGTCATTTCGTTAGACCAGCTATATTGTATTTGCATGATCTAAATCTGAATCTTCTAAACTTACAGAAGTTAAAAATATGTTTTTTTTTTGTAACAATTTGTCAATTTAGGGTAATTTAATGGGAAAATAGTCGAAAGACTTGGCATTTATAGCTGCATAAAGTCCAGTCAGTCGAGCTTGACCCACCCAGTTAAGGCTATTATGTCCTTTTGCACAATTAAGGGTTACAGTTATGCCGGACCGGCTGATTTGATGGTACCGGTACGGTTCGGTACCAGTACGGTACCGGTACTCGATACTACATGAAGTTCATCGTGACGTACAATCCTCAAAAATCACTGAACCTTTTTTTTATTTTTTTTATTTTGTAACTTTTTTTTTTATTTTTTGATTCTTTTTTATTTATTTTTTATTTTTTTATTTATTTATATTTTTAGCCTATCACGCCCAAATCCATCTTTAACAAAAACCCATCCTGACCTAAACTCATCCTAAACCATTTCTTAATAAACTCATTCTAACCCAAACCGATCTTAACCTATACCCATACTAACCTATTACCCAAACCTACTCAACCCACCCATTTTGCCACCCCTAATCAAAATCCATGAACGTAGTTTTTAAAAGGCTTAGTTTTGCTATTCAAAAAGGGGTAGCGGCGCAACTTGTTGCCCGTTTACCAACTATCTCGATGTAAATTTATAATTGGTTATTAAGAATTTTAAATAAATCCACTTTGAAAACTCAAAGATCATTTAAAGCACAATCACATCACGTAACTTTCTTTTCTTCTTTCCTCCATTAATTTCTGTAACATCCCGAAAACGGATTTGGTAATCAAACCACGTTAATACTAAAAGATGGGTAAAGTACCGTTAGTGGTAAAATTTACCCGGTGAATGTTAAGATTTCTAAACAATTAAAATCTAAAGTTAAACAAAAAGGGGTAAAGGAATGTTTATGAGAAAATAAAGTTATGAGAGGCCCGAGTTTACGGGACTTAGAATGAAACGGGTTATAACCCCGGAGCCTACTAAGTTAACTAGGAATAATTAACCTAGTTATTTATGTGTGATCAAGTGAATGAATAGAAATCAGGATTTTAAACCTCATTATAAAACTTCTAAATACGAGGGACTAAAATGGGCAAACTAGGAAATATTTTAATTAAAACAATAATAAAAATAAAAACACACACACATGTGTTTGTGAGTTCGATCGACCAGAAGCAAGAGCAGGGGTTCCAAAATCCTAGTTTAACAAAATCAACAAATTGAAGGTCAAAATGAAGCTCAAATTCACAACCAAACATGAATAAACGATTACCAAGTCAAGGGGATCGTAAGGAATGTCGAATTTCTAACATTCATGAAGGTGTGAAAATTAGTTAATCTTGCATGATACGATCTATGTATGAATCATTGAAGTTATGGCTGAATTTGAGATGTAGGATTGCTTAGGAACAAACCCTAAGTGAAGATTTAGAATAAATTGCTATGAATTGGGTGTTTGGTTGAATCACCACACCTAGCTAAGTGGGTTTTATTGTTATGATGAAATTGATGATAAGACTATGTTTAGAATCATCATGCATGATAATGAATGGAAGGTGTTTGATTAAACCATGAAATTGGGTACATGATCATACTTTCATGAAAGGGGTTTAATAAATTATGATGAAACTAGTGATTTTGGTTCATATAAATAGGTGTTTGGAATCATGATGTCTACTAATTAATATGTAGAACTTGATTATATTTGATGATTGGATGAATGTCTGATGTTATACTGAAATGGGTTTTACATGTAGATGGAAACCTTTAGTTAATTGCTTAACAAATGAATGATTAGCTTCAATAGTCGAGAGCTAAGTTAAATTGGTGCAAAAAAAAACTAGAATGATTAAAGAGTTCGGATGAAAATGCCTAAGTGGGTTCAAAGTGCCAAATGTGTGTTTGAATATGTTATAGACAAATTGACTTTTAAGAAGTCAAACTGACCAAAATGAAATCAAATGGTGAATTTTGATGTGAAACTCGTAAGATGGAATAGTCATAATTAATGATGACTAATCTAACCGTCTTACGAATTATGATGATAGTTTGACGCTTGACAAGCTAGGTGGAGACTTGGAAAGGAAGCGGGTCAAACAAAGCAAATAAGAAGGAAAAGCGTACTTCAGATGCGAGGTAAGTAAAACTTACACCCACTTGTAGAATATGTGTTTATATTATAAGCGATGAATACGATACAGGATTAGGTTCGAATCATGGGTTCCGACACGAAACGAAATGGGTCGGAACCAATAAAAAATGTTTTAAACCATGATTAATGGTGAAAGGGGCAAAATGGTAAATTAGTCACGAATTGGTTAAGAATTAGTGAGTTTTTCCTAAGGTTACCTTATAGCGTAACTAGTAATGGGAAAATGGGTAAAAATGGAAATTTAGTCAAGTATCAACTAAAGTAAATTAAGGTTCAAAGGACACCCATAGCGTAAGCTGAATGGGTTAAAAATATAAGAAATGACTTTAGAAATAAATAAAAAAAGGGATCTAGTGAGAAAATCTGAAATGGGTCGGATGTGTGATTGGTAATTAAAACCCATGTTTTGTTACACATGAAAATGACGGGATATGTAGGTCGAATGGGCCAAATGGTGGGAATAACGCCATTTGACAAAATCAACTAATGAGGTTGTCAAGTCATGTGTTTACAGGGGCGAATAGTAGTTTGGGTAATTGCGTCGCCATAAGAATATTGGTAATAAAAGCAAGGTGTCGAAACGGGTCACTAGGTTGACTCGAGCCAGGTACGTATAAATACGATTGTGGTTAAACATACATTTTTGGGTCAAATTAGTAGCAAATGTCCTTCATCGTAAATGATGGGCTAAAGTTGACTAAAATGCCCTTGATGGGTAAATCGGGCAAACGACCTTTAAAGGTTGTTGGAAATAAGTGTTTTGATAGATTAAATCCTTAGGATAAGTATAAAAAGGGATGATATGGGACCTTAGTGCATAAATACCCTTAACGGGTCAAAATAGGAGTAATAGCGAAACGGGTTAAGAATGTGTAATAACCCGTGAATTGAACCTTGTACAATAGGAAATAATCATAATAATATGTTTACAAAAGAAACAAGGGCCACAAACAAGTTTGTTAGATGAAACCGCGAACGGGTCAAAAAGTGTCTTAATTGAACTTCAAGCCGAGAGCTTGAAGTCTAAAATTTTGTGAAGATAGATGTTGTATTTTAACTTCATATGATGGATAATTAAATTGCAGTCGCGTAGGAAAAAAAATCACGTAAAACGGATCAATAACGAAGAAGTTATGGCTGTTTCCGTAAAAACTAGTATTGCTGAAAAATGCAGGAACCAGCTCTGAACCTGCTGGAAAACGTGCACCCTCGCGCCACGCGAAAGAGTAATAAAATCTGTCGCGACACGCGACAGAGTGTCGCGGCCCGAGTAAGTTAACATCAAGTCTGTCGCGGCCCGCGACAGACTATAGAACTGGCAAATTTTCTTTTATTTCATGGTTTGTCGTTTAGAACTTGTTTAATCTATTATTTAAGCATCAAAACTAACATTTGGGTTGGTTTTGATCATAGATACATACCAAGTGGTCCCGGATGAAGATCAAGCTCTAGGAAGGACCGAACACGATCAAAGATACAAGCTTCCGCACACCGTTTAGTTGTTACCTTTAAATGACGAACTTAACTACATTATGTTGTACACATTTGATTTTTTAAAAGTTTTTAATTAATCAGTATTTTCAAGGTGTATGTGATTATAATTACGCGTTCATTTTCGTATTTTAAATGAAAACCGCTTAAAAATAGCATGGGTGTTACAAGTTGGTAATCAGAGCTCATGGTTAAAGAGTAAAGTGTGTTCGGTTCGAGGCTTGATCGCAAATCCGGTAAGTACCTGTATTTTAATGGTTTAGCTTGTTAAAGTGTTGTAAACAACACATATGGTTATCGTGTAATACACGTTACACCAATAAAAACGATATAGAATAGATATAGTCAACGAAATTACACGCTTTGATGCGTATAGTAGAAAAGCCTTGTATTATAATACGGGCATCCTTTAATGTTGAAATTACTAACTATTGTATATGTTTTAATTGAAGGACACTCGAATATGAGGATAGCGAGAGTTGAACAAATTACGGATATGATAGAGGAATGGTCCGAAGTATGACAAGAGGAGCATGCTCACCAAGGACTAAATCGCGTAATGACCGCGAACAAGGTTATTGGCAAGGAACGCCCGTCAGGGCAAACATTACCAGGTGCACGCTTTTAAATGTAAATGCACAAATAGCAATATGCAACAAACATGTAGGTAATGATTGTTGCATATGTAAATTAGAAACTTGGAAAACCGAATAGAAAATGTATTCAGGATATTGTTTCCAAGAGAAACAAATAGAGGCATTACTTACATAGGGCGTGATGTGAAAACTATAGAAAGGTCATGTGTGTCATGTGTTAATCGCTTACTTTGGCCAAGTAAGTAGTGGCATATGATACCGTGAACTTCTTATAGCGGACACATTTATGTCCGATGTAGTAAGGGTGGGGTGAATGGGACTAACTTAAATGGTACCCAAATGAATCAAATAAGTAAGATGTTTGATAGTAAACGTAAACGTAAGTCGGATGACGGAAGCATATTACGTAAGAAAAACGAGCCCGAGAGAAGGGACAAGGATCAAGTAAAAAGAAAATACAGACCGACTAATAGGAATGCTAAGGCATAGGAATAAAAGTTTGACTGTCACAAGTGATGAAATTCACACGGACAAGTCAAACGAATTGAATAAAGAATAAAGGACTTGATGGAATAAAAGCGATGAATCTCGCTAAGACGACCAAATAAATTAAAATAACATCTAAAACCATATAAGAATGGTTACCTGGAAATGATTACGGTAAAGATACCCGATGAATGGGTAGGATTTGGAAAGAATGCGTAAACCAAGAGACGGGAACGCGAGATAGAAAGTCAAAAGACTCGGAATATGAGTCATGACTAAAAGACAATGAGAATTTGCAAACAAAAATGTTAATAACTACGCTCAACTATTTTAAAGTTGAACAGGTCGAATAAAGAATGGAGTTTGATGTTCACAAGTGATGAAATTTCACACGAACAAGTCAAACGAGATAAATAAGGTATAAAAACTTGGTAGTGCAAGTAAGCGCAAACTGAATAATGGAAGCGCGAAACATTAACGAACTTACGTGATGGGTCATAAAGGAATATATATAGGAAAAACGCAAACTAGCGAAACAAAAATGTTAAAAAAAAACTAAGATAAAGAACCCGGGTAATGGGTCGTAAAGAAGTATAGGTAAGAAGAGTAACGGTAAGTGTAGGGTAAACCGATGAGTAATTGACGTTAGAAGTCAAGAAGTCGGAAAGATAATTCGAAAGAAAAAAATGTAGCCTTAGACTACGGTCAAGGTCAAACGAAATCCAAAAAGTAAAGGTGAATAATTATAAACATAAAAAGGGGTGCCTTAACGCCATATGTGTATATAAACACAAACACATCTGAATAAAGACTTGAATAAAAGATGATCTACGGGATCATCATAACCTACGGGATATTAATTAGTGTTAAGGTTTACGAGGCCACAATGACCCACGTGTCATGAATTGAAGCAAAAGGATCATAAGGGACTCGCCTTAAAGAGGTGAAAGCTTAAGGAAATTGCCTACGAGGTTAAGTGAAGGAACCTACGGGTCAATAGTGCAAGGTGAGGGAACTTGTTACGAACCCCCGCGTAAAACGAAATGTTCGAAAAGAAGATTCTCGAAAATGAAAGGTTATATAAACTTAAACATGACGTGACATGAAAGTCACTCGTTAAGCTTGAGATATAAAAGCGTAAACCACGAAATGGTAATGATACGCCAAAGACCACAAACCCAGGGAATGGGTAGGTATGTCTAGAAGCCATAAATTGTAAGTAGTAAGAAAGTATGATGCAAAACTAAATGGGTCGAATAAATAAAAAGGACTACGGTTAAGGAAAAGTAATACGAAATATAACCAGGTTATAGTGCGAACGATGAAAGGAAAATAATAAAAGTTTGTAAGCCTCGAGAAGGCAAAATGGATACACCCAAGCGAAGGGGTATAAGGTACGAAGTGACGGCGACTAATTAGTCTAGCCGGTAAAACTATTCAAAGTTAAGAAAGCGTCATAACAAATACAAGCGCTTGTTAATATAACACAAGCGCTGGATAGACCTGTTAGAATACTAACGAGGCTAAGTGGTCAAGTGACAAGTCAGTCAATAAAGATAAAAGGGTTATAAGCTGTAAGTAACGGCCCGCGAGGCCTTACACATGAAAGACGTACACGTCAGTATACATGAAAATTTTTGACCAAAAGAAACGGATACCTTGAAAACGAAACTAGGTTCATTTGATTAAACCAATGAACTACGTAAATAAGGTTTCGGGGACGAAACCTCTTTAAGGGGGGTAGACTTGTAACACTACGAAAACGGGTTTGGTAATCAAACCACGTTAATACTAAAAGACGGGTAAAGTACCGTTTGTGGTAAAATTTACCCGGTGAATATTAAGATTTCTAAACAATTAAAATCTAAAGTTAAATAAAAAGGGGTGAAGGAATGTTTATGAGGAAATAAAGTTACGAGAGGCCTGAGTTTACGGGACTTAGAATGAAACGGGTTATAACCCCAGAACCTACTAAGTTAACTAGGAATAATTAACCTAGTTATTTATGTGTGATCAAGTGAATGAATAGAAATCAAGATTTAAAACCTCATTATAAAACTTCTAAATACGAGGGACTAAAAATGGGCAAACTAGGAAATGTTTTAATTAAAACAGTAATAAAAATCAAAACACACACACATGTGTGTGTGAGTTCGATCGACCAGAAGCAAGAGCAGGGGTTCCAAAACCCTAGTTTAACAAACTCAACAAATTGAAGGTCAAAATAAAGCTCAAATTCACAACCAAACATGAATAAACGATTACCAAGTCAAGGGGATCGTAAGGTATGTCGAATTTCTAACATTCATGAAGATGTGAAAATTAGTTAATCTTGCATGATACGATCTATGTATGAATCATAGAAGTTATGGCTGAATTTGGGATGTAGGATTGCTTAGGAACAAACCCTAAGTGAAGATTTAGAATAAGTTGCTATGAATTGGGTGTTTGGTTGAATCACCACACCTAGCTAAGTGGGTTTTATTGTTATGATGAAATTGATGATAAGACTATGTTTAGAATCATCATGCATGATAATGAATGGAAGGTGTTTGATTAAACCATGAAATTGGGTACATGATCATACTTTCATGAAAGGGGTTTAATAAATTATGATGAAACTAGTGATTTTGGTTCATATAAATAGGTGTTTGGAATAATGATGTCTACTAATTAATATGTAGAACTTGATTATATTTGATGATTGGATGAATGTCTGATGTTATACTGAAATGGGTTTTACATGTAGATGGAAACCTTTAGTTAATTGCTTAACAAATGAATGATTAGCTTCAATAGTCGAGAGCTAAGTTAAATTGGTGCAAAAAAAAACTAGAATGATTAAAGAGTTCGGATGAAAATGCCTAAGTGGGTTCAAAGTGCCAAATGTGTGTTTGAATATGCTATAGACAAATTGACTTTTAAGAAGTCAAACTGACCAAAATGAAATCAAATGGTGAATTTTGATGTGAAACTCGTAAGATGGAATAGTCATAATTGATGATGACTAATCTAACCGTCTTACGAATTATGATGATAGTTTAACGCTTGACAAGCTAGGTGGAGACTTGGAAAGGAAGAGGGTCAAACAAAGCAAATAAGAAGGAAAAACGTACTTCGGATGTGAGGTAAGTAAAACTTACACCCACTTGTACAATATGTGTTTATATTATAAGCGATGAATACGATAAAGGATTAGGTTCGAATCATGGGTTCCGACACGAAACGAAATGGGTCGGAACCAATAAAAAATGTTTTAAACCATGATTAATGGTGAAAGGGGAAAATGGTAAATTAGTCACGAATTGGTTAAGAATTAGTGAGTTTTTCCTAAAGTTACCTTATAGCGTAACTAGTAATGGGAAAATGGGTAAAAATGGAAATTTAGTCAAGTATCGACTAAAGTAAATTAAGGTTCAAAGGACACCCATAGCGTAAGCCGAATGGGTTAAAAATATAAGAAATGACTTTAGAAATAAATAAAAAAAGGGATCTAGTGAGAAAATCCGAAATGGGTCGGATGTGTGATTGGTAATTAAAACCCATGTTTTGTTACATATGAAAATGACGGGTTATGTAGGTCGAACGGGCCAAATGGTGGGAATAATGCCATTTGACAAAATCAACTAATGAGGTTGTCAAGTCATGTGTTTACAGGGGCGAATAGTAGTTTGGGTAATTGCGTCGCCATAAGAATATTGATAATAAAAGAAAGGTGTCGAAACGGGTCACTAGGTTGACTCGAGCCAGGTACGTATAAATACGATTGTGGTTAAACACACATTTTTGGGTCAAATTAGTAGCAAATGCCCTTCGTCGTCAATGAGGGGCTAAAGTTGACTAAAATGCCCTTGATGGGTAAATCGGGCAAACGACCTTTAAAGGTTGTTGGAAATAAGTGTTTTGATAGATTAAATCCTTAGGATAAGTATAAAAAGGGATGATATGGGACTTTAGTGCATAAATACCCTTAACGGGTCAAAATAGGAGTAATAGCGAAACGGGTTAAGAATGTGTAATAACCCGTGAATTGAACCTTGTACAATAGGAAATAATCATAATAATATGTTTACAAAAGAAACAAGGGCCACAAACAAGTTTGTTAGATGAAACCGCGAACGGGTCAAAAAGTGTCCTAATTGAACTTCAAGCCGAGAGCTTGAAGTCTAAAATTTTGTGAAGATAGATGTTGTATTTTAACTCCATATGATGGAGAGTTAAATTGCGGTCGCGTAGGAAAAAGAATCACGTAAAACAGATCAATAACGAAGAAGTTATGGTTGTTTCCGTAAAAACTAGTATTGCTGAAAAATGCAGGAACCAGCTCTGAACCTGCTGGAAAACGTGCACCCTCGCGCCACGCGAAGGAGTAATAAAATCTGTCGCGACACGCGACAGAGTGTCGCGGCCCGCGACAGACTACAGAACTGGCAAATTTTCTTTTATTTCATGGGTTGTCGTTTAGAACTTGTTTAATCTTTTATTTAAGCATCAAAACTAACATTTGGGTTGGTTTTGATCATAGATACATACCAAGTGGTCCCGGATGAAGATCAAGCTCTAGGAAGGACCGTACACGATCAAAGATACAAGCTTCCGCACACCGTTTCGTTGTTACTTTTAAAAGACAAACTTAACTACATTATGTTGTACACATTTGATTTTTTAAAAGTTTTTAATTAATCAGTATTTTCAAGGTGTATGTGATTATAATTACGCGTTCATTTTCGTATTTTAAATGAAAACCGCTTAAAAATAGCATGGGTGTTACAATTTCCAAGCTAATTTCATTCATCACCAAATATGTACTCCAGTGCCAATGCATGATACAAGCCAGACTAGTTTTTTTATGGTGTAAATTATTCGCAAATCTCTAGCATACGTTATTTTAACTGGGTTCGCGATAGAGATCCCTCTCGCACAATAGATTCTCAATTTAAACTCCTCAATGTGAAACCCCTATCACCAAGACTCGAACCCGAGACCATGAGAGGAAAACTCACCCAGGCCCACCATAGGTGAAACTTAAATACATGTGGTCACCATTAGAGCACTAGTGATGGTTAAGCAAGAGACTAGTAAGATGCAAAAAAAAAATTTGATAAAAGATTGTCAATGTGGAAAGCTTAAACCTTATCGATAGGGGGAGGTTTACACTGATCAATTTGGTGTTGGAAAGTCCGCCTATTTATTATTTCGCTTTATATAAGGCCCCTTCCTGGGTTATAAAGACCCTCTAAGACAAAATGAGAAAATTCCTACGGTCGGGCTCTAGTACCAACTCAAAAATGAACTAGGTGGCTTGGGATTGGGTAACTTGGCCCAAGATAAAAGGTGGGTTGGGTATTAACAGGCTTAAAGAGGTTAACGAAGCTTTTCTTATTAAATGAGGGTGGAGAAATAGGGTTGAAAATCATAATATGTGGTGTAAAGTTATGGAAGCGTGCCATTGTAAGCATAATCAAAGGAACTTCCTTCCGCTAAACGGTAACATTGCGGGGTGTTGGAAAAATATTGTGAAGTTGATTTAAAAAAAAAATGGGAAGGGGTTAAATCGGCTAATCACGGGTAAGGTGGGGAATGTGGATGATATTCGTTTTTTGGATTGACACATGGGCGGGCAATCTTCCCTTCATGAAAAGATGGCCTCATCTGTTTGGTTTGGAGATGTTTAAAATGTGTAGGGTCGCAGAGAAAATTGAAGCATGGCAAGGAAATGGAGCTTTTACATGGCATTGGTCCAAACATCCCGAATCCGATGAGCAGCTAAAGGAATGGAAGGAATGTCACGAGGTTCAAAGTGGTTTGAGACTCTCCAACGACAAGGATGCATGGTATTGGACTGAGGACAGCCAGAATGGGTTCCCGGTGAAGACGGTCAAAAAGGCGTTGGTTATTGATAGAGGTAATTGCAGCCCTCCAAATTTTGTATAGTGCAAATGGGTGCCAATTAAATGTAATATTATGAATTGCAGAGGCAATTTGGATAGGCTTCCTACGAGAATTAATTTAAGAAGAAGGAATGTGGATGTAACCTCGGTCATGTGCCCTTTTTGCGACGAATTTGAGGAAATGGTAGAGCATTTGTTCACTGCCTGCTCTGTGACTATTAGGGTGTGGTCGACTTTCAGCAGCGTCTGGTTCAACATACAACCGTTTTTTTTTTTTTTTTTTTTTTTGAGTTCAAGGATATTTAAAAAAATCCACAAGTTTATTAAGAAAGGTAAGAAGACGGAAAAGATCATTTACGGGTTGGCCATGATAGCATGCTGGTGCATAGGGAAAGAAAGGAACGATGTGGTTTTTAACCAGAAAAAATGCAGTCCGCAAGATATCATAGGGGAGGTAAAATCGAGAGGTTATGTCTGGGTTAAAAATAGAGCTTCATGTAAATATATTAGCTGTGTGGATTGGTGTAAATACTCATTGTATATGTTGTAATTTCTTTGCCCTTTGCCCGGTTGGGTCGAGGGTACTGTTGTTTGTTTGGCCTTTTGCCTGTTTGAGTCAGAGATGAGTTTTAATGAAGTTTTTTTTTTTAAAGTAAGATGCCACCCCGAACGACCCCCACACCTATGACTAATTAATTAGTCATTACTACAACTCATTGTATTTTACTTTCAACAAAAAGGCCCGAATTCTTTTCTCTCCACATATCTTTCACCATCAATCACATTGAATGTGTTGAAGAAAATACTAATTAACTCTACCTTCATTTTCTTTTGTTGTTCTTTCACACGAGGTCACAAGTCTTCATGCATTTAAATCTTTATTTTCTCATTCACAGAGTAGTAATAATAATGCATAAAAAGAAACTTGAACTCCGCATCTTTAATCATTAGGCTGCG
Organism: Helianthus annuus; assembly: GCF_002127325.2. Lineage (NCBI taxonomy): Eukaryota > Viridiplantae > Streptophyta > Magnoliopsida > Asterales > Asteraceae > Helianthus > Helianthus annuus. Next base: position 172,179,002 of record NC_035435.2, on the reverse strand, counting down.
GGTTGTGAGGGGCTTGGGTTGAGGGCTTTGCTCGACACGTGACGATTGTAGGCTCCACCGGACCACCCTAAAAAAGTGGGGTGTGGAAGCGACGTGGGTTAGTGGCGTTGGGGTGCCATGATGGCTGGCTTTATATTTTTTTATATACTTGAGATTTATAAAATAAAATACAAACTTATATTATTTTTAAAAAAAATTACATAAGATTCTAAAAAAAACTACTTATTAAATCCTAAAAAATTAAAAAAAAAGTAGTTAATAATTCCAAAAAAAAGAGTAAATTTGCAAAATCGTCACTGAGGTTTGGGCATGTTTGTCATTTTCACCCAAAACAACTTTTTTTGTACACTATAGTCCTTCACTTTTGGGATTTTTTACCATTCTCATCAAAACATCTAATTTGTTTTATTTTTTCTTTCAAACATTTGGATGAAAATGACAAAAAATCCCAAATCTCATGGACAATTTTGGCAAAAAAAGTCAGACGTTTGGTTGAAAATGGCAAATAAAATCTCAAAAGTGAAGAACAATATGGTACAAAAAAATTGTTTTGGATGAAAATGACAAACATACCCAAACCACAGGGAAGATTTTGGCAATTTACTCAAAAAAATTTACAAAGTTCTATAAATATGAAAGTGGGGAATCCACTTATATTTCGGATTCCCATCGTGCCTCCAATCGATCTTCGCGATCTCCATTCGATCGTCGTGGCTTAGGTCCCCCGTAGGGACACGGTTGAAACAAACTTTAAACCAATCCAGCTTCGGTTTTAGTTCACGCCACTTGTGTTGGCAGGCGTTTAGATTGTGGCGAGTGTTACTAACGTGTTGTTGATATTGTTGGAACGCTTGTCCCCAATATGCTGTTTGACCGCGTTGTAACGTACGTTGTGCATCGACGATCGAAGTGACAAGCGCGATCTCCTCCTCCTCCGTCCAGTGTACCATTTTCGGTTTTGTTGTTTGGTTGAACAAAATTGAAAGTTTGGTGTAAGATTGGTTGAAGATTTTTGTCAAAATTTGTAAGTGTTTGTGTGTGGGGGGTATTTATAGGTAAAAATTTGTAAGTTTTTTTTTTTTTTAAATTTGACTTTTACCACTGAAACCGCCATGCCCAACGACTATGGCTACCGGTCAAAACTGAACATCCAATCCTAGCTAGCCAGCTCACCCCGGGCCCCGCCCAACGCTGGAACGAAGTGGGTTAGCTAGCATTGCCTGGCTTCCTTCACCCATGCAACGCCCCCACTCGCCACAGTCTTAGCATTAATTTATCCCCCGTTTAGCTTAATTGCATCGTATTGGCTCGCTTCTATTGAAACCTACAAAATTTAAAAATAAACTAGCTAGTAGTGTTATTCAACAAAAACTAATTCAAAACTGTTTAAAGTGTAGGAGATATTTATATAAAAATATGTATAACTTAGAGCACATCAAAGACATACGATAGTGTCCCTCGTAACTTGATTTCGGATAGGGTGGAAGATAGGGGGTTCCGGGGAAGTATATAGATATAATTATGGATATGTATGAATGGACTAAAACTAGGGTTCGGGCGCCTATAGGGGATACTGATTCATTCCCAATGGAAGTAGGACTCCATCAAGGGTCTGCATGGAGTCCGTTTCTCTTTGCGGTTGTTTTGGATGACTTGTTCAAGGCGATTCAAGAGACAGTTCCATGGTGCATGCTTTTTGTGAATGACATCGTGTTAGTGGCGAAGACTAAAACACTCTGAATGTGAGGGTAAAGGAATGGCGAGCAGCCTTAGAGGGTAAGGGTTTGAAGATTAATCACTCTTAGACTGAGTACCTCTCGTGTGATTTCAGTGATGCAGCTGACGGCGACACTCAGATCACCATTGAGGGTCAGATGGTCCCAAATACACAAATTTTAAGTATTTAGGATCATTTGTACAAGGAGATGGGGAGACAGATAAATACGTAGCACACCGCATCCAAGCTGGTTGGTGTAGATGGAAAACAACCACTGGGGTATTGTGTGACAGGAGGTTCCCAACTAAATTTAAAGGATTTTTTTAAGGTGGCAGTTAGACCTGCAATGTTATATGGGACAGGATGTTGGGCATCAAGAAGTCACAAGCACACAAGATGGAAGTAGCAGACATGAGGATGCTTAGGTGGATGTGTGGTCACACAAAGCTAGACAAAATAAGAAACTGAAACGAGGTTTTAAGGTAAATGTTAGGAGTGGATAATATTTCGGATAAGATAAAGGAGGGGTGATTGAGACGGTTTGGACATGTGAGGAGGAGGCAGATGGCAGCGTCGGTTAGAGTAGTGGAAACCCTCATTATTGAGGGGAAGAGGAGTATATGTAGACCCGAGTTGATTTGGGATGAGCGAATTAGGCAATATTTGCTAGAATTGCACCTATCTGAGGACATGGTTCAGGACAAGAGTTCATGGAGGCGTCTGATAAAGGTTAAGGATTTTTAGGAAGGGTACATAAGTGTTAGTTTCGAACTAAGTACCTAATCTACTTTAGGTGGACTTTGTATGTGATTGTGACTGCATATATTTATGTTGTCTATTGTGTTATATTTTCCCCTAGATTCACTATGTTATTCTTTCACCACTTATTTTGTTATTGGTAGCTCTCTATTTTTATATTTACTTTTGCTTGTTGTCTACTTTTTGCTTGGAGTCGCGGGTCTCTCTGGAAGAAGTCGCTCTACCCCTAGGGATGGAGGTAAAGTTTGCCTACATCTCACCCTCTCTAAAACCTACAAAAGGTTTTATAATGTGTGGGATTTACTAGGTATTGTTTTTGTTGTTTACTGGGAATATTAAGTTTAGAATTAGAATAATATGTAAATCTTTGTATCATTATATGCTATGAATTTAAATTTAGAATTTGTGATTTAGATTCTTCTAACTTGATTTTTAGGGATAATGATGCAAGGATAAGAATGATTGAAAAAACTTGTATGCTATGAACTGAACTTTAAAAAATTGCAATGTTTTCTTTTTTGTTTTGAATGAACTTGTATTTTTAAGAGTTAAATGCCCGGATAGTCCCTATGGTTTGCCATTTTTTCACCTTTAGTCCCTAACTTTTTAAAATTACCTCTATAGTCCCCAACTTTTCAATTTTCGTTCCCGGAAAGTCTCTGGCATGGATGAAGGTTAGTTTTATCAGTTAAGTTGGTGTAAAATGACTATAATGCCCTAAAGTAAAACAAAATGAATGAATTAAGTATTATACATAATACCATACATATACTTCTCTCTCTATTGTCTCTCTCTCTCTCTCCTTTAAAAAACCATCACCACAACCACCATCACCTCCCCCTCTACAGCCGATCCAAAACCAATCCAACAAATTTCTGCAAAACCGATCCAACAAATCCAACCTGAACCTTCGCCGGAACCCTAAGTCTCACCACTTCAGCAGTCTTCCATAGCTGTTTCGTCACGTCTCTCCACCCCGTACACACCTTCGCCATCGTCAACAACGCCGCCGTCGGCCACCCCCGCATCCAAAATCCACCACCTCCTCCTCAATTTCATCATCATCATCATCCACAACGCTCGCACTTTCCGTGTAGTACACTCTGTTTCTAAAACACACATCGTTGATTCTGTTATCTACCGCCATCTGTGCTGTAAATAAATCCCTTTTGCTTGTCTAGAAAGGACAAACAAACTATGTGTTAGTTTACGGTGGCAGTTTCTGCCGGTGATTGGATTTTTAGCGCGGCCACCGTTAGACAGCAGTGAATCTCCTCTCATCTTTCTGCATTCCCTAACCGGCGGCAACAATCTCTCGCTGTGTTTTGATGATGATTTTGGGAAATTTTTAAGGTTTTGGATCAGAATACAAAGACGTGATTCAGTTGTTTGAATTCTTTTGGGAATAATGATAGGACATGGGTTTATATAGGCGGTTTTTGTTGGATCTGTGGGCTCTGGATCCAACGGTGTGGCTTTGGTATTCTTGGTGAAGATGATGGTGAAGGTGGGTGGTTGTAGGTGGTGTTGGGATGAAGAAGAGGTGGGTGGTGATTTAGGTGGGGTCAACTTAAGTTTAAATTTATCTTTAAATGTTTTATTTATCAGTTTTTAATATAAAGGGTATTTAGGTAATTTTACACTAATTTAACACCAAAAACTAATTCCCATCCGCATTAGGGACTATCCGGGAACGAAAATTGAAAAGTTGGGGACTATAGAGGTAATTTTAGAAAGTTAGGGACTAAAGGTGAAAAAAGGTCAAACCACAGGGACTATCCAGGCATTTAACTCTATTTTTATTGTGTGTTTCTCATGTGTAATGATTATATATTTTTGTTATATGTTCCTCGCTCCGACCCGAACGACAACCGACCAAAAAATTTTAATGCTTTATTGTGAAAATTTTGAACACCGAACAAAAGTGGACCCCATTGGAAAAAATCCTAGATCCGCCACTAGGTGTAAGGATAATTTGTAAAAAGAACTGACATGGTGAACTGTGAATGATCAGGGCAAAGGTACTACCCTTCGATGCCCCTTCCCTTAGAAAATGATAAACTTTGATCTAATAGTCAAATATGTTGATTAAATTGTTCAACTCATGCTGTGTAGGTTTTTAAATGTCTATTTGAGTTTTTTTTCTTCAAATAAGAGGATTTATAAAATTAGGTAATACAACCATATGGGTGTTCACAGGTTATATAGATAAATTGTTTGAATAATGTTCAATTTAATGATTTTATAAAAACCCTTCTAAAATATTTCCGACACCCCTAAAATAATTATAAGATCCCTATACGCCTTAAAATACACCCCGTATACTAAACGCGGACCCTAAATACTATAAATTTATAAAAGTAAAATAAAAACAAGAATCTGGAGTCGCTCGCGGGCCGCGAAGACCTTCATGGTCTTCTACGCGGGCCGCGACAGCTAGGAGGTCAGACGACACCCTGAGGTGCCACGTGTCGCCACTTGTCGAGTCTATATTCGTGACCGAGCAACCCTATGACCCTACAACCCTAAGTCGCAGGCCGCGAAGGCTAAGCCTTCGGCTTACACGAGCCGCGAAGAACTCGAAATCAACTCCTATAAATTGGGAGCTTCGGCAGTCAATTTCCGACGCTCACAACTTTTATTTCTCTCTCATTTCTACATAGCAATCACTATACCCGGGCGTTACACCCCCTTAATTAACGAATTTCTGCCTCGTTTTAAGTATATTAAAAGGTTACGTATTAGATACGCTGCCCGATTGATCTAGTGCTCCGTAACGGCTGTCGAGGTTCTGCCCGACGTAGCCGTTGGAGTTCTGTCTCGGGAAGGGTATAACTAATGTAAATATTGGGTTATAATACTAACGCGTGTGCATTGTGTAATTAATAGATAATCACCAGGAAATCACAAAGGAAAACCCTAAATTAGCAATGTGAGTAATCTCCTTTTTGTGAACCTTTTTACAAACTGTTTTTACAAAGCCTCAAATGTTTTATATTATATTAAACAGTGATTGAGTATTTGTATTCTACAATTATCGTCGGTATGTTGGGATTTTGTATACAAAATTGGTTACTACACTGTGAGTAGTAACATGAGCACAAGTCGGGTTGACAGTACTGTGGGTGGTAATTGAAGTAGAAAAATAAACAAATGTAATTGCGAGATCGCCCTCAATACTGTAAAACTGATAAAACCTGTCTTGCTTAAACTAGGATTCACTCACCAGTATTTCCCACTGACAAAATGTTTTTAAACGCGTTTCAGGTGACAAAATGTGAAAGCAAAATAGAAACCAACTGGACAGCACTGAAGGCTTGTAAAAGTGGCTATAAAAGTTACATAAATAAAGAAGTTGTTTTATTTTCAATAAAATAGGGGTTTTCCCTATAAATCAGTTTGTAATGAAAGCTTCAGTTTTATCCCAATATATATATATATATATATATATGGGAGGGTTCATTGGCGAACACTAAAAAAGTGGGGAACGGGGGAACACTTTTAAAAATTATACTTAACATGTTAAAAAAATATTTTTTCAATTTTTTTTTTTGGCGCTTTTTCTTATAAATACAAGTAGAAACATTTTTGATAAAAAAATCAAAAACTAAAAATATAAAAAAAATGTTTAAAAAACCAGTTATATCTTATAGAATTAACTTAACATGTTAAAAATAATTTTTTTTAAAAAAAAATTCAACGCTTTTCTTTATAAAAAGGAGGAGAAACTACCTTTTTTTAATTGTTTTTTTTTAATATTTTTAGTTTTTGATTTTTTTTATTAAAAATGATTCTACAAGTATATATAAGGAGAAGCGTCGAAAAAGATGTTCAAAAAATTAATTTTTAACATGTTAAGTTAAATTTTTAAGAGTGTTCCCCGGTTCCCCACTTTTTTAGTGTTCCCCAATGAACCTCACACTATATATATATATATATATATATATATATATATATATATATATATAATGTGGTGTTTTACTCTGATAAAGAGTTAATTGCCAAAATCGTCCCTGAGGTTTGGGCACGTTTGCCATTTTCATCCAAAATGATACTTTTGTACCAAATTGCCCCGAACGTTCGTAACTTTTTGCCATTTTCATCCAAACCACTAACTTAGTTTATATTTTCTGTTAAGTTGAGGATATTTGGATGAAACTGGCAAATATAAAACCACGGGGACGATTTTGGCAATTTACTCAAACCCTTTTTAATTTCTTTTATTTAATTATTTTAGTTACATATATAATAAAAAAGAATATACATGGAGTTTTTAGAAAAAAAAATTAATAGTTTTGTCATATAATTTTTATAAATTTTCATCCAAATCACTAACTGCGTTTATTTTTCTGTTAAGGTGAAGGATGTTTTAAATTTTATAAATTAACAGAAAACGTCATTGGTGTGCAACACATAACAATCGGATACAACTTTTAGTATTTATCAGTTGTAGACATAGAAAAAAAATTGTAAAATGTTACAAATTTTTTAAATTTATTGAGGACCTAGGAAATATGTTAGTAGAAATAAAATATTTATTTAATTAAGATTATGTGGGTAACTAACTAATACTTATTCTGAGTGGCTTGAGTAAAGAAACTTTTGATTCATAGTATTATAATTACAATTTGGTGGGTAATAATGATAAGTTGTTTGATAGGGGTGAGAGGGGCACTGGCTTCTGTTTTTCCTTAGGAGTGAATTTAAAAGAGTAGAAGATGAATTGCAAACGTGGTACATATGATAATATTTTTTATTTGATCTTTTCAATAAGGTCACCGGCATTTTAGTTTTATAAAATTTAGAGGTTTAAGTAGATTTTATTTTTATAAAACTTATCTATATAAAAAATTGGTAATTAATTTTTGTCTTCGTGTATAAACATCCTTCGCCTTAATAGAAAAATTAACTTATTTAGTGGTTGGATGAAAATTTATATAAATTATGTGACAAAGCTATTATTTTTTAATATAAAAATTGCATGTATATTCTTTTTTATTATATATCTAACAAAATTAATTAAATAAAAGAAATTTAAAAGAGTTTAAATTGCTAAAATCGTCCATGTGGTTTTATATTTGCCAATTTCATCCAAATATCCTCAACTTAACAGAAAAAATAAAGTAAGTTAGTGGTTTGGATGAAAATGGCAAAAAGTTACAAACGTTGGGTGCAATTTGGTATAAAAGTGTCATTTTGGACGAAAATGGCAAACCTGCTCAAACCTCAGGAACGGTTTTGGCAATTAACTCCTGTGATAAAATATTTCCTAACTACGGTCCTGATGTAATTTCCGCTGCCAAATAATGATAAACACTGATACCACTGAATCTGATCTCGCGGCCGCCCGTTCCCGGGTGATTAGGGGACGGGGGTTGTGACAGAAGGTGGTATCAGAGCTACAGCCACTAATTCAGCCACAGAAGTGTTCTGCTAACACCAAAATTTTATTCATTATGTTAGGAAATAATCCACGGGATTACGTGCATATCTGTATATTATTGTTTTGTGTTATTTGATAATTTGTTAGTTTACAGTATGAGCGACCAAGGACCTTCAGACTAGGGGTGAGCAAAAGGTAAAACCCGACCCGACCCGACCATTACCCGACCTGACCCGAGAACCGATCAAACATAAAATACAGAACCGATTCACTACCCTAAATATAGGGTCGGTTCCGGTCCATAGGTCCAAGTCGGGTTTCACCATGAAAAGAACTGAGAACCGACCCGACCCGACCCTATTTTATTGGAACCGATCTAAATACCTAGGTACTTGGGTTCAGGTCGGGTTAGGTATATTTTCGGTTCGGTTCTCGGTTATTTTCGGTCCGGACCTAAACTTGCTCACCCCTACTTCAGACGCTTACCGTCAGTTGTCCAGCTCACCTAGGGACGAAGGCACCTCTTCACAGCCTACCCCGTTGGGGTATTCGGCTGATACCGAAAACAGGATATTTGTGTTCAAAGCCCAATCTGAAGAGCCATTCCCTCCCAAGAAGACAGGATGGTTCAGCAAAGGAGCTCACGAGCGTAGAAAAAGGATGAAAAAGTTACAGCAACAGCGAGCTTTAGTAGCCGCTAATAGAGAAATGAACTCTCAGGATATAATCAATAGGAGATTGGCAAACTACCACATACTAGCAACCACAGCCGCCGATCTAAATTTAGAACAACTCATAACACCCCAACCGTTACCACTGTTTCCCACACAACCTATGGAAATCGAAGCCAACCTAAAAAACCAAATCCCAATGCCTGCTTTTGACCCAGCTGAGATCCCTAGAGTACCAGCACCCTATCCCCTAGACTATGACCCATGGTTTAACGACCATAGGGATTATGAACAACGCTACCCAATACCCGAGGAACCCATGCAAAACCCAGTAGCACCCTACCCAGACCTTGACCCTCTAGACCCCTATTATGATAATGACCAATACATCAGGGAAATTCTAGAGAACCCGTACCCTTACAAAGAACCGATGCCCCAGTTCCCAGACCCAATACCAACACCTGCACCACCCATGAGCACTGAGAATGTGCAAGAACTCCGAACCTTTGGTGAGGAGATTATAGAAGGAAGTGAAAGAATGCGACAAATAGGTGAAAGGCTAGTCTGGAAATATGACGAGGGTAACATGGAATTTTGGATGGACCCGTACCATTAATAGTAATAATATATATATATGTATATATATAATATGTGTGTATGTTTGAAAAAAATATATATATGATAGATAAATAGTATTGTAATTTTAGATTTCCGTTCCAGTTTGTACTAGACGCATAATATATAAAATAGAGTAAAGGTCACAATATTTGACGATTTTGATCAATATGCTTGTTGTGTGATTGTTTGCATTAAATATTATTTTGTAATATTAATATGTGGTAAATGTTTAAAATTCAGATGGACAACGAAGTGAATCAAGAAAACCAGAATAACGATAAAAACGGAAACCAGATAGATAATAGTGTCATCTAACACATAGTGGCACAAGAGATTATAGACGCAATGCCATATATTATCAAAATGGTTAAGGAAGCGGATAATAAAAGTAATAACGACAGTAAACAACCACCTACTGAATCAGAACACAGCGTAAACAATGGACCAATACTTCAAGTGCCCATTCCAAAAAGAAGAAAAACCATGTCTTATGGTTGTTCTTACAAAGAATTCTGGTCTTGTAAACCAATGGAATTCTCGGGCAATGAATGAGCCATTGCAGCTCTACGCTGGATAGAAAAGACTGAGGCAGTCTTGAAAATAAGCAAGTGCGCAGAAGAGGATAAGATAATGTTTGCCTCTAATCTGTTTAAGAACTCAGCTTTAGAATGGTGGAACACTATCCTCAAGTCTAGGGGAAGTGACATGGTCTATAATATGGAATGGAATGAGTTCAAGGACATGGTGGAAAGGAAATTCTGTCCATCCAATGAAAAGGAACAGATAGCAAATAAATTCTTAAACCTTAGAATGACTGGAGTAAATAGTAAGGGTTACACTACTACATTCTTCGAATATGCTAAAATAGTGCCAACCCTTACATTACCAGAACCAGTATTAATCTCCCGTTACATCTGGGGATTAATCAATGAGATTAGGCATGTAGTCAAGGTAGCTAGACCACAAACTATAGAAGAAACTGTAGAACTAGCAAATACCTTGACTGATAAATTAGTACGTACACAAGAAGAGAACCAGAGGAGGAACCTAGCTCAAAGGCTTAACCAAGAATTTCGCTATGGAAATTCCAACCGTGGGAAAAATGTAGGTTCTACCTTTCCACCTTACTGTAAGGCCTGCAAGAAGAAGCATTCAGGAAGATACTCCACCTACTATAATTTCTGCAGGATACCAGGACACAAGGAAGAAGATTGTAGGAAGAAACCCAGTAATGGAGTATGCTTCAACTGTGGAGAAAAAGGTCACATCAAGCCGAACTGTCCAAAGCTAGCTCCGGCCACAAATAATAAAACTACTAAAAATGCTAGAGCATTTGTTCTGACTGCAGAAGAAGCAAAAATGATTCCGGGCTTGATAGCCGGTGCATTTTTAGTTAATGATGTTTTTACTAAAGTATTATTTGACTGGCGCGAACCAAAGTTTTATTAATACTTCATTTTGCAAACTTCTCAGTCAACCATTAACTAAACCCCCGCAAGAATATCTAGTAGAAACAGGAAATGGGGAAAACATTAAGATTACCGAAATCTTGCAGGGAGCAAGAATAGAATTTTTAAATCAAAAGTTTATTGCAAACCTTTATCCAATGAAACTGACAGGATTTGATGTTGTATTAGGAATAGATTGGTTAATAGCCAATAAAGCCAGTATTTTATGTGATCAAAAGTCAATCCAAGTAAATTTACCAAAGGGTGAAAAGATCACAATTAAAGGAGATAAGCCATCTAGATCTACGAAATTCATCTCTGTGATGAAAACATCCAATTATGTAAGAAAAGGATCATTAGTGTATTTGATTTCCATAATCATTAACACTAAAGGAAAAGAATTGAAAGATATTCACGTATCTCAGTTTTCAGTTGTGTTTCCCGAAGAGCTACCAGGACTACCTCCAAACAGGGAAGTTGAATTCAGAATTCATCTACTACCAGGGACAGCCCCAATTGCCAAAGCACCCTACCGCTTGGCACCAGCAGAAATGCAAGAGTTAAAGAAACAGTTAGATGAACTGTTGGAGAAAGGATTCATACAGCCAAGTTCATCGCCATGGGGAGCGCCTATAAATTATTTAAAATGTCCTTATATGTCTTAAACATACCCCGTATGCAAAAACCGAGCCCAAAAATACCTTATATACTTAAAAATAAAATAAAAACAATAAAAACAAGTCTGTCGCGGGCCACGACAGACTACTCCTGAACCTACGCGGGCCGCGAGCGCCTGGACACAAGGCCTCACCCGGTGCCGCCACGTGTCACGCGTGTGTCAAGTCTATACTCGACGAATCAGCATAGCTAGGCCCTACCCCCTAGGTCGCGAGCCGTGAAGGACCCTTGTGTGGCTTTCGCGGGGCGCGAGGGATGGCTGATCAGGCACTATAAATAGATGCCTTCGGCTGCTCATTTGAAATCGTTCACAACAACTTTCTCTCTCAAATTTCTATAGTGTAGAAGCTATACTTGGGCATAATACCCCCTAATTAACGAAGTTTTGCCTCGTTGTAAGTATCATAACCCCCGGTTACGTATTAGATACGCTGCCCGATTGATCTAGGGTTCCGTAATGGCTGTCGTGGTTCTGCTTGACGTAGTCGTTGGAATGTCGTCTCGGGGAGGGTATCGCTAATGTAAATATTGGGTTATTATACTAACGCATGTGCATGTGTAATTAATAGATAATCACCAGGAAATCCTAAAAGACAACCCTAAGACAATAATGTGAGTAATCTCCTTTTTGTAAACCTTTTTGCAAACTGTTTTTACAAAATCTCAAATGTTCTAAATTACAATTAACAGTGATTGAGTTTTTGTATTCTACAATTATCGTCGGTATGTTGAGGTTTTATATACAAAATTTGTTATTACACTGTAAGTAGTAACATGACCACAAGTCGGGTTGACAGTCCCGTGGGTGGTAACTAAAGTAGATGGAAACAAATGTAATTGCGAGATCTCCCTCAATACTGTAAAACGGTTTTACCTATCTTGATTAAAATGGGATTCACTCACCAGTATTTCCTACTGAAAAAATGTTTTTAAACGCGTTTCAGGTAATAAAATGTGAAAGCCAAGTAGAAGCCAGCTGGATCAGCACTAAAGGCTTGGAAAAGTGGCTATAAAAGTTACCTAATTAAAGAGATGTTTTTATTTAAATAAAATAGGGTTTATCCCTACAAAAATGTGTGTAATGGAAACTTAGGATTTTCCCATATGTTTAATATTATAAAAGCATGGTATTTTACTTTGATAAAATGTTTCCTAACTACGGTCCTGATGTAAATTCCTCTGCCAAAATGATAAACACTGATATCACTGAAACTGGCCGCGGCCGCCCGTTCCCGGGTAATTAGGGGACGGGGGGTGCGACAGAAAGTGGTATTAACAAAAGAGTTATGCTGATAACAGGAGAAAACCGTTGGAATTTCAAGTAGGAGACAAGGTGTTATTAAAGGTCTCTCCTTGGAAATGAGTGGTAAGATTTCATTAAAAGGGGAAAGCTAAGCTCCAGGTATGTTGGACCTTTTGAGATTATTAGAAAAATAGGACCTGTAGCCTATCAGCTACAATTGCCAGAGGAGATGGCAGGGATACATGATATATTTCATGTATGCAATCTTCAAAAGTGCTTAGCTGATGAATCACTAGTAGTGCCTCTTAAGGATATAGAGGTAAATGAGAAATTAAAATTTGTAGAGAGGCCTCTACAGATCGAAGACAGGAAAGTCAAGAATCTCAAACACAAAATATTGGTATTAGTCAAAGTAAAATGGGACTCCAAAAGAGGACCATAATACACTTGGGAGCTTGAGTCAGAGATGTAGAGGAAATATCCACACCTATTCCAATAGACCTCGAGGACAGGTTCTAAAACAAGGTGGGGATGATATAACAACCCTCCAAAAATATTTCCGACACCCCTAAAATAATTATAAGTTCCCTATGCGCCTTAAAATACACCCCGTATACTAAAAGCGGACCCTAAATACTTTAAATTTATAAAAGTAAAATAAAAACAAGAATTTGGAGTCGCTCGCGGGCCGCGGCAGCTAGGAGGTCAGACAACACCCTAAGGTGCCACGTGTCGCCACTTGTGGAGTCTATATTCGTGACCGAGCAACCCTATGACCCTACAACCCTACATCATGGGCCGCGAAGGCTAAGCCTTCAGCTTACGCGGGCCGCGAGGAACTCGAAATCAGCTCCTATAAATTGGGAGCTTCGGCAGTCAGTTTCCGACGCTCACAACTTTTCTTTCTCTCTCAATTCTACATAGAAATCACTATACCCGGGCGTTACACCCCCCTAATTAACAAAGTTCTGCCTCGTTGTAAGTATTTTAACCCTCGGTTATGTATTAGATACGCTGCCCGATTGATCTAGTGCTCCGTAAAGGCTGTCGAGGTTCTGCCCGACGTAGTCGTTGGAGTTCTATCTCGGGGAGGGTATAACTAATGTAAATATTAGGTTATAATACTAACGCATGTGCATTGTGTAATTAATAGATAATCACCAGGAAATCATAAAGGAAAACCCTAAATTAGCAATGTGAGTAATCTCCTTTTTGTGAACCTTTTTGCAAATTCTTTTTACAAATCCTCAAATGTTTTATATTATATTAAACAGTGATTGAGTATTTGTATTCTACAATTATCGTCGGTATGTTGGGGTTTTGTATACAAAATTTGTTACTACACTGTGAGTAGTAACATGACCACAAGTCGGGTTGACAGTACCATGGGTGGTAATTAAAGTAGAAAAATAAACAAATGTAATTGCGAGATCGCCCTCAATACTGTAAAACTGATAAAACCTGTCTTGATTAAACTGGGATTCACTCACCAGTATTTTCCACTAACAAAATGTTTTTAAACGCGTTTCAGATAACAAAATGTGAAAGCCAAATAGAAGCCAGCTGGACAGCACTGAAGGCTTGGAAAAGTAGCTATAAAAGTTACCTAAATAAAGAAATTGTTTTATTTTCAATAAAATAGGGTTTTTCCCTATAAATCAGTTTGTAATGAAAGCTTGGGTTTTATCCCAATATATTTATTGATATAAAATGTGGTGTTTTACTCTGATAAAATATTTTCTAACTACGGTCCTGATGTAATTTCCGCTGCCAAATAATGATAAACACCGCTACCACTGAATCTGATCTCGCGACCGCCCGTACCCGGTGATTAGGGGACGAGGGTTGCGACAGATTTGTAAAAATACTCGGATTATGTTTACTTCACCAAAACAATTAAAAATGTAATAAGTTGTTTGAATAATGTTCAAGTTAATGATTTGTACAAAATACTCATATTGTGTTTAATGCACCAAAACAATGAAAATTGTCATTTTGTTACGATCATAGGCAGATGTGAAAAATGTAACATGAGCTATACCGTATGAACAATAAATATTATAGTAGGTGTGCACATTTTTTTAAAGAAAGCATCCTTTAAATCTCTTAACACCCTACTTGTAATAAGTCAACATGTTAGATGCCACCAGGGTTGTAAACGAATCGAACGGACACGAACAAGGTCATGTTTGTGTTCGTTACTTAAGAAAATTAACATGTTCACGAATGCATACCGAACATAAGTTTATGTTCGTGTTCGTTCGTTAGGGAAATTCAGTTGTTCATGAACAGTTCGTGAACATTGGTCTCGAACACAAACGGATGCAAGCAAATAAAAACAAACGTAAACGAACATTTAACTTGTAAATAAAAAATATATTCATTATCATCATACTTAGTATATCCCACCAATAGCAAAGTTAAGACAGACTCTAAGGAGGGTAAGATGTAGACAACCTTACCTCTACCCCTGTAAGAATAGAGAGGCTGCTTCCAGTGAGACCCTCGGCTCAATAGTTGCTTTGCATCAAGCCTTGGATGTAAAGCACATGACACTCAACAACCGGGACAAAGGCCGGTCAGTGCATGTATCCCCATGTCTTTCGGCTATCAATGACACCACATGATGCATGATTAACAGTCTGTTGCTTTTAACGTTGTTTTCACAAAATTAGTAAAATAACGTTAAAATTAGTGCAATTTCACTTTTGTCCCCCGAGCGGCCACACATATATACATTATATGCGCACACCGCAAGCGGGGTGTGGATTATAAAAACATTGTTATCCTTAATCATTGGACATAAGTAGTTAAATACAACCATTAAATGATAAATCAAACCACAAGACTTCTACTACAACCATCAAACGATTAATCAAGTTTAACGAACTTAGAAATAATTATTCAAATTTTAAATAACTTAGACATAATTATCCTAAAAAATGTCTTAGAATGCCAAAATTTTAGCTAACTTAGAAAAAATAGGGTTTTAAGTTTTCTATATATTTAGATAAAAGGTTTATTATTTAGGATAAAGATCAAATACAAATAAAGTTAACGTACGAACTGAACGAAAAGATAAAAAAGCACCGTATCATTTTTGTAATTATCAGTAACTATCAAAATTACTCTTGTAGAGTAATTTTGATCTTTTGTAGAGTAATTTTGTAAAATGTTCTTGTAGAGTAATTTTAGGGTAATTATCAAAATTACTCTACAAGTGCATCAAAATTACTCAGCGTCAAAATTACATTTACAAGTGAATCAAAATTACCCTGCAAGTTTATCAAACAACATATAATTCAAAATTACTCTACAAATACTCCTGTAGAGTAATTTTGTAAAATGATCCTATAGAGTAATTTTGATCTTTTGTAAAGTAATTTTGTAAAATGATCATGTAGAACAATTTGATCTTTTATAGAGTAATTTTGTAAAATGATCATGTAGAGTAATTTGATATTGTAGAGTAATTTTGTTAGCATTTAGTTATGGGGTTTAGTTTTTAGCTTTTAGTTTGGGTGGGGGTTAGTATAATTTTGATAACTACCCTACAAGACCAAACTTACTCTACATGAACATTTTACAAAATTAATCTACAAAAGATCAAAATTACTCTACATATTTTTTTTGGGGGGGGGGGGGGTGTTAGCGTAATTTTGATAATTACCCTACAAGATCAAAATTACTCTACATGAACATTTGTAGAGTAATTTTGATAATTACCCTACAAGCAGATAATTACAAAAATGTCACTGCCTCCTTTTATCCTTTTCATGCAATTCGTATGTTTGGTACGTTAAGTTTATTTGTACAATAATTTTCCCCTTATTATTTATTAATTTTTAATATAATCTAACGAATACGAACGAACGTTCACGAACGCAGTCGAACGAACGAGACATGTGTTCGTTTTCGTTTGCTAAGCTAACCGAACGATTTATTTTATTTTGTGCGTGTCCGTACGGTAAGTTAATCGAACAAACATAAACGAACTTTCCACCAAACGATTCACGAACTGTTCACTTAACGTTCGATTCGTTTAGAGCCCTAAATGCCACATAGTCATATAAAAAATATAGTTTCATAAACACTTAGATATTAAAATGTATAACAATTTAATAGGAAACTAGAAATAAGACCCGCGCGTGTTGCGGCGCGGGTACATTGCAAACGTCGAACGTATTAGTCCAAGCGTTATGTGATATGCTAACCTTATGAAAGCACGCGTTTTGACGTATCCGGTTGAATTCAATGTAACATATAGCTGCACTGCGATTGGATCAAAACATAACGCAAATCGAATTTATACCGTATAATCATAACGTATTATATGCGACCCGCCTAACTTGAATTTATCAAAAACTCTCGAGGGGTGAAAGTGACATTTTAGAAAGTTCGTAAAAAGTTATGGGGTTAAAAATTACATTTCCTAAACTTAAAGGCTAAGAGAGGATAATAATAAGATTTGACAAAGTTAGAGGTAAAAAGAAAACTATGAAAAAACTGAAGGGTAAAAAGTTGTATAAAAAATATTATTTTTTTTAACGGCCAACAAACTCAATGTCGAGCACTCTCGGGGCACCCACTGGACAAACGGAGTACTCCGAGAGTAACCCGAGTCCACCACCAATTCCAGGAAAAACCCGGTAACCCACCCGCCCATAGGCACGACGGTGAAATTACCGGTAAAACCCGTTTGGCTAAAGGATCCAACCCAGGTTTCCCTGGGTCTCCTATCACTGCCCACCAATGCCTCACTCTGCATCAAGTGAGAGTCGAACCTGCATCTCTCAAAAGAAATGCAAGTCCTCCACCACTTGATCTAGAGATCAGGCTATAAAAAAGATTTATTTATGTTTGAAAAAAGTGGAGCAAACTTATAAAAGTCAACATTGGCGGCTCCCTCTAGTCCCTTTGAATCTTTGATTCAAGAAAGTAAAACCGAGAGAACTTGGTCGGTCGTAAGCACCGACTTTCTAATTTAAGATAGTATAGAATGTGAAGTTTAAATTATAGGATTATTTTTGTACACGTCTTTTCATACTCTCTAGTCTTAGACTCTCAAATTCAATCACATGTGTAATACTATTGTGAGGTAAATGTTTTCCCAGCAACCATAGTCCATAAGTGTTACATTCACATTTGGCTTATATCAAATACAATCACATGTGTAATACCAATATGAACTAAATGTTTTTCCAACAACCGTAGGTGTTATTTTCATATTTTGGGTTATATTTAATGCAATCACATATAGGTGTTATTTTCATATTTTGGATTACATCAAATACAATCGCATGTGCAATACCAATATGAGTTAAATGTTAACAACGTACCATAGGTGTTACACTCACATTTGGATTATATCAAATAAAATCACATGTGTAATACCAATTATATACCAAAATATATAATTCAAAACCTCACTCAGCTTAAGCACCTAATTCAACCAACCAATTTCTAAAGAACTTAATGTTAGTAAACTACTGATATGAACTCGAAATCTGAAACAAAAAACAGGAAAGCAAAAGAGACAGTAACAGTGAACCGGGCTTGCGTTTAACACAAATCCCTTAAACAGATTCGCGGTCTGTTCCTACGGTACGCCAGTTTGAAGCAGCAACATCGCACTGCCGGACTTGAACACTAATAGGAGCGATGTTGCAGAGATTGAGTCAACCAACGATTTCTTGAACCTGATGAAAAGCGGTCAGGTGAACCGCGCTATGAGCTCAACATCTCTGAACAACCAAGTAGCCGGTCCCACAGGTCCATAGACTACAAACAACTCTTTTAAGTTTACATGTTAAAACGGGTCGTTCATGAAGATTGAAACTAATATGTTGTGATGTATGTTTGTTGCAGCTGTCTTCATTTGGTAGATTTAGCAGGAAGTGAAAGAGTGGATAAATCAGAATTATTTAAAAGTTAAAAATTCTTATGAAATAAATATCAAACATCTTAAAATCTACTGGTATTTGTAATTTTTGCAACATGTTATTGCTTATGAAATAAACAACCCTCTACATAATAATTATTTAAAAAATAAAAATGCAATAGTTCACGTATGACTTAATATTCGATTGTTTTTTTTTTAAACTTAATTGTATAATAACTCTAGCATTTAGATTTTAATCATATAATTTCGTCAAACAACATGGATATACATAGTCAAGGAAAAAAATAGCTTTTAATGATATAGAACAATAATCATTCGTTAGTTTAAAACAAAATATTATAGATTATATGGATTTATTTTAAAGGGAACAATGAGATTTTATGGATTTATGATTAGAAAGAAACGAAAAATAAACTATGTAACGCAATTTTCACTCAATAAAGCACCAATTTGGGGAAGAAAAAAAAAACCTAATTTTGTGGTGGGAATTTTAGTGTTATCAACGGATTTTAGGATATTGGATTAATTTGTCGATTGAGATAATAACATCGGTAATTAAACGAGTTAGATGATGCAGGAGTGCGGCCTCGTTGAACACGACTGTTATTTAGGCCTGATAATTAATAATTAGTTTGTTAATAAATTATTGTTTTGGGCTTAATATTTTTAATATTATTATTGTTTTTATTAATATTTAAAGCCCACTAAACTTCAAATCGTCCAAAACCATTTATGTTGTTTTAATTCATTAAATTGATTCAATTTGGTGGGCCAATAATGGTTGATGTGCAACACGTTGTTTTAATATTGGACAGGGTTGTAATTTTTGGCTGATGACTATTATAGCATTCACATTGAAGCCACATGCAGAAACGGAATCAGGAAAAAATTGTTGAAAGTGTAAAAAGGTGAGAACGGATCTTGGCCGAACACGTGGCATGGGACGCTAAATGATATGCAGGGGTACGATTGTCATTGTGCACGTTCCCCTCCATAAATCGCGTTATAATTCTATTTCAAATAAAACTCCAAAAATTTCCTATTAGCAGTTAACTCATTTGCAAGCTTTCGAGATCTATGGCGTCTAATGTGGATTCCGTTCGACAAAGTAATATTTGATGACGTTTTCATATTTGTTCCAGCAAATCTTGCTTCAATTCATAACTTGGTAATTCACCAAATGGATGTCAAGACTGCGTTCTTGAATGGTTAATTAGATGAAGAGGCATACATGAGGGTTTTGTATTATCTGGACAAGAACACAAGGTGTGTAAACTTGTCAAATCATTGTATGGTTGGAAACAACCACCTAAGCAGGGGCATCAAAAATTTGATGTGGTGATCTTATGTCATGGTTTTCTTTTAAACCAAGTTGATAAGTGTGTGTACAGTCGATTTGAATCTTGTGGTAAAAGAGTGATAATTTGTCTATATGTAGATGATATGTTGATCTTTGGCACAGACCAAGATCAAGTTGATAAGACAAAGAAATTGTTGTTTTCGAATTTTGAAATGAAGGATATGGGGGATGCGGATGTCATCCTTGGAATAAGGATTAAAAGAAGCAACAATGGGTATAACCATGACACGGTTTCATTATATTGAGAAAGTGTTGAAAAAATTCAATCATTTTAATTGTTCTCCTGTTAGTACTCCCTCAGATCTTAGCATCCGGCTAATGCCCAATTCTGGTGATTCAGTTTCACAATTAGAGTATTCTAAGGTCATTGGATGCTTGATGTATGTTATAATTACGAAGTTGGAGTATACTTAAAAGGGAAAAAAAACTAAAAATAAATAAAGCACAATTTTATAATTTTTAAGTGTATATATTATTATTAGTATCACAGGTTGGTGTCTAAAACATCATGACACGATGTAAACACTTTCCCTCACAAAGTCTAATATAAATCAAACAACCATGAAAGCCTAAAGTGTATCTTTGTCGTCCCCTGTTATAATACAACGACGTGATAATTATTCTTTTATATTTTTCATGTTTTATTGACCAGTAACGGTCACATGTACAACACAGGCTTTATCTTTGTGACTTTATCCCATGATTTTCTTGGTTAGATTGTGTGTTGTGGCTAAAGCCACAACTCAGATTTATCTTTTTAATATTGCGACATATGACGCTGGCTAGATGCTTTTTTTTAAAGCATTTCATAAATAAATTATATGTAAATTTAATCAGTAATGTTTTACAGGATAGGGCTAAAAGTGGTTGTGCCTTTAACATGATGCATACCCACCATCATCAATTGGTTCTTTAAATGAGATTTAGACAATATATTGGTTCTTTAAATGAGATTTAGACAATATACCTAACACGTTTACCCTATGAAAAACTTAATAGATGCAAACATATGTATCGTTCTCTTTAATCTAAGGATACACTTGGATGGATATATTAGGGGGATGGGATGAAACCTCATAACCCAAGCAAAAACTCATGTGACATATCTGGTTAACCTAAGCATAACTAGGGGTGCAACTTGATTCAAAACCCCCCTCTTCATCACCTTAAGACCTGCAAAAAGTCAAAGGGAAAAGAGACAAGATACCGTTTTTGCAACCCAATTTCACCCTGAATCACCGGCAGCGGTGTACCCGATCGAGTACCCCTACCTTATTGCCACTACCCG
The DNA here is from genome assembly GCF_002127325.2 of Helianthus annuus. Lineage (NCBI taxonomy): Eukaryota > Viridiplantae > Streptophyta > Magnoliopsida > Asterales > Asteraceae > Helianthus > Helianthus annuus. The sequence continues at coordinate 172,157,935 of NC_035435.2, read as the reverse complement.
AAAACGCTTTGACCCCCCATATTACTAGAGATAATGAAGCATATACAATTACACATGCATGCATGTCAATGTTTACTATGACAAATCTAATTTTTTATGCTCGCTCTTTGAAAATGTAAGTTATTTTACAAGACTTCTAAAAATAAGAAGTGTACAAAGACACAATGGATCGCACAAGATGACACAATGTCAACCAAAATATAACACAATGGCGTAATATATAAAACAATGTCGAGGAAAAAAGATAAAGTGGGTCACGCAAAAAAGACACAATAACACAAATATAGAAAAAACACAATGATAATAAACAAAAATTCTAAAATCTACAACCTATAAATCCAAAAGTGAAAACCTAAAATCTCACATCGGAGAGTTCGATGAGACGGTTTCAACGTCGCTTGAATATGGTCAATCAGAGTCCGTTTAATACCCTTTTTGTACGACTTCTTATTTTATGACCTTGATCCTAAACCAATGCTACAAATTAATAATATTAGAAATGTGAACATATAAAGGGGAAAGTGAATATAGAGCTTTTGCACACCTAAGCTTAGGTGTGAAACCCTTAAAACTACGTAGTTTTGTTAACAAAAACTAAAAGAAGTTAATATTCTTTTTTCTTTTTATTCCCTCTTTCCATTCCAATTTCAGAACATTCATCTTTATAATTCGAGACGGTGAATTCAAAAACAACCCTAGAAGCTCATAAATCAAAATCTAAATGGCTGGCAACTTCTAATCGAGATGGCTAGAATTAACATTAAAGTCAAACGCTCAAAAGTAATCTGATTATGTAAGAATTTTACTTGGATTATAAATTGGCCGAAATATTGGATAACGATAATCTTGAAAGCCTAGTAAAAAAATATGGTGGAATTACGCGGCTATTGTAATCTTCATATTTTAATCTCAAGTTTAATTTGAAGTTGAAAATTCAATAGATATATATTCTGGTTTAACTGAGGAGCAATTCAAGATAATGAATTCACTGATGTCACTTTGTGGAAACCCTAAACTTATTTTGATTCAATGGTTTGTATTAGATGCACTTAATCATGAACTATAATACATAAAATCGTAATCATGTGGAAATTCAGTCAAATCGTAATATGAACATAAGAAGATGACAAAAAATTGTTAGTTGAAATAGAGCAAGAGCCATAAATATAAACTGAAACTTGTTTCACACAAAACACTACTCAGTTTCATACTAATATTTTCAAAGATGAATCATGAACGTTGTGAAATTGGAACCGAATAAGGGAATAAAAAGAAAAATATTAGTTTTTTTTTAATTTTACTAACCAAAACTAAGTAGTTCTAAGGATTTCACACCTAAATTTAGGTGTGCAACAACCCCATATTCACATTTCCCATATATAAATACTTTTAAGTTGCATATAATGCATTGCATGTTATGAGGAAAATAAGCAGGTCAACCTGTTGACCAACCCGACTCACTAGTAGTAGCCATTACACATACTATGAAGTTAAAGACTATTCTCACTCCCTCAAAATAACTAAACTTAATTAGAATTTAATTAAATTTGTTTACTTAATATATAAAAGATTATATTTAATAACTCTAATTATAAATGCTATAATTTAATCTACCTATTAAATTAAATGGCGGGTCCTGAGGGTTAGGTCAGTCGGGCTCGATAGGTGTTTTTTTAACGGTAAAGAATCTAACGTGTAAACCCATCCTACTCATGGCTATGACCAAAGTCGACTCCTCAACGGCAAAGAATCTCACGTGTGCCCTCGATGCACGGGAACCGGATGGAATCTGCAAACCCTCGCCCCTTGTCAGGTTCGAACCCGGGATTAAAGCCCCGATTCGTCTCTTCACCCAGATATCTCTTGAAAATGGCCCAAGCGAAGTCAGGTTCAAATCTGGGATTAAAACCCTGATTCGTCTCTTCACTCAGATATCCCTTGAAAATGGCACAAACGAAAATCGAACTTGCATCTATGCTAAGGAGGACAGGCCAATTTACGAATGGACAAAATTCTCATAACAGACTCGATAGGTGTTACTTTCATATTTTGGATTCTATCAAATTCAATCACATTTGTAATACTAAAACAGCTAAAAGTCTTATCCCTTTCTAAACACGGTTTCTTCTAGCCACGTGTAAACATCTCATTGGTTCTCGTGATCCTGTTCGGGACCACTAGTTCTCTTTAAAACGCGCGCCGAGTTGTAGGTTTTTCGTACCACAAACAAAAAGATGTCACTTGTTGGAGGATTTACAGAAGTAAAGGACTTTGCAAACAGCATTGTGATCGACGATCTCGCTCGATTCGCCGTCGATGAATACAACAAGAAGCAGGTATCATCTATTTTATATGTTAGTCTATGCATGTGTAAGCTTGAGGATTACACTTCATCTCTTTTATATGTTATCTATGTACGTAGAATACCCTGCTGGAATTTAGGAAGGTGCTGAATGCAAAGGAGCAGATAGTTTCTGGTACATTGTATTATATCACACTTGATGCAGCTAATGGTGGTATCATAAAGACTTATGAAGCCAAGGTTTGGGTTAAGAAATGGGAAAACTTCAAAGAATTGCAAGAGTTCAAGCCTGTTGATGCTGCCACCTCAGTTATTGGAGGAATTACAGAAGTAAAGGACTTTGCAAACAGCCTTGAGATCGAAGATCTCGCTCGATTCGCCGTAGATGAACACAACAAGAAGCAGGTATCATCCATCTCATTTATATGTTTTAGTCTATGCATGTAGAGCTGTAAACGAACCGAACGAACACGAACAAAGTCATCTATCTCATTTGTATGTTTTAGTCTAAGCATGTAGGGCTGTTCGCGAACTGTTCACGAGCGCATATCGAACATAAGTTTATGTTCGTGCTCGTTCGCTAAGGAAATTTTAATTGTTCACGAACAGTTCGTCAACACTGCTCTCGAACACAAACGAAAGGAAGCACATAAAAACCGAACGTAAACGAACATTTAACTTGAAAGTAAAAAATAAAAACATTGTTATCTTTAAACATTGGATATAAGTAGTTAAATACAACCATCAAATGATAAATCAAAACATAAGAAATCTACTACACCACCGAACAATGAATCAAGTTTAATTAATAATTATCCCAATAAATAGCTTAGAATGTCCAAAATTTTAGCTAACTTAGATGAAAATAGGATTTCAAGTTTTCAATATGTTTAGATAAAAAGTTTATTATTTTTTTTAATATAATCAAACGAACACGAACAAACGTAACCGAACATATTACCGAACATTCACGAGCGCAGTCAAACGAACGAGACTTGTGTTCATGTTCGTTCGCTAAGCTTACCGAACGAAATTTTTGATCGTGTTCATTCGTTAAGCTAATCGAACGAACATAAACGAACTTCCTACCAAACAGTTCACGAACTGTCCGCTGAACGTTCGGTTCGTTTACAGCCCTATATGCGTGTGTAAGATTGAGGATTATGAATTAATGTTTTCTTTTAGAGTATGTGAATACTAAGAAAATGATGGGTTATCTATGTACGTAGAATACCCTGCTGGAATTTGGGAAAGTACTGAATGCAAAGGAGCAGATAGTTGCTGGTAAATTGTGTTATATCACACTTGAAGCAACTGATGGTGGTGTCAAAAAGACTTATGAAGCCAAGGTTTGGGTTAAGCCATGGGAAAACTTCAAAGAATTGCAGGAGTTCAAGCCTGTTGATGCTGCCACCCCAGTCATTGGAGGAATTACAGAAGTAAAGGACTTTGCAAACAGCCTTGTGATCGACGATCTCGCTCGATTCGCCGTCGATGAATACAGCAAGAAGCAGGTATCATCTATCTCTTTTATATGTTAGTCTATGCATGTGTAAGCTTGAAGATTATTATGAATTAATACTAAGAAACTGATGGGTTATCTATGTACGTAGAATACCCTGCTGGAATTTGAGAGGGTACTGGATGCAAAGCAGCAGATAGTTGCTGGTACAATGTATTATTTCATACTTGAAGCAACTGTTGGTGGTGTCAAAAACACTTACGTAGCCAAGGTTTTGCTTAAGCCGGACAACTCCAAAGAATTGAAGGAATTCAAGCACCTTTATTGAAGCAGTAATGGTGTATGTTCTATGATGCAGGCGAGAGTGCCAGGAGACCGCTACCAGGGTGTGAACCTTAATCTTATAAATAATATCGTTTTGGTTAATAATAAACGGTTCTTGCATTACATTGCAAGTTTGTGCCGCTGCTTATGTTTGCTTAAATAATTTCGTTTGGTTAGTAATAAACGGTTCTTGCATTACATTCAAGTTTATGCCGCTGCGTATGTTAGTTAGATGACATCTAGTAAATTCTATCGCATTAACTCGTGGCTTTGTAACACGACTTGTTTGGATCTATTTATACTAGTTTCTTTATAAGTGCGTGTTTGGAATTTGTTATACGTTTTGGTACAATAATAAGTAGTTTTAAAGCGTCTCGAGTATATCTATCTGATAATTTGTAATGAAATTGCTCTCATATTGTTTATCAGAGAAACAATAATCAAATAAACAGTTTTAATGCATGATCTTCCTAAATTTATGCTTTTATTAGTCTATAGATATTATCCAATAAATTCCTTACCAAAAAAAAAAAACCAAAAATAAAATCTAAGAAAATGTTCAACAAGTAATCTAAGCAAGTAAATTAAAAAAAAAAAAAAGAACAAAAATGGAAAGATTTGGAACTAATAGCTTCCCCTTGATTCCATGTCTACCTTAAGTCAGCACCTACACTCTCATTACTTAACAAGGAATCTTCCAAACCAAACTGTACCAAGATTCACAACTGCGAAATTGTGATTTTCTTTTGAGTCAGCATCTTCTAGTGAATCGAGAGTCGTGTTTGGCTTTGGCTTTGGCTTATCGCTACTGCTAATACTGGGATTTCTTTTGTGTTTGTCATAAGGTGCTGTCGCCGCATAGGCTTCTTTATCTGCTCAACTCGGTCTACCACGACCCCTGCCCCTATTGCTTCTTCTTCCTCTACCGCTCCTATTTGAATGGGAAATTTCAGGCTGCAAATAATTTTATGATGTGTACATGTTTTATAATCTTATATGATTAAAAGTTATATGCCGGGATATCACTACAGAAAATATGATCTTAAACTCAATTTGAAAAACCAAATAATTGACATCTCTTCTAATAATTCTACAATTTCAATAACTTTATGTTTATAACAACTTCAACGTACTAAATTTTTATATGTATATTTTTTAAATTATATCTATCAGTACTGTATAATAATACATTTGATGAGGGTGTGATTGTCTTTTAACATTCAATTTCAAGAATTTAAGTGGGTAAAATTATCTTTTATAAATGTTACTACCTTAATTATTTTTTACACACATGCCAATGTGATTAAGAGTTAAGTTCACGTATAAACAGTCTTATCGTACAAAACATACGAAAGATATAAAAAAACAAAAACAACACGGTGACATTTTTGTAATTATTTGCTCGTAGGTAATTATCAAAATTACTCTACAAATGATCTTGTAGAGTAAACTTTATTTTTAGCATCTATTAACTCAAAAGACTCTAACTCGCAAACAGTGGCGAAGCTTGACCAAAAGTTTCGAGGGGGCGTAAAGTGATGGGGCCAAGTTTTTTTTTCCTATCATTATGTTTTGGGTCGGATCGGGTTGGGTTGGCTATTCGATTCAAGTCGGGTAAAATAGTAATAGTTCCAAATAAAATAAAGTGTATATTTACAAAACTACCCATCATTTATATACAAAGTTTATAAATATTTAGGATATACAATTTAGGAAAATAATGGGGGGGAGGGATCCTATATAATTTTAAAATTTTCGGACGAAAAATCAGAACTTATACACTTCTAACCGAAAGATTGGGGTGGGCGGGTGCACCCCCGGGCACCCACTATACTTCGCCACTGCTCGCGAATAAGCGAACGGATTCCTGATATGCAAGAATGTCGTCCCCCTTATAATCTCCAAGTAGCCCCTTTTATATATTTTTGAGTAAACTGACAAAATGGTCCCGAGGTCTGATCACTTTTGCGACTTTAGTTCAAAAGTCAAACCTTTTGAATCTAGGTCCATGTGGTTTCAATTTTGTTTTCATTTTCATTCAAAATCAAAATCTGGTCAGATTTATCAGTTAACATCCAGTTTTTTTTTTTTTGTCTTTTTCCTCTCTTTTAATGAAGGGCAAAATGGTTTTTTAAAGTTTTATTATAACAAATAAAAAAGCTGACCATTTTGCCCTTAATTAAAAGGGAGGAAAAGGACCAAAAAACTGGTGGTTGACTAAAAAATCTGACAAGTTTTTGATTTTAGATGAAAATGGTAACAAAATTGAAACAACAGAGACCCAGATTCAAAAGATTTGAGTTTTGGACTAAAGTGTCAAAAGTGACCAAACCTGAGAGACCATTTTGACAGTTTACCGTATAGTTTTCCTAAAGTTCACCGCCTCCTCAAGTCAAAACTCTTAGGGGGGTCGGTGTGATTTCGGTAACCCATGCGGGGAATGATAATCACCGAGCGGTGATTCATCCCTGGTAAAAAATTGGTGGGCGGGGACCTCCATTTTCGGTGTTTAGTCATGACCGAACCAAACTTTTGACCGTTGCCTAATTTATGACCGTTACTCCCTTCCTTTTTGACCGTTTGAGATTTTTTTTTATTTAACCCACATTTTTTTAACACACCACTCTTTCTAAAACATTTCTCTTTCTACACCCATAAACACTATGGATAAAGAAAACAAAGGTGAACCCAAGAAAAAAGGTTCCGCTAGCCGAGGATCGGACCCAAGAAAAGAGGTTTCGCAAATGAGAAAAGGTGATTCTAGATGTCCGAGTGCACCAGTTCAAACCTCCTACGGATATTCACCAACCTCTATATTATTACCCCCAACCTTCTCAACCTCAATTTTATAGCACCCAACCTCTTATTCCTCCACAAATATTGTAACACCCCGAAAACGGGTTTGGTAATCAAACCACGTTAATACTAAAAGACGGATAAAATACCGTTAATGGAAAATAAATGCTTGAGAAAATAAAGTTATGAAAGGCCCGAGTTAACGGGACTTAGAATAAACTTGGTTAATAACTCCTGAAACCCGCTAAATTTACTTGGAATAATTAACCTAGTTATTTATGGTTGGTAAAACAAAGGAGGAGCTTTTAGTAACTAACCCATTTATAAAACCCTTAAACTTTGAGGGACTAAAAGTGGGCAATAGGAATGATGTTTAATTTAAAGGTTTAAAAAAATAATACAAAACACACACATGGGTGTGTGGTCGATCGATGATGTGTGTAAAATGCAACATATAAATTACATATAAATTACTAATGTTGGAAAAGAGTGTTTTTGTCTTCCTTTTGTATTTTCAGGATTAAATTAGCTCAAATTAACAAAAGAAGCAAAAAGACAGCTAAATCTAACATAAATACAAGAAAAGGAACATAAGTGCATTGCCCGACCCCTCAACAACATCCTCCCAAGCAAAACAGAGAAGACAGAAGACTGAACACGCCCCGTGCTCAGCCAGCACGGGTCCGTGCCCAAGAAGCAGCAGAGAAGACAAACCTATAGAAGTTTCTATTGCCCACCACGGGGCTGTGCCCAGCGAACACGGGGGCGTGGCGAAAGTACTGCATGCGCATTAATTGTAATTGCGAATTACAATTAATGAAGAGAGAGAATGTTAGACAGGCACGGGGCCGTGCCCAGCCTATAAATAGGAGTGCTTGGTTTCATTGCAACTCATCCCTTGGCACACCACCTCTCTCACACTTCATCCACCACCCACCACCACCATAACACAATCATCCACCACCATCATCCATTGTCCATCATAGAGTGTGTGAGTCGTCTCGGGATCCAATATTGATCGTAAGAGTTCTTGACAATCAAGGCCATGTTTGCCTAAGTCTCTTACATCACTTGGTGAAGACAAGTGTTTAGTATAATACTTTTATTTTTAATCTTTTGCACTTTTCATTTGGTTTTGTATTAATGACTTTAATAACTAGTTGCTTATGTTGAAGGTGATTCTTCCTTATCGTTTGTCCGTGGTGTCTTGGCATTATTTTACTGTCTATATAAAATAAAAGATTTTCACCATTCATATCTCCACGGTCTATATGGAGGTATGTTGGCTACCTGGTCGGGGGTTAAGGGAACGGTTTGGTAAGGGTCTTGCCCTTGTTCAGCGTTTAGAGGTCCTGCAAGGGACCTGGGTCAAATTTAGTAGGATCTCCTTCAATACCCATAGGTATTGGATGGCGGAGTCCAAACTCTTTGACCCCCTCATAAGTTAACTACTATTAATACTATAACCCAGCTATTTAGGACTGTATCCCTGCTGACTCAGACTACTTAGTCGAGGGTAACGTCACCTCCAAAAGAGGGCCTACCATAATTTGCATTAATAACTTAATTCATTATCTTTCAATAATCCGACCCTTTAGGATTGTATCCTTGCTGACTCAAACTACTGGGTTGAGGGTAACGTCGCCTTCAAAAGAGGGGCCTACTACAATAACTAAGATAATCCTTTAAACAAGTGCAAAAGTGAGAAAATAATCAGAGGTTATACTAATACACGGGTCGGATCCAAGCGATTCATCTTTTCTATCTGTTTTTATTTTTATTTTATTTTTCAGCGTTTAGTTAGTTTTTATTTTCTTAGTTTAAAAATCTTTTCTAGCATTTTGATTTGATTAGACGTTGAGGATAAACCGGTACTAAAAGCTCACGTGTCCTTGGACGACCTCGGTATCTTACCAACACTATACTATGTCCACGATGGGTGCACTTGCCCATATGTGTGTTTAGTGTTAGTGAATATCGTGTTTTATAAATTTAAAACTTGGCTAAAAGTGTAAAAGAGCTTAAAATGTACATCTAAAACATATATACACTGACACGCATCAAGTTTTTGGCGCCGTTGCTAGGGACACAAGGATTTTAAGAAAGTTAGGAATCAATGGCCTAATCATATTTTTTATTTTTCTTTTTATTTTTTTAGGATTTTCTTAGTTTTTCAGCTTCTGCAAAGCTCAGCACGGGCCGTGCCTGGTCGGACACGGGCCGTGCCCAGCATTGTTACTGGCAGTTTTTTGTTTTCTAAGTTACAGAAGGCTGAGCACGGGGCCGTGTCGGTGCAACATGGGGCCGTGTCCAACTCACCAGTAACTGGGATCTGGAAAACAATCACTGTAACTCCGACCACGGGCCGTGTTCACTGAGCACGAGGCCGTAGTGAACCGTCTGACCAACATTCTTTTCTGTTTTTATTGCAGGATTTGGAACCAGACGCCACCCCTACATAGTGTATGAGCTCCAGTTCTAATAAGGACATAAAAGAACCTCTAGAAGAACCCGAACGCTTTCTCAGAAAAAGACTAAAAGCCAAAAACCAAGAGAAAGTTTCGGGGAATCCACTTCCAATGGCGGACCAACGTACCCTCATGGATTATCTACGACCCACCATAGGTAATCTCGGCGCCGCTATCAACGCACCAAATGTTGAAGCCAATAACTTCGAACTTCGGCCGCATTTGATACAGATGCTTCAAAACTCTGCAACCTTTCATGGGCTTGCGGACGAGGATCCCCATCTACATATTACTAATTTCTTAGAAATATGTGATACTTTTCGGATCAATGGAGCATCAAATGACGCCATCCGCCTTCGAATGTTTCCTTTCTCACTAAAAGACCGAGCAAAAGCTTGGCTTAACGCCCTCCCAGCTGGATCGGTAAACACCTGGGTTGAACTAGCCCAAAAATTTCTATATAAGTATTTCCCTCCCGCTAAAACGGCTAAATTAATGACTGAAATTAATACATATTCACAAGAGGACGGGGAATCCTTATATGAAACTTGGGAAAGGTTCAAGGAGCTATTGCGAAAGTGTCCACATCACGGCCTTGCGATATGGCAACAAGTATCAACTTTCTATAATGGGTTGTTGCCACACACAAGGCAGACACTTGACTCTAGCTCCGGGGGACTTTTAGGTAATCGACGCCCGCATGAAATATATAATCAAATTGAGGAAATTGCTCAAACCAATTTTTAGTGGCACACTCCCCGAGGCAATAAATCTATTGCCCCGGGCGCCCATAAGGTTGATGAAAACACTTCTTTACAAGCCCAAATCGAGGCCCTTTCTTCGAAAATAAAAAAAATTGGAAATGACAAAAACGGTCTCGGTTATGGCTTGTGAAGGGTGTGGTGGGCCACATGAAAATTGGAGTTGTATGAAAGAAACAGACGATCAACAAGAGTCGGTAAACTACATTGATAATAGACCTAGGCCGTCGGGTCCTCCAACGGGCACCTACAACCAAGGATGGCGAAATCACCCTAACCTTGGTTGGAGAGAACCCGGCAATAGTAGTAACCAACGAAATCAACGAACAAACTTTCAACAACCAAGAAATGAGTCACAGAATTTCCCTCAACAACAAGGTGGACGAGAGAGGCTTGAAGATACTATATCTCGCCTCATCTCCGACACTGAAAAGAAAAACTCGGAAAGGTTTCTACAATTAGAATCAAATTTTAGAAATCAACAAGCTAGTATTCAAAATATAGAAAAACAATTAAGTCAACTAGCCCAAAAATTTTCCGAGAGACCACAAGGCGCATTACCAAGCAATACCGAAACAAACCCAAAAGCGCAAGTTCATCTCATCACATTACGAAACCGCACCGTGAGGCCTACGGAAGTGCCAACACCTACAGAGGAAACTACACCGCCGCCTCTACAAGAGAAGGGTTCCCCTCCATCACCAGAGCCTACCAAGGCTCCTCGAGTTCCGTACCCGGGTAGGTTAATCCGTCAAAAGACCAATGGGCAATTCGCAAAATTCGAAAGTCTACTAAAACAATTGCATGTTAATATTCCTTTTATTGATGTCCTAACCCAAATGCCCAAATACTCTAAGTTCATGAGGGACTTCCTCACTCATAAAAGAAAAATTGAAACTTTGCAATTAGTTAACTTAGGCGAAGAATGCTCTGCCCTCGTACTCAACAAACACCCCCAAAAGAAAATCGATCCCGGAAGCTTCACGATTCCTTGCTCGATCGGGGACTCCCCCGTTCGTAATGCACTAGCCGACCTTGGGGCAAGCATTAACCTCATGCCCTCATCGATGTTCAAAAGACTCGGCCTAGGAACAACGAGTCCTACAAAAATGAGCATACAACTTGCAGATCGATCCGTCAAATTCCCGCAAGGTGTCATCGAAAATATTCTAGTAAAGGTAACAAATTTGTCTACCCGGCCGACTTTGTCATACTCGATATGGAAGAAGACACCGAAGTCCCCCTCATACTAGGGAGACCATTTCTCGCCACCGCACAAACAGTGGTAGACATGAATGACGGAACGCTCACCTTAAGGTATGGGGATGATGAAGTAAAGTTCGGGGTTGGGAAGAGAATAGTGGACGATGACCCGGTCAACTACATGAAGGTTATTGATTCGAGTTTGGATGCTGCTCTCCGACGGTGCAACATGGGATGCCAAGCATCCCACTCAGAAAATATATAACCTCACATTGGGTCTAGCCAAGGACCCTTATAAACGTGGCGCACCACGGAGGCATTCCGCGGAACTATCCTTAGTTTAGTTTAATCTTTTAGTTTTAATTTGTAGGAATAAAACACACTCATGGTGGTAAAGGATGATTAAGGAAACGAGAAACATGGCCCCATGCACAAGAACAAGGCCGCCCGTCAACAATTTTCCATTACAGAAGGTTCAGCACGGGTCGTGCCCAGCCAACACGGCCCCGTGCTGAACACCCTGCAGAAAAACGCCCAGTTCAGGTAACTGGACACGGGCCGTGTTCACCAGACACGCCCCCGTGTCCAGGCTTCTGTTTCTTTTCTTTAATTATCGTTACTGGCACCTGAACACGGGGTCGTGCCCGGTCCCCACGGGGCCGTGTCCAGACTGCCAGTAACATAAATTTTTGCTTTTAACACCATGATACACATTCAATCAACTTAAAAATTTATTTTTGGGACACATTGAGGACAATGTGTAATTTAAGTGTGGGGGGATGCTAAAACCTTGAATTTTGCAAGTCCTAATAACAAGCCTTACACAAAACTCTATTGGAACCGCTAACCACCCCAATTTTTTTTGAAAAATTTTCATTTTTTTTACTTGTCTAAAGTTTAAGTTGGGAATTCTAAGACTAACAAGGTTATATTTTTACAAATTTACAACCGACAGCGTCGTGATAAAAAGAACCAACATAAGAAAATTATGAAACGGCATGACAAGCTTAGTTAAAATTCGATTATATATACTTGATCACATAGAAAAACCCATTCCCACAAAAAGTGAGTTTTGAGCCTTTATTGAGCATACAAATATACATCTTTAAGCTAAATGCTCATTTTTCGTTTCTTGTGTGAATAGCCGCTTGGTTCTTACGACTCTACAACTTGCCACGACAACTCATTCCCGGTCCTTACCAACTTAAACCCAAGTAAGTAAATGATGGAGGCATTAGGACTAACCCTTTTTTCTTTCAAAACCATTATTTTTATTTTTCTTTTCACCTACCCAAAAACTCCCCCTAGTTAACCCCTTTGAACCTAAACCTTTTTTATTTCTTACTCCAAAAACCCTTTTTACCCATCAAAAACCTTTTTATTTTTACCTTTTATTTTAGTAACAAGCTCGGTTTTCATGTGACTAAATAAAATGAAGTTAGAAATAAACAAACAAAGCTCTTAAAACAAAAGCTTGTTTGAAGAAATACTTCATTAAGAATAAAAAGTCACTAAAACAAAATGTTTTACGAAAACCGACGCTTTTTACGCTTTTTCGCCCTTTCTACTAACCACTAACCAAACTACCCACCTTTAGCCCAAGCCTTTACCCAAAAAGTTCTCTTGATATTTACAAAGGTAACAAGTTAAAAAGGAGGAGGATTGGTTGCTTGGCAAGCCTATGGTAGGAATAAGTTCCATGCCGCTCTCGAGTGATTCACTAAAAAATTACACCTTCGGCCGAGTGTGAGTGATTTCTCCCGTGAGGTATGTGAACTTGTATATAAATGGAATTTTAAAAAGGTATGCTATGCCCAAATAAGTAACTTCTCTTATGAAACGTTCTAAATAAATCATAACGAATAGGATTGTAAATAAATAAAAATAAAACCCAATAAGGATCTTGGATTCCCGACACTCTATGACAAGCCAAAACCTTCTCTTCTACCCATTCCATTTGGGAGTGTAAGCCACATATTAAAGAGTTTTGCTTGAGGACAAGCAAAAATTCAAGTGTGGGGGTATTTGATGTGTGTAAAATGCAACATATAAATTACATCAAATGAGGCATAAAACTAACCCTTTTTAAGTACTAATGTTGGAAAAAGAGTGTTTTTGTCTTCCTTTTGTATTTTCAGGATTAAATGAGCTCAAATTAACAAAAGAAGCAAAAAGACAGCTAAATCTAACATAAATACAAGAAAAGGAACATAAGTGGATTGCCCGACCCCTCAACAGCATCCTCCCAAGCAAAACAGAGAAGGCAGAAGACTGAACACGCCCCGTGCTCAGCCAGCACGGGGCCGTGCCCAAGAAGCAGCAGAAAAGACAAACCTATAGAAGATTCTATTGCCCACCACGGGGCCGTGCCCAGCGAACACGGAGGCGTGGCGAAAGTACTGCAGGCGCATTAATTGTAATTGCGAATTACAATTAATGAAGAGAGAGAATGTCAGACAGGCACGGGGCGTGCCCAGCGGACACGGGGCCGTGCCCAGCCTTCTGTTCAGCCTATAAATAGGAGTGCTTGGTTTCATTGCAACTCATTCCTTGGCACACCACCTCTCTCACACTTCATCCACCACCCACCACCACCATAACACAATCATCCACCACCATCATCCATTGTCCATCATAGAGTGTGTGAGTCGTCTCGGGATCCAATATTGATCGTAAGAGTTCTTGACAATCAAGGCCATGTTTGCCTAAGTCTCTTACATCACTTGGTGAAGACAAGTGTTTAGTATAATACTTTTATTTTTAATCTTTTGCACTTTTCATTTGGTTTTGTATTAATGACTTTAATAACTAGTTGCTTATGTTGAAGGTGATTCTTCCTTATCGTTTGTCCGTGGTGTCTTGGCATTATTTTACTGTCTATATAAAATAAAAGATTTTCACCATTCATATCTCCACGGTCTATATGGAGGTATGTTGGCTACCTGGTCGGGGGTTAAGGGAACGGTTTGGTAAGGGTCTTGCCCTTGTTCAGCGTTTAGAGGTCCTGCAAGGGACCTGGGTCAAATTTAGTAGGATCTCCTTCAATACCCATAGGTATTGGATGGCGGAGTCCAAACTCTTTGACCCCCTCATAAGTTAACTACTATTAATACTATAACCCAGCTATTTAGGACTGTATCCCTGCTGACTCAGACTACTTAGTCGAGGGTAACGTCACCTCCAAAAGGGGGCCTACCATAATTTGCATTAATAACTTAATTCATTATCTTTCAATAATCCGACCCTTTAGGATTGTATCCTTGCTGACTCAAACTACTGGGTTGAGGGTAACGTCGCCTTCAAAAGAGGGGCCTACTACAATAACTAAGATAATCCTTTAAACAAGTGCAAAAGTGAGAAAATAATCAGAGGTTATACTAATACACGAGTCGGATCCAAGTGATTCATCTTTTCTATCTGTTTTTATTTTTATTTTATTTTTCAGCGTTTAGTTAGTTTTTATTTTCTTAGTTTAAAAATCTTTTCTAGCATTTTGATTTGATTAGACGTTGAGGATAAACCGGTACTAAAAGCTCACGTGTGTTTAGTGTTAGTGAATATCGTGTTTTATAAATTTAAAACTTGGCTAAAAGTGTAAAAAGGGCTTAAAATATACATCTAAAACATATATACACTGACACGCATCAATCGACCAGGAGCAGGAGAAAGAGGGGTGAAAGCCTAGCTCACCCAAATTCATCAAATTGAAGGCCAAGATTAGCTCGAATCAAATGCATGAACACATAGAAACGATCACCTAGTCATGGGGATCGTAAGGTATGTCAAATTTTTGATATTTATGAAGTAAAGATTTTTGATGAACTTATGAAAAATCGAAATTCAAGCTTGAATGATTGATGTTTGGGTGAAACTAGGATGAATTCATGTTTAGAAACAAACCCTAGTTGAAAAACTTGATGAATTAGTATTAAAGACTAGGGATTTGATGATTACTCTTGCATGTGCTAAGTGGGTTTTGACTGAATTCGTGTATGTGATGCTTTTAGGGGTTTTGATTGCTAAGAATAAGTGTTATAATGTCATAAACATGTTCAAATTGAAAGCTGAATTCAAACAGCTTCTGATCAGAATTTACAGCTGACATGTATTGGCTGTAACATGGACAAAACCTGACAAAAACACGTGTTTCTTGAGTTTAAAATGTAATTCCAGGAAATATCTTTAAAACCCCACTAGAATTGCATTTTTTTGACGAAAATTGAATGTTTTATGAATTTTTCGGTATCGAAGGTTCAGACTGCGTTTTCTGGCAGAATTTGCAGTCCATTACGAATGTCATAACTCAATTTAGGAATTTAGTTATTACCTCAAATTTGTACTATAGAAAGTTTTAAGTGATTACAAAAGTCGCCAATTGGAATTTCATCAATCGGATGAACGAATAATTTTAAGTGAATTTTTCCGTAAGCTGCAGTCAGAAGTGACGAATCTGATTGCATCTTAGTAAATAAATTTTTACGAATTTTTGTTAAAGAATTAGATCTTGAAATTTTAACACAAGGCCTAACCCTCCGAGAGGTACGCCACGTAAAAAAATCATAATTTTTGAAGACTTGTAAATAGGTTAAACAAGTCACCAAAAACAGCCCATTTTCAGTGATATGAAATGCCTAAATGAAATCGCGGTCTACTTGGTTGTGTGGAAAACGTGATTATATTAAGTGTTCGGATGAATGCACAGAAATGTGTAAGGTGGAAAATCATATTAAATTATGGTTAATCTAATCACCTTGTGAACACTGAATAATAGTTTGGCGCTTAACAAGCTAGGTGGAAGCTTGTGGAGGAAGCGGGTCAAACGGATAAAGAACGAAAAAAAAGCGTGGTTTGGACGCAAGGTAAGTAAAGCTTATACTTTACTATTAGATTATCTACTTGTTGTAGTAGTTATGAATAAGATAAAATGGTAGTTTGGTTATGGTAACGAAGAATTTTAAGAAACGATATATTATGGCGTAAACTTAAAATGAGTAAAAAGGGTAATACGATAATTTAGTTACGAGCTAATGAACAAACAACTGTTTTTGAAAAAGGCGCTCAAAAGCGTAAAACATGATGTGTCAAATGAATTAGGGAAAGATTTTTTTAAGCAATAAGATTGTACGGTGTAAACCGGAATGGATTACATGGACGAGATGGTAAATAAATACCATCTCATGAGAGTAAAATGGTCGTTAACCCAAATGGGTTGAATGGTGATGATATCACCATTTGACATTTTCGACTAATGATTGTTGGTCAAGTATTATGATCACAGGGTGAATAGCATAAGGAATTGCAGTGCTATTGATTTGTAATTTAATTGATGTGGTATTAAAACGGGTTTTAGCTTTGACCCGAGCCAGGTACGCATATTTAGAATTATAGCTAAAAGCGATAATTTGGTCTAATATTAGAGAAATTCCTTCGTTGTAAAAATGAAGGACTAAACATTTACCAAAGGCCCTTGAGGGGTAAATAGGGCAAACAACCTTTAAGAGTTGTTTAGAAATAAGCGTTTTGTTAAATCGAGACCTTGGAATATGTATAAAAATGAAGGTAGGATGTAAACTAAAATGAAGCATGATTTAATCTTGTAAATGTCAAATAACCTTAACGGGTCAAAATAAGTGGATATGTAAAACGGGTTAAGATTTGCATAAGAACCCGTAACTTGAACCTTGAATATTGGTAAACTGATATAATGTGATTTGCATGACATTTTAAAGGTAATTAACAAGTGTGTTTGATGAAACCGAAGTTGTTATTGCTGTTGTTCAGTACTTCCGAGACGATTCAAGTGAGTCCTATGAAGCAAGTGTCTGTCTATTCATTTGAGAGGAATAATTGCATTGTTTAAATCAGAATCAGGGTTCTCAAAACAAGGATCGTTCTAATAGATTAAAGAGAATAAACCATGTTTTACCATTTTTTACCCATAGTATACGGGCCGTATAATATTATATGGCCCGTATACAATCATCGTATACATTGTATACGATCTAGTACATTTTTTTCACATGGTGTATACGGCCGTATAATAGTATACGGCCCGTATTCATAGGATAAAAAATGATCGTGTAAATTTTTTTCACATGGTGTATACGGGTCGTATAACATTATACAGCCCGTATACACCATGTGTAAATAAGTTTTTTCCACGTGTTAATATTAGGACCCTATTAAAATCCACTTTGAAAACCAAAAGATCATTTAAAGCACAATCACAACTTTCTTTTCTTCTTTCCTCCATTAATTTCCTATGACTGATTTTTTTGGACGGCAAACTAATTTCATTCATCACCAAATATGTACTCAAGTGACCAATGCATGATACAAGCCAGAGACTAGTATTTTTAAGGTGTGATTATTCGTGAATCTTGAGAGGTCTAGCATACATTGTTTTAACCGGGTTCGTGATAGAGATCCTCCTCGCACAATAGATCCTTAATTTAAACCCCCAATGTGAAACCCCTATCACCCAGACTCGAACCTGAGACCATGAGAGGAAAACTCACCCAGCCTCACCATAGGTGAAACTTAAATGCCCGTGACCACCATTAGAGCACTAATGATGGTTAAGCAGGAGACTAGTAAGATGCAAAATATTTTTTGATAAAATATTGTCATTTGTCAATGTTGAAACCTAAAACCTTATCAATAGGGGGAGGCTTACACTGATTAATTCGGTGTTAGAAAGTCTGCCTATTTATTATTTCTCTTTATATAAGTCCTTGACTGGGGTTATCAAGACCCTCGAAGCCAAAATGAGAAAATTCCTATGAGCGGGCTCTAGTAGCAACTCAAAAATGAACCGGGTGGCTTGGGATTGGGTAACTTGGCCCAAGATAAAAGGTGGGTTAGGTATTAACATGCTCAAAGAGGTTAATGAAGCTCTTCTTACTAAATGAGGGTGGAGATATAGAGTTGAAAATCATAATTTGTGGTGTAAAGTGGTGGAAGCGTGTCATTGTAAGCATAATCAAAGGAACTTCCTTCTGCTAAACGGTAACATTGCGGGGTGTTGGAAAAATATTGTGAAGTTGATTCCCAAAATAAAAATAAATGGGAAGGGGTTAAATCGGCTAATCACGGGTAAGGTGGGGAATGAGGCTGATATTCGCTTTTGGATTGACACATGGGCGGACGATCTTCCCTTCATGGAAAGATGGCCTCATCTATTTGGTTTGGAGATGTTTAAAATGTGCAAGGTCCTAGAGAAAATTGAAGCTGGGCAAGGAAATGGAGCTTTTACATGGCATTGGTCTAGACATCCCGATTCCGATGAGGAGCTAAAGGAATGGAAGGAATGTCACGAGGTTCTAAGCGTCCTGAGACTCTCCAACGACAAGGATGCATATATTAGACAGCCAGAATGGGTTCTTGGTGAAGTCGGTCAAAAAGACGCTGATTATTGATAGAGGTAATTGTCACCCTCTAAATTTTGTATGGTGCAAATGGTTGCCAATTAAATGAAATATTATGAATTGGAGAGACAATTTGGAAAAGCTTCCTACGAAAATTAATTTAAGAAGAAGGAATGTGGATGTAACCTCGGTCATGTGCCACTTTTGCGACGAATTTGAGAAAATGATGGAACACTTGTTCACTGCCTACTCTGTGAGTATTAGGGTGTGGTCGGCTTTTAGCGTCTGGTGCAACCAATATTGCAGAAGTCGCTAGACGCTCTCTAGTCGGCCGAGTGGGGAGTTAGGAGTACTCGGAGTACTCGGACATGTTAAATATAAAGAAATTAATTATTGGATATTTTATGTGTGTCAAAATAAGTGTGATTCATGTCAAAACTATTTTTCATGTCAAAATTAGCATAACTCATGTCAAAGTTAACATAATCCCGAGTAGGCCAAGTAGTTGACCGAGTAATCCGAGTAGTCGTTGAGTATTCCAAGGTTCCCACCAAGTATTTGACCGAGTATTCCGAGTAGTTGGCCGAGTATTCCGAGTAGTCGCCAAGAGGACGAGTTTGGCCGCCTCCGACTTATAAAGGCCGACTTGTAGTAACTCTCCAAGGTAAGGTTCCGAGTACTAAGTAGTCACCGAGTACTCGGCCTTGGAATCCGATTTTTACAACACTGGGTGCAACATACCGCCACTTTTCTTTTTTGAGTTCAAGGATATTTTAGAAATCCACAAGTTCACTAAGAAAGGTAAGAAGGCGGAAAAGATAATTTACGGGTTGGCTATAATAGCATGCTCGTGCATATGGAAAGAAAGGAACAATGTGGTTTTTAACCAGAAAAAATGCAGTCCGCAAGATATCATAGGGGAGGTAAAGTCGAGAGGTTATGACCGGGTTAAAAATAGAGCTTCATGTAAATATATTACCTGGGCGGATTGGTGTAAATACCCACTGTACATTTTGTAATTTCTTTGCCCTTTGCCGTTTGAGTCGGGGATACTGTTGTTTATTTGGTCTTTTGCATGTTTGGATCGAAAATATGTTTTAATGAAATTTAATTTTCAAAAAAGAAAAAGTAAGATGCAAGAAAATCACCCCAAACGACCCCCACACCTATGACTAATTAATTAGTCATTACTACAACTCATTTTATTTTACTTTCAACAAAAAGGCCCGAATCCTTTTCACTCCACACATCTTTCACCATCAATCACATTCACAATCACATTGAATGTGCTGACAAAAATACTAATTAACTATACCTTCATTTTCTTATGTTGTTCTTTCACACAAGGTCACAAGTCTTCATGCATTTAAATCTTTGTTTTTTCATTCACCGAGTAGAAATAATAATGCAAATGCATAGAAAGAAACTTCAAATCCGCGTCTTCAATAATTAGGCTGCAGGGTGGGGGGGGGGGGGTTGGAGGCTTTGCTCGACACGTGATGATTGTGGGCTCCACCAGACCACCCCAAAAAAAGTGGGGTGTGAAAGCGGCATGGGTTAGTGGCGTTGGGGTGCCATGTTGGCTAACTTTATATTTTTTATATACTTGAGATTTATAAAATAAAATATAAACTTCTATTATTTTTTAAAAAATTACATAAAATTCTAAAAATTAAAAAAAAAAACACTTATTAAATCCTAAAAAAATAAAAAAAGTAGTTACTAATTCCTTATAAAAAGAGTAAATTGCCAAAATCGTCCCTGAGGTTTGGGCATGTTTGTCATTTTCATCCAAAACAACTTTTTTGTACAATATACTTCTTCACTTTTGGGATTTTTTTGCTATCTTCATCCAAATATCTAATTTGCTTTATTTTTTCTATCAAACATTTGGATGAAAATGGCAAAAAACCCAAATCTTAGGGACAATTTTGGCAAAAAAAAAAAGTCAGACGTTTGGATCAAAATGGCAAAAAATCCCAAAAGTGAAGGACTATATGGTACACAAAATTTGTTTTAGATGAAAATGACAAACATACCCAAACCTCAGGGAAGATTTTGGCAATTTACTAAAAAATACAAAGTTCTATAAATATGAAAGTGAGGAACCCACTTAAATTCCGGATTCCCGTAGTGCATCCGCTCCATCTTCGCGATCTCCATTCGATCTTTGTGGCTTAGGTCCCCCGCAGGCAGTGGCGAAGCTTGAAAATTTCCTTTGGGGGTCGGAAGTCACCGAATCTAAAAATTCTATGTAAGTAAAAAAAAATTATAAGACCTGGGGGTCGAAAACGTATATACCTAAAAAATTCTATACGAAAGGTAGTCCATAGATCTCGGGGTCATAACATTACTATGCATGACCCTTTGAACCCGACTAAGTAGGTCCACAGCCTTTGGCGCCAGGAAACCAAAAGTATCAAAAGCAAATAGGATAAACACGTGCTGGTTGTCAAATTAAAAAACACAGAGAAAAAAGAAACGGGTGTAACTATTTGTTATGGATAGGTGCTTACTAATCTATACCTCATTATGTGCATCCAATTGCTTCCACCACCAATAGAATATTAAGGCAAGTCCATGTTGGAATTATAGTTTGGCCGAACTGCTTGATATAAGATATATCACATCTGGAACCTTGAGGAACTTTAACTTCTTTTGTTTTTGTTTTATTACAGTTTATTACTACTTTATCCAACTTGACAAGTATATCTAAGCTGGAGGCCTAATAAGAATTTTTTCATTTAATTTATTAAAAAATCACGAAAGACACACACACATATATATATATGTGTGTGTTAACTTTATTTTAGTTCCGAAGCATAATTCTCTGAGAGGATGGGAGAAGTTCATGAAAGAAATTGGATTAACAAGTGGTTAAGGATATAAGGATGAAAAAGTATGTTACTAATTTCAAATGCTTAGGTTTGTGATATTGATCTTATGGGCTGTTGAGGAAAAAAATGATTTTTTGAGGATGTTTAGCCATGTTTAAGATAAATGTGTTTTGCTATGAAATTTATTGTGTTTTTAGGCAATGTATACGAGTATCTGTAAGGTTTTATCAAGTTCATGTTGATCTTATGGAATCTTCGACCGTTTCGATCCCGCACCATTTCAACCCAAACGGTTTCAACCCATACCATTTTGACTTGAAGCGTTTTAACACGAACCATTTAGAAACGAACTGTTTGGAGTTGAACTGTTTTAACGCGTACCAGTTCGGTTTTGGATTTGTACCGGTTAGGGTCGTGTATTGTCTGTTTGGGACCTGTTTTAACCCTTAGACGTGAAGCCTAAGTTTGGAAAGGCCTAGAAAAAAATGATGATCTACATGGGCTTCAATGCCGGTAGATATTATATGTTTGTGTTAAGCCACCCGCGAAACTCGCGGGATCTTAAACTAGTATTGTATATTGCAAAACTAAGAAACTGTTTTGAATTATTTTTAAAACAAAGTTTTGTATAACATTAATAATTCAAATGGTTCGCTACTGTTACTAGAAGTAGTATATGGTGAACAAAGTAACAGCCTGGTGGATGTTATTTGGTGAAAAACAACTTGGTGTTGTTGTGAACAAATTTAATTGTTCAAGTTTACTACTTAAATGTAGTATTTGTAACAACTTGGTGTTGTTTTGAGCATAATTGTCCAAGTTTAAAGTTTCAAGATGAAATGGGGAACTTGTACTTACAAGTGCATGGAGTTTTATTGAGGGAGCACCTCAAGACATGCCATGGGACAATATTGTTGAGAAGATTTCGGTCAGATTATAAAGTGTTGAAGATAAAAGCACTTTGCTATTTGATGTCTACATATTGTCTATGTTTCCGTTTAAATTTCAAAAGTGATTGGCACTTATGATTTAGTTTCCAATGTATTTTATTGTTTTGTGTTCAATATCTTCGGATAACACATTCAATTTTTTACAAAGAAATAAACCACTAATGGTTGTGACGTACAAATTATTTTTGTGTAAAAATAATCATAACGTCGGTTATACATTGTTTAAAAGAATATGGTTTTAAACGGATAGTACATGAAAATACTTGGACATAAACAACTTGAGAGTTGTTACATTGACTAAAAGTCAAAGACGAAACATCAAATGTATAACCACATCATGAATGAGTAATAAAAGAACGTATATTGAGATGAAATACACTAACGACATTCATGTCGCATACTTCATTAGAAGTTATTGAAAAATTCACAAGTGTGAATTCTAACATATGAAAGTAAAAGTACTATATGTTATTGTATACCTTTAATAAATCTTGCGAGATTTATAAGTAGATGCGTCTACCACTTGATTATTGTTAGATCTATATGGAGATTTTACCTTCATTTGGGAGAGCATCCTAAATATACATATTTCCTAATGAATAACAATATATGTGTGCAAATCACTTATGGCAAAATTATGAATGCCATGTTGTTGAGTGTCGATTTAGTTGACTCTATCTCACACATAATAGTGATTGTTGTTGAGAAACATTCTTCTTGTTGCTGATGAATGTGTTCACCAAGTGACTTGAATTAAGACTTATGTTTAAGTACGTATGAGTCAATGGTAGATTGTTAAAGATCAAAGGTAAACAAGTTATGTTCCTTAAATGAATGATGAAATTTGTGAGACCTTCCTAAATATTGATGTTTTAGGATTATGATTAAGTCTCATTATTTTGTTTTAACAAAGGATGAATGTTATGATATCCTTATGGCTGTGAAGAATCAGAATGATGCATCTTCTGTTCACATGCTAAAGTATTGTAGTCTAAAGCATGCTAGACTAGTACTTGGTTAATTATGGGTCTTGAAGGAGACTAATTAACTCTAAACATTCAAATGTGTATGAACACAAAAAGAATTCGTGTACAGACAAAATTAAAGGAGAATTTTCATTCATTATAAGGAAAAGACATGTAACTTTTGAAGATTTTGTTCGAAAAGCTAATGAGGAGAACTCATTGTCTAAGCTTATTCTAGATGTTAAATTAGAATTATTCGAAGTTGGTGACAAACTTATGACAATGACATGTGTTGCTTTGGTCAACTCGGAATACAATATGAGTTGAATTCACACAATGAGGTTGATCCTATTCAATCATATGTGTATAAATGTCATCATAAGTGAAGTTACGGAAATGTTGATCAAATTGCAAGAAATGTGGGGGCGGATCCATTTAGAAACAACCCTATAAGGGTATGTAGAAATCGTTTTCGTTACCCCATTTGGATGATATCCTATAACACTTAAATGTGGGAGTGTCTTACATTTGTATCATAAAAGTTTGGCAATAAGGATTTTGTAATCTAGTCTAACATTGCAAACAGACAACTATGTGGAGGACACAAAGGTCGCAGTGTATAATGGAGATGTGTTTGCCTTAAATGATAAGCGTATCTTACAAAGACATATATTATAACCAGATTCAGATGGCCACTGAGGTTATAGTCTTAGAAGTTGACAATAGGCAAAGTTAACTTACGAGTTAAGAACACATCATGACAACTGATCTCAAATACGCAAAGTTATTTGTTAATGTTATGGATCCTACAACCTGAGGGTTTATTAGAGATCAAGTTATGGAATGGGACTGAAGCCCTTGAAAAATGAAGTTCATATGATGGAAACCTAACTCAGTAGACTGGAGCTCCCAAGAATTGAGTTCAATAGGAAAACCTAATTGTATGAATAAGCGAGGTCACTGTGGGGGAAATGATTTGGATAAGGTAGTTTATTATAAAGATTAATAAACTTCCTAGTCCATTCCTAAAAGTGACAAGTGTGAGGCTAAGCATAATATGTGGTAAATGATTTGGATAGATCACGATAACCACAATGCTTTTAATGATCTAAGGAGAATCACCTATGTTAGAGAGAAGTGGGGTCGCTTCGAATGGAATTGAGGGCACAATTCCTAGAGCTCTCGCAGAACCAGGAAAGTGTTCCACGACCATTATTGGACACGACTATGAGGAGATGACCCGGCTAGGGGGAGTCTTGTGTGAAGTGTATTGTCGTCTACACAAACGGCAGACGAGTTCAAAGACATCGAGATCTACTCAGAGCTAGTGGGCTAAGTGCATTTCATGAGCGAAGGTTCAAAGGGTAACACCTACCTATCGTATGCAAAACTCAACTGTAGAGGTTACATTGGAAATTTTAAGTGTTTTGAACGATCTCCATTCATGTGGGGGATTGTTGGAAATGTAGTGAATGGATATTTAATATATTTATAATTTAATAAAATTATAAATATTAGTTAGAATATTCATGTGGTAAATAAAAAAAGAAACTCTTGAGTAGAATAGCTTCTTAATGACATTTAATTAGTTTTATTAGAGTTTTTAAGTCTATAATTAAGTCTATAATTAAGTGAATAATTAAGTGAAACCTTTCACTAATCCTTAAGTCTTGTACAAATAGTAGGCTATGTGCTTTCTTTTGTAAAAACAAGAATATGGTATTGCTTGATACATGAAGAATACTAGAAGTAGGATGAACACTTGAAGACCAACTAGAGAGATGAATACTCTCTACTTGTTTACCACCACATGAGTTCAAACACTACAATTATCGGATGTAACCTTGGGCCCTTGAGCCATCTCCGGCAGTACAGACTGCTTCGGCTGTTGTACCCTGGGAGACAGACGCGTTGTCTTTAGTAGAGGCGCGAAATCTGTTTTAAGGGAAGCGTGTTGAACACGTGCCTCAACCAAAATCGTCAACGTTTTAGTGTGCTCTTTGTTGCAGTCAAGGAGTATTTTTCAAGACTCAAGATGATGAATACTCGAGTTTAGGATGCTATCAAGTGCGCGTGAAGGACCCACCGGAGATGCGGCTTGAAAGAAGGTTGGTATATATAATTATATTTTATATTCTTTTTATTTAGTTATTGCAACCGGTATTGTACTATGATATTTCCTACGAATAACGAGAGTCTCGTTATTATATATTTTGTAATTATTTTTTTTTACAAAAGATGAACCTAGTTCCTACAATATTTTCCCCTAGATTCACCATGTTATTGTTTCACCACTTATTTTATTATTGGTAGCTCTCTATTTTTATATTTACTTTTGCTTGTTGTCTACTTTTTGCTTGGAGTCGGGGGTTTTTCTGGAAGAAGTCTCTCTACCCTTAGGAATGAAGGTAAAGTTTGCTTACATCCCACCCTCTCTGAACCCTACAAATGGTTTTACAATGTGTGGGATTTACTAGGTATTGTTTTTGTTGTTTACTGGAAATATTAAGGTTAGAATTAGAATAATACATAAATCTTGTATCATTGTATGCTATGAATTTAAATTTAGATTTGTGATTTAGATTCTTCTAACTTGAATTTAGAGATAATGATGCAAGGTTAAGAATCATTGAAAAAAGTTTATGCTATGAATGAATTTGAAATTTAAAAAATTGCAAAGTTTTCTATTTGGTTTTGAATGAACCTGTATTTTTATTGTGTGTTTTCTCATATGTAATGATTATATATTTTTGTTATATGTTTCTCGCTCTGACCCGAACGACGTTGACCCAAAAATTTTAATGCTTTGTTGTGAAAATTTTGAACACCGAACAAAAGTGGACCTCATTGAAAAAAAATCCTAGGTCCGTCACTGGACGTAAGGATAGTTTGTAAAAAGAACTGACATGGTGAACTGTGAATGGTCGGCGCAAGGGTACTACCCTTCGATGCCCCTTCTCCTTAGAAAATGAGACTTTGATCTAATAGTCAAATATGTTGATTAAATTGTTCAACTCATGCTGTGTAGGTTTCTAAATGTCTATTTGAGGGGATTTTTTTCCAAATGAGGGGATTTTTAAATCAGGTAATACGACCATATATGGGTGTTCATAGGTTATATAGATAAATTGTTTGAAGAATGTTCAATTTAACGATTTGTACAACATACTCAGATTGTGTTTAATGCACCAAAACAATGAAAAATGTCATAAATTGTTTGAATAATGTTCAATTTAATGATTTGTACAAAATACTCAGATTGTGTTGAATGCACAAAACAATGAAAAATGTCATTTTGTGACGATCTTAGGCAGATGTAAAAAAGGTAACATGAGTTATACCAAAAGTATGCACATTATTTTCTAAAAAAAGCATCCTTTAAAACTTTGAACACCCTACTTGTAATAAGTTAACATGTTAGATGCCACTAGGGCTGTAAACAAACCAAACGAACAAAAACAAGATGATGTTCGTGTTCGTTCGTTAAGAAAATTAACATGTTCACGAACGTATACCAAACATAAGTTTATGTTCGTGTTCGTTCGTTAGGGAAATTCAGTTGTTCACAAACATGTTCGTGAACACTGGTCTCGAACACAAATGGATGCAAGTAAATAAAAACGAACGTAAACG
This sequence comes from Helianthus annuus, assembly GCF_002127325.2. Classification (NCBI taxonomy): domain Eukaryota; kingdom Viridiplantae; phylum Streptophyta; class Magnoliopsida; order Asterales; family Asteraceae; genus Helianthus; species Helianthus annuus. The sequence goes on along the minus strand of NC_035435.2, from coordinate 172,130,867 downwards.
AACTCAGTAAATCCCACCAATACCAAAGCTAAGGCATGGTCTGAGGAGGGAAAGATGTAGACAACCTTACATCTAGCCCCGTAGGAATAGAGATGTTGCTTCCATTGAGACCCTCGGCTTTATAGTTGCTTTGCATCAAGCCTTGGACGTAAAACACATGACACTCAACAACCGGGACAAAGGCCGATTAGTGCATGTATCCCCATGTCTTTCGATTATCAACACCACCACATGATCCATGATTAACAATCTGCTGCTTTTAACATTGTTTTAACGAAATTAGTAAAATAATGTTAAAAATTAGTGCAATTTCACTTTTGCCCCCGAGCGCCCACACATATATATATTATATGCGCACACCGCAAGCGGGGCGTGAAATAAAAAAAAAATATTGTTATCTTTAAACATTGGACATAAGTAGTTAAATACAACCATTAAATGACAAAATCAAAACACAAGAAATCTACTATAACAACCAAACGATTAATCAAGTTTAACTAACTCAGAAATAATTATTCAAAGTTTAAATAACTTGGACATAATTATCCTAAAGAATGTCTTGAATGTCCAAAATTTAGCTAACTTAGAAAAATTAGGGTTTCAAGTTTTCAATATATTTAGACAAAAGGTTTATTATCATTTAAAACCATTAAATGATAAATCAAAACACAAGAAATCTACTACAACCACCAAACGATTAATCAAGTTTAACTAACTTAGAAATAATTATTCAAAGTTTAAATAACTTAGATATAATTATCCTAAAAAATGTATGAGAATGTCCAAATTTTAGCTAACTTAGAAAAAAATAGAGTTTCAAGTTTTCAATATATTTAGGTAAAAGATTTATTATTTATTATTTTTTAATATAATCTAACGAACACGAACGAACGTAACCGAACATTCACGAACGCAGTCGAACGAATGAGACCTGTGTTCATGTTCGTTTTCTAAGCTAACCGGACGATTTATTTTATTTTGTTCGTGTTCGTTCGGTAAGCTAATCGAACGAACATAAACGAACTTCCCACCGAACGATTCGCTGAACTTTCGGTTCGTTTACAACCTTAGATGCCACTATTACATAGTCATATAAAAATATAGTTTCATAAAAACACTTGGATATTAAAATGTATAACAATTTAATAGGAAATGCGAAGTTTAAATCATAGGATTATTTTTGTACACGTCTTTTCATACGCTCAAGTCTTGACTCTCAAGCACTATCTTATGCCATGTCCTTGATTATCTTGATAACAGCTTGAATCTCGTTCAGCCCATAAACACGTGCATGTTGATCAGTTCTGTTTAGACATAAAAGAAAACATGAAAACATACCTGATTGCAGCAGTACAGGCCAACAGAGAATTCAGATGGAGACACAGCTATAAGTTTTGACATGATTGTCATCTTGATCTGGTTCCTCCTTAGGGTGCAATCTAATGATGATGATAAGAAACCGACAAGGGAATCGGTTATGGAGAGGGAGGCGAGTTTCATGTTATGTGCTATTAGGGTTTGTGAAATTGTCTAACCCTTTAACCTCCACATTATTCTCCTTATATATGCACCCAGGAGGAAACCCTAATTAGTTAATAAGGGTAATTAGGCCCATCAACAATTACCAACTGATTATTTAATAGGATTGTTATATATTTTGATCCATATAATGTAAATGATTATAATGGCTACTAGATTAAATATAAAATAAATATATTTAATCTTACAGTGCAATCCCATCTCCAACTGACACCACTCGACCAATCTCATCCGTTTGAAAATTCGTGTAAAAATTGCTATTTCTACTTTCTAATAGAGGCGTAACGTACAAGAAGGAAAACACAAAAATGTATGTCGCTTAGTGAAGAGGTCAATGAGTGAACATGTAGAAGGTGATAAAATGACTTGTTTTGTTCGAGTAAAAAGCTTGAGATTTCAAAATTCTTTCGGAAAAAGAGTTACCAATATTCGTATTCTTTATACTCGAATTATATCAAAAACATATATCAAATTCAATAATGTGTGTAATACTAAAATATAAGATAGATTTCTTTTCAAAGGACCAAAGGTGCCCGAAGGTACGTCACACAATGAACTAGAAGGTAATAAAATGACGATTCATGTTTTGTTGATATAGAAGGCTTGAGATTTTAAAATTTTTGTTACATATATCTTTATTTTTCATATTTGGATTATATCAAAATATCAAATACATATCTCAAATTCAATCACATGTGTAATACTAATGTGAGTTAAATGTTTTCCCAGCAACCATAGTCCATAAGTCTTACATTCACATTTGGATTATATCAAATACAATCACATGTGTAATACCAATATGAAATAAATGTTTTTCCAGCAACCGTAGGTGTTATTTTCATATTTTGGGTTATATTTAATACAATCACATATAGGTGTTACTTTCATATTTTGGATTATATCAAATACAATCACATGTGTAATACCAATACGAGTTAAATGTTAACAACCATAGGTGTTACACTCACATTTGGATTATATCAAATAAAATCACATGTGTAATACCAATTATATACCAAAATATATATAATTCGATCAAAACCTCACTCAGCTTAAGCACCTAATTCAACCAACCAATTTCTAAAGAACTTAATGTTAGTAAACTACTGATATGAACTCGAAATCTGAAACAGAAAACAGGAAAGCAAAAGAGACAGTAATAGTAGTAATAGTGAACCGGGTATGTGTTTGACACAAATCCCTTAAACAGGTTTGTGGTCTGTTCCCAAGGTACGCCGATTTGAAGAAGCAACAGCGCACTACCGGACTTGAACACTTGCCTGAAAAGAAATAGGAGCGATGTTGCAGAGATTGAGTCAACCAACGATGTCTTGAACCTGATGAAAAGCGGTCAAGTGAACCACGCTATGAGCTCAACTATCTGAACAACCAAGTAGCCGGTCCCACAAGTCCATAAACTACAAACAACTCTTTTAAGTTTACATGTTAAAACGGGTCGTTCATGACGATTGAAACTAGTATGTTGTGATGTATGTTTGTTGCAGCTGTCTTCATTTGGTAGATTTAGCAGGAAGTGAAAGGGTGGATAAATCAGAATTATTTAAAAGTTATAAATGCTTATGAAATTAATATCAAACATCTCAAAATCTACTGGTATTTGTAATTTTTGCAACATGTTATTGCTTATGAAATAAACAACCCTCTACATAATAATTATTTAAAAAATAAAAATGCAATAGTTCACGTATGACTTAACATAATAATTATTTAAAAAATAAAAATACAATAGTTCACGTATGACTTAATATTCGATCGTTTTTTTTATTTTTTTAAACTTAATTGTATAATAACTCTAGCATTTAGATTCTAATCATATAATTTCGTCAAACAACATGGATGTACATAGTCAAGGAAAAAAAATAGCTTTTAATGATATAGAACAATAATCATTAGTTAGTTTAAAACAAAATATTATAGATTATATAGATTTATTTTAAAGGGAACAATGAGATTTTATGGATTTATGATTAGAATGAAACGAAAAATAAACTATGTAAATACACAATTTTCACTCAATAAAGCACCAATTTGAGGAAAAAAAACCCTAATTTTGTGGTGGGAATTTTAGTGTTATCAACGGATTTTAGGGTATTGAATTAATTTGTCGATTGAGATAATAACGTCGGTGATTAAGCAAGTTCGGTGATGCAGGAGTGCGGGCTCGTTGAACACGACTGTTATTTAGGCCTCATAATTAATAATTAGTTTGTTAATAAATTAATGTTTTGGGCTTAATATATTTAATATTATTATTGTTTTTATTAATATTAAAAGCCCACTAAACTTCAAATCGTCCAAAACCATTTATGTTGTTTTAATTCATTAAATTGATTCAATTTGGTGGGCCAATAATGGTTGATGTGCAACACGTTGTTTTAATAATGGACAGGGTTGTAATTTTTGGCTGATGACTATTATAGCATTCACATTGAAGCCACATGTAGAAACGGAATCAGGAAAAAATTGTTGAAAGTGTAAAAAGGTGAGAACGGATCTTCGCCGAACACGTGGCATGGGACGCTAAATGATATGCAGGGGTACGATTGTCATTATGCACGTTCCCCTCCATAAATCGCGTTATAATTCTATTTCAAATAAAACTCCAAAAATTTCCTATTAGCAGTTAACTCATTTGCAAGCTTTCGAGATCTATGGCGTCTAACGTGGATTCCGTTCGACAAAGTAATATTTGATGACGTTTTCATATTTGTTCCAGCAAATCTTGCTTCAATTCATAACTTGGTAATTCACCAAATGGATGTCAAGATTGCGTTCTTGAATGGTTAATTAGATGAAGAGGTATACATGAAACAACCTGAGGGTTTTGTATTATCTGGACAAGAACACAAGGTGTGTAAACTTGTCAAATCATTGTATGGTTGGAAACAACCACCTAAGCAGGGGCATCAAAAATTTGATGTGGTGATCTTATGTCATGGTTTTCTTTTAAACCAAGCTGATAAGTGTGTGTATAGTCGATTTGAATCTTGTGGTAAAAGAGTGATAATTTGTCTATATGTAGATGATATGTTGATCTTTGGCACAGACCAAGATCAAGTTGATAAGACAAAGAAATTGTTGTTTTCGAATTTTGAAATGAAGGATATGGGGGATGCGGATGTCATCCTTGGAATAAGGATTAAAAGAAGCAACAATGGGTATAACCATGACACGGTTTCATTATATTGAGAAAGTGTTGAAAAAAATCAATCATTTTAATTGTTCTCCTGTTAGTACTCCCTCAGATCCTAGCATCCGGCTAATGCCCAATTCTGGTGATTCAGTTTCACAATTAGAGTATTCTAAGGTCATTGGATGCTGGATGTATGTTATAATTACGAAGTTGGAGTATACTTAAAAGGGAAAAAACTAAAAATAAATAAAGCACAATTTTATAATTTTAAGTGTATATATTATTATTAGTATCACATGTTGGTGTCTAAAACATCATGACACGATGTAAACATTTTCCCTCACAAAGTCTAATATAAATCAAACAAACAACCATGAAAGCCTAAAGTGTACCTTTGTCGTCCCCTGTTATAATACAACGACATGATAATTATTCTTTTATATTTTTCATGTTTTATTGACCAGTAACGGTCACATGTACAACACAGGCTTTATCTTTGTGACTTTATCCCATGATTTTCTTGGTTAGATTGTGTGTTGTGGCTAAAGCCACAACTCAGATTTATCTTTTTAATATTGCGACATATGACGCTGGCTAGATGCTTTTTTTTTAAAGCATTTCATAAATAAATTATATGTAAATTTAATCAGTAATGTTACACAGGATAGGGCTAAAAGTGGTTGTGCCTTTAACATGATGCATACCCACCATCATCAATTGGTTCTTTAAATGAGATTTAGACAATATATTGGTTCTTTAAATGAGATTTAGACAATATACCTAACACGTTTACCCTATGAAAAACTTAATAGATGCAAACATATGTCTGGTTCTCTTTAATCTAAGGATACACTTGGATGGATATATTAGGGGGATGGGATGAAACCTCATAACCCAAGCAAAAACTCATGTGACATATCTGGTTAACCTAAGCATAACTAGGGGTGCAACTTGATTCAAAACCCCCCTCTTCATCACCTTAAGACCTGCAAAAAGTCAAAGGGCAAAGAGACAACAAAGATACCGTTTATGCAACCCAATTTCACCACCTGGATCACCGGCAGCGGTGTACCCGATCGAGTACCCCTACCTTATTGCCATTACCCGAGAACGCTCTGACCCCCATATTACTAGAGATAATGAAGCATATACAATTACACATGCATGCATGTCAATGTTTACTACGACAAATCTAATTTTTTATGCTCGCTCTTTGAAAAATGTAAGTTATTTTACAAAGACTTCTAAAAATAAGAAGTGTACAAAGACATAATGGATCGCACAAGATGACACAATGTCAACCAAAATATAACACAATGCCGTAACATATATAACAATGTCGAGGAAAAAAGATAAAATGGGTCACGCAAAAAAGACACAATAACGCAAATATGGAAAAAACACAATGATAATGAACAAAAATTCTAAAACCTACAACCTATAAATCCAAAAGTGAAAACCTAAAATCTCACATCGGATGAGACGGTTTCAACGTCGTTTGAATATGATCAATCAGAGTCCATTTAATACCCTTTTTGTACGACTTCTTATTTTTAGAATCTTGATCCTAAACCAATGCTACAAATTAATAATATTAGAAATAGAAATATATAAATACTTTTAAGTTGTATATAACTAGCGTTATGCTCCGTCCGCGTTGCGGGGTGTAAAATCAAATATTTCTTAGTTTCATAACATGTACGCATGTATTTCGGTTACTTGTACATACAACTTATAACACGATCTAAATAAAAAATACACTGAGTCAACAAATTTAACAAAACACTAACATAGTTTTGCTAAAAAACAAAAATTAATGCAAGCCTGTCATTTTGAGATGGGGTAAAATAGTAATTTGTCAGGACCAATGAGCGAGTGATAGGGAACTGTTTAACACAAATAAAAGTAACACTAAGTCAACCAAGTAAAATAAAATACTACTATAGTTTTTGCAAAAAAAAAATAATGGCAATATCATAATTTTTAGCTGAGGGCAAAACTGTAATCTTTGAAATGGGGGCAAAATCATAAGTTAGAACTGAGGGGCAAATCGTATTTTTAAGCTGGGGCAAAATCATATTTTTGAACTGATAACAAAATCGTAATTTTAAGCTAGGGGCAAAAACATAATTTTATTTACAACTTGGGACAAAAACGTAATTTTAAACTGGAAGCAAAATCATAATTAAAAAGTAAAAGCAAAATTGTAATTTATTCGGGAAATGTAAATATACAAATGAAATATTACAACTGGAAAAAGCAAAAGAAAAAAAAAAGAAAATTATGGCCGTCCAAAGCTACCAATAAATGTGGAGCACTATTACCCCTTTAGATATAGAAGATAGTTAATTACTGTTTTCGTACTTGTAGTTTGTCAAAAATTAATATTTCAGTCCATTAGTTTAAAAATTATGATTTCAGTTCTTGTGGTTTCACTTTCGTAACCATTTCAATCCTTGTTGTTTCACTTTCGTAACCATTTCAATCCATTTATTCTGTTAGTACAGGGACTGAAATCGCAATTTTTAAAGTAATGAACTGAAATAGTGATTTTTGACAAACCACAGAGACAAAGACGAAAACAGTAATTAACTCTATAGAAGATGCATTGCTTGTTATGAGGAAAATGAGCAGGTCAACCTGTTGACGAACCCGACTCACTAGCAGCAGCCATTACACACACTATGAAGTTAAGACCATTCTCACTCCCTCAAAATAACTAAACTTGATTAGAATTTAATTAAATTTGGCTACTTAATATACAAAATATTATACTTAATAACTCTAATTATAAATGATTTAATTTAATTTACCTCTAAAATTAAATGGCGAGTCCCGAGGTTTAGGTCAGTCGGGCTCGAGGTGTTTTTTTAACGGCAAAGATCTCACGTGTAAACACATCCTACTCATGGCTATGACCAAAGTCTGACTCCTCAACGACAAAGAATCTCACGTGTGCCCCGTGATGCGTAGGAACCGGATGGAATCTGTAAACCCTCGTCCCCCGTCAGGTTCGAACCTGGGATTAAAGCCCCGATTCGTCTCTTCACCCAGATATCTCTTAAAAATGGCTCAAACTAAAATCAAACCTACTAGGGAGGGCAGAGACTCGATAGGTTTTACTTTCATATTTTGGATTTGAGTTAACTGCCATTTTCGTCCCTGTGGTTTGGTCACTTTGGCCATTTCAGTCCATTTTTCAAAAATGCGCCATTTTCCTCCCCGACGTTCTGGAAAGGTGCCATTTCAGTCCAAAAATCATAACCCAGTTAAGTCGGTTAGTAAATAAGGACTGATTGTGTAAATTTGTAACATAAAGGACTGATTGTGTAAATTTGTAACACCACCACCACTAGCCCTGCCACCACCCCCACTTCGCTGCCACCACCGCCACCACAACCACTGCCACCACCACAGCCACTGCCACCACCACAGCCACCACCGCCACTGCCACCACAGCCACCACCGCCACTCCTTCTCTCTCTCTCTCTCTCTCTCCCGTCGTTATCTCTCTCTCTCTGTCCGCCATTACCATAACCCACCACCACTTCACCGTAAACCACCGTTCACACTTGACCGGTGGAGCAGGTGACGAGCCGGCGAGATATACGGCAGAGCCTGCGGTGACCGGCGAAGCTTTCGACGGCGGTGGTGGAGATTTTCGCGGCGGACCCGGGGTGTACCCCCTAAATCAAACCTTCTGATCATGAATTCGGCACCAGATTCCCAATCGGAGCAGTGTAGGTGGTAGATTTGATCACCGGCAGCCGCGGTTTGGGACTTTACACTACGGTAAACATAACTAAGCCTTTTCTTTCTTTCACCTTTCCTTCCAAGATCTCTTAGGTCCATGTCCTCCGGCTGTCTAGTTGTTGTTACAGGTAGCAGTGGTGGTTCCGACAGGTTCCGATGGTGATGATGATTACGAAGACAACGAGATGATGATGACGAAGATGTGATGGTGGTTTTCCGACGAAGAGAGAGAGATAACGACGAGAGAGAGATAGAGAGAGAGAGAAGGAGTGGCGGTGGTGGCTGTGGTGGCAGTGGTTGTGGTGGCGGTGGTGGCTGTGGTGGCGGTGGTGGTGGTGGTGGCAGTAGCTGTGGTGGCGGTGGTGGCGGTGGTGGCAACGGAGTGGTGGTGGTGGCAAGGCTAGTGGTGGTGGTGTTACAAATTTACACAATCAGTCCTTTATGTTACAAATTTACACAATCAGTCCTTATTTATTAACCGACTTAACTGGGTTATGATTTTTGGACTGAAATGGCACCTTTCTAGAACGTCGGGGAGGAAAATGGCGCATTTTTGAAAAATGGACTGAAATGGCCAAAGTGACCAAACCACAGGGACGAAAATGGCAGTTAACTCTTTGGATTTTATCAAATTCAATCACAGTGTAATATTAAAACAGCTAAAAGTCTTATCCCTTTCTAAACACGGTTTCTTCTAGCCACGTGTAAACATCTCATTGGTTCTCGTGATCCTGTTCGGGACCACTAGTTCTCTTTAAAACGCGCGCCGAGTTGTAGGTTTTTCGTACCACAAACAAAAAGATGTCACTTGTTGGAGGAATTACAGAAGTAAAGGACTTTGCAAACAGCATTGTGATCGACGATCTCGCTCGATTCGCCGTCGATGAATACAACAAGAAGCAGGTATCATCTATTTTATATGTTAGTCTATGCATGTGTAAGCTTGAGGATTACACTTCATCTCTTTTATATGTTATCTATGTACGTAGAATACCCTGCTGGAATTTAGGAAGGTACTGAATGCAAAGGAGCAGATAGTTGCTGGTACATTGTATTATATCACACTTGATGCAGCTAATGGTGGTATCATAAAGACTTATGAAGCCAAGGTTTGGGTTAAGGAATGGGAAAACTTCAAAGAATTGCAAGAGTTCAAGCCTGTTGATGCTGCCACCCCAGTTATTGGAGGAATTACAGAAGTAAAGGACTTTGCAAACAGCCTTGTGATCGACGATCTCGCTCGATTCGCCGTCAATGAATATAGCAAGAAGCAGGTATCATCTATCTCCTTTATATGTTTTAGTCTATGCATGTGTAAGATTGAGGATTATGAATTAATATTTTCTTTTAGAGTTAACTTCCATGCTCCCTGTGATTTGGTCATTTTAATGGTTTTGCACCAGTAGTTTAAAAAATAGTCATTTTCCTCCCTGGTTTTTCTAACTTACCGTCATTTTGCTCCCCGCCTCTAACTTCATCCAAAAAATCCATTAACTATAAGGGTATTTTGATAATTTTATAGATAAAAGCAATGACATGTAAAGCTTTGCACCTAAATAAACCTATAACTTGTTTATTTACATATATATGAGTAATTCTTTTCTGCTCCCCATCTTTCCAACCACTCTTTCTACCGGCCACCACCACCTGCAACTACCACATGTCGACCATGACTACCACGACGTTTAACTAAACGTTTTAATTGAGTTAGAGCCAGGGAGTAAACTACCGAAATACCCCTACTTCTAATTGAACGTTTTAACTGAGTTAGAGCCAGGGATCAAACTGGCGACAAACTCGAAAGATCAGGGAGGAAAATGACTATTTTTAAACTATTTGAGCAAAACCGTTAAAATGACCAAACCACATAAAGCAAAACGAAAGTTAACTCTTTCTTTTTAAGTGTGTAAATACTAAGAAACTGATGGGTTATCTATGTAGAATACCCTGCTGGAATTTGGGAGGGTACTGAATGCAAAGGAGCAGATAGTTGCTGGTACATTGTATTATATCACACTTGAAGCAACTGATGGTGGTGTCAAAAAGACTTACGAAGCCAAGGTTTGGGTTAAGGAATGGGAAAACTTCAAAGAATTGCTGGAGTTCAAGCCTGTTGATGCTGCCACCCCAGTCATTGGAGGAATTACAGAAGTAAAGGACTTTGCAAACAGCCTTGAGATCGACGATCTCGCTCGATTCGCCGTCGATGAACACAACAAGAAGCAGGTATCATCTATCTCATTTATATGTTTTAGTCTATGCATGTAGGGCTGTAAACAAACCGAACGAACACGAACAAAGTCATCTATCTCATTTGTATGTTTTAGTCTAAGCATGTAGGGCTGTTCGCGAACTGTTCACGAGCGCATATCGAACATAAGGTTTGGTGGACAATTTCGGTTACGTATGAAACTGTCTTGATACCGGACCTTAATGCCGGAGATTACATATATATATGAGAGGTTTTGGCGGTTGTTTATGGCGGGAATAACTGCCATAAACCGTTTGAACATACAACCCGCTTATCTCTCGGTTTATAAGTCATAATACATTTCGAATTAATAAGTTGCATAATAAACATAAACATAATTAAGTTTATACTTCTAACATGCATGTAGGGTTGGTCGCGAACTGTTCACGAGCGCATATCGAACATAAGTTTATGTACGTGCTCGTTCGTTAAGGAAATTTTAATTGTTCACGAACAGTTCGTCAACACTGCTCTCGAACACAAACGAAAGGAAGCACATAAAAACCGAACGTAAACGAACATTTAACGTGAAAGTAAAAAATATAAACATTGTTATCCTTAAACATTGGATATAAGTAGTTAAATACATCCATCAAATGATAAATCAATACATAAGAAATCTACTACACCACCATACAATGAATCAAGTTTAATTAATAATTATCCCAATAAATAGCTTAGAATGTCCAAAATTTTAGCTAACTTAGAAGAAAATAGGGTTTCAAGTTTTCAATATGTTTAGATATAAAGTTTATTATTTTTATTTTTTATAGTCAAACGACACGAACAAACGTAACCGAACATTCACGAGCGCAGTCGAACGAACGAGACTTGTGTTCATGTTCGTTCGCTAAGCTAACCGAACGAAATTTTTTGATCGTGTTCATTCGTTAAGCTAATCGAACAAACTTCCTGCCGAACAGTTCACGAACTGTCCGCTGAACGTTCGGTTCGGTTACAGCCCTATATGCATGTGTAAGATTGAGGATTATGAATTAATGTTTTCTTTTAGAGTATGTGAATACTAAGAAAATGATGGGTTATCTATGTACGTAGAATACCCTGCTGGAATTTGGGAAAGTACTGAATGCAAAGGAGCAGATAGTTGCTGGGAAATTGTGTTATATTACACTTGAAGCAACTGATGGTGGTGTCAAAAAGACTTATGAAGCCAAGGTTTGGGTTAAGCCATGGGAAAACTTCAAAGAATTGCAGGAGTTCAAGCCTGTTGATGCTACCACCCCAGTCATTGGAGGAATTACAGAAGTAAAGGACTTTGCAAACAGCCTTGTGATCGACGATCTCGCTCGATTCGCCGTGGATGAACAAAACAAGAAGCAGGTATCATCTATCTCTTTTATTATTTTTTTGATTTTTTTGATTTTTTTTGATTTTTTTGATTTTTTTTGATTTTTTTGATTTTTTTAGAATATTTTTGGTTAATTATTTTTTTTTTTGATTTTTTATAATTGTTTTTGAGTTAATTACATAGTTAGTCCCTGTGGTTTCCCCAAATTAACATACTTAGGTACTAATAGTTTAAAATCACCTTCTAGAGTATTAACTTTTCATTTTGTAACGTTTGGGGGTATTAACATAGTTAGTCCATGTGGTTTGCATAAAATAACATACTTAGGTACTAATAGAATGTGATTTTAAACCTACAAATAACGTTAATACATCCAAACGTTACAAAATGAAAAGTTAATACCTTAGAATGTGATTTTAAACTATTAGTACCTAAGTATGTTACTTTGGGCAAACCACAGGGACTAACTATGTAATTAACTCTTTTTGAATTTTTTGGATTTTATGATTTATTAAAAAAATTTTGATTTTTTTTATTTTTAGAATTTTTTGGATTTTTTTATTTTTTTTATTTTTTAGAAGTCTTTGGATTTTTAGAACTTTTTGGATTTTTTTATTTTTTAGATTTTTTTGAATTTTTTTTATTTTTATTATTATTTGTAATTTTTTAGATTTTTTTAGAAAATTTTTATTATTTTTAAATGTTTTATTATTTGTGAAGCCAACATCTACGAACACTCGAATAAGATGAAAAATCTGCCTGTGATGCTCTTTTTTGAGTTACCCATTTACCCCGCGTAATACCCATCCGTACCCACGAATTCTTTTAAATAGATATCATATAACCCATCTTGACCCATCCTTTGTTATTTCTTAACCCATCCTGACCCATTCTCATTTTTAAAACGACCCAAAATAACCTAAAAACCCAAATGGGTTTTATTTACCAGGCCTAGTGAATACTAAGAAACTGATGGGTTATCTATGTACGTAGAATACCCTGCTGGAATTTGGGAAGGTACTGGATGCAAAGGAGCAGGTAGTTGCTGGTACGTTGTATTATATCACACTTGAAGCAACTTATGGTGGTGTCAAAAAGACTTGCGAAGCCAAGGTTTGGGTTAAGCCATGGGAAAACTTCAAAGAATTGCTGGAGTTCAAGCAATTGTTGGTGCTGCCACCTCAGCATAAACTTCCATCTGGTAATATATTTCTCAATTCTAAGCCGCTTTATATGAAGCAGTAATGGTGTATGTTCTATGATGCAGGGCAAGAGTCCTAGGAGACCGCTACCAGGGTGTGAACCTTAATCTTATAAATAATTTCGTTTGGTTAATAATAAACGTACGGTTCTTGCATTACATTGCAAGTTTATGCCGCTGCGTATGTTTGCTTAAATAATTCTGTTTGGTTAGTAATAAACGGTTTTTGCATTACATTGCAAGTTTATGCCGCTAGATGACATCTAGTAAATTCTATCACGTTAACGCGTGTCTTTGTAATACAACTTGTTTGGATCTATTTATACTGGTGTCTTTTTATCTATAAGTGCGTGTTTGGAATATGTTATATGTTTTGGTACAATAATAAGTAGTTTTAAAGCGTCTTCAGTATATCTATCTGATTATTTGTAATGAAATAGCTGTCTCATATTGTTTATCAGAGAAACAATAATCAAATTAGCAGTTTTAATGCATGATCATCCTAAATTTATGCTTTTATCAGTCTATAGATATTATCCAATAAATTCCTTACCCAAAAAAAAAACAAAGAAAAAATCTAAGAAAATGTTCAACAAGTTTTTTTTTTAAAAAAAAAATTAAACTTCAGTAAAAACACGCATCCGACCCAAACAGGCAAAAGGCCAAACAAACGAACAAACCCCCCGACCCAAACGGACAAAGTGCCAAAAATTATAACATATACAATGGATATTTACACCAATCCGCCCATTTGAGATAATTACACGGAAATCTATTTCGAACCCAATCACACCCTCTAGATTTTATCTCCTCTATGATATCATGCGGACTTCACTTTTTTTGGTTAAAGACCACCTCATTCCTTTCTTTCCAAATGCACCAGCATGAAATAATAGCCAACCCGTAAATGATCTTTCCCGCCTTCTTGCCATTTTTAATGTATTAGTGGATGTCTAAGATATCTTTGAACTCAAAAGGAAAAGCGGCGGGATGTTGCACCATATGCTGAAACCCGACCACACCGGAGAGCCACCGAGCAAGCAGTGAACAAATACTCCACCGATTCCTCGAATTCGTCGCAACACGGACACAAGACCGAATTAATGTTTATATTCCTTCTTCTTAAATTATCTCTCGTGGGGAGCCTATTAAGGTTGCCTCTCCACGCCATAATATTACACTTTAAGGGTACCCATCTACACCAAATAAAGTTAGGATGATGACTATTACCTCTATCTATAATCACAGCCTTTTTGACCGACTTCACCGAGAATCCGTTTTGTCTATCCACAGACCAATGCCAAGCATCCTTTTCGTTGGATAGTTTAAATCACTGAGAACCTCGTGGCATTTTTTCCACTCATTTAGCTCCTCTTCGGACTCAGGATGTCTAGACCAATGCTAACAACATAAATCTAAGCAAATAAATTTAAAAAAAAGAACAAAAACGAAAAGATTTGCAACTAAGAGCTTCCCCTTGCTTCCATGTCTACCTTAAGTTAGCACCTACACGGTCATTACTAAACAGGGAATCTTCCAAACCAAACTGTACCTAGATTCACAACTGCTAAATTGTGATTTTCTTTTGAGTCAGCATCTTCTAGTGAATCGAGAGCCGTGTTTGGGCCAATACTGGGATTTCCTTCGTGTTTTGGACCAAGATTTAGAGTACAAAGCTCTCATATCATTTCTTCTTGTACTTCAGAAAGATGCCTATAGGCCGGTAATAAATGAATATCTTTGGGGCACAAAAATAAATGATTGTGGGCTTCAACAAACTTATTAACCGTGAACGACACCCCATCCGTTGAACCAAGCTTAATTTGTGCTTTACATGCGGTTCGAATAGTCGGTCTATTCCTACTTTTATAAGGCTTTGCCAACTTCGAAAAAGGATCATCAAAAACCTGTGTCGTATCCCCCTCCTTCGAACACACAAAATACTTTCTCTTGATAATACCACCACTATGATGTTCTCCTCCTTTTCGAACAGAAAAACCTGACTTCCTGGCATATGTCTGATAAAAAAACATATGCTTGCTCAATAGAACTAAATTCCATTCCTATCACGGGCATAAATGATGAATCCACATTAGGAATATACAATCTTTCCTCTGCACATATTGAATGAAAAAAAACACTAGAGCTTTAAAACAAACACAAGTCAAGCATTTAAAAATATTTTCACAATGTAGCTAATCACGCATCTTGTACTTCTCAGAACAACCAACATGCGGCTTCCATTTAGTAATGAATTCTTTATAAATAGAAACTGCCTGTTAAATTTATACAATATACAACATGCGGTTTTAGGCACAAACAATAACAACTATACATACTGATCAAACAAAAACGTCTGTTACATTATACATAATATATAACATGCCGTATTAATTAAAAAATACATTCATTTCACATCCTAATCAAATCTAATCCTTCAATTACACTCCTAATGATGAACGACATACATGTTAACATCAAAACACAATAATTACATTCATTTGTTAGCAATCAAAAGTTTAATTGACAACTTACTGGTCAGATCGTCTAATAAAGCGTTGTCAAATGTCGGATTTCTCACTTGCTCAGCAGCATCATGAACACCATGGACTTCAGCTCTTCAATTTCAATATTCTCTGTGCTTCGTGCAGTACTCTATGGATCCATTGAAAACAATAAGTGACTGGAACCCTAATCACACACCTTTAACCGCTAAATTGATAGTTTAAAAAATGGTAAATATTTGAAACTGATACGAATCAAAATTACCGGGATGCTGGGTATAACGAACTCGTGATCTTCTCTTGATGATAGTAAATGTCTAATTTAACCTGCTGATGTACGATAAATGTCTAATTTGCTCTTATCTGAACAAAATTAAACCCTACCACGCGTCTTAATCTGGTTGTCGCGTACGTAATGTATGATTAGGGGTTTTGTATTCTATGCTTCCCATGTATATATATATATATAGAGAGAGAGAGAGTGTGTGTGTGTGTAGGGTTCGCACGGAAAGTATGTTTTTCCTAGAAAGTCTAGGAAGCGATCTGGTCCATCCGATTGGTGTGTTTAAGGGTTGAGATTAAATCAATGGCAATCTTGTAATATTTGAGTTTAATTAATTGATTGTTTTAAATGAGTAGGGGCAATTTTGTCAATGGCCGTGTTTTAAATCAATTAGATAACCGCCCAGTTCCTAATTTCAAGCGATTTTCCCTCTCTCTCTCCAAACCCATCTTGGAAACCCCGATCCCTACAAAAAATAACTACAATCATGGAAGAAGATAACTTTAGAAACGATGGAGAGCACCGGATCAAATTAAAACACTTCTCCATCTCCACCATCTCCGAGTTCATCATCACCATTCAAATATAGTTCTTATCATCTCCGTTTTCTTGACGATGTGTTTTAACAGTAAGCAAATTAATACAGTTGTGTTTTAGGCTTTTAGCAGCAAGCAGATTCATACAGTTGTGGTTTAGCATCCAGATTCATACAGATGTGTTTTAACAGCAAGCAGATTCATACAGTTGTGTTTTAGCATTCAGATTCATATAGATGTGTTTTAACAGCAACCAGATTCATACAGTTGTGTTTTAACAGCAAGCAGATTCATACAGATGTGTTTTAACAGCAAGCAGATTCTTACAGTTGTGCTTTAGCATTCAGATTCATACAGTTGTGTTTTAGCATCCAGATTCATACAGATGTGTTTTAACAGCAAGCAGATTCATACAGTTGTGTTTTAGCATTCAGATTCATACAGTTGTGTTTTAACAGCAAACAGATTCATACAGTTGTGTTTTAACAGCAAGCAGATTCATACACTTGTGTTTTAGCATTCAGATTCATACAGTTGTGTTTTAACAGCAATCAGATTCATACAGTTGTGTTTTAGCATTCAAATTCATACAGTTGTGTTTTAACAGCAATCAGATTCATACCATGTGTTTTACCGTCTTTATATTGTGGGATCTATCAAAAAAATTGACTTTAGCCCTGTAAACTGTTAAAACACAGCACCAAGAACATGCTGATAAATTCCAGTAATCTTCTGAACAATGGAATATGCGATGTAATGTGACATAGACAATAACATAAAACACATTCAGATTGTTAAATGCAAAAGAACTGTTAAAACACAACCTGATTATATATTGACTTCAGAGTGTTAAAACACACTGACTTCAACCTCTCTAACTGGTAACACACATCACTAAGAACATGCTGATAGTTTTCAAATAAACACATTGACTTCCAGATTTGAATTCGAAAATAATAAAAATTCCGAAAATCATGGAATTTTAGTTAATGAAGATACATTCCAAAATTAAAATTAAAATGTGAAATTACATGATAGCCCTTCTACTTAAAATCCCTCAATGACACATGTCCAATTCTTATTCCTTCCTAGACTTTCTAGGTAAAATAGACTTTCCACCCAACTCCTACTCTATATATATATATATATGTATATATATATATATATATATATATATATATAGAATTGCGCTAAAATAAGAACCACCTCGAGTTGTAAGAACCGTGAGAACTTTTTGATCCGGGCCGAGGTGGACCAAATTTTTTTTCATAAACGTAGATGTGTGTATTATAAACACATTTGTAAAAGAAATTCAAAAAAAATGTCGTGTGTGTAGTTTTGAGCATCACAAGTTTGTGTTTACGGTACCCGTAAATTTTCCGGTTAGATTTACGGTACCCGTAAACACAAACTTGTGGTGCTCAAAACTACACACACGACATTTTTTTACAAATATGTTTATAATACACGCAACTACGTTTATGAAAAAAAAATTGGTCCACCTCGCCCCGTACGGTGTAGTTCTCACGGTTCTTACAACTCGAGGTGGTTCTCATTTTAGCGGTCCCCTATATATATATATATATATATATATATATATATATATATATATATTGAAGAAGTATATTGTACATTACGGCTTAACGTACTTCACGTACAACAACGTGCGTGATTTGTTCTATAACATGCGTAATTAATGTTTTCAATATGCGTGATTATTGTGTTTCAACATGCGTGATTTTGGATTTTTGAGTTATAACGTGCATGATTTTAAAATGAACGTGCGTAATTTCTTGTCGTGCGTGATGTACGTTGTAATGTACGTTAACCTTCCTCTATATATATATTAGTTGATTTTATGCTTTTTAAATATATATTTACAAGTTTGGGGACCAAATATAAATTAGTGAAGATGAAAGAGTGTTAAATATGGAAAAATGCCCAAACTTAACAAAACCTAGTTCCTAGAGACAAAAAAATAAAAACACAAACCCTAGCCCCAAATGTTTCGTAATCGATTGATTCTTCAATGGATTCGATTTCGCATAATGGAGATAGGGGCAGATCCGATTTTAGTATTAATGCACGATCATTATAGTTTGAGTAAAATGCAATTTTACCCCTAGCTTTAGACCCCGCTGACACTCTGACCCCTTAAAACCAAAAAAATGTTGTCTTACCCCCTAACGATGGCCAATTTAATCGACCTTGGACCCTACGGCCTTACGCTGTTAAAGTCAACACAGAAATGTTAATGGTCAATGGTTTTCGTTGGTAAATCTAGGGTATTATGGTAATTTCGACTTTGGTTACTAAACCAAGTCATAAACAAACCCTTGTAAATAGAACATGCTTCACCCTTACTCCCCGTCGTTCACACCTAACCTACCCTCCACTCTTGAGTCTCCAACGAAGAACGAACCACCGGCGATGAACAGAACATCAAACCCGAGTTCACAAAACGAAATGTTGATCCCAACTATGTTCCTCGCCCTACTAAGAGATGTTCGAGGTAACCACATATAGTTTTAACGGTCGTTTTAGCTCGAATTAACATGGTTTGTAAGTGTAAATTATGTATCATTTAACGGTTGTTTATTAAGTTTGATTTGTGCATTCTTATGATAATCACAGCATTGATCACAATTTTGGAATTAGGATTAGGAATTCATAATAGCTATTAATCACATGATTAGTTTAATTACAGTTTGATTTTGATTATAGTTGCAGTCTTTGACTTTGCGTGGGTCAACCAATTTAAGGTGTTGACTATCCAAGGTCAAATAGATTAAATGGGAATGGTAAAGAGTTGTGCAGGGGATAATATGTTTTCTTGTTATAAAGAACAGGGGGTAATAAGAAAGGGTAAAACGATCATTTCACATGACCACTAACAGAACGTAAGTTATTTAACAACAGATTGAGGCGATTGAGATTCGTCCGGGGGTGGACAGCAGGATTTTGGTTTTAGGGGGTAAGAGTACCAATAGGGTCTAAAGCCAAGGGGTAAAATTGCATTTTATGCTTTTATTAATTATAATATAACTTAAAGTACAAAGTCGGTGGTGTCACATCACAACCACCGCCTTTCATTTTATATAAACAATATTTGACTATAAGGTATCAAAATAGATTATGTTCTGATGGTTGCTACGCATTAAACTAAACCAGAGGTCCGGAGTTCGAGTCCCTGAGTCTTTCTTTTTTCTTAAACTGGTAGTATCATGTGATTCCTCCTCCTATTCTTTTTAATCTTTCTTTTTCTCAACTGAGGTATGGTGTTTTATTATTATGTGATTCCTCCCTTTTTCTCAAAAGGAGTTTTAATTTTATGTCATCATACTTGTTACTTTGATTTATTAAAATTAATTACTTATTATAAATAGTAAAATATTTATGTACTAGATTCTAAAAATACAAGTTGGTCCTTACACTTTTTAAATTGACACCTACACCCCCTATTCTTTAAGTAAGTTAAACATTCACTTCTAATTTTTGGTAATTGATAACTTTGATTCACCAACCTTTTCTACTTATAATTTGACGTCTCATTTCTTTGAATTGCTTTTACGATTTTGGACCATAGCGTGTCATACATTACAATACTTTTTTTATCTATGTTTAACCATGTTAATGTCTAAATTACTTTTACGATTTTACACGGTTGTTTAAAATATTGTTGCAACTTTACGCCGCAACGACTGAGACATACTTTTTTTTATTTATTTCAAATGACGTTAATGTCATGAACGTACTGTGTGTAATAAAATATAAAAACGCGTAATGTTACGTGCCGGTATTACACATTAATGTCGTCATCGTACACTGTAAGAGCAATGCTTATATAGGTTACACCGAGTTAGATCGGATACGTCAAAACACGTGTTTTCATATAGCTAACACATTACATAATGTGCCGTCTACATCTTACCCTCCTCAGACCCTACCTTTGCTTTGCTATTGGTGGGATTTACTGAGTATGATGATGTCGTCAGCTATAAACAACTAAGGTGCCACACATTAACGAGTGGCGTATGCCAGTTTTGACGTACCTGTCGGTTTAAATTCACGTTTCAACGTAAACGTCTCACGTTTTGACATAAACTTTTTCCTGAAACGAGTTTGGTCAAATATAATATGTTTTTATACTTATTTTTTGTACGTTCGTAAATTGTGTTCGAAAGCGAGTGAGTTAAATATAACACTTTTTTTTATTCGATGGCGACCTATTTTTTTTTTGTGTAAAAATATGTTTTCATAGTTATTTTAACTTTTGACGCCGCCGCAACGCGCGGCGGGTCAAAATCCTAGTTATATAAAAATTCCCTACTACAAAAGAAAACCATCAACAAAATCTAAGAAATTGTTCCAACAAGTATTTACATTTGTAAAACAGTCAACAACATAAATCTAAGCAAATAAATTTAAAAACAAAAAAAAAACAAAAAAGGAAAGATTTGCAACTAACTTCCCCTTGCTTCCATGTCTGCCTACAGCCTATCTCTGTCTACCATAAGTCAGCATCTACACTGTCATTACTAAACAAGGAATCTTTCAAACCAAACTGTACGAGGATTCCCGACAAAAAACATAATCATCCTTCTTCGTCATAATCTTCATCATCTTCATCTACCCTGCTGTTAAAGCTTGCAAGTTTAAGCGGATCAACAACCATTTTCTCGACATCTGTCATTGACCAACCAGGATACTCATGGGGCTTCATTTCCATTTCAACGGCCTGTTTTGGCGGTGTGACTGCCGGAATAACGGGTGAGTTTCCATTCTCGTCCAGGTCTAAGTTGAGGTCAAAGTTCCTAACTTTGACCGTGTCTTCGGCCTTCACACCTGCTAGATTCTGATTCTCTTTCGAGTCAGCATCTTCTAGTGAATCAAGAGTTGAGTTTGGCTTTGGCTTATCGCTGATACTGGAATTTGTTTCGTGTTTGTCGTAAGCTGCGGCTGCTGCTGCATAGGCTTCTTTATCTGCTCGACTTGGTCTACCACGACCCCTGCCTCGACCCCTTCCTCTTCCTCTACCGCTCCCGTTTGCATGGAGAATTTCGGGCTGCAAAAAAGGGTAATTTGGTAAATGTCTTGTTTTTCGATCAAAAAACAGGCCTGAGAGAGAACATGTATATTGTGTGGCCGAGACAGATCATGCTGACCTAGAACCGCTTTTGTAATAAAAAAGAACATAAAATGATTATAAACGACTAAGTGTGTCAAATTTGATAACAAAAAGTTTATTAGTTCAATAACGATTTAATTTTTTCGTATCCCAGATTGACCGATTTGTAAGTAAACGTATTGACATTGATACCTTTTAAGATTAAGCAATAAATGATGAGTACAACTACAAATAGATGGATAAACTAAAGTTTCCAGATATGGTCAAAGTTGACCAAGATGAATGTGGTCAAAGTTGACTAAGATGATTGTTCTAGCGAACAAATTTTTGTAGAAAGAATCGTACACGGACAGAATCGTCACACCGTTGACTGTACTATCATGTTTTTCAGTTACATACACATTAAAAGAAAATAAAAGTTATGAGTCCAACTTCATAAGTAAAGCTAGTGGTCAACTGGTCAATGTGGGACAAGATTATGAGAAAAAGAGCTTTTTGATTAAAAAAATAGAGTAAATTGCCAAAATCATCCCTGAGGTGTAGGCATGTTTGCCAGTTTCATCCAAAATGGCGGCTTTTTTGTGCCAAATTGCCCTTCACTTTTGGCATTTTTTGCTATTCTCATCCAAACCACTAACCAGATTACTTCTTCTGTTAAGTTGAAAGATATTTGGAATTGGATGAAACTGGCAAATATAAAAAAAAAAACTCAGGGACGATTTCGGCAATTTACTTGACCTCTTTTTAATTTCTTTTATTTAATTTATTTTGTCACACGTATATATAAAACAGAATAGACATGCAGTATTTATAAAAAAATAATAATAGTTTTGTCACATAATTTTCATAAATTTTCATCCAAACCACTAACTCAGTTTTTTTTTTTTTTGTTAAGGTGAAGGATGTTTTAAATTTTATAAATTAAGACAAAAATTAATTTCCATTTTCTTTTATATAGTTCCTAGTGACCTACTAAAGTTTTTGTAAATGACCAAATGACCTTTATACTGGTTTATGTTGTGGAAGTTTAAATGTTCAATACAGTATGAAGTTTTTAAATGACCAAAGCGCCCCTATAGAGGTTTATAACTAGAAACTTTAAAACAAAGGAACTTATGTTAGTATCATGACAACCCCAATTTGTATTTTTATTCGTATGTTTTTTGCTATGTTGCTCTCTCTAATGAGTTTACTCTGAATTCGTATGCGCAATACAGGCTACTATTGGTATTGATTTTTTATCCAAAACCATGTATCTCGAAGATCGAACCGTTCGCTTACCGCTTTGGTAAGACTACATATTCCATAAATTTCAATTTATCAATCAACTATAACAGAAAGATTGTTCCACTCAATAAACTGGCATTAATCTCATGTTTCGGAAACGTTACACAGCCGGACAAAAAAGGTTCAGGAGTCTCATTCCTAGTTACAAAAACTTCAGTAGGTCACTAGGAACTATATAAAAAACTGGAAATTAATTTATGTCTTAATTTATAAAATTTAAAACATCCTTCACCTTAACAGAAAAAAAATAAATTGAATTAGTGGGTTGGATGAAAATTTATAAAAATTATGTGATAAAACTATTAATTTTTTTTTTATAAAAACTGCATGTATAATTTGTTTTATATATATGTGACAAAATTAATTAAATAAAAGAAATTAAAAAGAGTTTGAGTAAATTGCCAAAATCGTCCCTAAGGTTTTATATTTGCCAGTTCCATCCAAATATCCTTCAACTTAACAGAAAAGGTAAATTGAGTTGGTGGTTTGGATGAAAATGGCGAAAAATACCAAAAGTGGACAATTTGGCACAAAAAAAATCATTTTGGATGAAACTGGCAAACAGGCCTAAACCTCATGGACGATTTTGGCAATTTACTCGAAAATTTAACGTCTTCATTTAAAAGGGGACACCCGATGCCCCAATGGCATTTCCACTTGTCATGCCAGATAAACGGGGCCCATTAGTTTATACTAGAGTTATAAAAGGCTAAAAGAGTAATCTATTTACGGGCCAATCAAACATGGACACAAATCTTACCCGCTTATCCCTTTTTGAGTCTTCAATTTCATCACCGTCATTATGGTCACCATCAGCAACTTTCCTGTGTATATTAAAGTATCAAAGCAATATCACCATATGTAAAACCTATTTTTTTGTTTGTAAACTATGAAGTTGTTACATTAAAAAATTAAAACTACGCAAACCTTCGTTTAGGTGCAGATCTGTCCTCCCCTGCAGCATCAGAACCGCCAAGATCAGGAACCTTACCGACGATGTCTCTTAGGAAGTCAAACACATTAAAGCTCTGAACACATTGCTTTCTGCAAAATAATAAATGTAAATTAAATCAGCGTAAAATTTATGATATGACCATTTCTGTTGGTGGGGGGGGGGGGGTGTACTTACAAGTGCGTAGAATTCAAAGTCTTTGCTCCCCTTTGAAGAGTGACTTCATATGTTCGGTCACAGAGATCTTGTAGAAATAGTTCCAGAGCTTTGGCTGCATTGGTCAAGTAAAAGTCAAAACTTTGCCGTAGGGCATACTCCCGTTATCAAATTGACCATATTTGACATCGGATGTCAAACGTAACACGCTCCTGTTTTTTTATTAAAACCTTGAGTAAATTACAAAAATTGTCCATTACGTATGTCACTTATTGCAAACTGTGTCCTTTGTCTTCAATAATTACAGAAAACGTACTCGATGTTTGCAAACCCTTGCAAGTTATGTCCTTTAGCCCTAACTCAGTTAATTTTTATGGTTAAATCTGACCACATGGACCCCACATGAGGGTATTTTTGTGGTTAAATCTGACCAAATGGACCCCACATGGGAGTAAAATGACCAAAATACCCTCATGTGGGGTCCATTTGGTCAGATTTAACCACAAAAAAATTAACTGGGTTAGGGCTAAAGGACATAACTTGCAAGGGTTTGCAAACATCGAGTACGTTTTCTGTAATTATTGAAGATAAAGGACACAGTTTGCAATAAGTGACATACATAAAGGACGATTTTTGTAATTTACTCTAAAACCTTTTACATTCACATGTCGCAACAATTTCGTAGTACTTTTTGTTCGAGTTTTGTGTACATAAATGATATTAAATCGTATAGATTTTGGAACCGTTACATGATTCGCTTCACTCTAAACTCCAAAGGTCAAAGCAATTAACTACGTAAACTAATAAGTTAACGAGGTGTTACAATGTTACTTACAGACTAGAAGAGGAACAGCCATGGCAATCTTCCCGACATCCTCGTCAGCTTGCATTATCTTTTTAATTCGAGCCTATTTAATTAAAAAAAAATAACAATAACATAACATGCGTATGACATCTCTAACCAATAATGAGAACTGAACATACATGTAAAGATTATAACATAACAAATAAAATCAAAAACACTATATCTAGAATCAAACGAAAAATCTAAAACATACAGAAGTAAATATAAACCGGCTTCTCGACAATTCGAGTAACACTACAGGTAATACCATTTTATCTTTTGTAAATTTACACATTCTATCTATTCCAACCCACAAACGTATCAATCGTGAATTCGTGATACACGTTTAAGATTCTATCTCCAAATATAAACAAACATCGATTTTCAATTCTTCACCTCAAAAGCCCCAAATGTTTCCGCAAGCTTTCGTCAATCCGACAAATTGACCATCCATATTTTCCGTTGGTCATTCGCACAAACGTAAACGTATTTATCTAATTTACTATTGAACGTTGTTTTAATCAAGGTTTAAAAGAACGGAAACGAGTTTTGAGGCCTTTTCCCTTCGCCTCACGAGGCGTAAGCCTCGAGGCGAACCGAGGCGTAGGCACGAGGCGGAATTAAAAAATAAATATAAAAATTATATATCTTATAAAAATAATAATACTAACTAAATTCATCATCAAATTCATCAAAATGATCAAAAACACACATAAAAAAGACATAAATTGCTTGAAATTGACACAAAAATTCAAAAACATCAAAAACAAGTATCAAAAACCCCTGAGGTGCACATGAGGCGCAGGCTTTTTAGCGCCTCAGCCCCTCTGAGGCGCACGTACAACATAAACCCCCTGAGGCGCGCCTCAGAATCGTTTTTTGGCCGTTTCGCCTTGAGCCGCGCCTTGAGGCGCACGCCTCAGCCGTTTTTTAAAACCATTGTTTTAATCAATGTTTTAAAATCCGGTTGTTATACCATACCAGATTTGGCTCAGAAACGGTTTACTCGGGTGTCCCGGGCGGTTCAACCGGTTCTACCGGCCGGTTTGAACCGATTTTTAAAACATTGGTTTTAATTAATATGACACATATAAGGTACATTTAATATCTTTTAAACATCATTATGGAAACTCATATATATATATATATAACATAAACACAATAACCACCTGATAACATAAATGTCAAATTCTAGAAACACAGAAATGAACCAAACAACATGCTTCAAAACTTTGCACAATTCCACGATATTTTATTACAAAAAAACACGCATATAAAGATAAAAAAAAATCATATGAATAATCTTATAGTTCAAATTTTAACCTAAAAGGGATAAAAGTAGTTACCGCGGGGAAACGAGTATCCAGCTTCTTCCTCATATCGATTGAAGGTTGTAAAATTAATGGAATTCTAAGAAAAAAAACCTAACTAAGAGTTCCTACGTTATGAAAAAGAAACCCTAGAATTGAAAAACTGAACATACGAATAACAGAAAAAGAAGGAAATAAAAAGTCAGAAGAAGAGCCCGAAATTTTCGAGAATTTATCGATCGTGAGCCAATCATCGTACACGTGTGTACATCATATATCATTTTAAGTTATATTTTAGCCCCTCCACTTTTTGGGGTGATAAACATGACCACTATACTTTGATGTTCTCCATCGTATAAAATTCACAAATTCACGTTAGGGGGCTGTTTGGCTACTTATGAATTGTTAAGTGCTGAATTAATAAAAGGTCTGAACTATTAAGTGTTGAACCAGTAAGAGATCTGAATCATTAAAAGCCAGTATAATGCTTAACCGTTCAGAGGAAAAATGTCTGACCAATTCAGATTAGAGGTCTTAACCATTCAGACAATCAGACGCAGGGGCTGTTTGGCAACATCTAAATGGTTAATGTTGAACTAGTAAGATGTTTGAACCATTAATTGTTGAACTAGTAAGAGGTCTGAAACATTAAGAGGCTGTATAATGCTTAACCATTCAGAGGCAAATATCTGAACCATTCAGACATCTGCTCGTGAAACAAACAGTCTGAACCATTAAGTGATGAACCAGTAAGATGTCTGAACCATTAAGAGCCTCATTAAGAGGTAAACAAACAGCCCCTCAGTATAATACATAACCATTCAGAGACAAATGTCTGAACCATTCAGACATCAGCTCGTAAAACAAACAGTCTAAATTATTAAGCGCTAAACCAATAAAATGTATGAACCATTAAAAGTCTCATTAAGATGTAAACAAACAGCCACTTAGTAAACAAACATCCCCTTAGTATCACATCACATTTTCAAAATTTTACTTTTTACAATGGAGTAAGTGCCACAAACCTTCACAAACTACATCCTATACTCTACATTATCGTTTACTTTTACATTATTTTAATATACTTTTTAGATTATTTTCTGTCAGTTTATAGTTAAATAATAAATTTTATTTCACCTAAAACTAATTTTAATAAAAGCAACAGAAAAAGAAACATAATTCCAATGGCTATAAATTAATTTTAAATTGAGTAAATTACCAAAATCATACTTGAGGTTTGGGCACATTGTCAGTTTCATATAAAACAGCTTTTTTCTATCATATTGTCCTTTTTAGGCTAATTTGTCATTTTCATCTAAACGTCTAACTTTTTTTGTAAGAATCGTCCCTGAGGTTTATGATTTTGTGTCATTTTCATCCAAATATTTGCCAGAAAAAATACCTCAAATTAGACATTTGAATGAAAATGGCAAAAAAAATCCCAAACGTGAAGGGCAATATGGTACAAAAAACTTGTTTTGGATGAAACTGACAAACATGTCCAAACCTTAGGGACGATTTTGGCAATTTACTCTCTTAAATTAAATATCTCAACTGCTATATTCCAACGGCTATATTCTAATAGCTATGACATATCAGCTATAATATGTTACACCCCTCAATTTCACCCATGAATTTTCAGTTCTCTCTTAAATACGGGTGGAGGACATCCATATCCAATTTTTTTAAGTTTACATAGTAAACTTCAATTAATTATGTAGGTTTTCTATGGTGTGAACCTTTTTTAAGTCAACTACATTTTACTTGAAAATGAACACTTGTCCGAGTGTAGTCCGAATCTACGGATCTCTCCTCTGAGCTTCTCCACCCGACGATCTCCACAACGTGTAAGAACCACCCCATTGTCTGGTACTTGTTCCACGTAGAACGGATCAGATCGGACACCCACATTGCGGGTGCTCTAAGGAACAAATCCTCTTTCAACGCGTAATTGTTTTGTAGATAACGAACAAGTAATCTTGTCATTCTATATGCCAGATCGAGTGGTGTACCTCCTCTAATTCGTGTTTAAGCCTAAAACAGACCCAACCCGACTCATGCAAAAAACCTATGGTCAGTTTCTTTTTATCAATAAGACTTGTTCTTATAAACTTGTATAACAGGATCCAAAACATGTGTAACTTCTATCTGTGGTGTACGCGCTGTTATAGCAGCCTTTGCTCTCGATAACAGATACCTACGGCCCTCAAAAGGAAAATGCTTTTTTCGCTACCAACATCAGAATCTAAATAAAACACACAAACAAGAAGCAAAGGAAGCAGGCATGATTGAAAAAACCAAGAAAAACATTAAATCCCAACACATGTTTTACTGTTCTGTTTTCTTATTGTTTTTTCACCCCCTGTAATTTTATTTATCTGTTCATCATGATTTTTTTTCCTTCTTTAAAGAGAAGGTGAAGAAACAAACTGTCTGGGGAAACTGAACAACTCTTTCTCTTCAAAAGCCGAAGTCCATTCACGAGAACCACCTGCAGATGCTTCAGGGCCCACCGCACCTACCCCATCTGAACGCAAACCCATCGAAAGTCTGTTATTCCCGTTCGATAGCATACCCACTGGCGGTCTTGTAGCGGTCTTACCACCACCACGTCCTGAACCCATCCACATACCATTGTGCCTTGATGGACTACTAGGTGGAAGATGAATCCGGTCTAGACTCCAGTCGATGTTAGTGTAATCAAACTGCAACGAGTCACACGCGTTCCAGTCTACAGGAGATGATGGGCCGGACAATCCGTTTGAGCCCAATCCGGAGAAAAGCCCGAGAGAAGAAGCCGCTGCTAAGGTAGGAGTGCTGTTGGTACCAACCGTTCTGTTCCACATACCACCGTTGTTGTAATGATTCATAGAACCACCCTGTTGACTAAAATGGTCAAACGAGCCACTGCTTGACGGATAATGCTGCTGAGGAAGCGGCTGATGCTGTTGCTGCTGCTGATGCTGCTGATAATGGAACGGGTCATACGACTGGGAATTGTTGACCGTACTCCCGAAGCTTGAACCGTTAAAGCTTCTTGTAGTAGAGGGCACATGTGAAAACCCGTTTGAACTCATATTCATTACTGGCTCAACAACATTTGGATGCCAATCAGAAACAGATGCAGACGATGACGAGCTTACACTCGATGTAACGTTCTTCGATTTGGGCCGCTGCATCACGATAACTGGTTCCCGAACCGACCCTAACTGAAGGTTCCTTAATTCAGTCCCGGGATTCGCGTATCGGGGCTCGATTTTAGCAGGCGGTGGTGCCGCCTGCAATGGTGAAGTTAAAGAGTAAGAGACCGACGAGTTTGCGTTAGCGTTCGACCCACCTACCACCGGGGGCCACCTCTTCTCTACGGATGGAGTACTAACTGACGAAATCGATGGTATTTTCTTCAGCAATTGAACGTTTTTCATCCCGACGTCTGTTGGTGTGGGTCCAACAGACGATTTTGTGTAGTTGTAATTAAAATCTTTCTCGTCTGGTTTCTGTTGTATAGGTATAGCTTTTGATACCGGTCTCGAGGTCAACGAAAGCTTACTGTTAACAGGAGTCGAACAAACACTGGTTTCTTCAACCTTTGGCGGGGCCGCAGGAGGTTGTTCCTGTTTCTGAACTTTTAAGGTTTCTGCCGCCTGATCAAGATCGCCTTCACAAGCAACAATAGCACGTTCAACCTCTTGTTTTGAGCATTTAAACTTTAGTTCCATTTCGGTAATCTGAGCAAGCTCTTCTGATATATCGATTTTCAAATTACCGCCACCGTAACTGTTATTATGCTCGTGGTGGTTGTTTGAATCTTCACCGGCTTCTAACAACCATGCAACTGACTGTTCAACTCTACCATCATTCAATATAAGAGCCATTGTTGCACGTTCTGACGAAAATCCCATCGCCACTAGCTGTTGAGCGAGCGATTCTAGTTTTCTCGACATTAAATAACCGCTACATCTTTCATGGAGTTCTTGCGCTCGTCTTTCTTTTTGGCGTTGATGTTTTTTCTCGTTTTTTTGACGAATTTTTTCACGTTTATCGTTATCCACCCCCGGAATTGTGTCATGGCGGGTGGATAACTGAGAAATTTTGTCTTTGTGGTCTTCAGATTCACCTGACCAACTACCGTTGTTGGACAATGTATCATATTCAACCCCCGCAACAGAATTTCCGTTATGATCGTCTAAATCGTCAAAATTACGAGAACGTCCGTTTATGTGAATAGATGGAGCGGTAGACACGGGTGTGGTATCGAGTGTATGAAAAGTCCCCAAAAGTGGATTGTAACCACTAGCGGGAACACCAGTATTAGCATTGGATGTCGGTTTAGTTAACAACTTCTGTGGGTCCTTGCCAGCAGCCCTTTTGTCCTTTGACTTTGACTTAGATGCAGGCGACATTGTGAGCTCCAGATTTCTACAATTGAATGTATCACTTACTCACTAAATAAAATGAAGAAAAAATATAAGCGAAAGCATATTATCTTGTCATGTATTTTTTTAAATAAAAATAAAGGCCAATCTATACTAGCCTCTAGGGATATTCAGATGTCACATAAAAAGTTGTCTAATATAAGCATAACAAAAACAGTGATCTGTTAATACTAATAGACACAAACACAATTTTCAGTCAAGCGCTAACACATGTCTAATGGATGAAATATCGAATACATATTCGACAAATGCATCTCAACAAGTAGACAAAGCATATTTGTATAATGTATATATATTGTTGAGGTTTACGTTGACACAAAATACCCAACCTTTTCAATTGCAAGAGAAGAGATCGAGATTTCTGGATCCGGTAACAGAATGAAGTTGGCTGAGCAAGCTTTGTAAGGTCCACTAGGTCAGTGTTTAAGTGATGGTACAAGTTAAGAATCAAGAATCATATTGAAAAGTATTAAATCTGGTTTTGCGGGGTCCAACTAACCTTAATATATCTTTGTGGAGGTTGTTTCGGAGACAAGAAATGAAGAAATGCTTTTCAAAATATATAAAATAACACACGATATACTAAAGCAGATAAGAAGCCTTTAATCTTTCGAGTTACAAACCTACAATGATGTTGAATAATAAAACTAAAACAAACAAAACAAAACAAAACAAAATTTAATCGTATATTCTTAATAGTGGCAGCATAACGAAAGGGTTAGAAACGACAGACTAATACATGCAATAGACACGAAATTCTGTGACCCAAAGATGAAACAACAACGAAAGTAGTGAAACCAAAATTGACAAACACCTAGCTGGAAAGCCACGCGATTTTATGAAATACAGACGTCAAGATTTCTCTCTTCAAGGGATTGCACAGGGTAGTTGCAATTATTGCATACAAAAGCCGGTCAACAAGAGATATACATCATATGAGGATAACTCAAACTTTACCACCATAGTTGTTAATAGCGGCTATAGCGGTCGCTATAGCACGCTATATGGCGATGCGACTATGTGTCGCTATATACGTTATGGCGATGAATAGCGAGCTTAGCGACAGTTAGGGTTTTTTTTTTTTGGATGTTAATATCAATTAGATATAGCTATAAAATAGCTAGATTTATAGGTTTTTGTTAAATATACATGTAAAATACCATATATACAAGGGTATTTTGATGTAATATACATATAAAAATTTTCAAAATTCTTTTTCTAGTGTAATCGCTATTTACGATATGTAATATCATACAAGCACTTATATATAGGAAGTACCAGCGGCGTATCCACCATGCTTGTATCATATTACACACGCCTCGTTACTTAAATTACTTACCCAAACAAACCACTAATGTAAAAAATAGCCGTCACTATTTGTCGCTATTCGCTACGTAGCCTATAGGTGCCTTGTCGCTATTCGCCATCGACAACTATGTTTACCACCTATCACCGAAAATTGTGACGTAAAAATAATAGCATGTTAAATAACTAGCAGTTATTAGTACTGCTCATATCAATTCCATTAACAACCCTAATTCCTGCCTGGTTTACACAAATTCCAGTGCAATTAAACAACAACAATCGATCGTTTCTAAAACGACAATTACAACAAACACATAAATCAAAAGCTAATAACAACACTTTAAAGCCATTACTAATTTAACCTTCCAAACATCAACATCTTCCAATCACATATGTTGAACACAAAGGTCAAAACACAATCAAAGTCAAACTCATTACACAAACCTAAAGTCAAACATTCCTAAAGCCAATTAACCATATCCACATCTAAAAACAATCAAAATTGTAACATTTTCTAACAACACAACACAAAATCTGACAATTGAAGACCTAAAGCATGCACATCTTCGAATTGTTGCCGAATTGATACAAATACATGTGCGAAGATGAAATTAATGGTGAAATAAATGCGGAAATGAATCGATTGACTTACAACGGTTAGGGTTGGATAGAAATGGGGGAAAACAGCGGTGTGATGAATTGTTGTTAGGGTTTTGTAAGTCGGTGATTTGGATCGATTAGGTTTTGGAACTTGAATTTTTCGAACGTAATTTTGGGTCTATGCCTTGTTCTCTCTCTTCCTGTCGTTCTCGTTGTTTCTCTCTCTTCTGTCTTGAACAGAACCAGCAACCACATCTTTCTACTTCCCGAATTTGGTTTTGTCCGAATTCTGCCAAAAAAAACCGCCCCAGACCCAGACCCAGACCCGGATCCAGTTTGAATATTCCTTATCGGTTCGGTTTGTTAGGCTACACGGTATGGGGTGCGGCCCCGATCCGTCGCGGGTCGGCGACGGTCCAAACACCGTGCCGCCCCCATCCCGTCCCGTCCTCTCCGTCGGCTTCTAGCCGTTTGCGACGATGCAAAAAAGTGGGCCCCTCTTTTACTTTATGACCGTTAAAATAAAAATAAAAAAAAATTCCATAATTTGAAAAATTCCAAACGGCTATATTTATAAAATATATAAATTTAACTTCCATTTTCACTTTCAATCACCAAATTAACCTCAAAAATTCACCTCTTTCTCACATAATTTTTATACTCCTTCCACTATTCTCTAAACCTTCTTC
Organism: Helianthus annuus; assembly: GCF_002127325.2. Taxonomy (NCBI): domain Eukaryota; kingdom Viridiplantae; phylum Streptophyta; class Magnoliopsida; order Asterales; family Asteraceae; genus Helianthus; species Helianthus annuus. The sequence goes on along the minus strand of NC_035435.2, from coordinate 172,097,630 downwards.
CACATAATTTTCATGGATCCGTTCAACAACCCGGAGAACCCGAACACTTCGAACAACCCGAATACTCCCAACAATCCGACCCAACCAAATGTTTTTTCGGTTCCGGGATATTATCCAACGCTAGAACCGAACCAATTCTCGCAATATTCATCGAACGTGTTTGCTTCATTCCAACAATCGCCAAACCAATTCGCTCAAATCTCCCAAAATCAAGCCCTTCAACAAATGATGATGCGGGGTGCTTGGAACTTCCCACCCGTTCAACCTCAACCGATCCCCACCCCACCCGTTCAACCTCAACCGATCCCGACCCAATCCGAACCCGAAGACGATGTGGAGATTGTGCCCGAAACCCAACCGCCTAAAGGGAAAGGAAAACGAAACAAAGGCAAACAAGTGGTGGGTGATCAAACGTCGAAACCGAAGGCGACTAAGTGGACCCCAATTGAAGAAGAAGCCTTAGCCAAGGCTTTCATTGGCACTTCCGACAACCCGGTAAAAGGTTCGTAATTTTTTAAAGTTTACATCTTTTTAAAGTTTACATTTTTTAAAGTTTACATTTTTTAAAGTTTACATTTTTTAAAGTTTAAATTTTTAAAAGTTTATTTTTTTTTTTGTTAACAGTGGGTTTATTTTAGTTTTTAAGATTATTTTTTTTAGGTTTATTAGTTTTTAAGTTTATTATTTTGTTTGTTAACAGTGTGTTTTAAAGTTTTTTTTAATTAGTTTTAAAGTTTATTTTTTTTTTCTTAACAGTAAGTTTGTTTGTTAATTTTGTTTGTTTTAAAGTTTGTTTTGTTTTTTTAATTTTGTTTGTTTGTTTTTTTATAGGTAATAACCAATCGGGTGAGGGGTTTTGGTCCAAGGTATTGGCCAAGTTTCTCGCCTTGATGGACCAAGGCCCGTATCGAGATCTCGACTCGGTTTCCTCGAAGTGGCGAAAATTGAACTCGGCCATTGATCGGTTTTGCGAGGAATATAACAAATTATATACAAGTGACCGTCGTAGCGGGTGGAACGACGAGGATGTGTTCAAAATGGCATTGGAAAAGTATAAGGAAAAGAATGGTTCCAACTTTCCTCACGTTCGCGCGTGGATGGTTGTAAAAGACGAACCAAAATATAGCCCTATTCCTAACGAGGTGGCGATGGCGAAACGCTAAAAAAGTCGGAAACGGGTAGTTTAAGCGCCGGTGGATCGGACGCGAGGTGTCACATAAACTTAAATGATGACGCCGACTATGACGAAGACGAGTATAACGTACGTGAACCGGAGCGTCCACCGGGCCGAGACAAAACAAAGAAGGAGCGGGCCAAGGGAAAAGAAAAGGAAAAGGTGGACCCGCACATGGTTGAGTTTATGGAACACCTAAAAATGTACAACGACGTCACGGCCCAAAAAACGAAGACGAAGGAGCGGGGCATCGAAGAAAAAAGTCGTGCATCGGAAGAAAAGTTAAAAGAGAAGGTCCGATTGGCGAATGAGAAAATCCAAATTTCCGATGAAAAAATTCGGCTCAAGGAATGGGAAATAATGACGATGAATGTCGAGGACGAACCCGAGCCGAAACGTTCGATGTTGAAAAAATTACAACACGACATCATGAAAAAACATCAAATTATTTAATTCTATGTTTATTTTTATTAAGTCTTTGTTTTTTTTTTTAAGTTTATGTTTTTTTTTATATTTATGTAATGTGGGTTTAATATTAATGAAAATATTTTGTTAGTATATTTGTTAAATGTAAAAAAAAAAAAAGAAGACTAAAAAAAATAAAAAAACATAAAAAGTGGTGGAGGACTATGACTAGGACCATCCTACCATGCCCTCTAGTTTTGGAGGATGGACCATCTTAGAGAGGAATGTGACGTGGCGCCTACGTGGTGGATCATCCTCCAAGGATGGTCCATCACCATACCTTGTAGTCGTACGGTATCAATTCAGCTGGTTATAGCACGGTATGATACTAGTGTTCGGTATAGTAACCGCAAAAATTTATGTTTGACAGGATATTAATACGTGTTTTACATCGTCGAAAACTGAAAAAACGTATAACGGTATTGACTCCGATGTTGTTTGGTTGGGATCGGTTCGATTTGTTACTTCCTCTTACCAAACAAACAGTTAGTATTATAGTATAGCTTATATACCGCCATGTTAAGACTAATTGTATCGGTGTTGTTTCGGATGGTATTGGTTCGATTTTCAAGGTAAATAAAAAAATAAAGTATATTACGAATGATAGATAATAATAATAAGCACGTTGTAACAATATATTTGAAATTATAAAGAGTTATATTATATTAATAAAATTTGTCATGTTCAAAAAACCATAAAAATACGGTACTGGTATCGATGTTCTTCGGACGGTATCAATTCGTCTCTCATGGCAAAGAACAGAAAAATCAACTATATTTCACTTTTATCGTAGATAAAAATAAGTATGTCAAAATGGTATATTCGAAATTTGTAAAATATTTTATTTTATTTCAAAAAAAAGGGATCCAAATAATTGCACCACAATCCTTTGTCATGGATTACGTTCCGGGAATCGGTTTTAGAACGTACTTGAATCAATGTTTCGGATGATATAGATATTGTTAATGTTGTTTTATAATATTTTTTATGTAAATGTTTAATCATCTTTCTTATTATTATGTAATGTCGTGTTATTGTTGTTATTTAACTCGCAAACTTCTAGTGTTTTCGATGCTCATTTTACATCCTTTTCACGATGCGATGCGATGCAATGCAACGTGAAGAATATCATACACATCATCAACTTAACTCGAAGAGGAGGGATTTGAAATGGATGTTGACGAGGTTATGTCTTTCAAAACGTCTACAATCATAGGATGCATGATACGAACGGGGAAATCAAATTTGAAAGTGAAGTCTAGGTTTTAGCATGTTGAAAACCTAGACTTAATTGGGTGTCTAGGTTTTAGCATGTTGAAAGCCTAGACTTGATTGGGTTTAATTTTAGTGCTTGATTTATATGTAGCTTCAAGCTTGCCTAATTTGTGACTTTGATGAGAGTGTTGTAGCCCAAGGACGCAACATAGTGGAGGAGGGGGCGGCCGAACCCCCGAACTTTTCGCTTAGTATTGGAGAGTATGTAGTTTTCGTATAGAAATTTTTTGGTATATACGTTTTCGACCCCTCGATTTTATAACTTTTTTTGGGAGTATACATTTTCGACTCTCAGTTGAAAATCTCAAGCTTCACCACTATTGTAGCACAACAACTCAACAAGGTTGTTAGCTTTTGTAAAAACCATGCTGCTTGTTAAACTGCAAGTTAAATTGTAATAAAATAAATATTAAAGTTTCCACTATCTATGCTTTGAGAATACTTCAGTATTACATATTATTATATGGTTTGATTTAAATATTCGTTTAAGTTGGGTCTTAGAAAGTGGTTGTTACCCGTCTAAATTTGGTTGAACGCCAATAAGTACACCAAATTCCTAATTATTGTGCCCAAATTTGGTTGATCACCTAGAATTACACCAAATTTATAATTAACATGCTTGAAATGCATCATTATCATATACACTTGGTTCTATCATCTATGACTTATTCTGTTAATTTATGCAAAATTAAATCTATAATACTTAGCCTACTGACATCCACATAACCATGTTTTTTTAAAGCATGGCTAACTTATATCGGCTATTTTCATACTGTAATTAGCAACAATTTGTTTCTTTACGTCGTACTTTATGCATGGAGAGTTTTTCAAAAAAAATGATTTTTATTTTTAACCCAAAGGTTTTTATCTTTTGCATTTTAACCCTTTGATTTTTTTTACTTTTAACCCAAAGTTTTTCATCTTTTACAATTTAACCCCAATATTTTTTTATCTTAAACTTTAATTCCTCATATTTTTCATCTTTTGAAAGTTTTTCATTCTAAGTTTTGCGATCAACATATCGCCAGGGGCGGACCCAAGCCCACCTTAAGGTGGGCGGGCGCACCCCCGGGGAAAAAAAAAATTAGTGCTAATTTTCGTCGAAAATCCCTTCCGCACCCCTTGGAATTTTTCGTCCGCACCCCTTGGAATTTTTCGACCGCACCATTAAAATTTTTCGTCCGCACCCCTTAGGTAAAAAGTGTTATCAATTTATATTTTAAATTTTTTTAGTAAACTTCTATTTAAAAAAAATACTACCTAAATTATATTATATAACTTTTAATACCTAACTAACTAAACCCAAATACCCATACCTTTACCCACTTATAATTCCTAACTAGTTAGCCCACTAAGTTTTAGTCCATTAACCAAACCCAACAATATTTCAAACTATAATAAAATAATTAAAGCCCAAAACCTTTAGAAATTCTCTCCCGCTCTCTCTCTCTCTCTCTCTTGCGTCCCTGCACTGCCAACGAACAACATCCCCAACGACAACAGTCCAGCAGCCGGCGACCACCGTAATACCCATACCTTTACCCACTTTATGGTTGTTTAGATGATTTTTAGGGTGATTATGTTGTTTATATATTTTTAGATTATGTTGTTTATATATTTTTAGGGTGATTACAACTTACGTTATGATTTCTAGGGCTTGAATAGTTGAAAATTAAAATTAAAATTAAATTTGAAACATTATATATGTTATGGAGCGATAAACTTATGTTATATAGAGAAAGAATTGCTTAAGAATTTTAATTTTAGATGATGTTTTGGATAGATTTTAAAAAATGAAAACCCGTAGGGCGTCGACGTTTTAATTATGTTTGTAACAAGGTTTGACACGTTTTTTATGATTACATAAATTTAGTTTGATGTTCCTTTGTTTTACATGACCCGACCCGACCCGATACGAACCGGTTTTTTTACTTATATACCTAGGGGCCTAAATTTTTTAAAAATGTTCCGCACCCCCATGAAAAAATTCCTGGGTCCGCCACTGCATATCGCAACGTGCGTGTGAGGTTTAACATTTTTTCGTATGTTTTTTTTTCTGATTTATGCAAAGTCATAGCCATCAAAAAGTGGGTGATTTGTAAAGTCACCTTGATGAACATATCAAACGACTACTTTGCAAGTTGTAGACTGCTTTACATATTTCTACGTTACATATTTCTACGTAAGATGGGTGATATTTCTACCGGTTTGGTATCGGTACCTAGGTACCTAGTATCAAATGTTCATCCTTAATGCTATCATATCGAAACAAGTATTTATTTAGTAAGAGTTCAAGTGGGTCAAGTTTTCGTGTTGTCTACGGTGGCAGATCCAGGGGTTCTTGGTCCCAAAAACCCCCTCGTTTGAAAAAAAAATGGAGAAAATTAATGAAAATCTTATATGACTTGGAAAAAAATTGTGAAAATCTATCAAAAGAAACTTTCTGAAAAAAAAAAAATGTTAAATCTGCCACCGGTTGTCTAACACTTTTCTTGTCCATTTTGTTTGAATTTCATAAACAATAGTTGTATCCAATGTTTTAAATACCGGTATGAACCGGCCGGTTATACCGGTTAAACCGGATACCAGACACGTGTTCGGTACGATAAAGGCCGGTAAAACCCAAATACGGTAAGCCTTATGTACCGCCGGTAAATCCGGTTCTACCGGTTCAAACCATTGAACCGGTTTGCATTATCTTAAAATTTGATTTTTTTTTAATTATAAAAAAATACGATATTAAGGTAATACCGACGTTCCATTGTTGGTAATTAACCTAGTGCCTTCCATTACAATATTTCATCGCTATTAAAACTATTACTCACATCATCCAATGCAATATTGTTTATAAGTAATAAAAATGCTCTTAAAAAATGTATAACATTTTACAAGAAAACAATTGTTTTTAAATAAAACCATAATCAGTTATATAAATCTTAATTGAGATTGGATTGTTTTTTAGATTAATTTGTATTTTATGAAATTATAGTGTTAACTAGTGACCGGTTGAACCGCCCGGTACAACCCGGTTCAACCGGTTAAACCATTTCAGAGCCTAACCCGGTATGAATAAAAAACCGGTTTTTAAAACATTGGTTGTATCAAATAAAATTATATTCTATATTTTAGCAAACCATGGTCTTTTGTTTAAATAGAATGACTTAGGAGGCTTCAAACACGTACTTTGGGTAACTTTTTATCCATTAATCTCATCAACATATAGACTAGTTGGAGATAAATAGAATCAACTTGACGGAGTAATACCAAAGCTATTAAAAGAAATAAATATGACAGAATAATCTTTAAATACCATGTCAAAAATTGTTATAATGTTTGACTTTTCATGTTAGAACACGATTAACACACCATTTTAGTAAGGTGGTAGAGACTTTGTGCTTCTCGAGGAGAGACTATGATTCAATTCCTGACATAGGGTAAATTTGATATAATTTAGGAGTAGTGATTATGTAACATTTGCCGTTAAAAAAAATAAAATTAACACATGTTGAAGGATGCATTTACGTGTTTGTTGCGTTATAAAAAGAAATCCCTATGTCGGCAACGGGTTAACCCGACATGTATAGTAGCATCAAAAGTTACCACCACCTTCAGTAGCTGCTTATGGTCCAACAATGGTGTACATATAACTACGTTTATATGTGAACAAACACAGGTATAATCTGCAAGGGATAAATCGAGAAGTGTCTCGACCGGGGGCTATCTCTTCTAATCTCTTCTCTCATTTACATGAGTTGTGATCTTCGTGGTTTTGATCTGCAAAACTAAACAACATTGTGCGCTCGTTACGAGAAGGAAAGGTGTGGGGTTCTTCTCGTAACCACCATCCTGCGTGAGAATGAGTAGTGTTCTTTTTATAGAGAAGGAAAACAAGTGTGTGTTAAGACTACGAGAAAGGAGATCGGTATCCTTAAACCTTTGGTGGAGTATGGTATTTATAGCCAAAGGGTTGGATAAGGAAATGGGCTGATAGGACAAGACACGTTGTCAAGGAATATACATTTGGTTCCCTCAGTTGTGGTAATCAGTGCCTGCAGAGGTGGAAGTACGATCGCACATCGTGGTTGGCTGCACGTCGCTTTTAAGCATGCACTTCTTGACTCTCTGTCATCAGCCCTTAGTGGAGGTTGGAGAAAGGTGTAATGGTGCACAGTGATTGGCCACACATCGTTGTCGTTTGTATTGTATGTCCCCTTCACGACTGCATATCGTGGGGATCGCCTGACATAGAGCCCGGCGAGTGTTGATTAGTTGTACGTTCCTTTCACCTTGTAGTGTCTGTGACCTTTGTGCTGGCATAGTTTTACGCCCACGAAAGTAGCCTGCAATGGAACGTTAGGACTAGCTCAATGATTTTAGGATTAAGTGTGGGTTGAACCATCCATATTGTGTCTTCTTCATCTTGTATTAAGGCTTTAAAACATCATGAGAAGCTTGATATAAGGGGGTTCAAGGCCGAAACCTCGGGACCACCCTCTGACTCTCATACCATTTATGGATTCATCATAATCGACGTGTATATGAATGTACATGAGAAAATCTCATATTGCGTGATCCACATAAGGTATTTTAATGAGGATTAAGCCAAACTGATATCAAACGGATCGCATATAATTATTTTTCCGTTCCTTACATTGACAAACCGAATCAATATCATCCAAACAACTTTGGTCATATTTGTTTTTTGGTTTATAATATTTTTTTTGAAAACGAAGTTGCAATTGCAATAGTGTATCTTTTTTGTATCGTAAGATACATCGAGTGTCCGTACCGGTATCGACACAATGACAAACCGAACCGATACCGTCCGAACACCATTGATACCATGTCGATATTGACCGAGCTACGTCAGTACGGTAACGGTACTATCGAAACCTGAAGAAACACAGATCTAATTAAGGAGTTAATTAGGTTGGTTTATGTTCCTATCATAGAGGTTAATCTTCTTTTGGGTATTTGAGCTCCGACTTGCTAATCTAACCTGCAAAACAGAACACCGTTACTCATTAAGAGGGGAATGTGGGGGTTTCCCTCTTAACCGGGCTCCAGCGTGAGAATAAGCGACTGCTTTTAGAGTAATTAAGTGATGAGAGTGAGAGCTGAGGGAATAGAATGTTTAACCTGAGGAATGAAGGTCTCTATTTATAGCCGGAGAGGTGTAAGAGGTTGTGGGCTGATGGGCCTTGGGCCAGAAACGGACAACACAACGGGTATGCTCTTTGCCTTGCTGGCATCGACCGCTTAGTGGCTTCTAGATGCTCGTCGGTGCTGGCGCACCTTGATTGGAGCCACGTGTCATTGTTGTCGGCCTTGTTGTCCTTCTGTCATCAGCAGACAAGTGGAGATCGTGGGACAGTTGTCCCCGTCTCTTGATTGGTGCCATGTAGGCGTCCTTGTGTACTTATCGTCAGGCGATCGTGGCGCATGATTGAACAGAGCCTGTTGGACGCTCATTGGCTCTTTTTACTGCCACTTGTACCCTGTGTACCCCTGTAGGTAGCAGCGCGCTTCCCTACTGAGTGGTTCTTGTTGGATGGCAACTAACCCGCGCGGGGCTAGTGTGCTCATTTATACCATTATTTTATGCTAAGTGTTGATATCTGAGTTTATTGTGTGCTTTTCCTCGCGCGGGATAAATCATAATGTGATGTGGGTCGCGCGAGGTAGTTGTTAACAAGTTGTTGTGCTAAGGAGTATGGTCTCTCGCGCAACCTGATCTGAGGTTTGCGCGACTTTTTGGGACCATACCCCTTCAAAACCATTACTGATATATGTTTTTATGGTTTTTATCAATGTAAAACACGTGTGTATATCTTTTTAAGCATATCATGACTTTACATTTTAGATTTTTTATTTTATTTGCTATGCCAAATGCCCGTACCATATCATAATGAACTAAAACGATGCCGACCGAATTCTCGCTGTAACACGCGAGAGAATTCTACTAGTTAATACTTTAAAGTTGTCTTCTTTACCCACTAATATCATTACTACGAGCTCAAGCCCAATAAAGTAGATAATTGATAAACTTAACAAGTATATTTCACATGATTGTGTGCTTGTTGTCTAAAAATCTTTTAACTTGTTTCATCTATAAATCCTAAACGCTAAATCTTAAATTGTATGTCTATGACATTATAGTCTAGTGGCATCTTAAGAGCGGGATAAGGCTTAGGGCCATTAGGTCCTGAGTTTGATTCCTATAAGGGGGTTTTCTTAGATTTATTGGGTTTTATCCTGAATTTGTGTAAATGCATATAGCCTAGTGGAAATGGATAGATCAGGTGATTCCGAAAAAAATCCTAAATTGTATGATATCTTTTAGGGCTAAAGAGTAATTTGGCACTTTGGATAAATAACACAAATACATAAATAAAAATTGGCCCCACATGGATTCCCACTTTATGTCTATCCACTATCAATGCATAATACTTCAGTGCTTCGCGGGCTTGGGTCCGAACAATAACTCTACCCATCATATCACCAGCCATTCTTCATCAAACCCTAACAACCGTCAGATCTTAATCCAACGGTCACCACAGCGCGTCCACCAAGGTCATCCCAAATCTATGCGACACCTAACTCACTCCCTCCTTAACAAACTCTCGCCGGTAAATCGATTAACGGAACCCTAACGGCGACCACGATCATCTCTTCCGTTCGATCAAAGGTACATACGTACATATATAATTACATATACGTACATATATACGTTTATTCTGTTATTCTATTATTCTGTTCATGTAATTTGTGTATCGATGATGTGTTTCGTATTGCTAATTGAATGTTCTGATGAAATATCTGCATGAATTTATTAAATTTGCAGAATTTACGATTGATTTGATGTAAATAATTTATGAAAAGTTGGTAGCATTGGATTAGAATGATGTGTAAGGGGAAATTGGAAGGTGAAATTGGTGAAAAGAAGTTGTACTTTTGATTTTGTGTATTGATAGTACTTATTTTTTATATTTAATAGGATGTGATTTTTTTTTAATTTATTTATTTTTAGCTTGCATTTTGTTCATGTAGTTAAATGTAGGAATCAGTTTTTTGAAGCTTAGAGCAGGTTATTATTGTCAACTTTTGAATTATAGGGTTGTTGGTGAGTCATATGACACTCAGAAGCAGAGCCGGCCCTGTGAATTCATGTACCTGTTCGAGCTCGAAAAAACGTGCCCTTAGGCCTTGTGCTCACTAAAGGTCTAAACCTAATGCCAACTGGCTAATAACTAATCTAAACCTTAAAAATAGTTTTGTAAGCGGGCCTAAGTTGGTGTTTGTATGGGTACTCCCTATTAATTTATTTATTTTTACATATACATATCGGAGTTTTTTAAAAAATAACGTGCCCTTCGAAATATCGGCCCTGGCCGGTGGTCCTCCCTGCCGACCTTAAGGGCCGGCCATGCTCAGAAGTTAAGTTGGAGGTTGTGAAATTGAACATGAGAAATAATACAGTAAGAAAAGAATGAAAGTCTACATTTGATCTACGAATTATGAGATATCTCGTCCTTTTTTCATTTGTATGTAGACTTTACACACACATAAGTGGATACGGCGACATTTAAGAGTCTTCGAATCCTGACATCCATGTATGATTTATTTCAACTTGAAAAGATTAAAAAAATATAAAATGGTAAATTATATACATATTCCTGTGGTTGCTGTGAAAAAGTTCCTACGAATGACATGTTTCTGTTGTATAAAGTGGCGAAGCTTGACGTTTTCGACAGGGGGGTCGAAAACGTATATACCAAAAAAATTCTATACAACCGGGGGGGGGGGGTCGAAAACGTATATACCCAAAAATTTCTATACGAAAACTACATATATAGCAATACTGAGCGAAAAGTTCGGGGGGTCGGGCGCCCCTCCCGGCCCCTTCAAAGCTGCGCCAATGGTTGTATTAACAATGATGAAGTTTTCTTACAAGGGTTCATTTTGTTGCTTGTTGATGAAGTTGTTTGTCAATGATTGAATAAGTCCCCTTCATGTTGCTTGAATAGGTAGGGACCGCTTGGTGTTTGCCTAAGCGGGCTCTAAATAAGGATTTCTTGAACACTTGTTGGGTACGTGAGAGGAAAGAGTGTGAAGGCTAATACTGCAGATTCCTATATTTTAATCTGGTTGAATAAGTAGGTGTCGTGTCATGTGGTTTGGTAACCAACAAGTACATTTTAATGCAGGCGTTGTTTTTTTAAGGAACAAATGTTAGTTTTTAACAGAGCGTGGGTTTCATCAACTTTAACAGATATAAGTTAGGTATGCTGGACTTAATCGGGTTTGTTCACATATAACCGAACAGGTCACGGGTCAATGTTTGGCAGTTTGGGTTGGTTCAATTGTCGGTTTTTGTTTCATTATGTGCATTGAAATTTTCGAAATAGCAGAACTTTTGCTTTGGTAATCTTTACATCATGATATTTAGTTCGTATTTGATCAGTATCAATTTCTCTTTTGTTACAGAAAAAAGCTGTTTATGAAGTTTTCAGCTATAAAAAGATGGAGAAACATAACGGAATATCGGTAAAACATTCATACAAGTGTGCTTTGACATGGACGTTGGGCTAATGAGTGTAGAACACAATAGCATGGGGCAACACGGTGTTGACTTTGACCGATTTGGCGAGTTCAACAACGGACCAGATTCAGCTGGAGTTTCCCCACCACAAAACAAAATTAGCGAAACAGACCCACATGTCGGTTTGGAATTCGCTTATGTGGACGCTGCAAAATCTTTTTACAACGAGTACGCTAAACGGTCCGGATTCACCACATTAGTCAATCAAAACACCGGACCCACATCTGACGCAACGTTTGAGTTTTTATGTTCAGCCTCTGGTGATAGCTGCAATGCAATGCTTAGAATCGAGTCAAAAAGTCAAAATAGCTGGGTGGTTACAAAGTTCATCAAGGAACACAACCACCCACTTACGAACATTACGAGTACTCGTAAAATAATAAATCACCATAGACAAAAACGACATTTTCCGAGTGCGACAAAGAATAATACATCTGAAAGTTACCCTAATGGAGTTATGTATCTCTCTAGGAGTGCTTCTATGGAATCAAACCCCGGGGCCCACATTTCAGATTCGGTAACTAATTCAGTTAGACACGCAACTAGTAAAAGGTCATTAGGTAGAGACGCGCAGAATCTTCTAGATTATTTCCGCAAAATGCAAGCTGAAAACCCGGGTTTTTACTACGCAATACAACTAGACGATGATAACCGTATGGCTAATGTGTTTTGGGCTGATGCTAGATCAAGAACCGCTTATAGTCATTTCGGTGATACGGTCACACTCGATACAATGTACAGAGTGAAACGATACAAGGTCCCGTTTGCTCCTTTTACCGGGGTCAACCATCATGGTCAAACGATTTTATTCGGCTGTGCACTGCTTCTAGATGAATCTGAGTGTACATTCACATGGCTTTTTAAAACTTTTCTTGCTGCCATGAATGATCGTGCACCCGTTTCTATAATCACCGAACCCGAGAAATCAATACAAGCTGCGGTTTCGCACGTTTTCCCAGGAACGCGTCATTGCTTTAACAAGTGGGATGTGTTACGAGAAGGTCACAAAAGGTTGGCGTATGTTTGTCACATGCATCCTAATTTTCAGGTCGAGTTGTATAACTGTATTAATTCGACAGACACGGTTGATGAGTTTGAAACAACGTGGGATTTCATTCTTGATAGATACGATCTTAAAAGGAATGATTGGTTGCAGTTGTTATACTCCATGCGACAACAGTGGGTCCCGGCATATTTCCGTGATACATTTTTTGCTGGAATTATATTAAATCAGAGTTTTGAGAGCTCGTTTTTTGACGGTTATTTAAACGAACTCACTACCGTGCCTTTATTCTTTAGACAGTATGAACGCGCTTTAGAAAACTCATTTGATAAGGAAATAGAAGCGGATTTCGATACGATATCCACAACGCCAGCGTTGAGAACACCATCACCAATGGAGAAACAAGCAGCGAGTTTATACACAAAAACAATATTTACGAAGTTTCAAGAAGAATTAGTCGAAACGTTTGTGTATACAGCAAATAGGATTGATGGTGATGGTACTGTAAGCACATTCAGGGTTGCAAAATTTGAAGATGATCAAAAAGCGTATATTGTTACGTTAAACGCTGGAGAACTAAGAGCACATTGCAGTTGCCAAATGTTCGAGTATTCGGGAATCCTTTGTAGACATATTTTAACCGTTTTTACGGTAACGAACATACTCACATTGCCATCTCATTACATTCTAAAAAGATGGACAAAGAATGCAAAAAGTAATATATCATTAGATTTATACGTTAACGGACCCGAGTCGGTAAACACTCGTTACAATCATTTAATACGGGAAGCTATTAAATTTGCTGAAGAAGGGGCGGTTGCTCCTAATACATTTACGGTTGCAATGACGGCACTTAGAGAGGGTGTGAAGAATGTGTCGGCTGCAAAAACGAACGTGGCAAATTTTGCACCGACACCTAGTTCACGGGTCAATGTGATCGGGTATGATAACCGTAAGCCCGGTTCTTCTGCCCCTGATACGACACCTTTACTGTGGCCTCGCCAGGATGAAGTAACAAGACGGTTTAATCTTAATGACGTTGGGCTTCTTGGCCCACTGGGCCCACCTGCTACTGACTTGAATCTCCCGCGTATGGCCCCGGTATCTTTGCGCCGTGACGATGGACATCCTGACAACATGGTATGATGTTTTTCTTGTGGTTGCTATTTCAAGTCTTCAACTCGTTTACTTGAAAATGTTTCAATGTGTTTTTTTTTCTGATCTCCAGTGGGTCAAACAGCTAGAATTTAAATACTGAGGGGCTGTTTGACAACTTCTGAATGGTTAAGTGTTGAACCAGTAAGAGGTAAGAGGTCTGAATCATTAAGTGCTGAACCAGTAAGAGGTCTGAACCATTAAGAGTCAGTATAATGCTTAACCGTTCAGAGACAAATGTCTGACCAATTCAGATTAGAGGTCTTAACCATTCAGACTCGGTATAATACTTAACCATTCAGAGGGTGAATGTCTGAACCATTCAGACATCTGCTCGGGAAACAAACAGTCTGAACTATTAAGTGCTGAACAAGTAAGAGGTCTGAAACTATTAAGAGCTAAACAAACAACACCTGAGTTATTTAGGAAACAGGTGGATTGGGTCAAAAGCTGCCCGAAGTGTTTTGAAATGCTTGATAGTTAAAATCTCGGAAATCACTTTATTGAAAAATTCCAATCATCATTTTAACCATATAGTTTATATGAACTTTTTTACCGTATCAAGTTCTTATAAATTAGAAAAATGGACCAAGAAGTCTCTGTGTATACTAGTTGTGACATGTTATCCAGCCCACCTACTTTGGTTCGGGTTAACAAACCAGCCAGGTAAAAAAACTGTAGTAAAAAGGATATGATTAAATAAGTTGAAAGTCGCCCAAAGTTTATTTTTAATGCATAAAACCTTCTAAATCAGTTTTTAGAAAAATTCAGATTATTATAATCAGTGTTGTTAGAATCGTTAGGCGCTAGTCGGCCGGTGGGGTACGGATTGGCAATTAATCGGATTAAGATTTTTATTGTAATCTTCAGTTATATATACGCACACATTTTAATGTGTAATTTTTTTAGCAAGACAAGTTTTAACTCCTCATCTGCTCATTTTTTTAAATAGACAAGTTTAATCACCGGAATTTACAAAGGTTTGACCGGAATTTGGCCGGTAATTGGCCGGAACCACTGATTTTTGGCCGACTAGGACTCCCGAGGGCCGCCGTTGACCGTCTAGCGATTAATTGGCCTATTAGATGAAAATTACTCGGTTAACCTCCGACTAGCGATTAATCGGAGGCTAGCCAGGATTTTTTACAACCATGATTATAATATAATATTTGTAATCATATCTTCCACGTAAATTGTTTATAAAAGAACTAAAGCTTTTGTACAGAAAATTATTGTTTTGACCCGTTACTTAACCCGTCGATTTGGCATCTCTACTTCTGTTGCATATTATTTTCATTTTATGTATCATTGTATTCTTTATCTGTCACACAGGTGATTCTTCCTTGTCTTAAGTCAATGACGTGGGTAATGGAAAATAGAAATTTGCCTCCAGCAAACAGGGTAGCCGTCATAAACCTAAAGGTATGCATTTCATGCTATTTTTTTTAGAGTTAATTACATAGTTAGTCCCTGTGGTTTGTACAAAATAACATACTTAGGTACTAATAGTTTAAAATCACCTTCTAGGGTATTATCTTTTCATTTTGTAACATTTAGAGGTATTAACTTCTAGGGTATTAGCATAGTTAGTCCCTGTGGTTTGCACAAAATAACATACTTAGGTACTAATAGAATGTGATTTTAAACCTACAAATAACGTTAATACCTTCAAACGTTACAAAATGAAACGTTAATACCCTAGAATGTGATTTTATACTATTAGTACCTAAGTATGTTAATTTGTGCAAACCACAGGGACTAACTATGTAATTAACTCATTTTTTTATGTTATGTATTCTTTACTATGTAGTTTATTATCTTATTTGATGATCTCTGATATGTAAGTTTTGGTATTTATAGTTACAAGATTATAAAAGAACACCAGCAAGTGAATCTGAGGTTAAGTTTCAGCTTTCAACAGTTACATTAGAGCCGATGTTGAGGTCAATGGCTTACATTAATGACCAGCTTTCTGCCCCTGCTAATAAGGTTGCTGTCATTAATTTGAAGGTACAACATAAAGAAAAAATTGGTTTTTAATAAACCAACCTTTGTCCCATTGGTAAATAATAATCTTACCTACGTAATGGGTATACAATAATCCTACCTATCAACATGTTGGTACTCAATGTACTTCCGTTAATTTTTTTTTAACTGAAGTTAATTTTTAAGTTTTATTTATTACACAAAAAGTCCCTGTAGTTGTAATTTACTAGTTTTAACTATTTTATAAAACAAAAAAACCTCAAGGGACTGTAATTTACTAGTTTTTACTAGTTTTAAAATAGTTAATTACATAGTTAGTCCCTATGGTTTGCACAAAATAACATACTTAGGTACTAATAGTTTAAAATCACCTTCTAGGGTATTAATTTTTCATTTTGTAACGTTTGTAGGTATTAGCTTATAGGGTATTAACATAGTTAGTCCCTGTGGTTTGCACAAAATAACATATTTAGGTACTAATAGAATGTGATTTTAAACCTACAAATAACGCTAATACCTCCAAACGTTACAAAATGAAAAGTTAATACCCTATAATGTGATTTCAAACTATTAGTACCTAAGTATGTTACTTTGTGCAAACCACAGGGACTAACTATGTAATTAACTCTAGTTAAAACTAGTAAATTACAACTACAGGGACTGTTTGTGTAATAAATAAAACTTAAAAACTAACTTCAGTTAAAAAAAATTAACGGAAGTTCATTGAGTACCAACATGTTGATAGGTAGGATTATTGTATACCAATTACGTAGGTAAGATTATTATTTACCAATGGGACAAAGGTTGGTTTATTAAAAACCAATTTTCCTATGAATATTTATTTCCATCAAAATATGATTACAAGTGTCCAGCTATTGTAGTTGGGATTTTAGCATAAGTTTTTTGTGTTCGTATTATAGTCCATGTTGATATAGTTGTTCATAAATATTAGAGGTGGCAAAATGGGTGGAGGCGTGACGTGTAACAGGTCAAAACGGGTGAACTTTTCATACGAGGTGGGTCGGTTGGGTTGGGTTGACAACACTTTTGTCCATAATTTGTATTTTCTTTAGAAATAACTAGTGTCAAATTCGTTAACATAATTACATTATTTGACTAATAGTTTACTATTTTGGATAAAATGATTTAGGAGGTTTCACGCTTCAAAATATACGTCTGGCGATTTTTGGTCTGTTTCCCTTCAAGCCATTTTTTTCCTTTACGTGTTTGACTCTAGGGGTGTGAATTTCTGACACGACACGAACCTAACACAAAATTTGCGAGCTTAGGTTTTTCTCTAAATGGGTTCAGGTCAATTTCTGGTTGAACCCGCGAACCTGTTTAGCTAAACGGGTTCAGTTCGTGTAACCCCATCGGGTTGGCGAGTGGACCCATTTAACCCATTTAATCATGTATATTATATTTTATTTTCTTAGATTATGTTTGATGTCATAAATTAAATTGGGTGGGTGTTTTATGCCATAATTATAACTTAAAAAGAGAAATTGACATTAAATTTTACGATTAAAATGTAATTGTATTAGATACATTTTTTTTTGGAAATTTTTAATTTTAATATATTATTTTGCAAAAAAAAAAAAAAAAAAAAAATTTGGGTTGAACGGGTCGTGTTCAGGTCAACCACGAATATTCAGGTCATGTTCGGGTTCATATGTATGACACAATTTTCAGGTTGGACCGTGTTCGGGTTCATCTAAAATTTCCGGGTTCAGGTTGGGCTGAACCAACCAACCCACGAACACAACCCATTTAGCACCCCTATAATTGACTCGTCAGAAACAAAAACATAACCGGCCCATTCATACAAAAATGGGCCAAAATTGCCACCTCTAAGATTATGAACTCATAGATAGCATGCCAACAAGATTAGAAGCTCAGATTATATATCTTAATACTCACCGTTAAACTAATCGAGTGATGTGTTTCCAGCTTCAAGATACAGAGACTACTTCAGGAGAATCTGAGGTGAAATTTCAGGTGTCTAGAGACACATTAGGTGCCATGATGAGATCAATGGCTTATATCCGGGAACAGCTCTCAAATGCAGTAAGTTTCGTATAATCTATTTGATTAAAACCAATTTGTGTTCATCTCTTGGAAATTAGACTTCCAGTGTATGTTTTATAATCTCTAGTAGAGGTAGCAACGATACAGGTTGGGTTCGGGTCAAAATATACCGAGGTGGGTTGGGTTGACCCACACACATGTTAATCATTATTAAAAAAACAATATTATTTAAATATTTAAATTAAACAGTTCACGAGGTTGTGTGCATTAAAAGACCTTAGGCGACTGTTGTTGTTTGACACGCTCCCACTTTTTTTAATTTTTATTTGACCCATGCAAGATTGAACACAACTCAACTTGGCCATTAACGTTTAAGTGAATTGAATTACCATCTTTAATCTCTTCTTTTTGATGTTTTGTTATTGTATTTGTTAGCAGTTGTTCTATTTTCTTAGACTGGCCAAAAAGGCGTAAAATCATTTGTTTTTTTATTTTTATACTTTCCTAGACCATAGATATATTTACCGCTAGGCTAGCTATACAGTCTGACTCCTCAAATTATACATTATAAATTATCAACTTTTTTGTGCATTAGAAGTTGTACATTATGTTTGAGGAGTTTTCCAAAAAAAAAGTTGATTTTATACATTTAGTCCAAAAGCATTTGATGTATAACTTTTAACCCAAAACTATTTGGGTTATAACTTTTAACCCAAACTTTTTATCTTTTCAGTTTAAAATAATTTTTTTACTTTCAACTTTTATTAGACAAATAGTTAATTATGATTAGTTAGAGGGTGTAGATGTAAATATATTCCTTATATATTCCTGTAACCTATTCTGATTATACAACAATTGAATACAATACGTATTTACCAAGTTTATCTACTTTCGTCTCCTGTACTTTTCATATTCCTCAAATTTTTCATTTTACGTTTCGTTCTAAATTTTGCAAGTTAACACGGCGAAACGTGCGTGTGTAGTTCAACATTTTTACGCTTCGTTCTAAGTTTTGCGAGTTAATAAGATGCAATGTACATCTGTAGTTCAACATTTTACGTCGTCTATTTTTTTCATGTTTGACAAGTTCGTGTGCGGGTCCTAAATCGACTTAGTTATTATTTTCTATGTTTTACGTTTCAGTCTAATTTTTTCGCCGCAAATTCAGTGTTGGTGGTCTCTGGCAATGGTATGATATTGATGCTATTTGACACGGTTTTAGGCCCCCCGCCGCAACGCTGGGGTGTTTTTTCAAAGAAAAAAATGGTTATGCATATTGTTGTTGTAACCTTGGCTTTGGGGGTTTTTTAAAAAAAATGATTTTTTTACTTTTCACCCAAAAATATTTCATAAATTGCTTTTAACCTAAAACTATTTGTTTTTTCTTACTTTTAACCCAAAACTTTTTATCTTTTGCAATCTATCCTCACAATTTTTTTTACTTACAACTTTGGTCCTTTATAGTTTTCGTTTTCCGCAAATTTTTCGCTTTATACTTCGTTCTAAATTTTGTGACTTAACACATCGCAACGTGCGTCTTTGGTTTAACGTTTTTACGTTTTGTTCTAAATTTTGCGAGTTGACACGACGCAACGTGCGTGTGTGGGTGAACGTTTTTACATCGTCTATTTTTTCCCGTTTGACAGGTTCAACATAACGTGCGGGTCCTAAATCGACTTAGTTATAACTAAAGAATCCCCGCCGCATTGCGGCGGGTCGTAATTCTAGTTTTTTTAAAATATTACATAATGTTAAATTTAGACTCCTTGTAAGATACCAAGATATGATACTAATTCTGCTAATCATTACATTGATACAAACAGGGTTTAAATCTACCCATGCTTCGTGTCGGGAATAAATTACGGTTTAGGTCGTGTTTGATTTATATTAATCACTTTAAAAACTGTTATAGAAAAATACTATTTAGATTAGTTTGATTTTATTATTAGCTTTAATTTTGTTGTGGAAAAAAAGAGTGAATTTCAAGTTTTGCCCTTTATCTTTAGGCCACTTTGCAAGTTTTGTCCTTTATGTTTAAATTTGATGAGTTTTGTCCTTTATGTTTAAAAATCAAGCACGTTTTGTCCTTTATGCTTGATTTTTAAGGACAAAACGTGCTTGATTTTTTAAACATAAAGGACAAAACGTGTTCGATTTTTAAACATAAAGGGTAAAACGTGCTTGATTTTTAAACATAAAGGACAAAACTCGTCAAATTTAAACATAAAGGACAAAACTTGCAAAGTGGCCTAAAGATAAAGGACAAAACTTGAAATTCACTCGAAAAAAAAATTTGCATGATTAATTTTCAATTGATCTATATTTTTGCTTTATTTTTGTTACTAAGAAAAGTTTTATGATATATATGCATAGATTAAGGTACAAAAGTTCTTGCACAATAAGAAAGATATAAACATCGATCATGTAACAAATCAAATCCAATATATTCATTCAACAAGACAAATAGAAGTTCATTCATGCATATTACATCGCTTGTGTTTCAAAATCATTTAGTTAGTTACTCTTTTAACTATTAATAAAACATGCTCCCTCAAAAACTCATGCTAAAATACGGGTAATAAGATGAATCTATTTTGCAGGCTGAATCGCCATCTGAGATTCTATCGAAGAGACCAAGAAAATAGAGTAACGGCCCACCCATAATGCCAGCAAGAAGACATTAAGGGTTTTGTTTTACAGGTAAGTTAGTTGTTGATTACATATTGTTCTGCTGAAGAGCTTTGAGATAGAAAAGGAAGGTGTTGTAGGTTATTGCCCATGAATGGAACTTTTGTTTATCATCGTCATTGCTGCTGTGATCTGTTGTATATACCTTTTGACAGTATCGATGTTGAGTCATTGTTGATAATAGTATTTTCTTCATGTTTCTTGTGGGTTTCGAAACCAAATTGTTTCGTTTTTTTTTATTAAAAATTCTGAAGCTGCTCCAAGACTTCAATTGTATATTAGCAGTCATCAAAGAAACCTAGAAAATTACCTCAGTGAGCTTTTTACCTTCTTTTTTCTCTTCTCTAAAGAAAAAATGGATTTTAATACTAGAGGTGTTTGGCCAATATTGATCCTGCTTTCAAATATTGTCATTAATAGTCCCAACTTCTAAATATTTTTTTTCTTACCGGGCCTCTGTTAAGTTTTTTTTTTCTTTTTCCAAATTTCGAACTGATGTTTTATGGCTTTTGATCAGAATTATGATACGAGTCGATTAATGTAAAACTTACCTTGAACGGTGCTTCAATTCGGGTGTTTAATCTTCCAATTAATAAAAACTAGGTTGTTCCCATCGCGCATTGCGGCGGGGAACTGACCTTTTTTGCAAAATAAAAATGATTAATGTTGAAAGTTTAGCTTACTTGTTTGAGTGATCGATTTAAGTCACAAAAGTAACAAGCATGCTCTTGTATTAAAGAAACTTTGTTTAGCCTAGGTATAATAGGATGTGTGTTAGATGCATATTGTGGAATTAATTAAATGGAATCCTAGTTATAGTCTAATAAGATAGATTAGCTATAAAGGTAGAGAATCCTTTACACAGTGGCGAAGCTTGAAATTTTTTACGCGAGAGGGGGGGGGGGGGGTTGAAAACGTATATATCCAAAAATTTCTATAGAACCGGGGGTTCAGAAACGTATATACCCAAAAATTTCTATACGAAGACTACATATATATAACACTACTGGCCGAAAAGTTCGGGGGGTCGGGCGCCCCTCCCGGCCCCTTCAAAGCATCGCCCCTGCCTGTACATTAATCCAGAAGTGTGAGAAGTGTATTATAACACTATATAACACCATATAAACACCGTATAACAGTATGTAACACCATATAACACCATACAACACTATGTAACACTATATAACATTATATAACAAATATAACACTATATTTTGTCTGATAACATGTCTATGATAGATGTATAGTGTTATATTTGTTATATAATGTTATATAGTGTTACATGGTGTTATATGGTGTTACATAGTATTATACAGTGTTTTAGTGTTTATATGGTGCTATATAGTGTTATATATAGTGTTATAATACAATTCTCACACTTCTCACACTTCTGAATTAATGTACACTATCCCTACCCTAGCTATAAATACCCTGTTTAATCGGTAGGGGTTTCTGTAATCAAGTTTTGAGAGTTTCTTGATAATTAAAGTTTGGGTGATTAGCCAATTTTGGTTTCCTTTTATACGAATTATTCTTCTTGTATACCTACGTACAAGGAGTAGTCAGCTCTCAGAACAGGGATCGCCGGAATTGCAGGGGTTGCTAGAATTTGAAATAGTTGTGTCTCCTGTGCGTGATTGTGATACATGAAGGTCTTCAATCGGTTCGGGCACTAGTGATTGAAAATTAGAGACCAACAAGCAACAGTGGTTAACTTTGACATCGCTTATGGATCAACCGACAATGACCAAACTAGCCCTGAAGTTTTATAGATATTATTTTTAGCCCTATCATATTTTCAAGTTTTTAATTATTAACATTATTATTGTTATTATTATTACAAGCCATCTTGATCTGATTACACGTACTGACGTACACATAAAAAATACTTTAATCTTTTAATAAAAGAGAGGGATTATACAAGATTTGTAGGATATAAACATATTAAAAAGTAAAATTGATGTAAACTTGGAAATTTACAATAAACGAAAAGTGCTATCAAATAATGTGGACTTAGGCTAAAGGGTGTGGGGGGCATGGGTTGGGTCATCAATGCCACACAAGACCATTAATGGATTGCTACACCACCCTTTGTCTCATCCATCATGGTTGGCATGGATTAAATTATGGCAACCATGAGCCTACTTTCTTTTTTAAACATTTCCTTTTCCTTTTTATAAAAATAAATTAAAATAAGAAAATAGTGGTTTGGGTAATGACCACACCCTTAGGGTAGTGGTTTTGGATGATGGATTAGAAGTGGTCAAGTGGGTGACATGACGCTGACGTGGAGGGTCACGGTGACCATAAGAGTCATGACCACACCCTATAGCCTTACTAGTGGATTTTTGTAATGTCATGTTGCCAAAAAGGAACTGGTTAGCAAAATGGGAATCGAGTTTAAGAGTGTTTTTTTTAACGGCAAATTTGGATCACTGACGGCCACTTGAGTATCATCGTGCCACAAGCGGCACCACCCGATCATATCCATCTCCACTAGGCATAATGCCTATACACCCAATAAATATGGGAAAAACCCCGCTTGTGAGAATCGAACATAGGACCTATTGGGCCCAAAGTCTTATCTCACCCCAAGATGCCACTAGGCTATAAAGCCATTTGCAAGTTTAAGAGTGTTGATGAGAATTATATTGACTCAAATTGGAGTGAAATATTGGTGGATGCTTATGCTCCAACCAGAGAGTCAAGGGTAAGACCCTTTTGAACTTTTGGCATATAAATACATTTTTGAAGAGGAAATTTTGTATCATGCACTCAAGATTGTTAGGGGGTCTAGTTAGGGAGCCTAGAGGGTGGCGGTGTACCCGCTTCATGTTGCTACCCTAGAAGCCTTTTGATACACCCCCAAAATGCTTGAAATCAAGGTGAAATTTTATACCTTTTTCATGTTTTTCACTTCTTTTGATATACTCTTACAAACCTCTCTCTTTTACTTTAGAAAAACAAAGTTTGAAACCTAATTTTGTTTTTTTTTTCCTTTAGTTTGATCTCCATCAAAAGCTTTTCATGAGTTTCAACTTCTTTGAGTCCTTTCATTCTTTTAAAAACTGGATATTAAATGGACACAGTATAAGCATCGACTTTAAATATAATTTCTAGTCTCTGATGTCAAAGTTCTGTTTTCTTTTTGTTAAATTAGAAGTATGTTGGTTTTTTACGATATTTGTCCCAAAACAAAAGGTGAATGGCCAATTTGTTTATTTTCTTGATCAAAATAGTCCTTTTGTTAGTTTCATTCCAAAAATGTTATTAGCAATGTTTCTTGTCTTTCATGTCAAAGTACCTGTTGTTTCAAATGTTTAAACTTACAACACGGATGCCTTTCTCGGTTTAAAAATATAATGGTATTTTACGCTCTTTTCTTTTTGTTCTTTGTTCAATTAATTCTAATTTTCTTTTGCTATTCTTTTTATTAAAATTGAAAACAAGATAACTGATAATTACAGGAAAAAGAATCAAGAGACAATGGAGTGTTAAAATGATTTGGTTTCAACCTATCTGTAGTTCTTAATACAACCCTAAAATTTTAACATAAATTCAAATAACATTGCTTTAAAAGGTTATATAAACTATAATCAGACACCAAAAACCGGTTTCAATAGTCATATGATCAAAATCTATCATGCAACTCCGTAAAACCATCAAAAATTCCCAAAAGCTAATAATGCATTAAAAAAAACACTAGAAAAACGAAGGCATGAACGTACACCATCTTCTACGAAAAGCAAGTGTCTGGCAATCTAGAGTTTACACCCAAATATGATTTTATTTTGATCTCAACCCCATCTTTTTCCAGTAACAAACAAAAAATACAGATCTTTTCCTCATTTACAGATTTTGCAATGTTAAAAGATATTACCAGAAATGCCTTGCAGAACGCGTCTAGAGGCTCCTGTAGTCTATCACAGTGACTTCATCTTCTGGAGCATCAAGGTCTTGATAGCTGCACACCATATCAATTTTAAAAAATTAGAATATTCTAAGCGAGTCTCGCTAAAACATAAACGGTTACAGTCAAGAGTCCTTGATGAAAAAATATATAGCTTTAAGTGAACATAAATGATATACACCACCACTAGATATTATTGGAGCCGGAACTTGCCTTCGTAAACGACGGGGGTCCTGTCTAAACGATGGAGGTAAAGCAATTATTGGAGCTGGACCACTAATCTGGGGCCCACTCCGCCCATTTCTACCACCACCTTCAAAAGGGGGCGGCCCACCCTGATCTCGGAGCATTCTCATTGCAACTTCGGGAGGAGCAGGGACAAACGGACCCAATGGCCTGCAAATTTATTATTGCACAAACATGTAAGAAATAAAAAATAACTAAAATAAGCAAGTCAAATTGGTCAAACATATCGATAAATAAAATATAGAGTAAAATGCCATTTTCGTCCCTGAGGCTTGGCCAGTTTCGTGACTTTCGTCCAAAGGTTTGTTTTTCCGCATCTGGACCCAAAAGGTTTGAAATCTTGCCATTTTCATTTCGGTCAAAGGTTTGTTTTCCGCATCTAGACCCAAAAGATTTGACATCTTACCATTTTCATCCGGCTTGTTAACTCCATCCATTTTTCTCCATTAAGTCAAGGGCATTTCTGTCTTTTTGTTAACTTATGTACAAATTCACTTTATGTACAAGCATTTAGCATAATGTACAAGTATTCAAATAACCGAATCGCCCTTTAAGTTAACAAAAAAAATGTAAATACCCATGAATTAACGGAGAAAATGGATGGAGTTAACAAGCCGGATGAAAATGGCAAAATTTCAAACCTTTTGGATCCAGATACGAAAAAACAAACCTTTGAACGAAGTGGCAAAACTGGCCAAATCTCAGGGACGAGAATGGCATTCTACTCTAATATATATATATATATATATATATATATATATATATATATATATATATATATATATCATGGTTGCAAAAGTCGCTAGGCGCTCCCTAGTCGGTCGGCCGGGGAGTTGAGAGTACTCAGCCTAGGCGGAGAGTACACGGGGAGTACTCGGACATGCCAAATTATAAAGAAATTAGTTTTCGGAAATTAAATATATGTCAAATAACATAAATTTACTAATATTTATAACAAAATACGTGAAATTGATATTCAATATGATAGTCATAGAAATTATGTTTTATTTTATTTTAAGTCAAAGTCGGCCCGAGTTGACCTACTAGATACGGTTTTGGCCTATGTTCACCGCATTTGATCGATTCCAAACAATTAGTCGGAGTTGAAGAAAGTCGCCTCGGCAACCTACCTTGTAGCGACTACTCGGGGAGTACTCGGCCTTGGAGACCTTGTTTTACAACCATGATATATATATATATATATATATATTTGTATTAATCTTTTATGATATTAAATGAGAGATTATTATAAAAATTATGTTCAAAAGACTAAATAAAAGAAGCTTTGTATCCATCCGACCAACTGTTTTTGACGCATTCTCCAACCAGCCTGGCCCGCCTATATTACCACATCAAAAATAAGTGGACTTACCCAGCACCAGGTACAGGCATCAACACTGGAGGGGGAGGAATGTCTGCGGGGAATGGTGTGTGAAGACTTTGACCACCAAAAGAGTCAAACATCTGGTCATCAGGATGTCCCTCACCACCACCATCATTCTCGGGATTCTCGCCCCTATCAAATCTTTCACCGTTATTGATTCTGCCATCATGTTCTCTCCGGTTATCTTTCAATCGGTTGGCAATACCAGGCCTATGCCTTTGGGGCCTATCCTTCTGTAAAACAAATTCAACTATTTTACCAACAATTTTAAACATAAGTTTGAAGCTGAAGCAACACGTCAAGAGTGTACGATATAACGAGGTATCATCAAATAACGATGCACGAATAATTACTGAGAGTAAGGTAAACCAAGAAACAGAAAGACTTCACATTTTTCCTGATTTTAGAAAACAGCTTCAAATTAGGCGCAAACTAGAAACCACCTTACATATGAATTACCAAATTTAGCAGGGTGCACGTTCAACCAGTAGCAAGTCAGTTTAGCAGATGTTTTAGCTTTGCTGATGTGTCATCTTATTTTTTTATTTTTATTTTCAATTTTGTGTATGCCACATGGCATCTGATGTGACATCTAAACAGCATCAAATTTGAATTTTAATTACTTATCAAACTTGTAAACTATGCAGTTAATGCGGTAAAATACCGTATATCGGTCAACGACATAGGTTATCGTGGTGGGATATCATATCGGTAATTTTAAAATCATGTAAAATTTATAAATATATCGATTTAACACTAACAATTCAGTATACTCTCCTACCATTAACAAATCAACCTTTTGCAACATGCAAAACACCAACAATTGTAGCAAGTAGAAACTGATTTTAAGACTTAAAAGTTAAAACACCAACCTTTAACAATAACAATTAACAATTAAGACTTAAAACACTAATAGTAGCAATAAGAATAACAACGAATGGTAGAACTATGAAGAAAGGTATTGATATCGGGAAAATCAATGATATATTGGTCAAATATGGCCGATAATATTGGTACGAATTTCTGACCGATATTTTACATGGGGAGCGATAACCGATATATCACCGACACCGATATTAACTGCATAGCTTGTAAATAAAGTTGCTATTTAAATTTGTAAACATAAGCTTTCATAAGTGGCATCTGACGAGGCAGTAGGCACATCGCATCAACCAGTGCCACACCAGCAATTTATCGGTTAAAATGAGAATGGTTGCAAAAATCAGTAACGAATTGCAGATGGTTCCTATTTTGAGTTTAACTTAATATCGTTCGCTAAAATAAACCAAGTGTAAAGTTAATTTCTATATCATGCAGTTTACCACTTCACAGTATTTTTATAGGAAAACATCAAACAGCACAAAAAAAACCATTATGATATAAAAGAGTGTAGCAGAAGTAAAAGTTTACCAATAATGACGTCTGCATAATAGGTATCCCACCAGGTGCATCTTCATCGCTACAAATTTTAAATATAATCAATAAACTATAAACAACATTTTCAAATAAAGAAAAAAAGGCGGTAATAAAACACCCTTACTTCATATAGTTTTGAAAATACAGATCTTCACGAACTTTAGAGGTTACTTCAATTGCAAGTTCAGGGTGTTTCAGCTTTAAATGTTTATGAACAAATTCAGCAGCATGAAATAGCTTCGTACATCCCTTAGCCCCACAACCGTATTTCCACCCGTATTTTTCATCCCGGATTTTTCTGACATACGGATCCAACGACTCAGCTGCTGCAGCATCTATCTTCTCCTTTGCAGTCATTATCTCCAACGGGTCTTGACCCTTCAATCGTTCTTGCCAACGTGTATCCAGTTTCTTTTCCCACTCGCTCCCGTTAATTTTCACGTCAGAATTTTTGGAGTCTGCTCTCACGTGACGGAAACCCTTAGGTTCGCTTTTTTCGGACAATCCGTAATAATCCAAACCGTGAACGCGGTACAGATATGTCAAAAGTGTATCCAGCAACTCAACACCTTCAAGACCTTTGACTGAGGTTGACCCGCGTATGATTACGACTGGACCACTAGACCCAGAATGCGACTTATCCCTGTGTGATCTTTCATTATCAGCCCTAGATAATATGTTATCTTCTATCCCTTTTTCAAAGTCAAGTTTTTTAACAAGGGCTTGTGCCTGTTCAACGTCGGCTTGAATCCGCCTGTGTTCAGAGCTGATCGGGTGGGCTTTCGGGGCTGCTGAAAAGGAGTCGGTTTCTTTTGAAATACGCCCGTGACGTCTTTTTTTACCGCCCAAATCTGACTCGTCTTCTGAAGCGGGATTACTTGTTCGCCCTGATTTGTTTGCGGATGAAGCAGTAACACCCGGTCCTCTGTTTCATGTTATAATAGGTTAAGTGGTTTATTATTATTTATTAGAATTAAGCCTGTAAATGAACCGAACGTTCATGAACTGTTCGTGAACTTGTTCAGCAAGAAATTCGTTTATGTTCGTTTACTTAATAAACGAACAAACATGAACACAATTTTTTGTTCATTTAATTACATGAACGAACATGAACACACGTTTAGTTAGTTCATTTATGTTCGTGAAGTTCATTTATGTTCGTTTAGGTTTTAAGCGAACAGGAACATGCCCAGTTTCTTAATAAACGAACATAAAAAAATGTGTTCGATTATATGTTCGTTTACAGGCCTAATTAGAATACAAGAGACGATGTAAAAGGGATAGCATGGCAACGTCTCTTACAAGTCTAATGACCCATTTTGCAAGTCATGCAAAAACTCCTTAGCCAGCTTTCGAGCCGCCTCATTTCTCCTGGTAAAGAAAAGGTTGAAGAATAAAATTATAAGAATCTTGCGAGCAATTACCAAAAACAATAACCGCGATACATAATGCAAGAAGACACACCTTTCAATAACCGCGAGCAGATTTGTAGGGTGATATTTATCTTTCAACCTACAGATATAAACAAGAATTAGAAAAAAAAAAAATACAATAACTACCTAAGTTTACAAGAAAGAGAAGGTGCACAGAATACCAGTCTTCGCCTTTATGAGCATCAAAATAAGCCCGTTTCTGAGTTGATATATACTCTGACTTGTATTCTTGATACCTGTGACGCAAAAGAACATCAATACTCGAAAATGTAAAGAATAAAAAAAAGGTATGACAAACTATTAGTACAGGTAAAACCCTTGATATATATATATACCTTTGTTCAGCTTCTGATGGCAGAACATCATCTTCAAGCTCCTGAATAAATTGCTTATAAGACATCAACCCTTCTCTGAAATGTCATAATGATGGATCAAAATCACATGAAAATAGTAACAATGCTCCCATTCGGGTCTAGTCAACAGACGACAGATCATCTTTGTCAAATACCATAATAATAAAACCATTGTGAAGGCCAACATAAGAAGAATCACATCCACAATAACTTGACAAAATACTGACCTGTGGTTATTGACCTGATCATTGTAACCTCCGCGAGCCGATTCCCAATCTACAAAAGCAGATAGATGCTTTAATGCTTATAAAACTTCACACAAAATAAAAACTTTACAAAAAAATAAATAAATAAAACATTCTGATATTAACTTGTGGGTGAACATGTTCAAATTAACAACTCCTTAAATGATAAGAGTAAATGGAAGATTATGTATCGAGGTAAATGAAGGGTGTGTTTAGGTTTGCTAATTCTAACTGCTTATTTAATTATCTGTAAGTGATAACTGATAAGCAATGTTGAGTATGCAATATGCATCATAGAAATTGTTTATTCGAAACTGCTTTATTCAAAAACTCAAGCAGATAAAGCAAATTTAATTTAAAAAATCCAAAAATTCCCCAAGTATCCATCAAAACAAGGACAAAATAAAAGATTACTAAACTGCTTTTATAACTATGAATTCATAAGAAACAATCAACACATTACTATTACACAGATGAACGCACGTCCAACAGTTTAACATTTTATAGAACAAATAAATATTAACAAAATAAAAGAATTCGGCTTATAAGTTGAGTAATTATAGAAGAACTACAGATATAGAAAACTGATGCTTACCAGACGGACCACCTTGGTACCCACGACCGCCGTACCTACCACGAGGCCTGTCATCGGGGAAGCCAGGCCTGCCACCCATATCACGATCATAACCACCAGGGTAATCATATCCAAACCTGTATCAACAATATCTGACATTATAAAAACAAACAAAACAATGTTGCTGCAATGATCTTTTTATCAAAAAGCTGGTGACTTGAAAAAAATATAACATGAATATTAGCTTTACCAGAAAAATAGTACACCCTAACTTACAAATGCATATATAACAACCTTCATATTGTTGATAACATTCACCAGCTAGGTTCTGCTACCCTTATTATAACAAAGATTGTCTCTAACTCTCTATTAATAAACCACACATACCACAGATTTAAAAGGGTACAGAAAGACTTTGAATGTCATCACTTCCGTCACATAAGGAAAACATAAATCATCTTGTGGACAGTAAAAATAGCTCTAATAGGTAGATGACTTGATGATGGATGACTTAATAATAAAAAAAACAGGGAATTTATCAAGGGTGCAGCTTTTTTTAGTATAATTTGTGTGTAATAGAAGTCTCAAGCCCCCACAAACATTTCTCATAGACCAACATTGCCCAAACTGGACACATGTGGCTTAGGTTTCTCCTAGACAAACTTCTCATGTTGATATTACATTAAACTTCCTTCAACAAGTATATGTGTATGATTTAACATCAGCATAACCAGCTTGATTGCAATATAAAATAAATACACATACACCTTACAATATTTAGATGTTTTTGTCCAAAAGAAAAAAAGAGTTCATCTTTTCAACAAATGCAAATTTTTTATAGTGTTTTCACATGATGTACATAAAACCACAAACTGTTGTCTGTCACAGATTATAAAATATCATCTCAAAACCTAGCACTTACACAATAAGCCTACTTAAGTACGAGTGAGGATCCTGATTTGGTAATCCATTTTAAAATCAGTTGCCAACTTACACTTTCAACTGTACCGATAGCAACTTAATAACTTGTTTCCAAAAAAACTATGCACCTACACTATAAAACAATTTGTTGGGCACCGAACATGTATGGAATTGCATGACCCCTAAAATGAAGAGAAAAATGGATCATTCTTTTAAACTGTATGATTCAAATACCCAGACTTAAAGCAGTATTACACCATTGTCATAACAAATGGTGGCTCATAAATACTTCTCTTTACAAAAATTGAATCACAACGCATTGGTCACACGAATAATGTACGATTGGGAGCATGTGACTGCATCAAATGTGTAATGCATGTGCAGAGTTATAAACCTCGAAATGCTAAGCAAGATGCAACATAAGGTACTTCACAATCGGTCTCTTAAGCAGTCTCTATAAAAACAAAGCTTAATTTCAATTCAGAGAGACAGACTGATAGAAATCATCATTTAACACCTCCTAAATGTAATTAATCTAGAGCTACTAAGACTGGTACATTCAAGTTTCATTCCACACTTTTAGACCCGCATTCAATCGAATCAAAAACTTAATATTACAGTATTACACCATCTGCTTTGATTCAGGCGAATAACCGTCTCCGGTCTCCCTGTTTCTAAACATTACCAGTGCCTCCTCTTTCAACTTCGAGTCTCCCCTTCAATTAATACTCCTCCCCTTCCAAATTATAAAAGCACTTTCCTATGTACTTAAATGATTAGACCAGGAAAGTGCTCCTGTAATTTAGAACGGATGGAGTAAAACGCTCTCTCAAAATCAATCATATAGAACAGATGGAATGCAACACTCACTCACTCACACTCAAGTATTTGGTCAAGTATTTGGTCAAGTATTTGGAATAGTAGAAGTAAT
Organism: Helianthus annuus; assembly: GCF_002127325.2. Classification (NCBI taxonomy): domain Eukaryota; kingdom Viridiplantae; phylum Streptophyta; class Magnoliopsida; order Asterales; family Asteraceae; genus Helianthus; species Helianthus annuus. The sequence continues at coordinate 172,065,841 of NC_035435.2, read as the reverse complement.
ACTCTCGCTCAAAATCAATTATATAGAGCTGGTGAATGAATACTCTCAGTCTCACACTCACTCATAATCTACTAACTCACAATCTTCCTGCATCTCTTTACAAAGGTAGCAGACCATTCAAACAATGCCATTATACTCCCCAATGGAAGCTCAAACCTGGAACAATCACTACTAACACAAACACAGTCAATTATAATGATATTCGATTAACAAATAAATAGAAACAAAGCAAATTCACAGGCACATTAACTAATAGCCTAGTTAATCAACTGGCTTACTAAAATTAGCTTCATATATGGTGAGATTTCAACACTGTACCTATAGTTTTCCATGAGATAGCGTAATACAGAAAATCAAAAAATAATAATATTAATGTTAATGAAAAGTGAAAACCGTTTACAAACCTTCTATCACCAGATCCGAAACCACCGCGAGGACTACCACGGCGACCGTCGTAACCACCGTCGTCCCTACGAGACCGCTTATACGGAGGAAACGGAGACGTCCTACGAGGAGGAGGAGAGTGTCCACCACGACGGTCACGATACGGAGGAGAATTAGGGCTAGCAGCACGGCGCTTGTAATCTCTGTGAGGTGGACCAGTAGGAGAACGATTACGATGTTCGTAGTAATCAGAACGACGATTAGGTGGACGATCAATGTCTCTGTCATCGTTTCTTCTCTCTCTGGAGTCACGGTCGTGGCGTCGCGAAGGAGGCGGTGGTGGTGGTGGAGATGCGTCTGGATGTTCGTTTGGAATGGAGTTATTGTTGTCTTCAACGTCGCCGGTGGCGGTGCCGGTGCCGTTAACGTCGCCGTCGTCTTTACGATCTAGGTTGCTGCCACCTTCTACGGCATCCACTGGCATGTTCATCACCTCAGCCATTGTTGTAGATGTGAAAATTGCAAACCCTAGAAGTGGTGGTTATTGTGTAAATGTGTACAACAAACAGGAGTTACGGGTTTATTTTATCGGAAACAACTTATTAAAAAAGTTAAGTTAATGGATTTAAACACCCCGGCTATTTCATTTGGCTGGCACTCTCAACTTTGACTTTGGCTTACACCACTCCTAACTTAACACTTGGGTTGCTGTGTCACCCCGTCGTTAAATAAACACTAACTGGGTTAGTTCTTTTTGCTGACGTGGCCAATATTTGCTGATGTGACATGCTGATGTGGCATGGTGACATGGCATTTGTTTATGAAGTAATGTTATCTTTATAACTCTAATAATACCACCAAACAACACCTACATCTCGATCTCCCTCTCCTTCTCGATGATGTCTGACCGGCACTACCCCGACCGACCACTCGCACCCCTCATCCTCTTCACCAAAAACCCACAAACAACCACTCCCCTATACCTAAACCACCCTCCTCCCCTTTCGGTCAATGAGACGACCGACCACCACCACCACTGTCTGGTGGTGGTGCGATGACGAAACGAAGAGAGAGAAGCAGAGATGAGTAACGGATAAGAGAGAGAGAACGAGGAAAGAGATCGACGGCGAAGACGCCGTTTTCCGGCAACGATCCGCCGACGGCAGCGGAGCCGCGGCGGCGGCGGCACGGGTATTCTGACCGACGAAGCATCACGGTAAAAACCCCTTCACCATTTTTTTGTTATTTCTGAGATTGTCGATGATGATGTTGATGAGTCGATGATGATGTTGATGATGGTCTCCACGGTGGTCGTCGACGGCACCGGTCAGACGAACCGGCGCCGACGATGGTGAAGGTGGACGTCGACGGCACCATTTTTCTGTTATTTCGGTTGTAACGAAAGCTCCACCACTGGGACATCGTTAGTCAACGATGATTGCTAGCCAGGTTAGTGAATTGGGGATCCAGACAGATTTGTTAGATGAATTGGAAATTGAGTGTAGAATGGTGGGGAGGGAGGAAGAAGATAAGATGAGGAATTGGGGATCATTGGTTTTCAGCAAGTTTATTAGATGAATTGGGAAAGTGCAGATTGGTTTATATATTTTTATTTTTTTTTATTTTCTTTTGTTTTATTTTTTTTAATGATGATCATGGGTAGTGTTCCACATCAGATCATGTATGACACGTCATATATGCCACATCAGCTTAAATTGACACGTAGGCTAATTTTACTAACCAGGTTAGTGATTATTTAACGAGGGGGTGCCATGACAAACAATGTGTCAAGTTGGAGTGGTGTAAGCCAAAGTCAAAGTTGAGAGTGCCAGCGACCAAATGGCAATAGTTGTGGGTGTTTAAATCCATTAACCCAAAAGTTAATAAGTCAAAATAATATTTCCAGCGATAAAAAGAACTTTTTGAAACAATCTTTTGTATAAGATGTAAAAATTATTTTGAAAAGCTACGAAAACTTGATTTTTTGAAACTCTTTTAACTTTTCATTAAATATTATTACCTTGTCCCACCTCATAAGCTCATCCAAACACTTTTTTAAAACAACTTATTGATTTTTCACACCTCATAAACTCATCTAAACATTTTTTTTAAAAACTCTTTTTGGATTAACTAATAAGTCAATAAGTCATTTTACCAAATTTTTCTTTTTGAGTTAAATAAGCAATCCTAAACACCCCCTTACAAGTCAGTTAACTTGTTAAATTTATAAACTGTATTTAGGGACTAGACATGTAAAAATCCGGTTTGGATAAAAAAATACAAAAAACCGGTATTAGTTTTTTTAAACTGGTTTTCACAAAATTCGGTTTGGGCCGACTCGGACCTATGGTTTGGAACCCGGTTCACCATCCCCCATCCAAAACAGGTTTTTCTATCGGTGCAAAAAAAATCAGTTTGAAAACCAAAAAAAATAGTTCCTCGCTGATCGTGTTTAACGGCATTATAGCCTTTTTTTGACCGCTAGACTCAAAGGGAGTTGTTTTTTGGCTTGTTTTCCACCCTAAAGCCATTCCCAAGTAGTATATAAATACATGAGGGTTGTTTTGGTTCAATTACCACCTTCTACTCTGTAAAATCTCAAAAAAGATCTCGAATTTTTCACCAATTCTAAAAACTCTCCACATATATCTCTCTATTTAAAACTCTAATTACATATTTACCCAATCTAAAAACTTAATTACATATTTCCCCATCCTTGTAGCAAAAATACCTAAATACCCTTCCAAACATTAAAAAAAACATATGACCTTTCAATCCCTATGATTCTGATGACCCCTCGACATACATCCTAGAAGATTACTGACAAGCAGTCGGCAAGAGAACTCTAGCAAAAACTAAGAAGATTGCATTCCGGCGATTCATCAACGAGAAGACTATCGTCCGACGATGCACCAGGGACATGAACCGACGTCCGATGACGCACCAGGGAGTAGGGACGAACCAACATCTGGCGACACACAAGGAACGATAACCGACAAGAACAACTATCGGGTGCATGTTAAGTGATAAACTCTCCTGCTCACTTTTACAACTTAGTTTTTACCACATTTTGTCAACTTTAATTTCATTTTTAAATATAGTCTAGCTTAGTCAAAAAGTCTGTTGATAGTTCCTGTATCTGCTTATCTTCTTTGATGATATATTGTAATCAATGTATGTTCATTATGTAAGCTTTTCAATTTCCACAAATATTGATCTCCTCTATGCCTTTTATAGTGCTTTTTTTCAAGGTAGGTTTGACTAGTTCCATTACAATATACATGTATAATAAGTTGTCACACCCTGATATTTCCATGTATTACCGGTGGGGAGTATCGTGACGTAGTTGATATCGTCATAGTCAAACAACACAGTTTAATGCACAACGTCGGAAGCAAAAGATAATTACATTACAAACCGATGAAGAGTAATATCATTTATTACAAAACGGTTGTAAGGGATCCACAGGCGGATCAAGATAAAAGAAACATTGTTCAACAGATTTATAGGCATCTAAGCTTGCAAGACTCTTTACTGATGCTAGGAGTGGCCAGCCTATTTCAATTAGTGCCTGCACTTAACCTTTTTGGGAAAATATGTCAGTTTTTACTAGTAAATACAATTAACCGACTCATTTTGAAAAGAGTTTAATAAAATTGATTTGAATGCACAAGGCATAAAATATCTTTTATAACTTGGGATAATTATTTATATATAAACTTGTAAAAGAATTAGATGTTTGTTATACGTTTAGTAGCCCGGGCTGAATACCGGGTTAAAGATTAATTGACACACAACATAATATAATCCCGTGGCGAGTTATTCTCGAACGACGGTTATATCTTTTTATATATGCGCCGGCAGGTGTATGCCTACACCCCGTGCTTAGGTCGTGGCCATTTCAATTAATGATGCCAAGGATATCCGAACATGGTCATTAACCCCCAAAGGCTTTAAGCAAACAAAAAAGTTTAAACGGGTCATCTCAATAAATTAACATTTATATGATTAAAAATTCAATGTCCGACCAAGCGGTATTTTATATACCGTACCTCAAGCCCGTATAAGAGAAAATAAGTTAAAAGTATTTACCTGAGCAAATTATTCAATTTATCTCAACCGTATTCAATAAGCAAATGCAGATAGCTTTTATTAGGCTCTTAAATCTGAAATGAAGGTTTTAATAACCTCTTAGATTCATAACGGGTCTTAATTAAGCCTAAACTTAGACCTGTTAGTTTTAAAGGAAGATACACGTTTCCAAACGCAAGATTAAGCGAAGACCAGATTAAATTGTGGTTTAGACCCGACAAGTTTGAAGACTTGTATAATATGGGCAAACTAAACGCATTCTGGATTTTGAGATAAAAATGATAAGGTTTGACCCGGTTTGGTTAGTTTATGCAAACTAGTTACATAAACTGCACCGAACGCGAAAAATGCATAACGGGTAAACAAAAGAGTCATGAACAGGTTTTCTAAGTTAATATGCCTTAAATATGTTGTGATATCAGTAGGATACCTTCCATTATGCCCAAAACGAATTTAAACTCAAATTAAGCCCCGTAGGGGTATTTTGGTCATTTTAAAGGTTATAAAAGAGATAAAACTAGAATTACGACCCGCCGCAATGCGGGGGGAATTCTTTAGTTATAACTAAGTCGATTTAGGACGTGCACGTTATGTTGAACCTGGCAAACGGGAAAAAAAATAGACACTGTAAAAACGTTCACTCACACACGTACGTTGCGTCGTGTTAACTCACAAAATTTAGAACGAAATATAAAAACGTTAAACCAAAGACGCACGTTGCGATGTGTTAAGTCACACAATTTAGAACGAAGCATAAAGAGAAAAATTTGCAGAAAATGAAAACTATAAAGGACCAAAGTTGAAAACAAAAAAAGTTGTGAGGATAGATTGCAAAAGATAAAAAAGTTTTGTGTTAAAAAGTAAAAAAACAAATAGTCTTAGGTTAAAAGTAATTTATGAAATACTTTTATGTGAAAAGTAAAAAAATCATTTTTTTTTCTAAAACCCCCAAAGCGAAGGTTACAACACATAAGTAAAAAAATGAAACTGGTTAAATCGCAAAAGATGGAAACTTTTGAATTAAAAGTGAAAAATCAAATTAATCAAAGGGGTTAAATTGTATAAGATGAAAACTTTTAAATTAGAAGTGAAAAATCAAATTAATTAAATGGGTTAAATTACCAAAGATTAAAACTTTAAACTCAAATTGTCAAAGATTAAAACTTTAGGGTTAAAAAGGAAACAAATATTACCAAAGATTAAAACTTTAAACTCAAATTGTCAAAAATTAAAACTTTAGGGTTAAAAAGGAAACAAATATTAAAACTTTAAACTTAACTTGCAAAGGATTGAAACTTTAGGGTTAAAAAGGAAAAATCCAATTTTTTTTTGAGATACTCCCAAAGCTAGTTGTACAAGTATCATATGCATAAAGTAGTTGGTTTTTAATAAGGTTTTAATATTAATCTGAGATTCAGGTCTGATATAATCAGTAAAAATACTTAATTTCATAAGTTATATCAGTAGGTATCAAGTCTTATATGATAAAAATAGTTTTAATACGTACTATGCGTTTAAAACGCGTAAAAAGTCGCTTTTAAGCGATTTTCGGGTTATATAAAAAAAGCTGATATTTTTATCATTCCAAAAGGCTTAAGATATTTTATTTATCATATAAAATCAGTAGCAAAAAGTTTGGTATCAAAATGTTATGTAAAACTCATTTTATTAGTTAAAAGGGTATAACCGACAATTACCGAATTAAAGCAAGAGCCCTATGTTATGCTCAACTTAAAAATAAATAAAAATCTTAAAAAATCCCAAAATATTATATTACATCAGTGGGTAAAAAGATTGGTGTCAAAATTTGGGTTTAGATAGGCTATATGCTAATAACGCCGTTTAATTAATAAAAAGCTTTCAATTTACGCTATTGAGCATAACTCCTAATCTAGACCTCAAACTGATGTCAAATTTTTAGGACAAGTTTATAAATCAGTAACAAAGGTTTTTTTTTCCTCTCATATTTTCAAAAATCTTGTTTTAAGGTCAAAAGGGCATAATGGTCAACATTTAAGCATATAACGGAAACACGCAAATGAATCGGATAAATTAGGAACCAAGTTGTATAATCACAGAGGGTTATACTAACATATAACCTGGTTCTAATGGAACTCTAAGGCATGTCTAAACTAAGCTAAATTGGGTCAGAACTGAAAGTCAAAGCAAAAGTCAACTTTTGCGACTTTCGATTGTGAACCGAGCCTAAACTTAGAATTGTCGGGTTGAACCTGTCTAAACATGTTCTTACATTAATTACCAAGTTATTTTAATGTTAAAACAGGTTCCATAACTCCTACTGTCACACCCCAACCGATGACGGAAACATCGGGATGAGACGAACAAATTGCTCAAAACAACATAACACTAAATGTGACAATATAAATTAAATCATTTTATTAAATTCTAAAGTAAGGTACATTGTCTCAAATAAATAAACATAAATTTAATCATTAACTAAAATGCTAAAATGGGTTTCTAAAGCCATCCTAGCTTGTTTCTTGATTCTTGAACATTCAACCTACAATATGTATTAAAATAAAATCAACAAAAGCATGTTGGCGAGTATACAAGTTTTCATACATAGCATAGTACGTGTTTAAAATGTTGCTCATATCCAAATGTGAAATACAATATCATGTTAACAGTATACTCGAAACGATGTTACTCTACGTGTCCAAACCAAAGTTTAACGCAATTAAAGTGCCTACCCAAAAGAGTATGGGTGGTTTTAACATAGATTAACCTAACAATACCCGTTAATATAACGGGAAGGGCGTTTCTCAACCTATAGCGCTACCATTGTTAGGGGAGGCTTGTACGAAGTTAATGAACACATAGTCATGAATGTTTACATTAGCATAACATGTCTAACATGATTAAAATGTATCACATAGAGTAAGGATAGAGTGTGCATAAAATGTTTGATGTGATTGTGATGTTTGATATAGAATACATATTGCACCCAAAAGTGGAAAATAGAAAATGGGTCATGTATACTCACAATGATTGCGTTGCGCTTTCTTGTAAGAAGGTACGAGTAAAGATGGAGAATCCAAGGGATACGTTTTTCCTAGATATTATCATAACACGATCAAATTGATATCTACACATTAGAGATAATTTCTAATATTTAGGGTTTTATAATCTAATTGTTTAGATGTTTAAGTTTAATGTAAAAAAATAAATAAATAAAATAAAATAAATCACCAATTATTTGTGTTGGAAATAAATTTAGGGGATTGTATTAGAACTCCATTAGATTATTTACTTATTATATGAACATCATTTTATCTAAAAATGTTTAAATATTTATATTTAACATAGAAAAACTTAAAAATAGATAAATAAATAAAAAATAGCCAAAATGGTGGTTGTTTAATCGATCAACATCTTCAATTTTAAAAACCACTCTATGTTGAACAGTTGTAGTGGAATCGAGTTTTTATACACAATACATCATCTTCTTTATTATAAAAAAAAATATAAACGTAACTTTTTGATTATAACTTATAAATTTTAATTGATTGAAGCATGTATAAAGTCTGAACCAAATGTGTGTCGACTAGAGTCTTGCACGAAACGAAGAAGAACAAGAAAGTTATACCGAATGATCGTTCCGTCGTGAACTCCGATGTGGTGAACTTCGAACTTTCGGGCGACGTCTTCAGGCTCCGACCTCCCGCGACTGGTTCTTCGGCAAAGCTCCGGTGACGTGAATAGGAGGCCTAGAGATGGTGGCAGCCGTCGTTTACTACGAGGTGGGTTAAAGGAAACTCCGTCATACTCCGGTGAAGGTGCAGACGGTTCAAGGAAGGTGTTTTCGAGTGATGTGGAGGGTGTCGAGAGTAGCTTGTGAGGGTAATCGGTGATGAGGGTCTCGGTTGCTGGTATCGAGATGTGTGGGTGTAAGGTTCAACCAACATGTCGTACTTATAGTAACATACAAGTCTCGAAAATTTGGAAGGAGGGTGGTGATTGATTGTACGCGGGTTAAGAACGACTCCAGGTTCATCACGGTTGATTATGGAAACCTCAATTACGAGAAGTCAGGGTCAATCAACGAGATTATGGAAACTTGGCAATGATCTTTGCTGTCAACGGTTGTGGCGGCAACTTTGTTTAAAAAGGAATGTAGCGCGAAACTAGGATCTAACTATCGAGAGAATGGGATTCACTAACAAAGCTGGTTGGTGGTGGAGTGGTATTAATGTTGTTGTTTAACGAGCGGGTAGACGCAGGTTCGAGCCCTGCCGTCCCCTTCTTTTTTTTTTTGAATTAATCCAACTTGTTTTTCTTTTAAACACAAATGGCCCCTGTACTTTATCTATCTGATAAATACACAAGTAGTCCCTGAGGTTTAAAATTTAAGATTGACAGTTTATACCCTTAACTTTAATATAGGTTAACTTCGTTAATAAGTTTTATTTACAATATTAGTTTTAATTTAGATTAAGGAATATTATTATTTTTGTTATTATTATTATTATAGCTTTTAAAATTATTCGTTTAACTAGACTAACTAGATTATAAAAGAATAAAACTTTTAATTGTAAAAATTTAGTTAATTTAATTAGTCAAATAAAATAAATAAATAACAATATAGATAATTACTTCTTTAATAATTGAATGAAGGGTTTAAATATTGAATAAATATATAAATAAATGATTAAAAATGGATAAATGATTTAAATAAAAGAAAATATAAATAAATAAATAATTTGATAAACGCGAAAAATTACGGAGTGTTACAGTCTCCCCTACTTTAGGAGATTTCGTCCTCGAAGTCTAAGAGGAATACTTTTGAAAAGATGATATCTAAAGATTCAAATGAGAGAATAGATAACAGTTGATCATAATGTTTGTTTAAGGAAAATTGTTTTCCTGAATGCAACATATGGCACCTTGTTTCACATAGAGTTTCACATAGTATAACATGAATAAAGTGACATGTATGATGAAAGCATAATAAATTTAATTTGTTCTCGAGAAAGTAACATTAATTGTTTTAGGTTGCGACAATAGTGCGAAATGTGTCTCCTAGCTAGAAATGAATGAAACGCTCAAACGTAAAACACATAATAATTGAGATAACATAAAAGAGATTTAACGTAAAATACGGATTGTCACGGAACGTAACATACGACAATTCCAAAGTGAATCAAAGTTCTTTTCGAATTAAGGAAACGTGTTTTGGCCTAATGGACAAATACTCTCATCGATGAGCGACTAACGATATTTGTCATTCCAATTACTACACGTCCTTAATCGATTGGGAAATCGAAACTTTGGCGAGAGCGAAAATCGAGGAGTGGGACTAGTTAAACAAGATGCGAGTTTCACCTCTAACTTGATAACATCGTACCTAATGTGGTTGGTACTTATCAAAAGATAAGGGTCCACTAGAGTATGAAATGGAAAACTCCCTTCAAGGTTTGGACATCACTCCTAACTTGAGGGTAGATTTCGTGCAAAAATAAAAGTATAGCTGAGTGAAAATCATCACTAAGTGTGGGAATCACCACTATCTTGATGAATCATTTCGATTGTGTTGTAAGAGTGTCTTCAAAGCCTCCACGTGTGTATTGTGTTAGCCTTAGGAAAGGCATGTATATTAAGAGTCCAAGAGAATAGATGGAAGCAAAGAAGATAGAATGGAAGTTGTTTTAAGCAACACATAGTGAATAAGCTCCTAAACTATAGACTAGGCAAGGCATTCCGAATTCCCTATAGTTATGGCTCTGATACCAATCTGGTATCAGAGTACTCCTACTATAGACTAGGGAAAAGTATGGCAATCCTACCTAATTCCCTATAGTTATGGCTCTGATACCAATCTGTCACACCCCAACCGATGGCGGAAACATCGGGATGAGACGAACAAATTGCTCAAAACAACATAACACTAAATGTGACAATATAAATTAAATCATTTTATTAAATTCTAAAGTAAGGTACATTGTCTCAAATAAACAAACATAAATTTAATCATTAACTAAAATGCTAAAATGGGTTTCTAAAGCCATCCTAGCTTGTTTCTTGATTCTTGAACATTCAACCTGCAATATGTATTAAAATAAAATCAACAAAAGCATGTTGGCGAGTATACAAGTTTTCATACATAGCATAGTACGTGTTTAACATGTTGCTCATATCCAAATGTGAAATACAATATCATGTTAACAGTATACTCGAAACGATGTTACTCTACGTGTCCAAACCAAAGTTTAACGCAATTAAAGTGCCTACCCAAAAGAGTATGGGTGGTTTTAACATAGATTAACCTAACAATACCCGTTAATATAACGGGAGGGGCGTTTCTCAACCTATAGCGCTACCATTGTTAGGGGAGGCTTGTACGAAGTTAATGAACACATAGTCATGAATGTTTACATTAGCATAACATGTCTAACATGATTAAAATGTATCACATAGAGTAAGGATAGAGTGTGCATAAAATGTTTGATGTGATTGTGATGTTTGATATAGAATACATATTGCACCCAAAAGTGGAAAATAGAAAATGGGTCATGTATACTCACAATGATTGCGTTGCGCTTTCTTGTAAGAAGGTACGAGTAAAGATGGAGAATCCAAGGGATACGTTTTTCCTAGATATTATCATAACACGATCAAATTGATATCTACACATTAGAGATAATTTCTAATATTTAGGGTTTTATAATCTAATTGTTTAGATGTTTAAGTTTAATGTAAAAAAATAAATAAATAAAATAAAATAAATCACCAATTATTTGTGTTGGAAATAAATTTAGGGGATTGTATTAGAACTCCATTAGATTATTTACTTATTATATGAACATCATTTTATCTAAAAATGTTTAAATATTTATATTTAACATAGAAAAACTTAAAAATAGATAAATAAATAAAAAATAGCCAAAATGGTGGTTGTTTAATCGATCAACATCTTCAATTTTAAAAACCACTTTATGTTGAACAGTTGTAGTGGAATCGAGTTTTTATACACAATACATCATCTTCTTTATTATAAAAAAAAATATAAACGTAACTTTTTGATTATAACTTATAAATTTTAATTGATTGAAGCATGTATAAAGTCTGAACCAAATGTGTGTCGACTAGAGTCTTGCACGAAACGAAGAAGAACAAGAAAGTTATACCGAATGATCGTTCCGTCGTGAACTCCGATGTGGTGAACTTCGAACTTTCGGGCGACGTCTTCAGGCTCCGACCTCCCGCGACTGGTTCTTCGGCAAAGCTCCGGTGACGTGAATAGGAGGCCTAGAGATGGTGGCAGCCGTCGTCGTTTACTACGAGGTGGGTTAAAGGAAACTTCGTCGTACTCCGGTGAAGGTGCAGACGGTTCAAGGAAGGTGTTTTCGAGTGATGTGGAGGGTGTCGAGAGTAGCTTGTGAGGGTAATCGGCAGTGGCGGACCCAGGAATTTTTTCATGGGGGTGCGGAACATTTTTAAAAAATTTAGGCCCCTAGGTATATAAGTAAAAAAACCGGTTCGTATCGGGTCGGGTCGGGTCATGTAAAACAAACGAACATCAAACTAAATTTATATAATCATCAAAAACACATGACAAACCTTGTGACAAACATAATTAAAACGTCGACGCCCTACGGGTTTTCATTTTTTAAAATCTATCCAAAACATCATCTAAAATTAAAATTATGAAGCAATTCTTTCTCTATATAACATAAGTTTATCGCTCCATAACATATATAATGTTTCAAATTTAATTTTAATTTTCAACTATTCAAGCCCTGGAAATCATAACGTAAGTTGTAATCATCCTAAAAATATATAAACAACATAATCTAAAAATATATAAACAACATAATCACCCTAAAAATCATCTAAACAACCATAAAGTGGGTAAAGGTATGGGTATTACGGTGGTCGCCGGCTGCTGGACTGTTGTCGTTGAGTGATGTTGTTTGTTGGCAGTGCAGGGACGCAAGAGAGAGAGAGAGAGAGAGAGAGAGAGAGAGAGAGCGGGAGAGAATTTCTAAAGGTTTTGGGCTTTAATTATTTTATTATAGTTTGAAATATTGTTGGGTTTGGTTAATGGGCTAAAACTTAGTGGGCTAACTAGTTAGGAATTATAAGTGGGTAAAGGTATGGGTATTTGGGTTTAATTAGTTAGGTATTAAAAGTTATATAATATAATTTAGGTAGTATTTTTTTTAAATAGAAGTTTACTAAAAAAATTTAAAATATAAATTGATAACACTTTTTACCTAAGGGGTGCGGACGAAAAATTTCAAGGGTGCGGTCGAAAAATTCCAAGGGGTGCGGACGAAAAATTCCAAGGGGTGCGGACGGGATTTTCGACGGAAATTTGCACTAATTTTTTTTTCCCGGGGGTGCGCCCGCCCACCTTAAGGTGGGCTTGAGTCCGCCCCTGGTAATCGGTGATGAGGGTCTCGGTTGCTGGTATCGAGATGTGTGGGTGTAAGGTTCAACCAACATGTCGTACTTATAGTAACATACAAGTCTCGAAAATTTGGAAGGAGGGTGGTGATTGATTGTACGCGGGTTAAGAACGACTACAGGTTCATCACGGTTGATTATGGAAACCTCAATTACGAGAAGTCAGGGTCAATCAACGAGATTATGGAAACTTGGCAATGATCTTTGCTGTCAACAGTTGTGGCGGCAACTTTGTTTAAAAAGGAATGTAGCGCGAAACTAGGATCTAACTATCGAGAGAATGGGATTCACTAACAAAGCTGGTTGGTGGTGGAGTGGTATTAATGTTGTTGTTTAACGAGCGGGTAGACGCAGGTTCGAGCCCTGCCGTCCCCTTCTTTTTTTTTTTTTTTTTGAATTAATCCAACTTGTTTTTCTTTTAAACACAAATGGCCCCTGTACTTTATCTATCTGATAAATACACAAGTAGTCCCTGAGGTTTAAAATTTAAGATTGACAGTTTATACCCTTAACTTTAATATAGGTTAACTTCGTTAATAAGTTTTATTTACAATATTAGTTTTAATTTAGATTAAGGAATATTATTATTTTTGTTATTATTATTATTATAGCTTTTAAAATTATTCGTTTAACTAGACTAACTAGATTATAAAAGAATAAAACTTTTAATTGCAAAAATTTAGTTAATTTAATTAGTCAAATAAAATAAATAAATAACAATATAGATAATTACTTCTTTAATAATTGAATGAAGGGTTTAAATATTGAATAAATATATAAATAAATGATTAAAAATGGATAAATGATTTAAATAAAAGAAAATATAAATAAATAAATAATTTATAAACGCGAAAAATTACGGAGCGTTACACCTACATTGTTAACTATGAATTTATTTGCAAAACTTGATTCTGTTGACTTTTTAATAACAAGTTTGACCCGACATTTGACCAAGTTAGGTTGACAATCAGTAGGTGCCCTCTAAGGGGTTTATTACCTACATAATTACCAACTTATACCTACTTTCAATTAGACTAATTACTGGACCATTAGTGATTAATCACTAAGTCAAAGTTTAATTACGATATCTTTGACTTTCGGTCATTAAGCTAATTAAAACTTAACAATAGAGGCTAAGAACACTTACAATGGTCCTTAGCATGAAAATTTAGATTAAGAGAGCTTCCTAGCAGACCAGGATGCTTCAAAGAACTCAGATGAGAGTTTGAATATGAATTCCTTTGAATTGTGCAAGTTCAAGAGCAAACAATGAGGCCTATTTATAGTGTTTGCAAGGTCTCTTGATGATTTCCAGGTGTTAGGGGCTCTCTAGGATGATTACAAGTGCCCTCACAGGTATCCAAAACCAGCAACATGCCCCTAGGTTTGATTATGTGAGACATGGAAGTAATACCAAAGCTGGTTTTCAGAATTCTGGAACTGGGCAACGAATACGAACTGTAAGGGTCCAGGTATACGGTCCGTAAGGACCAGGCCATCTCACCCAAACATTAATTTGTTGACAAGTTTGGCCCCTACACTTGATACATGCCATTTCCGACACATTTAAGGCCCATTAAAACCATTTTTAAGGCTCTATAATAATGTTTAAACATAGGGAACATGAAACATGCCCAAAAATATGCCGGATGTCGGTTCATTTGGTCGTACAGTCATGTTGTTCGGCTAATTACGACGAAACACGAACGGACGCACGAAAATGCATAAATTTTTAATGATTACATAAATTTTTGGATGTCTAGATATATTCAGAACCTAAGATATGCGCGAAAATGCAAACTTGTGCACTTTTTGACGCTTTTAGTCCCTGATGATCAAATAAGTTTATTTTTGCGTACCAAACACCTCTAAGCCTAATTCTAAGCTACATAAAGGATATTTAGGGCATGTTTAACTTATGATCATATTCCGGAAGGTTTGATACCATACGAATCAGTATACTTTTGCAGTTTGACGCAAATAGTCCCTCTAATGCGCAAACTTGCGCATATCATCGTTTAATAGCATCAAAACCTTATCTAATCCATATTAGGCATTCATTAGAGTATTATAAAACATCATAATGCTTCGGGTTCATAAAAAAGGTTATTCAGAGGTATAATTAAACATATTGACGCTTTTAACCCCTTAAACTTGCAAAGCTGTGCGTAACTTCACTTAAAGGCATAAAAACCTTAGACGGCCAATAATTGGCATTCGCGAGAGTATAATCAAATATCATGAAGCTCCCGGTTTGTTAAAGGGTCACTCAGAGGTAAGAATTAACACGTTGACGCTTTTAACCCTTCATTGTGCAAACTTTCAATTAATTACGCAAACGGCTACACTTGATCAACAAGTGGCTCATTTGTGAATATAAATACCGTAAGAGGTTATTAAAAAACTTATTTTAGGTAGGCTAACACTTCCAGTCCTTTTATAATCAAGGTTTTCGATTTTTCGAAAAATTAGTCCCTTAAATTCAATGTTTGACTTTATTAGGGTTTATTACGCGTGTCAATACATCATTGGACGTGATTTTACGAGGTGTTACATAAGTGCAACTCAAAAATCATGGTTAAAGTATGATTAGCATCAAGCATAGTGGTAAGAGATGATGAAATGAGCGGTATGGAGGAAACAGAAGATTACAGTTGTACACGACTCCCTTATATCTTTTTTCAAATACAACTCTAATTGTATTTCAAATTCAACTACACGACTTAAGGCAACTCTTTCGAATTTGGTTGCCTACCCGCTTGATAAATTGCAAACTTATTTAAGCTCATGTATCAAGGTGAATTATCCCTCCTTCACACACAGACGAGCTCGAAAACTTTAACAGACATTTCAGTGAACCTAAACACTACGAACTCGTGCGACAACCATTCTTCTCTGGTTAATTCTTGTTGTGCCAACACCATCGACGTAACACTTTTATCGGCGAATAACGTTCTTTATTCCTTTTTTATATCACTTGCGTACGACCAACTACACTCTCGACATCGGATAAACCCTTACTACCGATTCTGAAACCTTTATGTATTGCATCAAGTCGAACGCATTGTTTTTGGCTACACTCTTGTATGTTTTCACGTCTTATCCTGTTGTGCTTTATGAACACTATAATTCTTGTCTAACTCTATTCTGCACGAATCCTCGCTTGGTTAATCACCCGCTACAAACGTTACTCCAGGAGCAACAAGCCTTAGTTAAGTTCATCAAGTGCAGGAACACAAAGTAAACTTTCTATTTCCATGAGGTATGCCGAAGTCAACACCTTCTCCGTATGAAAGCACCTTACTTATGTATAACTTCATCTTCATCGACCTCTTTATTTTTGTTCTTATTTCCTCTTAGACCGGGAGCTGGTGTCACACCCCGATATTTCTACGTATTACCGGTGGGCCCGGTGGGGAGTATCGTGACGTAGTTGATATCATCATAGTCAAACAACACAAATTTAAATGCACAGCAGAAGCAAGAGATAGATTTATTTCAACTGAATAAATTGTAATATTAAGTATCACAAAATAGTTGAAACAGATCCACAGGCGGATCGAATAAAAAGGAAACTTTATTCAACAGACTTTATGCATCTAAGCTTGTGAGACTTCTATTTGATGCTAGGAGAGACCAGCCTATTCCGATTAGTACCTGCACTTAGCCTTTTTGGGAAATACGTCAGTTTACACTGGTAAATACAATTTAACTGACTCATTTTGAAAATGTTTAAAAATTGATTTGAATGCACATGGCACAAAAGATTTTATAACTTGGGATAATTATTTATATATAAACTTGTAAAAGAATTACATGTTTCTTATACGTTCAGTAGCCCGGGTTGACACCGGGTTAAAGATTAATAGACATACCACATGATATAGTCCCGCGACGAGTTATTCTCAAAACCGGCGGTTATACCTTATTATTTATATATGCACTGGCGGGTGTACGCCTACACCCGCGTGTGCTAAGGTCGTGGCCATTTCTGTGAATGATGCCAAGGATATCCGAGACATGGTCATTAACCCCCCAAAGGCTTTAAGCAAACAAAACAATTTAAACGGGTCATTTCAATAAACTAACCATCATACGATTAAAGATTCAATGCCCGACCAAGCGGTATTTTATATACCGTACCCCAAGCCCGTATAAGGGAAAATAAGTTAAAAGTATTTACCTTTGCAAGTAATAATCACAACAAGCAAGTGCACGTAGCTTAAACCGGGTCTCCTATTCTGGAACGAAGGTTTATAATAACCTATTAGATTCCTAACGGGTCTTTAATTAAGCTTAAACTTAGACCGGTTAGTTTTAAAGGAAGATACGGTTTAAACGCATGAAGAAGCGAAAACCGGAATAGAATGTGATTTAGACCCACAAGTTTGAAGACTTGTATAATATGGGTAAACTAAACACATTCTGGATTTTGAGACAAAAATGATAAGGTTTGACCCGTTTTGGCTAATTTATGCAAACTAGTTACATAAATTGAACCGAACGCGAATAATGCGTAACGGGTAACCATAAGAGTCATATACAGGTTTCCTAAGTTAATATGCATTAACTATGTTGTGACATCAGTAAGATATCTTCTATTATGCCCAAAATGATTTTAAACTCAAACTATGCCCCGTAGGGGCATTTTTGTCATTTTAAAGGTTATAAGAGAGTTTAAATATTAAACTGAGTTACAGGTCTGATATAATCAGTAAATATACTTAATTTAATAATTTACACCAGTAGGGTATAACATATATGTGAAATTTATCATTTATAACCAACTTTGCACCATAGGGGCATTATGGTAATTTCACATAGGATTAAAAGGTCAAAACTGGAAATCTGAGTTTAAAACTTTTGCTTACTATTAAAATATAAAAATTTACTGATAATATCAGTAGACATCAATCCTTATATGTTTAAAATAGTTTTGATACATACTATGCGTTAAAAACGCTTAAAAAGACGATTTTAAGTTATTTCCGGGTTTTAAAAGAAAAGCTGATATTTTTATTATTCCAGAAAGCTTAAAATACTTTATTTATCATTTTAGATCAGTAGAAAAAGGTTTGGTATCAAAAGGATTTGTAAAACTCATTTTATAGGCCAAAAGGGCAAAACCGACAATAACCGAATCAAGCTTAGAACTCTATGTTATGCTCAGCCTGAAAATAAATAAAAATCTTCAAAAGTCCCAAAATATTATATTACATCAGTGGGTAAAAAGTTTGATATAAAAATTTGGGTTTAAATAGGCTATATGCTAATTATGCCGTTTAATTTATAAAAAGCTTTTCATTTACGCTAATGAGCATAACTCCTAATCTAGACCTCAAACTGATGTCAAATTTTAGTGACAAGTTTATAAATCAGCAATGAAGGTTTCTACTCTTTTACTTTTTCAAAAATCACGTTTTAAGGTCAAAAGAGCATAATAGTCAACATTTAAGCAATTAACGGAAACATGCATATAAATCGGATAACTAATGAACCATGTTGTATAATCACAGAGGGTTATCCTAACATGAAACCTGGTCCTAATCAAGCTCTGAGGCATTTCTAAACTATGCTCTAATGGGTCAGAACTGAAAGTCAAAGCAAAAGTCTACTTTTACGACTTTCGGCTCCAAACCGAGCTTAAACTGAAAATCATCGGGTTGAACATGTTTAGACATGTTCGTACATTAATTACCAAGTTATATTAGTGATAAAATAGGTTGCATGGCTTCTACATTGTTAATTATGCATTAATTTGAAAATTAGCTTTCTGTTGACTTTTTAAGATTAACTTTGACCCAACAATTGACCTAGTTAGAAAGGAAATCAGAGGGTGCCCTTATAAGGGTTTATTGCCCACATAATTACCAACTCATAGGTACTTTCAATTTGAAATTTGACTGGACAAATTAAGATTAATGAGGAAGTCAACCTTAATTACGACGGTTTGACTTTAGGCTAATTAACTAGGCAAAACTGAATAAAGAAGGGTTAAGGACACTTACAAAGGTCCTAAGCACGACTATGGATCCTAAGAAAGCTTGGTTGCTGACCAGAGAGCTCCAGAAGTGAAGTTGTGAAGGTTTGCAAATGATGTGTTCAAGTGTTACAACCTTGGGTTTCTTATATAGAGAGTTTAAATGCCTTTGGATCATGTCATGCAAGTCTACACATGTTATGAGATGTTTACAGGTGCCCCCTATGCATGAAATACCATTGGGGCAGCCCCTGGTATGCAAAACAAGCGAGTTAAGTCGGTTAACAGACCTAAACCGGCAGCAGAAGGGTTAAGGACACTTACAAAGGTCCTAAGCACGACTATGGATCCTAAGAAAGCTTGGTTGCTGACCAGAGAGCTCCAGAAGTGAAGTTGTGAAGGTTTGCAAATGATGTGTTCAAGTGTTACAACCTTGGGTTTCTTATATAGAGAGTTTAAATGCCTTTGGATCATGTCATGCAAGTCTACACATGTTATGAGATGTTTACAGGTGCCCCCTATGCATGAAATACCATTGGGGCAGCCCCTGGTATGCAAAACAAGCGAGTTAAGTCGGTTAACAGACCTAAACCGGCAGCAGCCAGTGTTTTCTGTCGCTGTAGGTCGGACACGGCCCGCGTAACAGATCACATAGGGCTTACGCGGCCCGTGTGAGTCCTCAGAACCAGCCAAACAAGTTTTAATAATTGCAATTCAGCCCCTGGTCCTATTAAACGTGGTTTTAAGTGGTTTTCTTGCATTTTTACCCCTTTAACTTTACTTTTAAGGGTTCCAAGGCATAACCAAACATTATTAAGTTCTCGGTTAACTTTGAGATCACCCGAAAAGCCTTTAGATTTCAACGTTGACGCTTTTAACCCCTCGTATACGAATTTCATCATAACTTTCTCATACGATAACGAAACTATGTGAAATTTTTATCACGCATTCTAGTGAGCATAATTTATCGTTACAAAGCTTCGGGTTTGCTAAAAGGTCACTTAGAGGTATACTTTAAACATGTTGACACATTTAACCCCTGTAGTTTGTAATCTATCACTTTCTTCCACAATTAGCTTCGTATGATCCATGATTCATTCGTCTAAGGGTATAAACATCATGTAAGGTTATTTAAAGGTACATTTATCCATTGTTGACATTTTGAACCCTATTATTCACACAGTTTCTTTGTTTATCAACTTTAGTCCCTCTAAATCACTTCTTTACACGTTTAAAGTCCATGACACGTGTTGATATATTATTGGACATAAATTTACGAGGTGTTACATCCTCACCCCCTTAAAAGAAATATCGACCTCGAGATTTACTGAAATAAATGATGGTACTTTTCTTTCATTGTGGACTCTACCTCCCACGTGTACTCGGGACCTCTACGGGCATCCCATTTGACCTTTACAATAGGCACATGCTTCCTTCGAAGCTTCTTTATCTGTCGATCCTCAATCGACAAAGGTTTTTCCACAAATTTCAAGCTCTCATCAATGTGCACATCCGTATGAGGTATGACTAGCGATTCATCAGCTAGACATTTCTTCAGATTGCAGATGTGGAATACATTGTGAATACCACTGAGCTCTTCAGGTAAGTTTAACTTATAAGCCACCGTTCCTACACATTCGATGATCTTGAATGGTCCTATATACCTTGGGCTTAACTTACCTTTCTTTCCAAATCGCATCATTCCCTTCCAGGGTGATACTTTAAGTAAAACTTTATCACCAACCTCAAACTTTAGAGGTTTCCGCCTTTTATCAGCATAACTTTTCTGCCTATCCCTGGCAGCTTTCAGGCGGTCACGAATTTGGACAATCTTGTCCATTGTCTCAAGGACTATATCAGGTCCTGATAACTGAGCTTCTCCTACTTCTGCCCAACAAATAGGCGTTCTGCATTTTCTACCATATAATGCCTCAAAAGGCGCTGCCTGAATACTTGTATGGTAGCTATTGTTATAGGAGAACTTGATCAATGGCAGGTGGTTATCCCAACTACCACCTAAGTCAATCACACATGCACGAAGCATGTCTTCCAACGTTTGATGGTACGCTCACTCTGCCCGTCCGTATGAGGATGGTAAACCGTACTAAAATTTAAGCGTGTGCCCAAAGATTGTTGGAAACTTTTCCAAAAATGTGATGTGTATCTAGTATCTCTGTCAGAGATAATAGACACTGGTACGCCATGCAGAGATACAATTTTATCTACGTACAATTGGGATAACATGTCGGAGCTACAAGTCTCCTTAATGATAGGAAATGTGCTAACTTAGTCAGTCTATCTACTATCACCCATATAGTATCATTTCCTTTCTTTGTCTTTGGCAACTTGGTGATGAAATCCATTGTCACCATCTCCCACTTCCAGGTGGGAAGTTCAGGCTGTTGTAGCAAACCTGACGGCTTTTGATGTTCAGCTTTAACTTGAGTGCACGTCAAACATTTGGCTACATAGGTAGCTATAAACTTTTTCAAGCCTATCCACCAATAGTTTGCCTTCAGATCCTGGTACATCTTATCAGCTCCAGGATGAACGGAATATTTTGAACTGTGGGCTTCCTGGAGGATAACATCCCGAAGTCCTCCATAAACTGGAACCCATATTCGTCCATTTAATCTTAGTATTCTGTCCTTGCCATAGGATAACTGTTCTTCAGTTACTCCTAGCTTTTCGTCAGGATAGTTAGCTTCCAAAACAGCTTCCTTCTGCGCAGCTAACAACCTTTCATTCAAACTATTCTTTATCTCAATGCTCTTGGCATTGATTCTAATAGGCTTCACCCTTTCCTTTCTACTTAAGGCATCGACGACTACATTTGACTTGCCTGGATGGTATCTTATTTCACAGTCATAATCATTCAAAGTTTCCATCCAACGTCTCTGCCTCATGTTTAAGTCCTTCTGATTAAACAAGTGTTGAAGGCTTTTGTGATCAGAATAGATCACACACACTTAGTTCCATACAAATAATGTCTCCATAATTTTAGTACGAATACAACGGCACCCAGCTCCAAGTCATGGGTGGTGTAGTTCTTCTCGTGCACTTTTAACTGACATGAAGCATAGGTAATGACCTTGCCTTTCTGCATAAGCACACAACCCATACCGGTGTGTGATGCATCACAATATACCACAAACTCATTGATTCCATCAGGCAATGTCAATACTGGAGCGTTGCTCAACTTCTGCTTCAGAATATTAAAGGATTCTTGCTGCTTAGACCCCTAGAAAAACTTGCTATTCTTGCGTGTTAGCAAAGTCAGGGGTGCTGCAATTCTTGAGAAGTTTTCAATAAATCGCCTGTAGTATCCTGCCAGTCCTAGAAAGCTGCGAATCTCCGTAGGCGTCTTTGGCTCCTGCCAATTCATGACAGCTTCAACCTTAGCGGGATCTACTTGGATACCACGCTCACTAACGACATGCCCAAGAAATTGGACTTCACGAAGCCAGAATTCACACTTCGAAAATTTGGCATAGAGCTTTTCTTGTTGAAGCAGCTTAAGGATGCAACGGATATGCTTCTCATGGTCAGCTTGACTCTTTGAGTAGATGAGGATGTCATCGATGAAGACGATGACAAATTTATCTAGATAGGGCTTGCATACGCGATTCATGAGATCCATGAATGCGGCAGGTGCATTAGTGAGCCCAAAAGGCATCACTAGGAACTCATAATGACCATAGCGAGTCCTAAACGCAGTCTTGGGTACATCTTCATCTTTAACCTTCAATTGATGATAACCTGACCTCAAGTCGATCTTTGAGAAGTAACTTGCCCCTTGTGGCTGATCGAACAGATCGTCGATCCTGGGCAAAGGATACCTATTCTTGATAGTAACCTTATTAAGCTCACGGTAATCGATGCACAAACGCATCGACCCATCCTTCTTCTTGACAAATAGGATTGGTGCTCCCCAAGGAGACGAACTAGGTCTAATGAAACCTTTGGCTAGCAAATCATCTAGTTGTGTCCTCAATTCCTTCATCTCTGTTGGTGCCAACCTATAAGATGCTCTTGCGACAGGCGCTGCTCCAGGGATGATGTCAATTCTGAATTATACTTGCCTATCTGGTGGTAAACCAGGTAGTTCTTCAGGAAATACTTCAGGGTATTCAGAAATGATTGGAATATCTTCAACCTTGGGCTTCTGCTCATCAATGGTTACTTGTGCCATATAAATGACACAACCCTTCTTCAGACATCTGGATGCCTTGAGCATAGCCACCTACTCAGGCTATCCATACTGGGTATCTCCCTGAATGGTAAGTGACTCACCAGATGGAGTCTTGACCACCACTTGCTTCTTGTTGCAAACGATCTGGGCTTGGTTATTAGATAACCAATCCATGCTTAAAACTATGTCAAATCCGGCTAATTTCAAAGGAAGTAAGGACAATGGAAAAGAGTGGTTCCTAATGGATTTAACACATCCATCTAACACGGTTGATGCGGTTTCTATGGTTCCATCGGCTAATTCAACCTCATATTTCACACTTAAAGTTTTAACAGGCAATTTTAACAACCCACAAAACTTATTATCTACGAACGACTTATCAGCACCTGAATTGTAACGCCCTGCGTTTTCATAATTTCCCTATTTAGAAACCATTGCTTGGATTTCTATTTTTGGAAACCTTGTATTCTTGTAATCGTTCTTTCTTTATAATCTTTATCAAATCGAGACTTGGATCATTAATGAAGCTTGTATTTTGTTACATTTATGTTATACACACTCTATGTATGCTCGTATGTTCGAATTGGTGAATCAATCGATGTTTAATCGTTATTCTTGGAAACTATGTGCGAAACTTGTAATTAATCTAAACTTATGCATTGAACGCCTTTTGAACGAGAACGATACTTGGTTATGACATTTATACGCTTAAACATACTTTGGTTATGATCATCATGCTTAACTACACCTTATACTATGCTTTTATATCAAAACAAGTCCCCAAACTCTCAAGTTTGCACCTAAAAGCATCAAACTCAAAACTTCAGGGGCTAAATTGTAATAAAACGAAAGTCTGGAGATCAAGGGCGCCGCGTGACGCGAGGCTCCTTGGCGTCACGCGAGCCCCTGTTTTCGGCAGACTTGTGTTTCTTTCAAATTTTGCGCGAAATCCCAAGTTCTAATCTCACCCAATCACCTTTAATCCACCTCTAATCACCTCCAATCACCTCCTAACTCATTCATTATAAATACCCACTTTCCCCAACCCATTTGACACTTTCACAACTCTCTAATCTTCACAAAATCACTCTCAATCTGCAGTAAATCTGAGTTTTTGGACAGATTCTTGTACCTTCACTAAAGTGAGTATAACTTGCTTATTTCTTAGCTAAATCACTTGATTCTTCTTCCTATTGCTTTGTTATGTCCTTGGGTTTGAATCCTTGGTTTTTCCTTGGAAGAATCATGCTTGGATTTGCCCTAAAATGGACTAAAACTTTCTGTTTTGTTATTTATTAATCAACAACTTGTTACTTCTTATCCAACTTGTGTCTAACACATCTCACACCAATGTCCTAATGCTTACAACCTCTCCTATGGTTGGGTAAGCTTAAAAACATGGTTGAGACATTCAAATATCAGAGGATTAAACCTCATAACATTGTGTTTTGTCTAGGGTTTCAACCCACAAATCGTGTCAAACATAGTTTTGATATATGAGTGATTATGGAACAACTTGGGTTGTTCCAAACATAAAATCCTCACATGGTTTGATGATTTCTAATAGATAGTTACTTTACTTACTTGTAATGACCTTAGTTCATGACCCTTCTTGGTTGTTTTTACATCAAGTGTAGTGGTGAACATCTAAGGGGTCCCTAAACGGAAGCATGTTCTTCCTACCCCGTACATGACATTCATGAATGACTCGAGGTGCCTAAACGAAGATCTTAATCTTCTACCTCCTACTTGAATTATTGGACTTAATAATATGTAATACTTAAATATATATACACACCCATTCGAACCTTTAATATTAAACTTGTGTTTATATGTTAAAGTAGTAGAATGACATCTAAGACTTAACACTCCAAGTATGATTCTAATGGGCTTACTACCCATGAAATACAATATAACCCTAGTGGTTACGTAGTGTCATATAAGAGTATAAGTCAAGGATGATTATTTTGATACCCTACTTTATGCTATTTTAAACTCCAATTTATAATCTTCCGTAAACGCCAAACTCACACACCTACGTTTCCTCGTGTAGAAGGACTAGGTGCTCCAAGCTAAATCATCCACCAAACTTACTCTCGGAACTTCCAAGTCAAGACTTGTAAACCGTGAGTATACTCGTATTTCCCCCTTTTTACTTTTACCACTTTTGGGGTGTAACATGTTTACCTATTGAAAACTTACACACGAACACTTTGTTAAACACATGAACGTTCCTATAACATGCTTGTATACGTGATGGCTTGATACTTTAAACTTGGGTTATTCTTATGTGTTGAACTTATCATTAACTTCGTACGAGCCAAACCTTGACATATGTAGCGCTATAGGATTAACGACCCGCCCGTAAACTTGAGGTTATGTCTTGAGCATATTGCGTTTTCTTGGTTTGATATGTTGGACACATGCCATATTTAATGTTTATCTTGAATCATATGCTTGCTATGAGGGAATTGTTCACACTTTTATCTTATGCTATGTATGAATCAAACTTGTATACTCGCCTTTGCTTTTGCATTGAATTGTATTTTTAAACATGTTACAGGTTGATGATGATGAAATGAAAACGGATAGCAAAGATGCCTAGATACTCACTTAGACGTTTAGGTTTAAAGTGTTGTATCAATTTTGTTTATGTTATGTTGAACAATGTTGTTATATGCTTTTCTTGTAATGTTTGACAATTTATTTTGGAAATGAAATTTGAATTATTAAATTATTGTCACAAATAGCGTTATGATGTCTCGAGCAATCTTCACACTTCGTCTCATCCCGATGTTTCCGCCATTGGTTGGGGTGTGACAGATTGGTATCAGAGCCATAACTATAGGGAATTAGGAAAATTGCCATGCTTTTGCCCTAGTCTATAGTTTTAGGAACTTTGTCTCTTATTTGTTGTTTAAAACATTTGTGCTCTATCTTACATGCTTCCTAGCTACAATTCTTGTTATTAAACTTATGCGCCTTTCCTAAGGCTAACACGAATACACTTATGCTATTTTATACTCTTGTAACATCAACGAGACAACTTTACCAAAATAGGCGTGAAACCCACAATTTGGTAAACGACTCTCACTCTACCTTTAATCTATTTTTGCACGAAATTTCGCCATTAAGCTAGGAGTGACATCCACAACTTAATGGTAATTTCCATTTCAACTCTAGTGGACCCTTGTCAAAGTGTCAAAATTTTATTTTGGCCGACAAGTACCAACCACCTTTAGGGTACGAAATCGTCAAGTTAGGGGTGAAACCCGCATCTTGTCGATTAAGTCCCATTCCTTGATTTTCATTCTCGCCAAAGTCCCGAATGTTCCAATCATTTAGAGATGTGTAGTAACCGGAAGGGTAAGATACCGTTAATCGCTTCTCGACGAGAGTATCTTACTTATAGGCCAAAGCACAATATCTCTAAATCGAAAGGACTTTCGACCCACTTTGGAATTGTCGACGTTCCTCTACCCGGAACACTCCTATGTTTTATTGAGCCTCTCTTTTATGTAACTCAATTTATATGTGATTTTATACTTGAACGTCCTTTCATTTCGAAATGTCGTTTTAATCATTTCGCACGTTACCGCAATCATAAACAATAATAATCCTCGTGAACAAACTAAATTTACAATGCTTTCATTTGTTCATGTTATGTTATGTGGAATCCATGATTATGCTATGTGAGACGTTTAAACTTTTATACTATGGAAATCAACTTGAATCTTTACGTTATGTGACCCTTTATGCTATGTGATCAATTTCATTTTCTTAAACAAACATTATGACCAAGTCTCATCTACTCTCTCTTTTCGAATTCGAATTATTTTTTTTAAAAATTTCATTTTCTACGCATATATCGTACAAATACTTTATCGTACATTTATACGTTATTTACATGCATGATTTCACATAATTTTATTTATACCCCTTGTAACAATAAACGGAGACATATCACCAAGATGGGAGTGATTTCCTTACCTTGATGACTAACTCCATTTCTTTTCTCATCTTACAACGGCCTCGCCAACGTATTAGCGGTGATTCCCTTACCTAGGTGATCGTTACCAATATTTTCCTTAATAGACTATATTACGTAAACATGATCACGTTTATATATAAATCGTTTATCATTAGCCAAATCTCTATTTATTTCAGCATGCATTGTTTATATGAACGAATTCCTTATCCTACAATATATATATATATTTTTTTTCTTTATATAGCTCACACACACGAAATTCTTAACCTTTACCATAAACGCTTATTTCTCGATTTTCAAAATTTACGAAATGCTACTAATCAACCTAGTTGGTTTAATAAATCCATTGCCCACGAAATTTTGTATTCAACGTAACTATTGAAAAGACTCATCTTATGTCTTTAAACTAGAAAATTTCTATTTTCAATTTGGAATCAAACCGACTATTTCACACACACCTACAAAATACAACCAATGTTATTTAATCATTTACTAAAAATTTCTTTCAAAATCAGTAAAATGTTTTATTAAAGACGCTTTTTCAACAATCACTATGATCGTATACCAAAATGCTTTTCATACGAATCAACGTTGTCACAAAAATGTCTAAAATTCGAATTTCTTCTTTATGCAAGATCATTTAAAACGATGCAAACTTATTTACTTCTAGAACCTTTTCAACCATTATTCCATACGTCAATTTAATTTAAAATGTGTGGGCAAGGAAACTTCATAGGAACCAACCATCTTCAACGAATGTAAATCCTTTTTAAAGCAAGAGTAGCATTCCCTTTCTTTCACAAAGTATAACACGCATAACCAATAAACATTTTATGCCCTCTCTACATTTATGAACTAGATTCTATATGACATGTCAACTCAATCTATTTTGATTTTAATTAAACGTCACGCTTTGCTCAAAACAACTATATATGTATATCATTTTATGTGCTTAGGTTTATATCTCGTGACAATTACACTTATACCCTCATTTTTACCTTCATACTCAAAACTTCTTGGCCTTTCTTTTCATGTTTAAATTCGTATATTACATAAACAAAATCATTACATTCGTATTTCTACACCTTATGTCTACACCTATATTTATATTTTCACCTTTATGCTTATTTTCATAATCATATACATATTCATACGTTTTATATTATACTCGTGTTCTCAAATTATACATTTACACTACACTTATATCTAAGTTTATATTCATGTAATACAATTATACTTACACTCACAATTACGTTGCGCTAATATTCATATTCGTGTTTATACTCATATATCCTACTTGTACCTGTACCTATACAACTATGCTTAAACTTATATTCACATCCATATATTTTTCTCATACCAGTACAATTATGTTTGTACTTAAATTCATAGTTATACTTGCATTTATACAATTTATGATAGACTCATACTTATATATATACTCTCATTTATACGATTTACGTTTATGCTCACGCTCATTCGTTTATGCTCAAAATTGTACTCACATATATACTCATACTTTTACTCATACTCCTGGCATGCGTTTTATTTAAACTTATACTAGACTCATGCTTCTTACACAAAATTTATACTTTCGCACTATACGCGGGCGAAACCCGAGGGATTCGCTTACGTTGTTATACTATTTGAAACACAAGCGTGCTTATATGCTATGCCTCTGTGCACGCAATCTTATTTTTAGAATTTATTTATACCTTAATTCATACACAACTAGTACAAGTTATGCGGATCATGTGACGATCAATGTAATCGTGGGTGCACACGGGATTATAGTGATAGTCGTATGAGAACCATAGAGTGTACTATTGTGTATGGTAAGACACGGAACGTAACATGACACAGGATACGAAACGGACGTCACATGGTCAAAACATGGTGGATACGCCGCTGGTACTTCCTATATATAAGTGTTTTCACCATGTTACCAAACTCTCGTAAAACGTGCCATGAGAAATTCAGTGTTTTGAAGACCTTTTTGGACCTTATTACCAAAAAATTTTCAAACCTTCCGTCTTCCTAAATTTCGGGACGAAATTTCCTAAAGGAGGGGAGACTGTAACGCCCTGCGTTTTCATAATTTCCCTATTTAGAAACCATTGCTTGGATTTCTATTTTTGGAAACCTTGTATTCTTGTAATCGTTCTTTCTTTATAATCTTTATCAAATCGAGACTTGGATCATTAATGAAGCTTGTATTTTGTTACATTTATGTTATACACACTCTATGTATGCTCGTATGTTCGAATTGGTGAATCAATCGATGTTTAATCGTTATTCTTGGAAACTATGTGCGAAACTTGTAATTAATCTAAACTTATGCATTGAACGCCTTTTGAACGAGAACGATACTTGGTTATGACATTTATACGCTTAAACATACTTTGGTTATGATCATCATGCTTAACTACACCTTATACTATGCTTTTATATCAAAACAAGTCCCCAAACTCTCAAGTTTGCACCTAAAAGCATCAAACTCAAAACTTCAGGGGCTAAATTGTAATAAAACGAAAGTCTGGAGATCAAGGGCGCCGCGTGACGCGAGGCTCCTTGGCGTCACGCGAGCCCCTGTTTTCGGCAGACTTGTGTTTCTTTCAAATTTTGCGCGAAATCCCAAGTTCTAATCTCACCCAATCACCTTTAATCCACCTCTAATCACCTCCAATCACCTCCTAACTCATTCATTATAAATACCCACCTTCCCCAACCCATTTGACACTTTCACAACTCTCTAATCTTCACAAAATCACTCTCAATCTGCAGTAAATCTGAGTTTTTGGACAGATTCTTGTACCTTCACTAAAGTGAGTATAACTTGCTTATTTCTTAGCTAAATCACTTGATTCTTCTTCCTATTGCTTTGTTATGTCCTTGGGTTTGAATCCTTGGTTTTTCCTTGGAAGAATCATGCTTGGATTTGCCCTAAAATGGACTAAAACTTTCTGTTTTGTTATTTATTAATCAACAACTTGTTACTTCTTATCCAACTTGTGTCTAACACATCTCACACCAATGTCCTAATGCTTACAACCTCTCCTATGGTTGGGTAAGCTTAAAAACATGGTTGAGACATTCAAATATCAGAGGATTAAACCTCATAACATTGTGTTTTGTCTAGGGTTTCAACCCACAAATCGTGTCAAACATAGTTTTGATATATGAGTGATTATGGAACAACTTGGGTTGTTCCAAACATAAAATCCTCACATGGTTTGATGATTTCTAATAGATAGTTACTTTACTTACTTGTAATGACCTTAGTTCATGACCCTCCTTGGTTGTTTTTACATCAAGTGTAGTGGTGAACATCTAAGGGGTCCCTAAACGGAAGCATGTTCTTCCTACCCCGTACATGACATTCATGAATGACTCGAGGTGCCTAAACGAAGATCTTAATCTTCTACCTCCTACTTGAATTATTGGACTTAATAATATGTAATACTTAAATATATATACACACCCATTCGAACCTTTAATATTAAACTTGTGTTTATATGTTAAAGTAGTAGAATGACATCTAAGACTTAACACTCCAAGTATGATTCTAATGGGCTTACTACCCATGAAATACAATATAACCCTAGTGGTTACGTAGTGTCATATAAGAGTATAAGTCAAGGATGATTATTTTGATACCCTACTTTATGCTATTTTAAACTCCAATTTATAATCTTCCGTAAACGCCAAACTCACACACCTACGTTTCCTCGTGTAGAAGGACTAGGTGCTCCAAGCTAAATCATCCACCAAACTTACTCTCGGAACTTCCAAGTCAAGACTTGTAAACCGTGAGTATACTCGTATTTCCCCCTTTTTACTTTTACCACTTTTGGGGTGTAACATGTTTACCTATTGAAAACTTACACACGAACACTTTGTTAAACACATGAACGTTCCTATAACATGCTTGTATACGTGATGGCTTGATACTTTAAACTTGGGTTATTCTTATGTGTTGAACTTATCATTAACTCCGTACGAGCCAAACCTTGACATATGTAGCGCTATAGGATTAACGACCCGCCCGTAAACTTGAGGTTATGTCTTGAGCATATTGCGTTTTCTTGGTTTGATATGTTGGACACATGCCATATTTAATGTTTATCTTGAATCATATGCTTGCTATGAGGGAATTGTTCACACTTTTATCTTATGCTATGTATGAATCAAACTTGTATACTCGCCTTTGCTTTTGCATTGAATTGTATTTTTAAACATGTTACAGGTTGATGATGATGAAATGAAAACGGATAGCAAAGATGCCTAGATACTCACTTAGACGTTTAGGTTTAAAGTGTTGTATCAATTTTGTTTATGTTATGTTGAACAATGTTGTTATATGCTTTTCTTGTAATGTTTGACAATTTATTTTGGAAATGAAATTTGAATTATTAAATTATTGTCACAAATAGCGTTATGATGTCTCGAGCAATCTTCACACTTCGTCTCATCCCGATGTTTCCGCCATTGGTTGGGGTGTGACATGAATCAAATAACACTCTTGCATAAACATCATTCATGAGGAAGGTACCTGTTATCACATTGTCGTTTTGAATCGCCTCATGTGTGTTCATCTGGAAGACCTAGCGTTGGTCTTCTTCCCATCCTCAGCCTTCTTCGCAAACTTTGGGCAATTGGACTTAATGTGCCCTTTCTCGTTGCAATTGTAGCACGTTGCATCTTTTATTTTCTTGCAATCGAGAGTCTTGTGCTCAGAAGATTTTGCAAATCCCACATGCCCTTGGCTGTGACTGGGATTTCGACTCATATCTGCATTTCCCAAAATGATGCTTCTTACAGACCTTACACTTGGGCTTTATCACCCGTCTGATGTCACGGCCACCGACCCGGTTTTACCCGTTTCAGGAGCCGCGGGACAGAAATCCCGTGGTATTTAATTTAGGCGACAGCGGAAGACTTTTTAAAACAGGATCTTTCAATAATTTAAACTGCTCGTTTTATAACTGAGGGATAAAATCCCATAATTTACAATAATATAATTTCTCCGGGAAATCATTTATTTTCAAAACATGTTTCTTTTTATTTATTTACATTGAGCCACTTTTCTAAGCTGAGAGTGCTCCACGGCACTTTTCCTTGCTCACAACAGATCACCTGAAACATGTTTGAAAAAGGTTTTGTCAGCGGAGAAATACTGAGTGAATCATTCAGTTTATAAAATGACTTGTTTGTTATAATTTACAGTATTAAGGGGAATTACAATGTTTCTGATATCAAACCAACTACCCACAGTACTTGTCACTCGACTACCCATTGGCTATCTCGTTATCCAAATGGTGTCTGTGACTGTGGTCAGATCACCCCTTGGCTAACTCGTTGTCCAAGTGTGACGGGAAATAAGTAATGTATACAAAACCCCACATACCGGCTATAACTTGGTGATTACATAGACTTAATCACTGTAACTATAACTTTGAAAATAATTTGGAGTTTTTGTAAAACAATTGATAAAAAGAGAATGACTCACATTGCAGATTTTACGAGCAGAGTTTAAGCCTTACTGATTTGCCTGTGATTAACCTAATTTAATTAACAATGCACACACAAACGGGTTAGTAACTAATTCAACAATTACGTCAATTCACGAGATTAAACCCTCACAACAATTAATAAGTGCAATACTTAATAATTCAATGGATTCACAACGAATGACAGAGTATAGTCCGAATTCGAACAGCACTCAAACATTCAAGTCGAAATCACAATGAATAACAAAGTATCAGCTCAATTTGAGCAGCACTCAGACAATCGTTGGATAGTTATAATCGATCGGACGTTGAATCGTAATAGCGATCGAGTTATTACCCTGATTGCGGCAGCACCTCGTGATTCGTGTGTGTTTATTGTAGTGTAGCAGCTCTAACTCGACGTACACAGGGACAATTTACGTCGTTTCAAGTTCTCTGTTCAAGTCCCAAGGTCGGCTATTTATACTAATTTTTGGGACCTGCTTACGGACCGTATGCCTGATCCCTTACGGTCCGTAAGCTAAGCAGTCTAATTCATAGGCTGCCTAGGCTCGGGACTAGCTTGGGTGAATCAAAACTTTTGGCCAATCAGCTTTAAGCAACGTAATATTTAGATAATTATTCAACTAGGGTTTGCCCCCCTTGAGTTTTAGGGGCCCTGATCCTGATTCCGATTGTTCTGAAAATTTTAGGGCTAATGCAGAATCACTTGGGTGTCTCAATTAGGGTTTTCTTATTGACTAATTATCGTCCTAATTTTTGATTTTAGTGACAGTTGTTACATCTGATGACCCTCCTTGTTAGATCCAGAACCTTTCTTGTGGTCATTGTTTCCCTTATGCTTCTTATCTGACAGTCGTGAGTTGTCATCCTCACGCTTCCTCTTTTCAGTATCAGTGTTCCTCTGCGATCTCTGCCTGACCGCGTCCAATGTAAGGGACAAAGATATATCAGCTGCAGATCTGAAAATAGCTGGCCGAGAGGCCTTCACACTCGCCTTGATTTCTGGGGCTAAACCCCCAATAAAACGAGCTATCCTCTTGGGTTCCGGTGTCACAAGATAAGGAACCAACCTAGACATTGTATTGAATCTTGTAAGGTAGGCTTGACAATCCAGGTTCTTCATAACCAAGGACAAAAAATCAGACTCAATCTTTTCAACCTCATGCTGAGGGCAGTAGTTCTCCTTGATGAGAGTAACAAATTGATCCCATGTCAGATTGTACAATGGAATCTTCCCGGTAGCTTGAATCAACGACCTCCACCAGGCTAGGGCCTCACCCTTGAATGACTGAGATACAAACTTTACAACATCCTTTTCAGCACAACCGCTGATATCTACCACAGTGTCCATCTCATCCAACCATGTCATACAATCCACTGCGCCGTTTTCCCCAGTAAAGTCTCGGGTTTGCAAGAAACAAAGTATTTATAAGTGCAACCTTTAGCACGTGGTTCTTGATTTAGCACTATTCTCTTATATGGAACGCTGTGCCGGTTTGAGGAATGTTGAACATCCTCTTTCTTGGGCTTAGGTTGGGTAGAGGGTGGTTTGCTGTGGGCTTCTGAGTGAGTTTTAGGGACAGATTTAGAGGGCGGTGTGGATAGGGTCCTGCTTCGAGTCTCACTAGATTCACTGTACTGCCGCTCCATAGCTTTTGTAACAGCATTATCTATTAATGCTTGCAGTTCTGCACCGGTCACATGTATCTTAGTGTTTTCATGGTTTTCCACCGGATGACTGTTTATCTCTTCTGACCTAGTCTTGTAGCTTTAATTGCTACATAAAAGAAAATAATTGACAAGGTTTATTTAGAAGCTTTTACAGTATTTTATGATTTTGTTAACCATGGTTTTAATATCCATTTTGGTTAATTTGTTAAGTATTTATATATTCAGGATCTTTATTACAATCCTTAATTATAATTTAATAATAGCACAAAAAGCTTAGTCACACAGACAAATTTAATTTATAAACCAGGATTTTACAGAATCGAGGTATTAAGGTTTGAATCAAAGTTCATCACCTTTTCTAGACAGGGAGTTGTAGGCTACTACTGTCTTTAGTCCCGAAGGACATTAATTATAGCTCGTAGGCACTTCATCCTTAAGGGATGGTTATATAAATAAGGGAAATTGGAATAACCCAATTTAAAGATGACTTATGCGATTGTATCGAATCACATTTTGCCAATAATGCTAACATGTTTTCAGATGTTAACAAGGATTGGAATCTTTTGGATAGGTTTTACCATCTTGGTCATGTCTGTAACGACATATAGACTAGGTTTTACCTTTAAGATTCTTTTTAATATTTAAACGCAAAACAATCCTAATTTGAGATGTTAATATGGATCTGAATCTAATTGGGGAACTACCATCTTGGCCCTGTCTTAAGGTGACACATGGCTAGGTCTTGTCCCTTTTTAGATTTTGCCATTTTATAATGGTAGATCTTATATAAAGGAATGTTATTTTTCATTTATTTTGTGTTTTATGTTTATGCGTATTAACAACAAAAATGAAAATTAAATTAATCATTCCACTACAAATTTAAACAAGTACAAATTTTGCCCTAAACGGGACTTCTAAAGAAATAACATGCCCACGCAGGGGCTTAAACAAACAAACATACCCACGCAGGGGTCAACAGAAAGACATGCCCACGCAGGGGCAGAATACAAAAAGACAAGCCCACGCAGGGGCTGAGTACAGAAACAAATATCCACGCAGGGACATGATTACATCATAAAAAAATAAACAAGGATTTTCAAAAATCCCCTCTCTTGGACTTCCCCTTGATTAGGCTTGCCAAACCTTTGAAGAAGCCTTGACGTTCCCTGCGATCTCTTTGAACCTCCTACTCAACCTGGTTCAATCTATCGAGAACCTCTTGTTGGCGTTCTGGCGGGATCAGTTGCGGCTGCGGCGGTTGCTGATGCAGAGGTTGAGGAGGTGGCGGTTGCTGGTACACATAAGGTGGGTACCCAGTGGTCCAAGGACCACCGTCGGGCCCTTCAGGATGAAGAGCGTTGTAGTCCCACGCTGCTTGGTATGGGTCGACCTCTGCATAGTTGTAGTTGGTGTGGCCCGGCTGCTCAAATGGGTTATACGCCGCTGTACCGGCGTATGCAGGAATTGGGTTACCAAAACCCAACGGTGGCGCTAAAGGCACAGAGTCTACTTCTGGACGGGGTTTGAAGGTCCCCCCATCTGCGGTTCTTCTTGGAGTGGCGGGTAATGGCTGCCACTTGATGGTTGAGGGGTGCTGATACACACTCCTCCTCGCACGGACATCCGTGCGTTTGATCTTCTTCGCCTCGGTGGTTCCAGAGGCGGCTGCTTAACTGGTGGTGGTGGCGGTGGAGTGACTGCCACAAAAGGAGAATCCTCGGAGGGATCCTCTTGTTGCTGCTGCTGGTGAGGTGATGAATGGTAGGAAGGTGTAAAGTACCATTCATACTGGGCGAATCTCGCCTGGTAGCTATCTGGACCATGGTAAGGTGATCCATGGAAGGATGACCCATCGGAGATCTCGATGGGGTGGTTAGGGGTTCCGGACGGTGGCTCGGTTGGATCGGTGTCCTCGTCCATGTCATTGTCGCCCGAAAAGTGGTCTTCAGGCCCTAGTGGGTTAAAACCCACTGGTTCTTCAATATAGTTCGCCGGGTTGAACCGGCTCTGGAAAACAGGAGTGGGGTCGCCAAAGGAATGGTGCGAATTGGACCGCTGGAGAGGTATAAAGGAAGGTTGCGGGTTTTTGGGCTCATTTTCAGACTGAGGCCCAAAGGAGTGGAGATAAGATGGTGATGAGCTTAGAGAGACGGATCGCCTCCCTGGTTCAATGTAAGTCCTCCAAGGTTCTTGGGGACTGGTACTCATGGTGATGGATGGCGTGCGCCGGTAGGAAGGTCCGGCTTCGTGGTCATGGCCCGTCACTGGGGCCTTGCCTCTACCTCTTCTGAATCGTGGCGGCATTTTTGTTCCTGTCAACATAAACAAAGATAACAACAAGAATATATAAAAAGACAAAAAAAAAATAAAACAAAACAGAATTTGTCCTATGTTCTTTGTCTAGACTCGAGGATTGAGGAATGTGCAATTTGTGTAACTGAGATTAAACACAAAAGGCTAGTGTTTAATTCACTCAGTGTTGGCTCTGATACCAACCTGTCACACCCCGGTATTTCCACGTATTACCGGTGGGCCCGGTGGGGAGTATCATGACGTAGTTGATATAATCATAGTCAAACAACACAAATTTAAATGCACAGCGGAAGCAAAAAATAGATTTATTTCAACTGAATAAATTGTAATATTAAGTATCACAAAATAGTTGAAACAGATCCACAGGCGGATCGAGTAAAAAGGAAACTTTGTTCAACAGACTTTATGCATCTAAGCTTGCGAGACTTCTATTTGATGCTAGGAGAGACTAGCCTATTCTGATTAGTACATGCACTTAGCCTTTTTGGGAAAATACGTCAGTTTACACTGGTAAATACAATTTAACTGACTCATTTTGAAAATGTTTAAAAATTGATTTGAATGCACATGGCACAAAAGATTTTATAACTTGGGATAATTATTTATATATAAACTTGTAAAAGAATTACATGTTTCTTATACGTTCAGTAGCCCGGGTTGACACCGGGTTAAAGATTAATAGACACACCACATGATATAGTCCCACCGCGAGTTATTCTCGAAACCGGCGGTTATATCTTATTATTTATACATGCACTGGCGGGTGTACGCCTACACCCGCGTGTGCTAAGGTCGTGGCCATTTCTGTGAATGATGGCAAGGATATCTGGGACATGGTCATTAACCCCCCGAAGGCTTTAAGCAAACAAAACAATTTAAACGGGCCATTTCAATAAATTAACCATCATACGATTAAAGATTCAATGCCCGACCAAGCGGTATTTTTTATACCGTACCCCAAGCCGTATAAGGGAAACTAAGTTAAAAGTATTTACCTTTGCAAGTAATAATCACAACAAGCAAGTGCACGTAGCTTAAACTGGGTCTCCTATTCTGGAACGAAGGTTTATAATAACCTATTAGATTCCTAACGGGTCTTTAATTAAGCTTAAACTTAGACCGGTTAGTTTTAAAGGAAGATACGGTTTAAAACGCATGAAGAAGCGAAAACCGGAATAGAATGTGATTTAGACCCGACAAGTTTGAACTTGTATAATATGGGTAAATTAAACACATTCTGGATTTTGATACAAAAATGATAAGGTTTGACCCGTTTTGGCTAATTTATGCAAACTAGTTACATAAACCGAACCGAACGCGAATAATGCGTAACGGGTAACCATAAGAGTCATATACAGGTTTCCTAAGTTAATATGCATTAAATATGTTGTGACATCAGTAAGATATCTTCTATTATGCCCAAAATGATTTTAAACTCAAACTATGCCCCGTAGGGGCATTTTGGTCATTTTAAAGGTTATAAAAGAGTTTAAATATTAAACTGAGTTACAGGACTGATATAATCAGTAAATATACTTAATTTAATAAGTTATAACAGTAGGGTATAACATATATGTGAAATTTATCATTTATAACCAACTTTGCACCTTAGGGGCATTTTGGTAATTTCACATAGGCTTAAAAGGTCAAAACTGGAAATCTGAGTTTAAAACATTTGCTTACTGCTAAAATATAAAAATTTACTGATAATATCAGTAGACATCAATCCTTATATGTTTAAAATAGTTTTGATACATACTATGCGGTAAAAACGCTTAAAAAGGCAATTTTAAGCTATTTCCAGGTTTTAAAAGAAAAGATGATATTTTTATTATTCCAGAAAGCTTAAAATACTTTATTTTTCATTTTAGATCAGTAGAAAAAGGTTTGGTATCAAAAGGATTTGTAAAACTCATTTTATAGGCCAAAAGGACAAAACCGACAATAACCGAATCAAGCTTAGAACTCTATGTTATGCTCAGCCTAAAAATAAATAAAAATCTTCAAAAATCCCAAAATATTATATTACATCAGTGGGTAAAAAGTTTGATATAAAAATTTTGGTTTAAATAGGCTATATGCTAATTATGCCGTTTAATTAATAAAAAGCTTTTCATTTACGCTAAATGAGCATAACTCCTAATCTAGACCTCAAACTGATGTCAAATTTTAGGGACAAGTTTATAAATCAGTAATGAAGGTTTCTACTCTTTTACTTTTTCAAAAATCACATTTTAAGGTCAAAAGGGCATAATAGTCAACATTTAAGCAATTAACGGAAACATGCATATAAATCGGATAACTAATGAACCATGTTGTATAATCACAGAGGGTTATACTAACATGAAACCTGGTCCTAATCAATCTCTAAGGCATTTATAAACTATGCTCTAATGGGTCAGAACTGAAAGTCAAAGCAAAAGTCTACTTTTGCGACTTTCGGCTCCGAACCGAGCTTAAACTGAAAATCATCGGGTTGAACATGTTTAGACATGTTCTTACATTAATTACCAAGTTATATTAGTGATAAAATAGGTTGCATGGCTTCTACATTGTTAATTATGCATTAATTTGACCCGACAATTGACCTAGTTAGAGTGGAAATCAGAGGTTGCCCTTTTAAGGGTTTATTGCCTACATAATTACCAACTCATAGGTACTTTCAATTTGAAATTTGACTGGACAAATTAAGATTGATGACGAAGTCAAACCTTAATTACGACAGTTTGGCTTTAGGCTAATTAACTAGGCAAAACTGAATTAAGAAGGGTTAAGGACACTTATAAAGGTCCTAAGCACGACTATGGATCCTAAGAAAGCTTGGTTGCTGACCAAAGAGCTCCAGAAGTGAAGTTGTGAAGGTTTGCAAATGATGTGTTCAAGTGTTACAACCTTGGGTTTCTTATATAGAGAGTTTAAATGCCTTTGGATCATGTCATGCAAGTCTACACATGTTATGAGATGTTTACATGTGCCCCCTATGCATGAAATACCATTGGGGCAGCCCCTGGTATGCAAAACAAGCGAGTTAAGTCGGCTAACAGACCTGAACTGGCAGCTGCCAGTGTTTTCTGTCGCTGTAGGTCGGACGCGGCCCGTGTAACAGATCACATAGGGCTTACACGGCCTGTGTGAGTCCTTAGAACCAGCCAAACAAGTTTTAATAATTGCAATTCAGCCCCTGGTCCTTTTAAACGTGGTTTTAAGTGGTTTTCTTGCATTTTTACCCCTTTAACTTTACTTTTAAGGGTTCCAAGGCATAACCAAACATTATTAAGTCCTCGGTTAACTTTGAGATCACCCGAAAAGCCTTAGATTTCAACGTTGACGCTTTTAACCCCTCGTATACGAATTTCGTCATAACTTTCTCATACGATAACGAAACTTTGTGAAATTTTTATCACGCATTCTAGTGAGCATAATTTATCGTTACAAAGCTTCGGGTTTTGTAAAAGGTCACTCAGAGGTATACTTTAAACATTTTGACACATTTAACCCCTGTAGTTTGTAATCTCTCACTTTCTTCCACAATTAGCTTCGTATGATCCATGATTCATTCGTCTAAGGGTATAAACATCATGTAGGGTTATTTAAAGGTACATTTATCCATTGTTGACATTTTGAACCCTTTTATTCACATAGTTTCTTTGTTTGTCAACTTTAGTCCCTCTAAATCACTTCTTTACATGTTTAAAGTCCATGACACGTGTTGATATATTATTGGACATAAATTTACGAGGTGTTACAGTTGGCCATCTACAGCTATCAACTACAACCGATAAAGCATTACGAGTTACTGGTTATGCCATTTGGGTTAACCAATGCACCTGTGGTTTTTATGGGCCTTATGAACTGTGTGTGCAACCCCTACCTCGACAAGCTTGTTATCATCTTCATAGACGATATCCTGATCTACTCTAAGAACAAGGAAAAACACGCAGATCATTTACGGCTTATGTTGGAGCTTCTGAGGAACGAACAACTTTTTGCAAAACTATCGAAGTGTGACTTCTGGATTCGGGAAGTGCATTTCCCTGGACATATGGTTAATGAAACTGGAATACATGTTGACCCAACCAAAATCGATTCCTTTCAAAATTGGCCTGCACCTAAAACTCCAACCCAAAATCTGCCAATTCCTTGGCCTCGTAAAGACTCGCATTTCGCAGTTTTCCGTTTTTAGAAAGTTCATCCTGTAATTCTATTTACGGAAACCCGTTTCCTTTGTAATCGTACTTCGCTTCAAGCCATTGTAAATCCAAGACTTTGATCGTAATGAAATTAATCTTTTATATGAAATATACATTGCTTATACATTGATACATGCATTCGTTTGATACATGATTCATAATTCTCATAAACGTAAGTTTAACTCATTAACAATTATCGTATATTCGTAATCCTTGAATTTCCATACGTTTCAACGCTTGATTATCCAATTACAAGGCTAAGTTTTATGTTTTTCACTTGGTTATACCTAACTATAAACCATACATACTTGTTACATTTGATGTGTTATACATACCTACTTTATCAAACTTTTTGCTTAATTAGAACATATTATTTATACATTTTGGACCTTATTACAAGTTGGATACTTAATAAACATCTTGTAACACATTAAATAACAACAAGCATATGTCTTATAATGTCAAAAAAATAAAGAAAAGTTTTGGGTTGTTAACAGCCTTGCATCAGCCTTAAATCTTTTTTTTAATGCTCAAACACCCAACTAACTTTCATTAAAGACCCAACCACCTAAACCCTAAACCCTTCCCTATAAATATCACTCATTTCTACCCATTTTCCACTTTTGCAACACTCTAAATCCTTCAAAACATCCTCTAAACATAGTTGAGTTTCAGCAACAACATCAGAAACTTTCAGCCATTAAAAGTGAGTTCTAACTCACTTTTTCTTCTACTTCTTCTTTGTTCTTAAATTTAAAACACTTGGATAACCTCTAGGAAGGTTTTCATAAGTTTGCTTGGGCAAACTAAGGTGAAACGTCACCATTTTTTAGGTCCAAAGTGCATATAAAATTCTGCTCATTTTTATCTATTCATACGATCAAGTTTTGATAGAAAACTTGGTGGAATTTTGTTCCCACCAAGCTCACAACTTAGTCTATGGTTGTGGGTTTGTGTTTAGGGGATTTCCATCAAAGTTTTGCATTAAAACACCTATTTAAATTTTGTTTATACTTGTTAAATTAATCTTGAATTAGTTAGTTTCATTTCCTTAACATTCATGACCCTCAGAATCATCACTTTGATGATTTATGTAGTGGTGAATCCTTATTATTCATTACCCTCAAAATCATCCTTGTGGTGATTTGTGTAGTGGTGAATCCTTGATGTTCATGACCCTCCGAATCATCCTTGTGATGGTTTGTGTAGTGGTTAATTTACAAGAGGTTAAACCTCCATACTAGACATATATGATAACCTATGTTTGGACTTAGTTTATGATGTTATTATTATTATAAAACCTATGTATAATTATATTAAAACATGGCTGAGTTTGTGGTGTTAATCAAACCATGATTAACCATCATAAACCTAAGCTATCATATCAAAGATTCTAGAGTTCTTGTTATGATTCCAATGGGCAATTTGGGACCCATGAAACCACTAATTATGGTGTTATAAACAAACTCTTTGAACTTGGATATTACTTTCACTTATACATACTTTTTTGATATTTAATTTCCTAGTCCGAATCCTTCCATTCGTTCTTAATCCCTTGAACTTACACACCTTTGTTTACCCTTGTAGGGTGACTCGGTGTTCCATCCTCAACAATCAACTTTTCACGGAATTATCAAGCGGAAGCTTGCAAAACCATGAGTGCACTTGACCCATTTCCTTTTTATACACTTTGGGTTGTAACTTGTTAATGTACAAAATACACAAACACACACTTAAACATACTGTAATGTCACACCCCGATATTTCCACGTATTACCGGTGGGCCCGGTGGGGAGTACCGTGACGTAGTTGATATCATCATAGTCAAATAATCACAGTTAATGCATAGCGGAAGTCTTGAAAGTAAAATATTAATACAAACCGAAACACAAAGTATAATTAAATATTATACAAACGGTTGTATGTGGATCCACAGGCGGATCTAAAACATAAAGAAAATATTGTTCGACAGACTTTAAGTAATAAGAGCTTGCAAGACTCTTTATCTAATACCCAGGAACTTCCAGCCCATTTCGTGTAGTACCTGCACTTAATCTTTTGGAAAAATATGTCAGTTTACACTAGTAAATACAATTAACTGACTCTTTTGAAAAGTGTATGAAAATTGGTTTGGATACATAAGGCATGAAATCTTTTATAACTTGGGACAATTATTTAAAATAATATTGTATATAGATTTATATGTTTGTCGTACGTTTAGGACCGGAATAGAAGAGCCGGTACAAGATTAATAGACACACCACTAGTATAAGCCCACAAGAAGTTTCCTTACGAGTGAGATACCGTTTTACATACGCAATTGTCAGGTGTATGCCTACACCCCGTGCTTAAGTCGTGGCCATTTCAAATGAATGAGCCGAGGATATCCAGGACACGACCATATTAACCCCCAAAGGCTTTGTATCAAACAAGACAAATTAAAACGGGTTATCTCAATGATTTAACCACTAATCTATGAAATACTCAATACCTGACCAAGCGGTAAAAATTTACCGTATCCCAAGCCCGTATAAGGGAAAATAAGTTAAAAGTATTTACCTGAGCTAAATGTAATTTATACTCAGTCGTATATTCTAATCAGCAAGTGCAGGGAGCTTTTACT
Source organism: Helianthus annuus (assembly GCF_002127325.2). Classification (NCBI taxonomy): domain Eukaryota; kingdom Viridiplantae; phylum Streptophyta; class Magnoliopsida; order Asterales; family Asteraceae; genus Helianthus; species Helianthus annuus. Next base: position 172,022,465 of record NC_035435.2, on the reverse strand, counting down.
GGGCTCCTAATCTGGAACGAAGGTTTTAGTAACATATTAGATTCCTAACGGATCTTATTTAAGTTGTAACTTTGACCGGTTAGTTTTAAAGGAAAGTTTACGGTACAAAACGCAAGATTAAGCGGGTGACCGGAATAGAATGTGATTTAGACCCAACAAGTATGAAGATTTGTATAAAATAGGTAAACTAAATACATTCTGGATTTTGAAGTAAAAATGATAAGGTTTGACCCGTTTCGGTTAATTTATGCAAACTAGTTACATAAACCGTACCGAACGCGTATATGCATAACGGGTAACCGAATGAGTCATGTACAAGTCCCATAAGTTATTATGCTTAAAATACGTTGTGATATCAGTAGGATATCTTCCATTATGCCCAAAACGAATTTAAAACTAATTTAAGTCCCGTAAGGGTATTTTGGTCATTTGAAAGTTTATAAAAGAGGTTAAATAGCAAACTGAGGTTCTGGTTTAAAATATACAGTAAAAATATTAATTTTATCAAGTTACATCAGTAAGATATCATACATATGTGAGGTTTATCATTTATGGCCAAACTATGCACCGTATGGGCATTTTGGTCATTTCACATATGCTTTTAAGGTCAAATTTGGAAATCTGAGTTTAAGACTTATACTTGCTGTTAAAGTATAAAAATTTATTTATAAAATCAGTAGGTAGCAAGTCTTAGGTGTTAAATATGGTTTTAAACCATACTATGCGCCTAATTAGCGTAAAAGTCGGTAATTGACGGTTTTCAAGATGTTTATAAAATTCTGAAGTTTTGATCATATGTTAAACTCATTTTATTAACAAAAGGGCATTATCGTCAATTACCGAATTTATGCTAGAACTCCATGTTATGGTCAGTATAAAATTTGACAAAAATCCCTAAATATTATATAATAATAGTGGGTGACAAGTTTGGTGCAAAAATCGGGTTTAATTATGATTTATGCCAAAAATGCAATTTAATTAACAAAAAGTTTGTTTTACGATATCTTGCATAACTCTTATTTGAGACCAGAAACGGATTTCAGATTTTTAGGACATACTTATATATCAATAATAAAGCTTTTTGTCCTCTCATATTTTCAAAAATCTCATTTTTATAACATATGGGCATAATGGTCAATTTTTAAGCATTTAACGGAAACATGCAAATGATCTCTGATTTCTAAGGACCATGTAGTATGACCTCAGAGGGTTAAACTAACATATAATATGGTCACAAAGAAATCCTAAGGCATAACTAAACTAAGCTAATTCGGGTCAGAACTGAAAGTCAAAGCAAAAGTCTACTTTTGCGACTTTCGGTTGCGAACCGAGCCTAATACTCAGAATTGTCGGGTTGAACATGCCTAAACATGTTCTTATATTATTTACCAAGTTGTTTAAGTGATAAAATGTATTTTATAGCCTCTACATTATCAGCTATGGGTTATTTTATAAAAACTGACTTGTTTGACTTTTCTGTTAAGTAGTTTGACCCGACAATTGACCAAGTAAATGTGATAATTAGGAGGTGCCCTTTTGAGGGTTTAACGCCTACATAATTACCAACACATAGCCACTTTCAATTCGAATAATGGCTGGACCGTTAGTGATTAATCACCAAGTCAAAGTTTAATTACGATATCCTTGACTTTCGGTCATTAAGCTAATAAAACCTTAACTATAGAAGCTAAGAACACTTACAATGGTCCTTAGCACGAAGATTAGACTAGAGAAAGCTTCCTAGATAACTAGGATGCTCCAGAGGAGTGTTTGAGAGCTTGAGCAATTGGGAGTTTGAGAATTTTTGAAGTACAAGGAATGAGATTGCCCCAATGCCTCTATTTATACTACTTCAAGGCATCCTCTGATCAATCCAGGTGTTATATGATGTTCTCAAATGTTAACATGTGTCCTAGGTGGTATTAGAAACCAGCAAACAGTCCATAGTTTCGAATACAAGCATGCAATGGTGAAGAAACTTGCAGAACCTGCACCTGTGCATGTTGCTGTGAATTTGAAGCCGTCGCGTCGCGCGACGGCAGAGGCATGTTGGTGTCGCACAGCGCGACCCCTAGGGGGGGACCAGTCATTCAGGTTTCAAACTTGGCAGATTCAACCCATGGACCTTTAAAACCTCATAACTTCAATTTTAAGCACTTTTAACCCATAAAGTTTATATTTTGATAATCTTTAGGATATGACTAAATATCGTTAGGTCCGGTTTCGTTAAACGATAACCGAAAATACAAGTTTTGCCTCGTTGACGCTTTTAACCCTTTATTTACGAAAGTTAACGTATTTATATCAAACAATATCGAAACCTCGTGAAATTTTTGTCACTTATTCTTGAGAGTATAATTAATCGTTACAAAGCCCCGGGTTCGTTAAAAGGTCACTCAGAGGTAGTAATTTAACATGTTGACACATTTAACCCTCGCATCTTGTAAACTTTTATTTTCTTTCACAACGGCTTCATACGTTTCACAATTTATTCCTTTAAGAGTATAAACATCGTGTGGGGTTGTTGAAAGGCAAAATTTTCAAATGTTGACATGTAACACCTCGAATTTTTGTGTCCAATGATGTGTTAACACGTGTCATTTGCTTACACGTGGCATCTATAATAAATAAAGGACTAATTTTGACAAACCTTGAAAGTATATAAATTCGAGGGTTATAAATGTCAACAAGGGTAAATATACTGTATAGTATCCCTAAATAATGCTTAAACCTTCAAACGAATAAATTATAGATCGTACAAAATAAAACGCGGAAGAAAGTGAGAGATTACAAACTACAGGGGTTAACTGTGTCAACATGTTTAATAATACCTCTGAGTGACCCTTTAACGTTCCAAAGACTTTGTAACGGTATTATACCCTCACTAAAATAATATATATGAATTTCGCGAAGTTTCGATATGAAACGAGAAAGTTACGATCGAGTTCGTAGAAGAAGGGTTAAAAGCGTCAACAGTGAAAGTTAAGGCTTTCCAATATAATTAATAAATAAACCGGGGACTTAATAATGCGGGTAATTAACACGAGGCCCCTATCGGTAAATAACCGAGGGCCAAACCGCAAAGTTACCCCTTCAAAACCGAAAGGTCAGGCGAATCATTACGAAAGATTTCGTTATTAATGGCCAGATTCTGTAATAATTACAAAAAGATTTAAAAATTCAGAAAATATAACCTTAGGCGACCCGCGTAAGGTTTGGACATAAGTTGAGGCGGGCCGCGAGCCTCCTCTATTTCGCGTCTGTTATTTGAACTTTAGGCGACCCGCATTAAAATGCATGGGAACTCCCATGCGGGCCGCGTAAAGTGCCCAGATGCAGAAACTTTGCAACTACTTGGCTTTTGGAGCTTGTGAACGATCATGCACATAATTATGGGGCATGGGCACCCTATGCTCAACCCATAACACTTAGGGGACACCTACCATCACCTCTGGTCTGATAGTAGTGCTTGCAATGATCAATATGGCTTGGCATTTGGCTATAAATAGCCATGTTGTAGTTACAACATTCACACAACTCAAACAACTTCCATCTGATCATTCTAAGTGCTCCCAAGTGTTCTTCTCTGCTCCATATTCAAGTCCTAACTTCTGTAAGTTGCCTTGATCATTCATACTTCAGTTTATGCTTAGTATTTAGCCAAAAACCAAACCGTCGTAAGTATGGTTTGACTTTAAAATATCTTGCAAATGGTTCAGTCTTATGACGAATCAAAAGTGGTTATGAGTTGGTATTTATGTGGGTATTAAACCTCTAAAATGGTTCCCCCTGATCACCACTCTAACCATGTCAAATGTCGAGTCAAACGTGCGGTTAGAAAGTCAACAGAAAGCTATTTTGGCGATTTATGCATAATCTGTAATATATATGTTATGGAACCTGTTTTGATAATCATAAAACATGATAATAAGTATATAAACATGTTTGCGCTCGTTTGAATCGATCATTTACTATATAGAACCGGTTCGGAGCCGAATGTCGCAAAAGTTTGACTTTTGCTTTGACTTCAGTTCTGACCCATTTTAGTAAGGTATAAATATACCTTAGGACTCTCTTAGGACCAGGTCACATGTTGGTATAAGCCTCTGTGGTCGGTTCATGAGTTACCCGAGTCTTTTACGTATTTTCGTCATTCGCCTAAAAGTTGACCGTAACGGCCTTTTAAAATTAAAACGAGTATTTCGGACACGTGAACGGACCAAAACCTTACTTGTTAAATTATAAGCATGTCCTTAAAGTTCCACGACAATCCGAGGTCTAGAATGAGAGTTATGCTAAAAGGCGCACTTTTAAGAAAGTTTTATAATTAACGGCGCAATTAGCATAACGCCCATCTAACCCAAGTTTTCGTCACCAAAACTTTTACCCACTGTGGTAAAATAATATTTTGGGAATTTTAAAGATTTTTAATAATTTTTACCTTGCTCATAACCTGCGGTTATGGCTACGGTTCGGTAAATACCGAATATGCCCTTTTTGGCCAAAACGGGAGTTCTACAAGGTCTTTTGACCCGATTCCAGTTGCTACTGGTTTTAAATAATAAATAAAGTATTTTAAGCTTTATAAGCTGTTCGGGAAACTCAGATTTCCTGTAGAACTCGAAAATCCCTTTTTAAAGTCTTTAAAATGACCGAAAAGCCCCTACGGAGCATAATATAAACTTAAACTCGTTACGGGCATTACGGAAGGTATCCTACTGATACCAAAATACTTTTAAGGCATATTGACTTAGGAAATAAGCGTACGACTCTTATGATTAACCGTTTCGCCTATTTGCGCACACGGTACGGCCCACGGAACTAGTTTTCGTGCAATAACCGATATGGGTCAAAGTATACTATTTGAACCCCAAAATCCAGAGTATGAACTATAAACCCATATAAAACAAGTCTCTGAACTTGTTGGGTCCAAATCATACTCCATTCTCGGTTTTCGCCTTTTCGTGCGAATTAACCATATCTATGTATCGGAATCAACCGGTTTAAGCTACGGCTAATATAAGGACCGTTAGGATTCTAAGAGGTTAATTAAAACCTTCGTTCCAGATTAGGAGCCCCAGTAAAAGCTATCGGTGACTTGATCTAAATTAAGGATTAATACTTGCAAAGGTAAATACTTTTGACTTATTTCCCCTATATGGGCTTGGGTTACGGTATATTAATACCGCTTGATTGAGCATTATATACTTCCATCGCTTAGGTGGTTAATTGATTAAATATGATCGGCTCATTTAAACAGTTTTGTTGCTTATAAGCCTTTGGGGGGTTTAATGACCGTTGTCCCGGATATCCTCGGCATCATTTTACGAAATGGCCACGACCATCGACATCCCGGTGTAGGCGTACACCCGGTATAAAGTGTCGACATTAAAACTAAAAGACGTAGCCGTTGGTTTCTGTACTACGGTTTTACGCAAACGTGGTGTGTCTATAAATCTTTAACCCGGCACGACCCGGGCTACTGAACGCATAAAAGAACATGTAAAACGTTCACAAGATCATTATGAATTTTCCCAAGTTATAAAAGAGTTTGTGCCTTGTGCATTCAAATCAATTTTAATAAACATTTTCAAATGTGTCAGTTGAATGTATTTACCAGTGTAAACTGACGTATTTTCCCCAAAAAAAGATTAAGTGCAGGTACCTAAACGTAATTGGCTGGTATTAGCTCCCTAGCGTCGGGATAAGCCTCGCAAGCTTGATTGCAGTATCTGATGGAACAATACTTTATAATTATTTACGATCCGCTGTGGATATATTCAACCCTTGTAATACATTTTGATATTACGATCAAAGGTTGAAGTTTATATATTTATTTTATGCTTCCGCTGTGCATTATATAATTGTGTGGTTTGACTATATTGTTGCCAACATCGTCACGGTAATCCCCCACCGGGCCCACCGGTGAGACACGTGGAAATCGGGGTGTGACAGGTTGGTATCAGAGCCAACATTGAGTGAATTAAACACTATCCTAATGTGTTTAATCTCAGTGACACAATTGCACATACTTGAGTCTAGACAAGAACTTAGGACAAATTCGGATTGATACTCCTTTTTGTCTTTATTTTTCGATTTGATTTTTAATAAGTTTTGGAGCAGGAAAATGCCACCTGTTATATTCCGAGGAAGAGGAAGGGGACGTAGAGGCCGAGGAGAAATCGTGACACATCACGATCAAGAAGCTGGACCATCTGGTACAAGACATCCTTCGATGACACGAAGCGAAGAGCCACAACGACGAAGAGATCTTTACGAACCAGCGAGGCATTCCACCTCACACAGCTCGACGCCATCTTACCGGCACTCCTTTGGACCAGATTCAGAAAATGATCCCAACAACCCACAACCTTCCTTCATACCTCTGCAACGTTCGGTATCGCACCGAAACTACGACGACCCTAGTCCATACTACGTAGCTCAGTTTAATCCGGCTGACTACATACAGGAACCTTCAGGATTTGTTCCGCTTGGTCCTCAAGACCACTTTTCTGAAGATCCCATGGAGGAAGATGAGGATCCAACTGAACCAGCTCGTGGTACGCCCACGCATCCGATAGAAGTATCTGATGGATCTTCATATCATGGTCCACAATATCAAGGCCCAGACAGCTTTATGGCCTTGTTTGACCGACATGAGTGGTACAACACACCATCTCATCAGACATCGCAACCGAGACATCCACAGGATCCCTCTGAGGATTCACGCTTTGAGGCAGTTACGCCACCACCTCCGCCACCGGCACAACCAGTAATACCTGATCCGCCGAGGCGTAGGAGGACCAATGCTCGTATGTCTACACGAGGAGGAGGGGGAAACCACTTCAGCACTCCTCGACATTCTAGTAGTAGCCACTATCCGCCGCTACAAGAAGAAGGACCTTCAAGTCCTATACAAGAAGCGAACTCCGCACCTACTGCACGAAATTCGCCACCATTTGGGTATGACCAACCCATACCAGCTTACACAGGTCCAACGGCTTACAACCCGTTTGAACCGACACAAGCACAATACAACTACGGCTATGAGCGCGACCCATATGTGGTGTCGGCTAGATATAATGCGCGCTACCCTGACGGAGCACATGGAAACATGGGACCACCGGATTACTCAGCTCATGGGTATCCAATACCTCCCAGACCTCCAGTTCCGCCTCAAGCGCAACAACCACGTTTTTCTCCTCCTGAACAGGAAGAAATACTCCATCGACTAGATCGTGTGGAGAGAGAGTTCGAGGAAGAAAAGAAAAGCCACCGAGGTTTTCTCAAGGGCTTGGCAAACCTACTAAAGGGCAAAAAGAAGAAACGTGACCACTAGCCCTTAATAGTAGTACTACTGTAATTTCTACTTTGAAATAAGTCCCTGCGTGGACAACTTATCGTATTTCAGTCCCTACGTGGACTTATCTTTAGTCCTTGCATGGACACCTATCTTATATTAGTCCCTGCGTGGACTTGTCACTTATTTTAAAAACCTCTATGGAGGTATGTATTATTTGAAAGACCCGTTTAGGGCAATATGTAATTGTATTTGAGATTTTGGAATGTATGTTATGAGTTTTGTTTTAATAGATATAAAAAAATAAATCAAAACCATTCCTTTTATATTGATCTGCCTAATAAGGAATCTTAAGGGGGTGAAACCTAGCTTGGGGTCTTTTAAAGATCAGTCAAGATGGTACGACCCAGCTGAAAAGATTCTGATTCCCTGTTAACCTCTGTACACATGTTAACATTCATGGCAGATGTGATTCGTTAAAAATCACGCACGTCATTCCTATACAATAATCCTTTAAGGATTTCAAAACCCAACTAAACGATATATAAATCGTGGGTTAAATCACCAATAAAGGTGATCAATATTATAAAGACATCCATTGGTGATGCACTGCCTACGGGCCAACATATTAAAACATCCATTAGTGATGTAGTGCCTACGGGCCAGAACTATTAAGACATCCATTAGTGATGCAATGCCTACGGGCCAGTATTATAAAAACATCCATTAGTGATGCAGTGCCTACGGGCCAGAATTATTAAAACATCCATTAGTGATGTAGTGCCTACGGGCCAGTATTATTAAAACATCCATTAGTGATGTAGTGCCTACGGGCCAATATTATTAATACATCCATTAGTGATGTAGTGCCTACGGGCCAACCATATTAAGACATCCATTAGAGGTGTAGTGCCTATGGGCCATAATAATTGTCTTACAAAGACAAAAGGCAGTGGTAGTCTATGACTCTCTGTCAGAAAGAGATAAAAGAACTACGGTTCAAATCTCTATGCCTTTGATTCTATGAAATCTCGGCTAACATTATAAAACATCATCATGATTAGGCTTTATGCCACCAATACTATTTATATAGTTAAAGTAGGATATATTCAGATCCTAATATTTAATGAAATAAAAAGTTAACCAAATATGGTCTCTGTACCATGGTTGACAAATTGTCATAAAAGACAATTATATAATAATCTCCTAAATTAAAATTTTGTTATCTTCTGTAACAGATTCAAGTTACAATGGCGGATCCCAATGGAGAGAACAGCCACACGAATGAAGATGACTATGACAATGCGTCAGTACATTTGACAGGCGCACAACTGAAGGCTCTGATCAACAATGCTGTCCAGGCAGCGATTGATCGTCAAAATACTGAGTCTCAAGGCAGAACTGTGTCAAAACCACCCTCTAAACCAAAGACACACTCCAAACCACCCTCTGAACCCAAGAAAGATGACGACAAGCATTCGTCTACTGAGCACAGCGTTCACCGCGATAGAGAATATACTGATGCGTCTAGTGCTAAGGGTTGCACCTACAAATACTTTGTATCATGCAAGCCCCGTGAATTTACAGGGGAAAAAGGTGCGGTTGATTGTATCACCTGGCTGGATGAGATGGACACGATCGTGGACATCAGCGGGTGCGCTGAGAGGGACGTGGTTAAGTTTGTGTCCCAGTCATTCAAGGGCGAGGCCCTGGCATGGTGGAGAGCTCTGGTGCAGGCTTCAGGTAAGTCTGCCTTGTACAAAATGTCATGGGGGGAGTTTATTACCCTCATAAAAGAAAACTACTGCCCTCAGCACGAGGTTGAGAAGATTGAGGCAGATTTTGTCTCACTAGTGATGACAAACCTGGATTGTCAAGCATATCTGACAAGTTTTAACACTATGTCACGCCTAGTGCCATATCTTGTGACACCAGAACCTCGGAGGATTGCCCGATTCATTGGGGGCTTAGAGCCGGCAATCAAGGCCAGTGTGAAGGCTTCTAGGCCAACGACCTTCAGGTCAGTTACTGACCTCTCCTTGTCTCTTACACTTGATGCTGTCCGTCTGAGAGCACAAAGGAGCAAGGAGGCTGAAAAGCGAAAGCGTGAGGATGATACCTCACGAAAGTCCGGTAAAAAGCACCGTGGAAACGGTGAGGGCAAGAGAGGGTCGGAGGCAAAGAAGGAGGGGCAAGCTGATGGAAGACCTTACTGCAAGGTCTGCAAGAAACCTCACTCCGGGAAGTGTAGGTTTGCGTCTGGTTCGCAGTCGCAACAAAGGACTCCACCCTGTGGGCTATGCAAGTCCAAGGAGCATAAGACAGTGGAGTGCAAAAAGATAAAGGACGCAACCTGCTATAATTGTAATGAAAAGGGGCACATAAAGAGTAATTGCCCGAAGTATGCCAAGAAGGCAGAAGAGACTAAGAAGACAAACGCGAGAGTTTTTCGCTTGGATGCAAAGGAAGCGGTCAAGGACGACAATGTGCTTACAGGTACCTTTCTCGTAAATAATATATTTGCAAGAGTACTGTTCGATTCTGGCGCTGACAAGTCCTTTGTAGACCAGAAATTTTGCCAACTACTAAATATGCCAATCAAAACCCTAGACGTAAATTACGAAGTAGAGTTGGCAGACGGCACGATAGAAACCGTCTCTACTGTTCTAGAAGGATGTGAAATATCCATTAGGAACCATTCTTTTCCTTTATCTCTACTTCCTTTCAAACTTGCGGGTTTTGACATCGTGCTAGGCATGGACTGGTTATCCCATAACCAGGCCCAAATCATTTGCGGCAAGAGGCAAATAGTTTTAAAGACTCCGAGTGGTGAATCTCTTACCATTCGAGGGGATACGCATTACGGATTGCCCGAAGACGTATCTATGCTGAAAGCTTCAAGATGTTTGAACAGAGGCTGTGTAATTTACATGGCTCAAGTGATAATTGAAGAACCAAAGCCGAAGATCGAGGATCTTCCTGTCATTTCTGAATACCCCGAGGTTTTTCCTGAAGAACTACCTGGTTTGCCACCAGATAGACAAGTGGAGTTCAGAATTGACATCATCCCTGGAGCAGCTCCGATAGCCAGAGCACCTTACAGATTAGCGCCAACGGAAATGAAAGAACTGAGGACCCAGTTGGATGAACTGCTGGCGAAAGGTTTTATCAGACCTAGTTCATCTCCCTGGGGAGCTCCTGTCCTATTTGTAAAGAAGAAGGACGGATCAATGCGGTTGTGCATCGACTATAGAGAACTGAATAAAGTTACCATAAAGAATAGATATCCTTTACCAAGGATCGATGATCTATTCGATCAGCTGCAAGGAGCAAGCTACTTCTCCAAGATCGACTTAAGGTCGGGCTATCATCAACTAAGGGTCAGAGATGAAGATGTACACAAGACTGCATTTAGGACTCGCTATGGTCATTACGAGTTCCTAGTGATGCCTTTTGGGCTCACAAATGCATCGGCTGCGTTCATGGATCTCATGAATCGCGTTTGCAAGCCGTATTTAGATAAGTTCGTCATAGTCTTCATCGACGATATTCTGATCTATTCTAAAAGCCAAGATGACCACGAGAAGCACCTTCGTTGCATTCTCGAGTTACTACAGCGTGAGAAACTCTACGCCAAATTCTCGAAGTGTGAATTCTGGCTAAGAGAGGTTCAATTTTTAGGACACGTTGTGAGTGAGCGTGGTATCCAAGTGGATCCCGCTAAGGTAGAGGCAGTCATGAACTGGCAAGAGCCAAAGACGCCTACCGAGATTCGTAGCTTCCTGGGTTTAGCAGGATACTACCGAAGATTTATTGAAAATTTTTCGAGGATTGCTGCGCCCTTGACTTCCTTGACCAAGAAGAAAGAAAAGTACATCTGGGGCCCAAAGCAGCAAGAGTCCTTCGAAATACTGAAACAAAAGCTAAGCAACGCACCTGTGTTAACATTACCGGAAGGTACAGATGAATTCGTAGTTTACTGCGATGCATCACACACGGGCATGGGGTGTGTGCTTATGCAGAAGGGCAAGGTGATTGCCTATGCTTCAAGGCAATTAAAGGTGCATGAAAAGAATTACACCACCCATGATTTAGAGTTGGGTGCCGTTGTATTTGCACTTAAGTTATGGAGGCACTACCTTTATGGTAT